>NC_135962.1:34943648-36143648 GCF_053455715.1 Rhinoraja longicauda | reverse complement strand
CTTTGCATGTGGCCTCACAATGACTGTGGAGGAGCCCCAGGACAGAAAGGTCAGTATGGGAATGGGACAGTGAGTTAAAATGTTTGGCAACCGGGAGATCGCATAGGCCAAGGCGGACTGAGCATAAGAGTTCAGCGAAACCATCAGCAAGTCGACACTTGGTCTCGTCAATATATAGCAGCCCACACAGCAGATGAAGTTGGAGGAGGTGCAAATAAACCTCTACCTCGCCTGAAAGGAATGTCGGGGTCCTGGATGAAGTCGAGGGAGAAGGTATGTGGACAGGTGTTGCATCTCCTACCGTTGCAGGGGAAAGTTCCTGGGGAGGGGGTGGTTTGAGTGGGAAGGGATGATTGAACCAGTGAATTGCGGAGGAAACAGTCTCTGTGGAAGGCAGAAAGGGATGGAGATGAGAAGATGTTACTAGTGGTGGGATCCCATTGTGGGTAACATATGGAAGCTGTTTCAAGGGTAGCTGGTCAGTGCTGAGGACCAACATGTTATTTCAGAAAAGCAAAAAAGGAGACTGTCAGAGAACTTTGTAAACTCTTTTTGGAGCAGGCGAGAAGGATAAACTAGGAAACTATAAACCAGTGGTTGGGGAATTATTGGATAAGATTCTTGGGGATATGACCTCCTCGCAACTGGAAAATTGTGGACATTAGATATTGATCATGGTTTTGTGCTGGGGAGGTCATGTGTTACAAACTTGATTGAGTGTTTTGAGTTGATGAAGATGATTAATGAGGGTAGGGCTGGAGATGTTGTTTACAGGGGCTGTGGTCAGGTTTTTGACAAGATCCCTCATGGTAGCCTGATCCAGAAGATTAAGGCACGTAGGATCTATGAAGACTTGGTTGATTGGATTCATAATTGGCTCAGCTATAGGAAACAAAGGGTAGTGATAGAGGGATATTTTTCAGATGTATATGAAAGTAAATGTATATGAAAGTATACAGTAAATGGCAGGATCCTTTGGAATATAGATGGAGAGAAGAATCTTATGGTGCCAATCCATAGCTCCCTGGAACTGATAATGCAGCTAGGTTGCGTTAGGTTGGCATAAAGGCATAAGGCATACTTGCCTTCATTGGTCGGGGGTTTAGTGTAAAAATTGGGAAGTCATGTTGCAGTTGAATAAAGTTTTGGCTAGGCCACATATGACACAGTTCTGATCTCTGCATTCCAGGAAGGATATGGAGCCTTTGGAGAGGGTGCAGGAGAAGTTTACCAGAATAGATCCTGGATTAGAAGGTATTAGCTATAAGGAAAGGTAGTACATATGTGGATTATTTTCTCTGGGGTGCCAGAGACTGGGGGGAGACCTGACAGAAATATATACCATTATGAGAGACATCAGCAGCGTAGACATTTTGTTTGTCATCTACATCAATGATTTGGATGAGAAGATACATGGCACGATTAGCAAATTTGCAGATGATACAAAAGTGGGTGGTTTTGCAGATAGTAAAGATGGTTGTGAAAAAATGCAGCAGGATCTTGATCGATTGGCCAGGTGGGCAGAGGAATGGTTAATGGAATTTAATACAGAGAAATGTGAGGTGTTGCATTTTGGGAAGCCTAACACGGGCAGGACTCACACAGTGAATGGTAGGGCTCTGGGGAGTGTTGTAGAGCAGAGGGATCTAGGGTTCCAGGAGCATGGTTCCTTGAAGGTCGAGTCACAGGTAGATAAGCTGTTCAAAAAGGCTTTTGGTACCTTGGCCTTCATCAGTCAAGAGTATTGAGTACTGTATAGAAGTTGGGAGGTCATGTTGCAGTTGTATAAGACGTTGGTGAGACCTCTTTTAGAGTATTGTGTTCAGTTCTGGGCCACCATGTTATAGGAAAGATGTTGTCAAGCTGGAAAGGGTACAGGGAAGATTTACGAGGATATTGCCAGGACTAGAGCATCTGAGCTACAGGCAGAGGCTAGGACTCTATTCCCTGGAGCGCAGGAGAATGAGGGGGTGATCTTATAGAAGTGTATAAAATCATGAGAGGAATAGATCAGGTAGATACACAGTCGCTTGGCCAGAATAGGTGAATCGAGGACCAGAGGACATCGGTTTAAGGTGAAGGGGAAAAGATTTAATCTGAGGGGTAACCTTTTCACACAAAGGGTGGTGGGTGTATGGAACAAGCTTCCAGAAGAGGAAGTTGAGGCCCGGACCACCCCAACTTTTTAGAAACAGACAGGTACATGGATAGGACGGGTTAGGAGTGATATGGACCAAATGTTGGCAGGTGGGACTAGTGTAGCTGGGACATGTTGGCTGGTGTGGGCAAGTGGGCTGAAGGGCCTGTTTCCACAATGTATCACTCTGTGACTCTATGACATTCAGCATCTTTTTCCCTGGGTGGAAATGTCAAATACTTGAGAGCATAGGGAGAGAGAGGGAAAGTTTAAATGAGATTTACGAGGCAAGTTGCTTTGAACATGCTGCCCGAGGAAGTGGGGGAATCAGATGCAATAGCAATGTTTAAGAGGCACATGGACATACACGTGACCAGGCAAGGAATTGAATGATATAGAAAAGGCTGCTGTGCAGTTTAAATTGGCATTGTGGCCAGCGCAGAACATGGGCCAAAGGACCTGTTCCTGTACTGAACTGATCTATGTGGGAGGGCAGTGTGGAACAGTGGCAGCGAGATATGAGAGAGCCTTTGTCTTTTGGGTGTTGAATGTGAGACCGTTCTCCTGTCCGCTTCCATAAATGATTTGACTTGACTCTGAGCTCACTTTGAAACATGCACAAGGATTAGCATCATATGCATACCTGCAGCTCAGCTACTGAGGTGTGGGTGATGTTTGGTTCTGCAATGTAGTAATAGTGGGCTAAACATTTCTTTATTAGTTCTGAAGTCTCTTGGAGTTGATGTGCAGCAACATTGTGAGAAAGGTTTAACAATTGTTGAGACAATGACACAGTCATGTTTGTCACCGAGACTGCCTATGTAGTAGAAAGTTTGTTTAGGATCATGACTTGCATATCTTCATGAAGCACACATGAGACGGAGATAAATTTTATTTGGCAGCTGAATATGATGAGCCTGAGGCGACAGTCAAGACAGGCTCTATTAGAGAGGTTAATTAGGCAGTCTGCTTGATGGAAGGAATATAGGGATTGAAGCTAAACTCAGGGTCAATTAGGATGCTATGTTTGCTAACAGCCATGTCTAACCATGGCAAGTGGCTGGGAAGAAGATGAATGAGCCAAAGAAAATATCTAGGGATATTTCAGCTTATGTCAGACAAGCAGCATGATAAATCAATTCAGTTCATGGGGCATCTCTTCTACAACATGCATTACATGAAGTCAATCCAATAATTGTGGTCTTGTCTGTTCCTCTGAAGATTACCATATAAAGAGAATTTTGCCATCGATTACATCCTGATGAAAAAAAGATGTTACTTGAGAGACAAGTATTCAAACAAAGTAAGATAAATGATGGAACAAAAAAAATAATTGGTATATTTAATCAGCCATAGGCATGTAGCTTTTCCTGTGCATCCCTTTTTGATAGGTATAAATGTTTATGGGTCTGGAAAACTCAATCTGTTGATCTACCTTGGTTCAGTACTCACTGACAGCTATCACTCACCCCGGTGAAACTCATGTAACCTGACAATAGTTTATTTCAGAAAGCTTGGGTAGATGCGATGTTAGTTTTATCTTCTGTGACCAAAGCTATATCACGGTAATTTTTCAGATCAAAACATCAGCATTGCCAAGAGAACAACATTCTATTTTACATGTCTAGCATAACAGCATTTCAAAAATAAAATGCTCATCATTTTGAAGAACTAGTTGAGACAACGTCTGTATGACAGCTAAAAAGAAATTGTGCCTCTGCCAGGATTTTTCCTGCAGTTTTTTTGCCACAACACTTGATAAAGCGCACCTTACTGTTGAAATTGCTCAGAGATTCTAAGGTGATCAATAAAACCCCCAATGCGACTGTCTCACGGAATGGTTTGTGGGTCATATAAAGAGATTAACCCTTAACAAGTATAATACAATTTCCACACGGCAAAATTTATTTATAGCAACATTAGCAATTTCAGAGTTTGGCAAGCTCCACATACCATTAAGATCCTTTAAGCAGATTTATTTTTGTCCATAGCAATCTATTTCTCGGTGCCATATTGCAAATTGATCAAACTTAATTGTTCTACGTATTGCTTCATGACATATTGCAATTATTATATCCAACCTACATTTACTTTTTGCTTATTTTGTTATAACAGACACTTACCTGATAATGGGCCATAGAAAGGTCAAAACGTATTGAAATGTGATGTCAGATTTCAATAAACCCTGTCAATATCCAGGACTGTTCTATCCTTTAAGTTATCTGAAATAAAATGACAACCATTGCTTTTAGACAAAGTATTCCATTCCATTTTGTTAGCACATTAGCTGAGCTCAGCCGGTGATAATAATCCACTGTTCCCATCAAGTTTTGGCGATTTGGACATGTAGAGAACATTTGTTATAGACAGATGGAAAACTTTAATAGCCAAGTATGTATACATATAAGGAATTTGCCTTGGTGATTTGTTCACAAGGATAAAAACACGATATACAGTAGACAATTAAAAATAAAACATTATAATCTAAACATGTGAAAATAAAGTACCAGAGTAAAAAAAGGCTACAGGCTTTTGGTTGTTGAGTAGTTATAAAATATTTGCAGCTTAAGGCTCTAAAAATGGCAATGTGTTTTAAATCTTATTTTACTGCTCAATTTTAAACGAGCGTATCAAATTATTTTACATTTGTATACAATTATTCAGAAATGATATCATAAAAGTATTTTAAACATTAAGAATCTAGAAGTACAACACAGGAACAGCTCAATGTCTGTGCTGAACATGATACCAAGTCAAACTAATCTCTCTGCCTGCATGTGAGCCATATTGCTCCATTCCCTGCACATCCATGTGCCTATCTAAAAAGCTCTTGTATCTGCCTCCACCAGCACCTCTGGCAGCACATTCCAGGCACCCACCAAGGTTCAGCAAATGACATAAAATGCCAGCAAATAGATTATACAATACAGTACGTCGAACAATCCCTGTTCCGGGCGTACACCGGCCCCATCCCCGAACTCGACCTCTGCTACATCGACGACTGCATTGGTGCTACCTCTTGTACCCGTGCAGAACTCACTGACTTCATACACTTCACTTCCAATTTCCATCCTGCCCTTAAATATACCTGGACTATCTCTGACATCTCCCTCCCGTTTCTGGACCTCACCATCTCTATCACAGGAGACAGACTAGTGACGGACATTTACTATAAACCCACTGACTCGCACAGCTATCTGGACTATACTTCTTCCCACCCGGTCCCCTGCAAAAAGTCTATCCCCTACTCCCAATTCTTCCGTCTACGCCGCATCTGCGCCCGAGATGAGGTGTTTCACACTAAGGCGTCAGAGATGTCCTCAATCTTCAGAAAACGGGGCTTCCCCTCCTCCAATATAGATGAGGCTCTCACTAGGGTCTCTTCTACATCCCGCAGCTCCGCTCTTGCTCCCCCTCCCCCCACTCGGAACAAGGACAGAATCCCCCTCGTTCTCACCTTCCACCCCACCAGCCAGCGGATCCAACAAATCATCCGCCAACATTTCCGTCACCTACAACGGGACCCCACCACTGGCCATATCTTCCAATCCCCTCCCCTCTCTGCGTTCCGCAGAGACCGTTCCCTCCTTAACTCCCTGGTCCACTCGTCCCTTCCTACCCAAACCACCCCATCCCCGGGCACTTTCCCCTGCAACCGCACGAGATGCAACACCTGTCCCTTTACCTCCCCCCTCAACTCCATCCAAGGACCCAAACAGTCTTTTCAGGTGAGACAAAGGTTCACCTGCACCTCCTCCAACCTCATCTATTGCATCCGCTGCTCTAGATGTCAACTTATTTACATCGGCGAAACCAAGTGCAGGCTCGGCGATCGCTTCGCTCAACACCTGCGCTCGGTCCCCATTGACCAAACTGATCTCCCGGTGGCCGAGCACTTCAACTCCCCCTCCAATTCCCAGTCTGACCTTTCTGTCATGGACCTCCTCCAGTGCCATAGTGAGGCCCACCAGAAATTGGAGGAACAGTACCTCATATTTCGCCTGGGCAGCCTGCAGCCCAGTGGTATGAACATCGACTTCTCCAACTTTAGATAGTTCCTCTGTCCCTCTCTTCCTCTCCTCCTTCCCAGATCTCCCTCTATCTTCCTGTTTCCACCTATATCCTTCCTTTGTCCCGCCCCCCTGACATCAGTCTGAAGAAGGGTCTCGACCCGTAACGTCACCCATTCCTTCTCTCCAGAGATGCTGCCTGACCTGCTGAGTTACTCCAGCATTTTGTGAATAAATACCTTCGATTTGTACCAGCATCTGCAGTTATTTTCTTATACAATTGTGAAGTACACTTGCTCCAACAATATTTTAAATATATCACACTGCAGGCTTTAATTTTGACATAAATAAATGTCAGAAATATCAGAGCTCAAATGAACTATGTGCATTTTCAAAGGCTGTTGTACCTTTTAAAACCTGTACCTGATGAAATTTTACCATTGGTACATTTGAGGGTGGCACAGCGGCGCAGCAGTAGAGCTGCTGCCTTACGGCGACAGAGACACGGATTTTGATCGTGACTACGGGTGCTGTATATGGAGTTTGTATGTTCTCCCTGTGACCACGTGGATTTTCTCCAGGTGCTCCGGTTTTCTCCAACATTCCTAAGACATACAGGTTAGTAGGTTAATTGGCTTCAATAAAATTGTAAATTGTTCCTAGTGTACAAGATAGTGTTAGTGTTCGAGGTGATCGCTGGTCGGCACGGACTTGGTGGGCTGAAGGGCCTGTTGCTGTGCTGTATCTCTAAAGTCTCAGGTCAGTGCAGGACTTGGCCCAATCCACACTGAGGATCTAAAGTACACATCGATTTTAACATTTGCCACCGTTGAAAGGAAAGACAAAAAGCCTGTTTTGCTTGAAACTTAAACTGAGTTTTCCAAAGAATGCAATGGAATAACTTAAATCATTTTGTTGATCTTCCTTGAAATTAATTATCTGTCCAGTGGTCGAATCAATCCCCATTTGCTAGATTAACATGTGGCCAACTGGCACACATCTGCCAGTGATGCTAAAAGTACCCAATGCGATCAAGTTCCTTCGTCATCAGAGCTGCTGGCGTTATCATGTTTTCTTTCCCCGATGGTCTTTTCGGAACTTTGAGAGTGAGCCATTTCAGTCTATGATTCTAAGTTACTGTGTTTGAAATGCTAAACTAGTGCGCAGAACCTTTACTCTATTATATATATTCTTTTGATGTTATATAGGGCGGCACGGTGGCGCAGCGGTAGAGTTGCTGCCTTACAGCGAATGCAGCGCCGGAGACTCAGGTTCGATCCTGACTACGGGTGCTGTCTGTACGGAGTTTGTACGTTCTCCCCGTGGCCTGCGTGGGTTTTCTCCGAGATCTTCGGTTTCCTCCCACACTCCAAAGACATACAGGTTTGTAGGTTAATTGACTGGGTCAATGTAAAAATTGGCCCTAGTGTGTGTAGGATAGTGTTAATGTGCGGGGATCGCTGGGCGGCGCGGACCCGGTGGGCCGAAGGGCCTGTTTCCACGCTGTATCTCTAAATCTAAAAAAAAAAAATTAAATCTATTCTGTTACAGGTCTGTTACAGTTGTGGGATTTCCTAGAGAGCTCCTTGGATGGTCGAGAAATGCGAGAGAAGGGAGGTTGAAATACTCTTTTCAACGATCTAGACCACGTACACATTGGCTATGGGCAGGTTAGAGCTCAGGGGCAATGCTTTCATCAATTAACCAGCTTTTCAGTAGTCTTTATGAGGTATGAAAGATGAGCAAATGGGTAATATGAAGGGTTATGATATTTCGGTTATTTGAGTGAATGAGTGAATGTGGGAATAATAAAGCTGATAAAGGAGAGGTGGAGTGGACGGGGAAAAGCCTGGCAAATGATCGGCTTTACCTCTGTTTTCCGGCTTTCTTTCCCAACTCCATCAGTCTGAACAACGGTCCCAACCCAAAACATTCCCTATACATTTCCGACGGAGATGCTGCATGACCCGCTGAGTTCTTCCTGCACTTTGTGTTTTCAACATCTTCCGCTCCTTATGTCTCCACTGATCTTTCATCTGTTGTGACTTCAGTTACTTCAGCGTAAGCTCTGAATCCGCTCTATAAAACTGCCTCCACACCACACACCTTCCCCCAGGATGTTGCCTGGAATTACAAGGCCAATATGGATAGGCTGTGTTTATTCTCACTGGAATGTAAGACTTTGAAGGGAGAATTATTTGAGGCAAATATAGGTAGATAGTCTTTTCCCTTGGGCAGTGGAATCTAGAACTGGAGAGCACATGTTTAAATCTCTGGAACTATCGTGTTACAATGCTACGAATTCTATTGTGCACTGTGTACCTTTCCCTACATTCTACCTATTTACTTGAATTTGGCTTGATTGTATTTATGTATAGTATGTACAAGGCATAATTAGTAAATTTGCAAATGATACTAAAGTGGGTAGTATCGTAGATAACAAAGATAGTTATCAAAAATAATAGCAGGATTTTGATCAGTTGGGCAAGTGGGCTGAGGAATGGTTAATGGAGTTTAGTGCAGATAAGTGTGAAATGTTGCATTTTGGGAAGTCAAACCAGGGCAGGACCTTCGCAATGAATGGCAGGGCTCTGGAGAGTGTTGTAGAAGTTGGGATGTTATATTACAGTTGTACAGGACATTGGTGAGACCGCATTTGGAGTACTGTGTTCAGTTTTGGTCACCCTGCAATAGGAAGGTTGTCGTTAAGCTGGAAAGAGTGCAGAGAGGATTTACGAGGATGTTGCCAGGACCTGAGGGTCTGAACTTGTAGAGGTTAGGCAGCTAGGACTTTATTCCTTGGAGCGCAGGAGGCTGAGAGGTGATCTAATAGAGGTGTATAAAATCATGAGTGGAATAGCGAGGGCAAATGCAGTCTTTTACCACGAGTAGGGAATCAAAAACAAGGTGAGGGGGAGCTTTTTCACACAGAGGGTCGTTGGTATATAGAATGAGCTACAGAGGAGGTATTTGAGGCAGGTACTATAACAACATTTTGCAAGACATTTGCACAAATACGTGGATAGGAAAGGTTTTGAGAGATATGGACCACATGCGGGCAGATGGGACTTGGTCAGCATGGGCAAGTTGGCCAAAGGGCCAGCTTCCATGCCATATGGCTCTAAAAATAAAGTTGAAACCTTGGAAAAGGTGTTTAAAAATGTTTTTTAAAATGTCAATTATTCTGAATTAATGACCCAACACCATAAAATCTTCCTGTACTGCTTTGGATCAAATGTTTTTTTTCTATCCTGTGGTTTCCTCATTATCATGGAAAGCAAAAGAATCCTTCCTGTTGTAAAGGTCTAACTATGCTGCCAGAGAGCAGAAAGATGATTGCCTTCATGGAGCGATTGTACAAATTGAGCAGAGTTTACCCAGACTGCTCATCAGTCTGTAAATCCTACCACTGCTTCACACTATTCCCCAAGGGAAGAATGTAACATTAGAAAACTACAGCAGTAGTTTTCTACATCGTCAATTCCAGGTGTCAGCTGCGGTTGTGTAGGAGAAGCACTACTGCTCGGTAGCTGCACAACAGTGAAACCCAGCCCTGGTATTTCATCCTGCATCCAGTGCTGTCACAGCAAAACTGACAGATGTCAGTCAGCCAGCAATATTTGTGAGAGTATAATGACGATGTCTAAAACAGAAGCCTGATAGAAGTATATACTGTCATGAGTCACTGATGGGTAGACAGCCAGATCCCTTTTCCCAGGGTGGAGATGTTAAAGACTAGAGGCCATGGGTTTAAGGTGAGAGGGACAAAATATAAAGGAGCAAGTTTTTATTTTACAGAGGGTGGTGGGTGCCTGGAACATGCTGTCAGGGGTGGTGGAAGCAGATTTGACAGTGGCGTTTGAGACTTTTTGCTTAGCACATGGATATGCGGAGAATGGAAGGATTTGGATCATGTGCAGGCAGAGAAAATTAGTTTAACCTGGCATCATATATCATATCATATATATACAGCCGGAAACAGGCCTTTTCGGCCCTCCAAGTCTGTGCCGCCCAGCAATCCCCGTACATTAACACTATCCTACACCCACTAGGGACAATTTTTACATTTACCCAGCCAATTAACCTACATACCTGTACGTCATGTTTGACATGGACATTGTTGGCCGAAGGGCCTGTTCCTGTGCTGTGCTGCTTTACGTTCAAGGAAGGAATGATCCAATCAAAATGGAATGGGTAGAGACGAAATAAGAATAATTATTCATGAGATTGGTGGGGAGCTTCAAAAGCTGAGCATTGGAAAAATAACTGAAATTCTTTATTTCTGGAATAAAAGACCTAATTTACCTTACATTATTTCCTCCTTGGCATCAGTTCAAGTGACCTTTGAGACTGAGTACCAACCTATTGCATTCTTCAATACAAATACAACATTATGCTTCAGAGGAAAGAATTTTCCTTGAGTATAAGAAATAGCGAGCACAAAGGGAATTATTTCATACTTCATCAATCTTTACTGTAACAGGCAAAAAGTCAACCACTTAAAAATTGAAAATACTTGCGAAAGAAGTTGTGGAAAGGACATAAATGGCCCTAATTATACTATCCAGGCATTACAACAAGAGGCTGTGATTATTTACAATTCAAGTTGTATATAACCTATCAATGATTATATGAAAACATTACTTTTAACATCATTCATAATACAAACTAGTACACATTATATGAATGAAACTCTCCAAGGTTGCAATCACACAATAGATTCACTGTTGGCATGAGTTAATTAACGTATAAGAATGCAAATAAATGAACTCACACTAACAATCTATGTGTGCATAGTCTGTGGTGTGGGGCAGAGTACTTTTGGGGAGCTGCAATCCATTTTGCTTGGTGTTCGCTAGGCCAACTTTGTTGGTATTAGGAACTTGCTAACGTTGATTGGAGTAGGATGTTTGCGGGCAATAGCATGTCCAGAATGTGAGATGTTTTTCAAAGTATGATGAGACGAGTTCAGGGGAGTAAGATAGTTGAAGTGTATTATTACAGTTGGACAAGCTTTGGTAAGGCCGCATTTTATGTATTACTAGACCAAGTGGACCCATTGGGCCCAAACCTCTCCTACATTGGTGCAGCACCCTCTCCTCCCCCCCTTCTCCCCCCCCCCCCCCACTCCCATCCTCCCCCTGGTGGGTATAAGGAACGAGCTGCTAGAATAGTTGTGGCAGGTACTATAACAAAATTTAAAAGACATTTGGACAGGTATATGGATAGAAAAGGTTTATAAAGATATTAGACCAAGTGGACCCGTTGGGCCCAAATCTCTCCTGGGGCAAACCTCCTCCAACTGACAATCCTGCGGGCCCGGCAACCCTCTCCAACTGACAAAGCCCATTGCCGGGCGGGAAGTGTCTCCTGGGGCCATGGGCGGGCGAAGGGGAGAAAGTGCCATTCACCTGGGTCCCGTGCAGCCAGCGCTGCAGCCAGAATGAGCCGTGGACCCAAAGCCTCTCCTATATTTGTCTAGCACCCTCCCCCCCCCCCCCACTCCCCCCTCCCCCCTCCCACAACTCCCCCCTACCCCCACCCCCATTCCCCCCCTCCCCTCCCCACACTCTCATTCCCCCCTCCCCCCACCCCCATGTGGGGAAAGGCGGAGAGCTGGTCTGTGGGGTGGAGCTGGTGACGAAAGCCTACCGATCCGCAGACCCTTTTGCGGAGAGCGGGTCCGTGGGCAGGAGCTGGTGGTGGGTGGGCTGTGGGCGAAGCGCAGGAAGAACGGTTGTGGTGCGCCTTCTCCCCCCCCCCGGTGGGACGCGGATCTATCGGGCGTCGCTCTTGATGGTATCCCTTTATTTTTAAATGGCCGGTGCTCCCCCCACGTGGGACCCGGACCAATGGGGCGTTGAGTTTGATGGAAAAAATGAGCGGCGCTTCCCCCACGTGATACGTCACTCTGGCGGGTCCCGCCCCCGGACGTCATCGTGAGCTCCCCCCCACGCCTCCCTCATTGGTCGACACTCGTGCAGGTCCCATTGGGACGTCACATGCTGAAAATGGTAAGAAATTGGTTTGAAGGGAAAATTTTAAACTTTAAAATGTCTCTAACTTTAAAAATATAAGACCAATTTGAATGAAACTTGGATGAAAGGGTTCCCACGACAAAGGCGAGTAAGGTGGTCCTAAAATTATTAGCGCTATCATGTGACGGGGCACAAAAACATTGCTGATTTCAAACATCCTAAAAATATATACATCGACCCTCATAACCAATAACAAACAAACAGAGTTTTAGTAAGGTATAGGAAAATAACTTCAAATGCTGGTTCACATTGAAGGTAGACACAAAATGTTAGAGTAACTCAGCAGGTCAGGCAGCATCTCAGGAGAGAAGGAATATGTGACGATTCGGGTCGAGACCCTTCAGACTGATCAGGAGTCAAAGGAAAAGTTTTCAGGGTAAGAACCAGCTCTGCTAGGCAGAGGAGAGTATTGGTAGATGGAGATTGGCTGGTTCTGCAGTTGAGGAAGAAACGGAGGGCTTCAGGACCATCCTTGTGGGGGATGGAGGTGTACAGTGACTGGACATCCATGGTAGCAACGAGATCTGGGTGTCCTCGTGCATCAGTCACTGAAAAGAAGCATGCAGGTACAGCAGGCAGTGAAGAAAGCCAATGGAATGTTGGCCTTCATAACAAGAGGAGTTGAGTATAGGAGCAAAGAGGTCCTTCTGCAGTTGTACAGGGCCCTAGTGAGACCGCACCTGGAGTACTGTGTGCAGTTTTGGTCTCCAAATTTGAGAAAGGATATTCTTGCTATTGAGGGCGTGCAGCGTAGGTTTACTAGGTTAATTCCCGGAATGGCAGGACTGTCATATGTTGAAAGACTAGAGCGACTAGACTTGTATACACTGGAATTTAGAAGGATGAGAGGAGATCTTATCGAAACGTATAAGATTATTAAGGGGTTGGACACGTTAGAGGCAGGAAACATGTTCCCAATGTTGGGGAAGTCCAGAACAAGGGGCCACAGTTTAAGAATAAGGGGGTAGGCCATTTAGAACTGAGATGAGGAAAATCTTTTTCAGTCAGAGAGTTGTGAATCTGTGGAATTCTCTGCCTCAGAAGGCAGTGGAGGCCAATTCTCTGAATGCATTCAAAAGAGAGCTAGATAGAGCTCTTAAGGATAGTGGAGTCAGGTGGTATGGAGAGAAGGCAGGAATGGGATACTGATTGAGAATGATCAGCCATGATCATATTGAATGGCGGTGCTGGCTCGAAGGGCCGAATGGCCTCCTCCTGCACCTATTGCCTATTGTCTATTGTAAAGATGAGGGAGTGGGGTCCTGGAAACCGGAAGTTATTGAGGAGACGGAGAGCATGTGAGGTGTCTTGGACATAGGTAGGGAGGGATTTGACCATAGGATGGAGTCGAGGTAGGTGGAAATTAATTTGGTGGGACATGAACAGGCAGAAACAATGGGCTGCCAGGACAGTTCTGTTTGTGGATTTTTGGGAGAAGGTAAAATCGGGCCATGCGGGGTGGGGAACGATAAGGTTGGAGGATTTAGAGGGCAGAGTGCCGGAATTGGTGAGATCAGTGATAGTGTTGGTGATTAAGGTCTGGTGCTCGTCAGTGGGGTCATGAAGAAGGGTCAGTCTGAAGAAGGGTCTCGACCCGAAACATCACTCCTTCTCTCCTGAGATGCTGCCTGACCCGCTGTTACTCCAGCGTTTTGTGTCTACCTGAGAGTTTTAGTTTTTTAATATATATATATATATGGGTCAAATGTGGGCAGGTGGGACCAAAGATACTGGTGGGACAAGATAGACCACTCTACCCTAAAAACACGTCATGGTGCCATTTTATTAGTCAGTAACTTCCAGAAACATTTTAAAGAAAAATAACAAAAATCTGTCAATTGATTGGAGATATATTCTGCATTTTAGTGGTATCATCACACATACTGTTCCCCCAAAACACTGATTACACTGCGAGAGGCATAACGAACAGTGGGTTTTGCCCACTAAAATTGCTCCTTTGCGTACTACACCTCAGTATAGTCGATTTCAAAGTTTGTTCTGTCTTGTTCCTCTAGTATCTTTGGGTGGGACTATTGTAAATTGGTTGTCATGGGCAACTTGGGCACAAGGGCTTGTTTCCGTGTTGTATGACTCTAAATCAATCATTGTTACCATAAGGTTTAGGTTTATTATTGTAATGTGTATTAAGGTGCAGTGAAATGCTTTGTTTGTGCATGCCATCCAATCAGATCAAATAATACTATGCATGAATCCAATTATGTCAAACTCAATTACGATAGATAGAACAAAGGGGAAGACACACGTGCACAATATAGTTCATGAAGTTTTTGGATAAATATAAGCATTAAAGATTACATGGAGACAACATGAAAACAGAATTATAATTGAAAGCTGACAATAGGAAAAGTATGTAATTGATTGACTGTGAAAGACAGTGTAATTAATGCCTTTGTTGTAGTTTCTGTGATTTTAATGAAAAGTGGAAAGACGACAGGTTGGGGCATTCAGCGTATTGATTAGCAGCTGATTTGGGTTAAATCCATTAGTTGCTAGTGATCTCAGAGACTATTAGTCATGCCAATTGTTAGTGAAAGGGGAGAAAAATGTCACTGACAGTTGCCATGGTGTCTTCCTTTGGTCACCAAAATCAAATTACACTCCTTAATTTACAGGCAGCTCTGTGAATGGCAGATTGCTCATACAAAATGCACTTTCTATGCAGCCCAGAAGGGAATCAATGCAATTTCCCATCCCAACAGATGTAGAAGGTCCTGGAACATTCATTGACATTATAAAGACCTTTGACATCGTTTTCAGAGGACAATAGAAGCTGCTGAGTAAGTCTCTATCAGTAAGGTAATTAACATAATCGGTGAAAACATGTCCTGTTGGACTTGAAACCAGCTGATTGTAATGAATTTAATGTGTTCCCTACAACAAATGGTGTGATTAAAGTCTGCATGTTTGCCCTGAATCGTTTCAAGTTGTTGGCACGGCTATTTAGGGTGATGGCATGGTGTACTTATAAAGGGAGACTATTGACAAATCATTGATCGATGGGTTTGCTTGCATTATTTATGACCAAAGTTATGATGATGTTACTTACCTAGCTTCTGAAACCACCTCGGATTGTGAATTCACATCAAATTAATAGCAAATTACATCAGATTGGAAGAGTATCCCTCAACCACTTGGGGCGATCAAATATTTCTTGTACATAAGGCACATTGGTGCAGCTGGTAGAAGTGCTGCCTTACAGCATCAGAGACATGGGTTCGATCCTAACATTAGGTACTGTAGAGTTTGCAGATTCTTCCTGTCTGCACGTGGGTTTCTTCTAGGTGCCCCAGTTTCCTGGGGGTTTGTAGATCCATCCATCCACCCATCCATCTCTAAAACTCTCATAGAAACATAGAAAATAGGTGCAGGAGGAGGCCATTCAGCCCTTCGAGCCAGCACCGCCATTCATTGTGATCATGGCTGATCGCCCCCAATCAATAACCCGTGCCTGCCTTCTCCCCATATCCACTAACCCTTAGAGCTCTATCTAACTCTCTCTTAAATCCATCCAGTGATTTGGCTTCCATTGCCCTCTGTGGCAGATAATTCCATAAATTCACAACTCTCTGGGTGAAAACGTTTTTCCTCACCTCAGTTTTAAATGGCCTCCCCTTTATTCTAAGACTGTGGCCCCTGGTTCTGAACTCGCCCAACATTGGGAAATTTTTTCCTGCATCTAGCTTGTCCAGTCCTTTTATAGTCCTCTCATCTTGTTTGTTCCCCACTTCCTGTATGTTTGTTCCCGCGTTTATTTGATAGTCCCGTGTTTCTTTGCTGTTTTCATCTGGAAAAAAACGGTACACGATAGTGCACCAATTTTAGGCCCACGCTACTCACCATTCCCTTGCGGTCTAAATAAATTGATTTTTGTTACTTTTTAAAAACAATTTACCCTATAAACTTTAATAAATGCGCTCCTCCCCCCCGGGAGGACCGGCACCTGTCCCGGCGTGCCACGTGCGTTACCTTCCTCCTGAGGTGCAGCGCGGCAGCAGAGGCAGTGGCAGAGTGTCCAACAAGATGGCTGCCGCCGCCGAGCTGCAGGAGAGACTTCGGCTGCACAGCTCGCTCTGCCTGCAGTGCTGGATGCACAGAGCCAAGGTCAGTGGCTTTTCCCTGTCCCCCCTCGCCCGCCCATGGCCCCGGGGGACACTAGCTGCCCGGCAACAGGTCACGAGTTGCCGGGCCCGCAGGATCGTCAGTTGCGGGACGGCTGCCCGGCTCGCAGGAGAGGTCCGCAGGAGAAACGGGGCCGAGGTCAGTGCCTTTTCCCTGCCCCCCCCTCACCCACCCACGGCCTCGGGGGACACTCCCCACCCGGCAACGGGTTCACGGATCGGTAGGGTTGCTGGGCCCGCAGGAGGGGTTTACACCCAATGGGGGTTGCAGTGCCCGCAGGACCGCCCGCACCATAGATTTGCACCCAACGGGTGTATACCCGTCTAGTTATTAGTCTCTATAAATTGTGCCTCGTATGTAGGGAGCGGATGCAAATGTGGGATAACATAGAATGGATGGATGATGGTTGGTGTGGACTCAGTGGGCCGATGAGCTTGTTTCCATGTTGTATCTTTCAATCAATAATGAGTGCAAATTATGGAGACATAGGAGACTGCAGATGCTGGAATCTTAGGCAGAACACAGTGTTGGACGAACCCAGCAGGTCAGGCAACATCAATGAAGCGAATGGATGGGCAGCATTTAGAGTAGGGACCCTTTTTCAGACTGAAGTACAATTATGTTCACTTCTGTTAAATAGACAGTGGTTGTGATTGTTGGATGTCAAGCATTGCAGCCCACACACCACTGCAGGAAGTGCTCTGGACAGTGTCCCAGGCTCGCCCATCTTCAGTTGCTTCTATGTCCTTCCTCTGCCATCAGGTTAGAAGTAAAGATGTTCGCTGAGGATTACACAATGCTTAATCCCTTTTGACACTGCTCAACAAATGAGTCCATACCTGCAAGCAGCAAGATCTCAACAACATTTGAGCATGGGCTGATAGGTTACAGGTAACATTTGCACCACTAAAATGCCCAGCAGTAACAGGTCCCATGTCCTGTGGCTGGAATGATTGACTTCCAATCCACGCATCTTCCTTTGTTGTGATATATGAATCTTGATGCTTGGATGCCCACCCACTTCACCTTTACCACATTTCTTGTATCATTTCCTTCATTGGACTGTTTAGCATTACGTTTAGTTGCTTCTGAAGAATATCTAGCAAAACAGTTAGTGAGACTTGAACAAGTTTTGTCTTTGGAGATCTGGGAAAAATGGTATAGAATCCTGAGATGGGAAGTGGAGATTGGTGTTAAGAGTCTGTGGGGTTATAATGGATATTTGTTGATCGCCTATCTCCTGACATAGAGATAGACAATGTGAAAGTGAAGCAGGATGAAACTCACTGGCAAAAACATTTTTGAGGTTTGCATGAATGCAGGAAGCAGCACTAATAGAGTTGTTGATGTATTGGAAAAAGATGTAAGGAGAGAGCCCAAATAGAACTAAAACAAAAACTGTTCAAGGTATTCCACAAAAAAGACAGGTGTTGCTAGGGCACATCTGAATTCCCATAGTTATACCAAGAAGTATGGGTTGCACGTAAACTGGAGGGGCACCAATATCATTGTACAGAGAGGTTTGCTCGTGCTAGTTTACAAAGAGTGGTGTGTGCTCAGAATACTCTACTGGGGAGATGGTAGAAGCATATATGATGGTTTAAGAGGAAGATAGACAGGCAGGGAATAATGAACAGGCAGGGAATAATGGGGTACAGATCATGTGCCAAAAGATGGGATTAGCTTAGATTGGCATCTCGGTCGCTGCAAACATTGTGGGTTCAAGGGCCTGATCCTGTACAGTACTATTCTATGTTATTTGTTCGATGCGAGAATTAATTTTGTCAAGAGATTGAATGTTTGGATGGAATGGAATTGATTTGTCCTCTGTTCAATTAAGAATAAAAAATCTCTCAAACCATAGTGTGATGGAGGTGTAGATAAACTTTACAGCCATGATAAATGTTAGGACCAGTAAATGTTAGAACCAGACTACCAAAATGAAGGAGGACATCAGAAGTGGCACAGGTGCTTGTGCAGATTCCATAGTTTACTGCAATCCCCAAGAGTGTCTTGAGGAAAGCCAGGCTCGTTATCTTGCATTGGAGCAAGACTTCATCCCTGTTAAATTCTATTTCTGCATATGAGATCTCTATAGCTTCTTCAGCAACAATGCACACTGCCAGGTTGAAGAAGTTGCATGCAGATTGAACTTTACTGCTGCACCCTATGATTTCCATGTGTGAGCATGCCACATGCACCAAGCACTGCAGCAGAATTCCCTCTTGCATTTAGTGACAGGAATTACAACACAGTGAAACCCACATTCAATAGGGGATTCAACAGAAAAAGCACACACAATCCATTTACTGTGACATTAATGACGGCATTAAATGGTGAAGAAAGTAGCATTGAAAGACAATTGGATACAGCCATCTATTTTTAATAAGATTATATATTGCCAACTGGTTTATTTTACATCTTCCTTCATCCAATGCTACAATTTCAGGTGGAGAAGAACCTTTGAAAATAGTGAAATTATTCCACATATGTCAGCTTTTCAATTAAAAACAAAACTTCTGTAGTCCATGTGGGAGATTTTGATATAAACAAGACGAGAGATTTTGTGCTCTTCCATATTCACACAAGTAATTCATTTGCCCCTTAATTCAGGATAAAGGCATCTTTATTCATGAATGTATGACTCTACACTGATGGGCCAAAATATTATATTATGGCGAGTCCGAAAACTTGTTGGTTGTAAAGGAAGTTTATTGCAGCCGCAATATTCGAATACAGAGTTAAACAACAAGGTAAAGGACAACCATCAAAAACTTACTGTCTTCTTCGAAGACTTCGCCGAATTGGCTATTTCGGGCGCCAAACGCGCACATGACATCGCTGGCCAATCAGCGATGTCGCTCCCTGGACCAATCCCCATGGTCGCGTTCACACGTGACCTCGCTGGCCAATCCGAGGGTTCGACGACCTGGACCATTCTCTATGGTCGCTACATGACCCCCCCCCAGAACCCGAGGTGCGGAACCTAGCAGGGAGCCGGATTTCGCGTCCATAACGAGTACGGAGAGGGACAGCCTGAACCACAGGAGCCGGGGGTTCCGGACTTGGCGGAACAGCCGGAACGGGAGGTCCTGGAGGAACTGTCGGAACGGGGGGTCCTGGAGGAACTGTCGGAACGGGGGGTCCTGGACTGAGCGGAACTAACGGAGGTCGTCCTCTCCTAGGGGTTTGACCGACCAGGACTGGTTGATCCGGATCCAAATGTGCAGGTTTGAGCCGGGACACCGAGACGAGCTCACTCTTGCCGCACATGTCTAAGGTGAAGGTAGCCGTTCCCTTACGCAAAACCCGGAACGGCCCTTGATAGACCCTCTGCAACGGGGCGCGATGGGCATCTTTACGCAGAAAAACAAACTCACAGTCCTTCAGGGAAGGCGGTTCATGTACCATGGGACACCCATGACGTGAAGTTGGAACTGGGGCCAGGGAGCCCACCCGTTCCCGGAGAGATGCTAACACTGATGGGACTGTAGGCAGCTGGTCTGAAAGGTCCGGAAACAAATCTCCGGGTACTCGAAGTGTCGAGCCATATACTAGCTCTGCGGACGACGCACCGAGATCTAGCTTAGGAGCAGTCCGGATGCCCAAAATAACCCAAGGGAGCTGGTCTACCCAGTCCGGGCCTTCAAGCCTTGCACTGAGGGATGCCTTAAGTTGACGGTGGAACCTTTCTACGAGTCCATTTGCCTGGGGGTGATATGCAGTAGTGGGTTGTAACTTGGAACCGTACAGTTCTGCGAGCGCGGCCCAGAGGGACGAAGTGAACTGTGGCCCTCTGTCAGTGGTAATAACTGCCGGGACCCCGAAACGAGCTAGCCAATGAAGGGCCAAAGTCCTAGCACAAGACGCTGACGAAATATCAGACAATGGGAAAGCCTCTGGCCACCGGGTGAACCGATCCACCACCGTGAGGAGGTGGGTGTAGCCCCGGGAGGAAGGCAAAGGCCCGACCAAATCCACGTGGATGTGGAAAAAACGAACTGCTGGGACCTCGAAATCCTGTACGGGGGGCTGGACGTGGCGCTGGACTTTAGCGGTCTGACAGGGAACGCAGGAACGTGCCCAACCCGCTACCTGTTTCCGTAGGCCATGCCAGACAAACCGAGCTGCTACCAAGGCAGAGGTGGAGCGGATGGACGGGTGCGCCAGCCCATGAATGGCATCGAAAACCCGGCGCTGAAGGGAGGGCGGTACTACCGGCCTGGGACGGGGAAGAGAAACATCGCACCAGACCTTTGTGCCTTCCGACCCACAAGCTACCTGGGCCAACTTCAATCCCGAAGTGGTGGACCGGTATGCCGTGCCTTCGCAAGCTCCTGGGGATCCACTTCGCAGTCCACCGCCGAAATAGGGGGAAAAGCGGGTCTAGACAGGGCGTCAGCAACGGCATTAAGCTTACCCGCGACATGACGGACATCGGTGGTAAATTCGGAGATAGCAGTCAGGTGCCGCTGCTGGCGGGCCGACCATGGGTCAGACAATTTCAAAAAACCAAATGTTAATGGTTTGTGGTCCGTAAAGGCCACAAATGGGCGGCCCTCGAGGAAGTACCTGAAATGACGAACAGCTAAATAGAGAGCCAGAAGCTCTCGGTCAAATGCGCTATACTTCAGCTCGGCCGAATTTAGTTGCCGGCTGAAAAACGCTAAAGGCTGCCAACGGCCACCGACCTGCTGCTCCAGAACCCCGCCCACCGCCACGTCAGAGGCGTCAACCGTCAGGGCCGTGGGGGCGGAGGGGCTCGGATGGACCAACATGGTGGCGTCTGCCAAGGCTGCCTTAGCTGCTGTAAAAGCCGCCTCTGCGGTTGGGGACCATATCAACTCTACCGGATTCCCTGTAAGGCATTGGAAAAGCGGGCGCGTGACTCGCGCAGCTGCCGGAATGAACCTATGGTAGAAATTAACCATGCCTACGAACTCCTGTAGCCCTTTTACTGTGGTGGGCCTGGGAAATGCCCGGATAGCCTCCACCTTCTCGGGCAAAGGGGAGGCGCCGGCAGGGGTAATTCTGTGCCCTAGAAAATCAAGAGCAGGAAGGCCGAATTGACATTTGGAGGGTTGGATAATGAGCCCGTGGTCTTGGAGCCGCTGGAACACGGTCCGCAAGTGGGCCTGGTGTTCCTGCACTGAGGGGCTGGCGACCAGGATGTCGTCTAAATAAATAAACAAAAAGGGTAAACCCCGGCCCACGCGGTCCATCAGTCGTTGGAAAGCCTGTGCCGCGTTCTTTAAACCGAAAGGCATACGCAACCATTCAAACAACCCGAACGGAGTAATCGTTGCAGTTTTCTGTATGTCCTCCGGTCGCACCGGGATCTGGTGGTAGCCTCGCACCAAATCGATTTTGGAAAACACCACCGCTCCTTCCAGCCCAGATGAAAAGTCCTGTAGGTGCGGTATGGGGTAGCGATCAGCCGTGGTGACAGCATTGAGACGCCGATAATCGCCACATGGTCTCCACCCCCCAGATGCCTTGGAGACCATATGTAACGGCGAGGCCCACGGGCTGTCAGACTGACGGACAATTCCCATTTCCTCCATCTTCCTGAACTCCGCCCGTGCCACCACCAGTTTGTCTGGCGGTAGTCTCCTGGCCCGAGCGAAAACGGGAGGGCCTTCGGTGCGGATGTGATGGACCACGCCGTGCTTGGCCGAAGGCGTGTCAAAACGTTGAATGAGCAGCTCTGGAAACTCTGCCAGAATCTCAGCGTACGAGTCGGGGGCCGCGACGACGGCCTGGACAGTAGGGCTGGGCGAGGAGGCGATTGTCGGAGCGACGTGCTCATCTTCGGCGGAGGGTCGGAGGTCGTTACCGCGGACATCAGGGACCAGTGAAAAAGCCCAGAGAAAATCTGCGCCCAGGATCGCTTGTTTGACGTCGGCTATGATGAATGGCCATTCGTACGTGCGGAGGCCTAACACAAGGGACATCTTCCGTATACCGAAAGTGCGAATTGGGCTGCCATTAACCGCGATGAGGGTGGGACCTGTCTTACCCGATCTGGTTTCGAGGTCGGTCGGCGGCACTATACTGACGATGGCTCCCGTGTCCACCAAAAATTCTGTGTCCGTGAATCGATCATGGACATAGAGGCGCCGGTTCTGGCCAATCGTAACTGCCCCTATGTACGATCGGCCGAGGTATTTCCCGCGAAGGTACAAGGCAAACGGCAGTTGCGGGATTCGCTACCCCATCGTAGGTGATAATAGCACCAGCCGCGCTTGTGCGGATCTTTTTGGCGGGCTTTCGGAGAATTGGCGGGAGACGTGGCGCCATCTTGCCGTCGCTGTGGCGTGGTCACTGATGTCGAGACCTTGTTGATCGAACCGCTTGCCTTGTTTTTTGCCGCTATGAGCGCGTCCGCAATCGCTGCATATGCTTCGGGGTCCTTAAAAGAACAATCCATGAGCAGCAGTCGGACATCCTCAGGAAGTCTCTCGCGGAATGCCTGTTCGAACATAGGGCAATCCGTATGCTCACCGGCTAGCATCATCATTTCGGACATGAGGACGGAAGGCAGTTGGTCTCCAAGATCCGGTAGGTGCAGAAGTCTTGCCGCACCACCATGCTTATTAAACCCGAAGATTCGCAGTAATACTTTCTTCATGGCCTCGTACTTGCTTTCCGCAGGTGGATTCACGATGAACCGCATCACGCGCTTGGTCGTGTCCGGCGATAGAGCGCTGACGAGGTAGTAGTACATCGTGGATTCGTCCGATATCTTCTTTATGTGAAATTGAGCTTCGGTGTGGATAAACCAAGCTTGCGGTGCGTGCGTCCAAAACAACGGAAGGTGAATGCTTTCCGCGCTTAACTCCGGTGTGCCCGGCGCGGTCATCGTCAACGAGGCGTCGGGTTCCTGCTTAGTCGGTGATCGTCCAGATCACGTCGGGGTCACCAATATGGCGAGTCCGAAAACTTGTTGGTTGTAAAGGAAGTTTATTGCAGCCGCAATATTCGAACACAGAGTTAAACAACAAGGTAAAGGACAACCATCAAAAACTTACTGTCTTCTTCGAAGACTTCGCCGAACTGGCTATTTCAGGCGCCAAACGCGCACATGACATCGCTGGCCAATCAGCGATGTCGCTCCCTGGACCAATCCCCATGGTCGCGTTCACACGTGACCTCGCTGGCCAATCCGAGGGTTCGACGACCTGGACCATTCTCTATGGTCGCTACATGATCATCATGGGCACTCTGACCGGTCTGCGGCTACACAGCCCCATACGCAGCAGGATGCGATGCACTGTGTATTGTGACACATTCCTCCCGTGACCACCATTAACATTTTCTGTGACTTGTACCACAGTAGACCTTCTGTTGGTTCGGACCAGATGGGATAGCCTTCGTTGCCCTTGCGCATTGAAGAGCCTTGGACGCCCGACGCCCAACACCCTGTCGCCAGTTTGTGATTTGTCCCTCCTCGAACCACTGTCGGTAGGTACTCACCACTGCTGACCGGGAGCACCCCACAAGCCTTGCCGTTTCAGAGATGCTCTGACCCAGTCTGGCGATAACAATTTGGCCCTTGTCAAAGTCGCTCAGGTCTTTACTCCTGCCCATTTCTCCTGCATCCAACACATCAACTTCAAGAACTGACTGTTGATTTGTTGCCTAATATATCCCACCCCTTGACAGGTGCCGTTGTAACAAGATAATCAATGTTATTCACTTCACCTGTCAGTGGTCATAATGTTTTGGCGCATCGGTGTATTTCTTCATTTTAAAAGGATCAGAACTGAATGTTGAGGTCCCCTATTTCATGCTCAATTTATTGTAACTTCAACACAAAGTGCATTTAGATTCAGACTTAAAACAGTGTTGAATAGAAATTGATTAAAAGATACGGTATGGAAATGTAACCTTCAAACCCGTGCGCCTTTAGGATATGGGCGAAAACTGAAGCACCCGGAGGAAACCGACATGTGCAAACTCAGCACAGATAACATCCCAGGTCAGGATTGAACTGGGTCTCTGGCATTGTGAGACACCAGCTCTACCAGCTGTGTTTATTAGGGTAATTTACACTTCGAAAAAAGGAGAGAAATTAAGCGTCGGCAACTTGCATTGCTAATCAAAGTTCTTCCGAGTTATCCATTTGTCAGCATGAAAATTTTCAAACGCCAGATATTGAATGTTTTAAAGTCAAGCTTTCGTTTCTACGGCATTTTGGCCAATTAGAGTCATAGCGAGCTGTACGGCACAGAAACAGGTCACTTGACCCACCCTGTCCTTGCCAACCAAGTTGGCATACTGGGCTGGTCCCATTTGCTGGCGCTTGGCCCATAGCTGTCTAAACCCTTCCATTCCTTATATCTGTCCAAATGTCTTTTAAATGTTGGAATTCTATCAGCTTTTATAGCTTCCTCAGGCAGCTCATTTCCAAATATGGACTAACCCCCTGAATGAAAACAATTGTCCCTGAGGCCCTCATAAATCTTTCCACTCTCATCTGTACCCTGTAGTTTTAGTTTAAGTTACATGACAAAAGCAGAAACTGGCCAAATCTGACATAATTTCCCATGTTAGCCATTCGCAAGTCTTTCTAATTGATATCTCCAATTAATGCTGAATAATACCTCAGTTTAGCGAATATGCTTTGTCATTAAAAATAAGATAGATATTAACCTATTAAACTTTATTTAGCACAGCTATCATCAGAATAAATGGGAATTTTTCACATGAAGTCAGTAGGTTAGAAAGGAGAGGATTACTCATTGGAAGCCGGGCTCTGTCTCAGCCTTGCTGAAGAGGTAATAAATGATGAATTCCAGAAGCCCAAAAGTGATGCAACTGTTTGCAAAAGATGTGGGAATGCAGGCTCAGGACAATTGACTGTGACAATAAACGTTGAATTCAAAAAACTAAACTATTGATGTGAAATTGGAACACATAATATGTGCATAGTGATGTGTGATGTATTGCCACCTTGGAATACCTTGCCTAGGTCAAGGTTGACATAACTTTCTTGCAAGAGTCTGGGCTGCCGCACTTAGTGGAGGTGGTCACATTTAAGTCCCCAGGGTTGTCAGGATGGTTAGAGGGCAACAACTGTCGTACTTCTCAGCTGGATATCCTGCTGTGAGAAGGCAATTTCTTGAAGTCAACGATGTGGTTGGCAGTGTCTTCTTGCAGTAGACATAACATCTGGTAACTGGTTAGACTAATCAATGTGTACACGCAACCCTGTAGAGCAAGTGACTGGCTGCCCTCCAGCAGCTCCCACTGCTGCTGACGACGTCCCGTCTGGTAGCTCTGGCTGGGGATTTCAACAGTATTAATACGGCTGGACGATCCGGCAGTGTCTACAGCAGACTGGTCAGCATCTCTACACACCAGATAGAAACTGCTAGAGACGCCAAGCTGTGTAATGCCTTCAGCCACCCTGCAGAGGGAGGACAGCAGAAATTCACCTGGTTGAGACTGAACAGTTTAGCCTGGTCCCAGAAAGACTTACTCTGTGGCAAAAACATGTATATCCAGGTCCTGTAGATGCATATAATATTGGCTATGGAAATGGTCTGCGCACTTCATAAGTTTCTGATACCAGCAGCAACAGTCCTCCAAAGACAGCTCGTAGCATGTAGACTTTGCTGTTTAGCATAAGAAAATAACTGCAGATGCTGGTACAAATCGAAGGTATTTATTCACAAAATGCTGGAGTAACTCAGCAGGTCAGGCAGATCAGCAGGTTTCGGGTCGAAACCCTTCTTCAGACTGAGGAAGGGGTTCGACCCAAAACGTCACCCATTCCTTCTCTCCCGAGATACTGCCTGACCTGCTGAGTTACTCCAGCATTTTGTGAATAAATTGCTGTTTAGCATGTATTCTTTCAAGCCAAGCATTAATAGGAGCTGCCAAAATATTGCTGCACTTTCTTACGTTTGTCCTAATTCAGGTCCAGTACTGGGACACTGCCCATCCTTGTGGCTAGGAAATCAGGAAAACAATATCCCCTTGCTCCTGCACTCTTGCTCTACTGCCGTGTGCTTTGTTTTACAGAGACAGTGCTCACTCCTGTTTAACCCGACTGTGCCATACAACCTGAGGGTTTCTCATTTCACCAAAGGACTCCAAGATGTCCTCAGACAAGGTTATGGGTGGAGGTGTCTGCTCCCTAATTAATTCCTCATGGTGCATAAATGTGGCAGTTCTGGCATGCTCCCGCTCCCCAGATCTGGAATATCTAAAGGTCTAGTGCTATCCCAACTACTTGTCACAAGAATTCACTGCAACTCTCCTGTCTACAGTCTACAACCCACCCCATGCTGATGTGAAGCTACCACCACTACCAATAGCCTTGAAGCCTCCAAGGGCTTGTTCATAATAGCTGAGAACTTCAGCCAGGCCAACCTCAAGGGTGTGCTACGAAAGTACTCCCATCTCCGCTCCTGTCCCACCAGAGGTCTAACACCCTTGACCACTGCTACCACAACCACAACCTACTGCCCCATGCCGACTGCAATTCAGAACATTGGACCACCAGATTGTGCTTCTTCGCCCTGATTACATGCAGACACAGAAGCATGAGTATCCAGTTCAAAATAGTATAGTGCCAGTCCAAAGAAACAGATGGGTTTTCTGTTCCAATGTGTACCAAAGAAGACAATAAGTGTTCCCCAACTGAAACCATGTATAGACCTGCAGCAATGAAATCAAGCAATTCAGACAGGTGCCTGACCCGCTGAGTTACTCCAGCATTTTGTGATACAGACAGGTGTAAGAAATTAATGTACAACCTACCAAAGATGCTAAGAGGGAATTCCAGACCACGCTAGGGTCGCAAGATAACCACAGGGCCACTCATTTTGTTGTGGCAAGGCTTGCACTTTACAATGGGCTACAGAGTGAAATTGGGCAATATCTCTGGCAACAAAATGTCTCTTCCCACAAGCTAAATGCATTCAATGCTCACTTTCAACAGAAGGTCGGTGGAGTAACATCATCCGCCCCCAAATCGTAGGGTGTGCCTGCACCCTCCAACAGCCTATGGTGTGCCTGCCTCCAGTCACCATATCAGATATAAAAGCTGCCTTGCTGAGAGCAAATCTGTGGAAAGCAACTGGCCCTGATGGAGTCCCCGACCATGTTCTCACGATTTGCATGGACCAGCTGGCCTGAGTATTTGCAGACATCTTTAAATTCTCTACACTTCATTATGACGACCACTATCATCCTGGTGCCAAGTAAAATAAAGGTAGCGGGTCTTAATGACTACCGTCCAGGTACTCTGACATCTACCATCATGAAATGCATCAAGAACCTGGTCATGTCGCCCAGTAACTCCAGCCTCCCAGACAGCCCCGATCCACAATAGATTGCCTACCTTCACCACAGTCCATCTATCTGGCATCTCCCAGATTCATCACTGGAACTTCGACATAACAAGTACCCCCACAGCAGTTTCCTGTTTATTGACTATAGTTCTGCATTCAGCACCATAATACCAACCAAATTCAAGGAGCTAGGAATCAGCACCCCCCTCTGGCACTGGATCCTTGATTTTCTGCCCCATGGACCAAAATCAATGAACATAGGTGACAAAACATCCTCCACACTAATTTTAAAACCAGTGCCCCGCACGGATGCTTTCTCAGCCCTCTACGGTACTTCCTATGAACTCACAACTGTGTGGCCAAATTCTGCCGTAACTCCATTTTACTAATTTATAGATGACACCAACCTAGTGGGCGGTTCTTGAATAATGATGAGACGAAGTGCAGGAAGGACATAGAGAACAGTAAAATGGACAGTAAAGAGCAACGTCTTTCTCAATGTCAGCAAGGTGAAGGAGCTAGTGACTTAAGTGGGGGTGGTGTACATGTCCCATTCTTCATCAACGGTGCAGAGTTGGAAATGGTGACATTTACTCCTAGCAACTTAAAAGCTTTTGACCAAGAATTTGCCCTGGGCCAATCGCAATGATGGTCAAATAAGCACAGCAAAGCCTCTACTTCTTCGGGAGACTAAGGAAATTCAACATGTGTACAATTACTCTTACCAGCTTCAACATATGCATCATAGGAAGGAGCCTATCTGGATGCATCACAGCTAGATGTGGGAACTGCTCTGCCCATGACTGCATGAAATTGCAGAGTGTGGATGTAGCCCAGACCTTCATGCAAACCAGGCTTCCTCCACCAAAATACCATGCTGCCTTGGGAACCCAGTCAACATGATCATGGACTTTTTTCACCCTAGTCATCCCTTCTTTTCCAACCAGGCAAAAGATATAAAAACTTAAAAGCATGCACCGTTGGCTTCTTCCCTGCTGTTATCACACTACTGAACAGCACTTTCATATGCTGGGTGTCATCCCGATCTTCCATGGACCTTGCATATTTTCTCAAACTGTAATGCTGCAATGTTGTTACATTTCATTCTGCACTCTGGTATTTTTCTCTTTGCTCTCCTTGTTGCACTTGTGTATATGGTTGGATTGTACACATGTGCAGTATCATTTGATTGGATAGCACGCAAACAAATGCTTTTCACTGTTTCTCGGTACATGTGACACTAATAAACTAATACTAATCCCACTGTCACCAGTGAAGGCAGAAAATCTGATTGTCATGGCAGTGGCAAAATACCATATTAGTATCTGGAACTAATGAGGCGCAGGAGCTCTTTGAAGCTGTTTACTGTGGCCATTCAAATTCCCACGACCACTGTTACGCAACCAAAGACACCCAAGGCCATCTCCCAATTGCATTTAGATAAATTGGACCACCTGCTTGAGCTTCTACTCCCTGTTTACAAGCAGAAATTGAAGCAAGAGGATTTGGTATAGTAGAAACAAGGAACTACAGGTGCAGGTTTGCAAAGAAATAAGACAAAGTGCTGGAGTAACTCAGCAAGTCAGGCAGCATTCCGAGAAAACATTGGTAGATGACGTTTTGGGTCAAAACCTTACTGCAGACTGATTGCAGAGGGTGGGGGAAGAAGAAAGCTAGAAGAGAGGAAAGGCAGGACAAAGTGTGGCAGGTGATAGGTAAACACAGGCGAGGAGATGGCAATGGCCAGAGATGGGAAAGATGGTGTGAGACAAAAAGGATTAAAGAATTAAGAGTTGTTCAAAAACAGAGGAAGGAATTTCTCACTTTGTACTTGTTTTAAGCATTAAGCCCAACTTAATGTGGTGATCATAGCAAATTTAGTACAGCAGGCATGATGTTAATTCCATATCATTGGGCATTGGAACATGTATATTGTGTTTGACTATAAGTAAATATAAAAACGATAAAAAAGAAATTATGTTTTATTTTTGTAACATATTCATCCCTTTCTCCTCCTGGGCTCCTTTGAATGTTTTGACATGAGAAAATATGAGGCTATACTAGCTCATCAATCAGCACACTGCATAAAGAGCAGGCCAATGAAACCATAAAATTATAACCCAAATAACTTGTGTAACAGTGCTTGGTTATTTTGGAAGGGTTTCTCATTGTAGTCCAGAGAAGCCAAGAAACAGAAAATAAGCTGCAAATAAAATATGGTCCCATCATTTGCTGAATCTTATCTCACTGCTTGATAAAGGAATTTCAAAATTACTGCAATCCAAAGCATTCCAATGGCAACATAAAATTGCTGTATTCTGAGACAGGTGATAAAAAGGTTAGTGGTCTAGTATTGGTAAAATGACTGATCAGTGCAGTGAACGGTTGTAGATATTTGTATGCCTGTCAGTTTTCAATACGGACAAAAGTATATTTTTTCATCTGCGGTCTGACAATGGATTGCTTTTGATTTGCTAATATTTATAAATACTAAACAATTAATTATTTTTGATCTGGTTAACCTAAGATGTCAAATGTATCAAAAAGGTAATTTTCATAATGGATGAATTCCAGTTATATTTTGCAATTGAATATTAAACTTGTTTTGTCAAAATTGTTCACTGATCCTTAATGCCTAAGGGGAAAGTTATGTGATTTCATATGACAATGCTATCTCATGGAAGTGTGATTTGGTTTTATTTTATACATGATACCCTTATGTTTGGACAGCTTAGTCATGAAAGATGACTGATAAATTCTCCACCTTGTTTCTCAGATGCAATAGATTCCATTTCAGCCAAAATTTGATCAGATTTCTACCACTTGAAATCAACTATCCCATATTAAAAATGAAAAGGAAAAACTCTGCCCTAATTAGTTTCAGATGTAAGCAATTACGTGATTGGGTCCTATCTGGGGTTTATTATGACAGGAGCAATGGGACACCAAAAACATCACCTCAAGATGATAAATTAATTACGTTTGCAAATTTATCACACCATGAATAGTTTATGATTGGTAAACAAAAACCAGCTGTGAAAGCTTGTCACAAGAGGAATGACGTACAAGAGTACAGCAACAACGCTATTAGAACCAAAGGTAGACACAAAATGCTGGAGTAACTCAGCGGGACAGGCAGCATCTCTGGAGAGAAGGAAAAGGTGACGTTTTGCGTCAAGACCCTTCTTCAGATTGATGTCAGGGGAGTGGGTGGGACAAAGATAGAATGTAGTCGGAGACAGTAAAACTGGTGGGAGAACTGGGAAGGAGGAGGGGATAGTGAGGGAAAGCAATGGCTACTTGAAGTTAGAGAAGTCAATGTTCATACCGCTGGGGTGTAAACTACCCAAGCGAAATATGAGGTGCTGTTCCTCCAATTTGTGCTGGGCTTCACTTTGACAATGGAGGAGGCCCAGGGCAGAAAGGTCAGATTGGGAATGGGGTGCTGAGCAACTGGGAGAACAGGTAAGTTAAGATGGACTGATCGAAGGTTTTCAGCAAAACAATCTCCGAGCCTGTGCTTGGTCTCGCCAATGTAGAGAAGTTGACACCTGGAACACCAGATGCAGGAGAGAGGCATGTGAGTGAGGTAAAGAAAAGAGACAATTTTAAAAACACGGAAATCCGTGGAAACGCAGAAAATTCACATGCCTGAGGAGATGAGGTTGGAGGAGGTGCAAGTGAACCTCTGCCTCACCTGGAAAGACTGTTTGGGTCCTTGGATGGAGTTGATGGGGCAGGTAAAGGGACAGGTGTTGCATCTCCTGAAGTTGCAGGGGAAAGTACCTGGGGAGGGGGTGGTTTGGGCGAGAAAGGACGAGCTGACAAGGGAGTTTCGGAGGGATCGGTCTCTGCGTAAAGCAGGAAGGGTGGAGATGGGAAGATGTGGCCGGTAGTGGGATCACGTTGGAGGTGGCGAAAATGTTGGAAGATTATATGGTGTATAATATTAGAACCAAAGTACGGAAGCAGCAATTACATCTTAGATGGCTTTGGATTTTTTAAAAAAGTGAGGAGCTATTTAATGGAAATCACAAAATGAAGCTTGTGAAATTTACACATTTTTGCACGTGTCAGCGCTGATTAATGGTGTATGTATTTGCAGCATGTTTTCCTATTTTTAGCATCGGATTTACATATACTTGTAAATTGTTTGCATGATACGATGCCAAATAAATCAACAACAAAATCTATTTTAAGTCAAACACTAATTTCATTCAGGGTGAACAAATCTGCACAATACTGTTACTTATCAGGCCTAGTTTAGTTTAAAGTTTAGGTTAGAGATACAGCGCGGAAACAGGCACTTCAGCCCACTGAATTCACGCCGACCAACAATCACCTGTACCCTATCCTACACACTCGGGCAATTTACAGAAGCCAATTAATCTACAAACCTGCACATCATTGAAATGTGAGAGGAAATCGGAGATCGAAAGGAAACCCAAGCGGTCACATGGAGAATGTATAAACTCCGTAGACAGCTCCTGTTGTCAGGCTCGAACACAGGTTTCTGGGGCTGTAAGGCAGCAACTTTACTGCTGCGCCAAAGTGTTGCCTATGGGTTTGCTACCTACTTCCCTATATTTGCAAGCACAAGGAATTGCAGATGCTGGAATGTTGAGCAAAACGCTAAGTGCTGGAAGAACTAAGTGGGTCAGGCAGCATCTGTTGAAGGAATGGACAGGTGATGTTTCAGGTCCCTTCAGTCTGAAGAAGTGTCCCAACCTGAAATGCCACCTGTCCATGTCCTCCATAGATGCTGCCTGACCCACTGAGTTACTCCAGCACTTTGTGTTTTGCTCCCCATCTTTGCCACTTGCCTCTCAGAACATCTAAGAACATCATCCATTGTACCAGTCATTAAGTTGTCTATTGTCAGATATAGAAGCCAGTAGAGATTGGTTCTCTATATATTCATGCTTGGTCAACATTAAACATGACATTATTGAGACAGGTTACTTGAGAAAGGAGAACTGGAAGCACAAAGACACATTCTATCATTCTAAATATCTCTGCCTTATTTTTGCATGTCACGATCCTCATGCATTGCATGTGATCTGCGAGAGGGGTTTACAAATCAAATAAATTTGAAAAAAAAAGAAGAAATTCAACTCCTAAGCATGAGACTTGATAAATTCAAAGGATGTATTGTCAGTGGAGCATTCCTGTGAGAGTCAGCATTTTTCACATTAACAATGTCACAATCAGTGATTTATGATGTTGTGCTGATCAAAACAAGTTGATTCTTCCAGGCATGCATCTGTGTCATTATTCATAGGTGTTTATTCTAAACCGAAATGTTAGGCATATAATTTTGTTTTTGTTTGTGTCTGTGAATTCAATTGCAATTGTGGATCTCAACACTGATAAACTGATATCTTTGTTTTGATGATACAATGACAAAAATATGAAAAGAAAAATCTAAGATTCTACTATCACAAACGTAAGAAGTGCTGATTCCATTGACGAACTGTACACTGCAAGGGCCAGGAAGCGAGCGGGCAAGATCATCTCTGACCCCTCTCACCCTGGCCACAAAATCTTTGAAGCACTTCCCTCTGGAAGGCAACTCCGGACTGTCAAAGCCGGACATAAAAACAGCTTTTTTTTCCACGAGCCTGACCTTCAGTGTATGTGCAGCGATTTCTGTATTACAATGAAACCAATCTCAGTGAAAACTAGTGTCAAGCATGGATGCAATATTGGCCCAATACTTTTCTCAATCTTTTCCACTGCATCATTGTATCTCATTATCCTCTTAAATTCCCCCTTTCATATCTGCCCCCACCACTACCCCTGGCAATACATTCCAGGCCTCCACTACTCTCTGTATAAAAAAAATTGCCCTGCACATCTCTGTTAAACTTTTCACCTCTCACCTTATAGTTATTGCCTCTAGTGTCGGAAAGTTTGACACTTGGAAAAATGTTCTGACTGTCTACCCTATCTATGCCTCTCATTATTTTATACACTTCTATCAGGTCTCCCCTCAACCTCCGATGCTTCAGAGAAAACAATCCAAGTCCATCCAACCTCCCTGCAGTTGAACCCTCTAATCCTGGCAGCATTCTGGTGAACCTCATCTGTACCCTCTCCAAAGCCTCCACATCTTTCCTGTAATGGGTCGACCAAAATTGCATGTGATGCTCCAAATGTGGACTAACCAAAGTCCTATAGAGCTGCATCATGACTTCCTGACTTTTATATTCAATACCCCTACCAATGAAGGCAAGCATACCATATGCCTGCTTTACCACCCTATCTACTTGCGCGGCCATCTAAAGTGAGCTATGCACACGGACTCCAAGATTGTCTGCACATCAATGCTGTTAAGGGTCTTCCTATTAACTGCATACTACTCCCTTACATTCAACCTCCCAAAGTGCAACACCTCACACTTGCTAGGGTGTGTACTTCTTTAATCTTTTTCTGTGGGGAAAAAAAAGGAATAGAATTCAGCTGGAATGCAAACTATTGATTCGCTATGATTCTTTGACACATGCATTCATTTAGATGCTTGTAGCTTTTTTGGCTGTTCACAGCTCATCACCCACAGCTGGTTTCAATTGATGAACTGACTGGCTAACGCTTCATGTATTTTGTGTGTGTTTGACAATGATAGGCATTTAATAATCTTCTGTGAAGAAACATTTTAATTAACACGTTGCTCGGATTGTGAACAAACCCTTTCTAAAACCCAAAATATTTCTGCCTTATTTGTCGTCATTTTAAACAAACTGGGAATTGTTGAAGGTGAAAGAAAATAAACTGAAGAATAAACTAAAGGAGCTACTGGAAGTGCACCAGAAGGACATTAAATGGTATTTGAATCACATGTTCATGCCGCAGTGAGACCTGTAAATCCCTGTGATGAATTAAATGCAATTACTTTGCGAATCATATAAAATCATGAGGGGAATTATAAAATCATGGGAAATAGATAAGGTGAATAAAATAGTATTTTTCCCAAGGTAGGGAAACCATGAACTAGAGGGCATAGCTTTAAAATGAAAGAGGAAAAGAATTAATGGGAACTAGATCAAGTAGACCCGTTGGGCCCAAATCTCTCCTGCATTGGTGCAGCATCCTCTCCTGCCCCCCTCCCCTCCCTCCCCTCCCTCCTCTCCCTCCCCTCCCTCATTGGCGAATGACGAATCATAATATTTTGGGAGAATGTGGAAAACATTATTTTGCACTTTTTTTTTGCCTGCAGGATTGGAACCTCATTTGAAGGACTGTCCCCACAGAAGACTCTTCCTTCCTGCATGTCATCTTAAAATGAATCTCCCTTGTGTGCGATCAATAATTACTGCAGGAGAAAACCGCATGGAAATACTCTATCTCTCTCACCATTGTCTCCTTTTTGTCATCATGCATTTGAATTACTTGTTCTTAAATCACACTATTTAAGATGATAACAATTATCAGAAGGTTAAATTCTGAAACAATCAAAGTAATACTTAATCAAAGGGAGGCACAAAATGCTGGAGTAACTCAGCGGGACAGGCAGCATCTCGAGAGAGAGAGAAGGAATAGGTGACGTTTCGGGACGAGACCCTTCTTCAGACTGATGTCAGGGGAATGGACGGGAAAGAGATAGAATGTAGTCGGAGACAGTGGGACTGGTGGGAGAACTAGGAAGAGGAGGGGAGGGAGAGAGAGGGAAAGCAAGGGCTATTTGAAGTTAGAGAAGTCAATGTTCATACCGCTGGGGTAGAAGCTACCCAAGTGAAATATGAGGTGCTGTTCCTCCAATTTGCGCTGGGCCTCACTCTGACAATGGAGGAGGCCCAGGACAGAAAGGTCAGATTGGGAATGGGAGGGGGAGTTAAAGTGCTGAGCAACCGGGAGATCAGGTAGGTTAAGGCGGACTGAGCAGAGATGTTCAACGAAACGATTGCCGTACCTGCGCTCGGTCTCGCCAATGTAGGGAAGTTGACACCTGGAACAGCGGATACAGTGGATGAAGTAGGAGAAGGTGCAAGTGAACCTCTGCCTCACCTGAAAAGACTGTCAGGGTCCTTAGATGGAGTCGAGAGGGGAGGTAAAGAGACAGGTGTTGCAACTCCTGCAGGGGAAAGTACCTGGGGAGGAGGTGGTTTGGGTGGGAAGGGATGAGTTGACAAGGGAGTTGCGGAGGGAACGGTCTCTGCGGAAAGCAGAAAGAGGTGGAGATGGGTGGATGTGGCCAGTAGTGGGATCCCGTTGGAGGTGGATAATTTGTTGTATGCGATGGCTGATGGGTTGGATGATGAGGACAAGGGGGACTCTGTCCTTGTTGCGAATGAGGGGCGAGGAGCAAGAGTGGAGCTGCGGGATATCGAGGAGACCCCAGTGAGAGCCTCATCTATAATGGAAGAGGGGAACCCCCATTTCCTAAATAATCAGGACATCTCCAGTGATCTTTTATGGAAAACCTCATCCTGGGCACAAATGTGGCTAGACAGGAATTTGGAGTAGGGGATACAGTAAGCAGGCTGGGAAGAAGTGTAGTCTAGATAGCTATGGGAGTCAGTAGGTTTGTAGATGTCGGTCAATAGTCTGTCTCCTGTGATGGAGACGGTGAGATCCAGAAGCGGTAGGGAGACGTCGGAGATGGTCCAAGTGAATTTGAGTGCAGGATGGAAATTAGTCGTGAAGTTGAAGAAGTCAGTGAGTTCTGGATGGGTGCAGAAGGCAGCACCGATGCAGTCATCAATGTAGCAGAGGTAGAGTTCGGGGATAGGGCCAGTGTATGCCTGGAACAGTGATTGTTCGACGTACCCTATAAAGAGGCAGGCATAGTTGGGGCCCATTCGAGTGCCCATAGCTATGCCTTGGATTTGGAGGAAGTGGGAGGAGTCGAAGAAGAAGTTGGTAAGGACCAGCTCTGCTAGTCGGAGGAGAGTATTAAGGGCCTGTCCCACTTAGGCGATTTTTTAGGCGACTGCCAGCGACTGTCAAAGTCATAGCAGATCGCCGAAATTTTCTTTTACCCGACGATATTGACCACGACAATGCCGAGTCAGGTCGAGATCACACCGTCTTCGGAAACATCGCAAAATTCCCACGCTGTCAATGCTTCTCTGGCGTCCTAATTTTCGCTGAAATCACTATCAAGTCGGTAAGTACTTGAGAGTTTTGAAATATAACATCTTGCCCGGATTACTTGAAAACCAAGCTTCACGGTAACAAGGCATAAACTGGATTGACTTTCAGTTTACTAATAGCAGTATTAAGAAATTTAATTTAAAAAGTGGTTAAATGGATTTTTGTGCGGAGTGTGGGCATTCTTTGAAAATGTACGGGAGATGCATATCTGGTTTTTGGTATCACAAAATGCTGGAGTAACTCAGCAGGTCAGGCAGCATCTCAGGAGAGAAGGAATGGGTGACGTTTCAGGTCGAAACCCTTCTTCAGACTGATTTCTGTCTGGTTTCTGGGTTGCATATCTGGGTTGGGAGCCTACTTTAAATGTGATCGCTGATGGCCATAAACATCGCTAAAATTCCTACGCTTACCTGACTGTCAAACTGTCGCCTCCAATCTACCTGTCAGGGCGTATGGGGAGAAGGCAGGAACGGGGTACTGATTGAGAATGATCAGCCATGATCACATTGAATGGCGGTGCTGGCTCGAAGGGCCGAATGGCCTCCTCCTGCACCTATTGTCTATTGTCTATTGTCAAATGTCCTGACGGTAAATAAATTGGTTAAACACAAGTATTTTATGGTATCTTGAAATTACTTTACTTATTTTAATATTATGTGCTTCTAAATGCATCTAAGAGAAACTTGCAAACCTGGGGACTGCATGCAACAGCGCCCGCAATAAGCAACGATACCTGGCGACAAGCCAACGATACCTGGCGACAGCCTGGTCGCCGGCAGTCACCTTAAAATCGCCTAAGTGGAACCTGGAGTATTGTGTACAGTTTTGGTCTCCTAATCTGAGGTAAGACATTCTAGCCTTAGAGGGAGTACAGAGAAGGTTCACCAGATTGATCCCTGGGATGGCAGGACTTTCATATGAAGAAAGACTGGATAGACTGGGCTTATACTCGCTGGAATTTAGAAGACTGAGGGGGGATCTTATTGAAACATATAAAATTCTTAAGGGGTTGGAGAGGCTAGATGCGGGAAGATTGTTCCCGATGTTGGGGAAGTCCAGAACCAGGGGTCACAGCTTAAGGATAAGGGGGAAGTCTTTTAGGACCGAGATGAGAAAACATTTCTTCACACAGAGAGTGGTGAGTCTGTGGAATTCTCTGCCACAGAAGGTAGTTGAGGCCAGGTCATTGGCTATATTTAAGAGGGAGTTAGATGTGGCCCTTGTGGCTAAAGGGATCAGGGGGTATGGAGAGAAGGCAGGTACAGGTTTCTGAGCTGGATGATCAGCCATGATCATATTGAATGGCGGTGCAGGCTCGAAGGGCCGAATGGCCTACTCCTGCACCTATTTTCTATGTTTCTATGTTTCTATGTAGGCCCTTTAGTAGACGGATATTGGCTGGTTCTGCGGTCGAGGAAGAACCGGAGGGCTTTAAGACCTTCCTGGTGGGGGATGGAGATGTAGAGTGACTGGACATCAATGGTAAAGATGAGGGAGTGGGGGCCTGGAGAACGGGAATCATTGAAGAGACGAAAAATATGTGAGGTGTCTTGGACATAGGTAGGGAGGGATTGGACCAGGGGGCATAGGATGGAGTCGAGATATGTGGAAATGTGGTGGGACATGAACAAGCAGAATAAATGGGTCTGCCAGGACAGTTCTGTTTGTGGATTTTGTGGAGAAGATAAAATCGGGCCGTGTGGGGCTGTGGAACGATAATGTTGGAGGCTTTAAAGGGCGGAGAGCTGGAAGTAACAAAATCAGAAATGGTGTGTGGTATTAATGGCTGGTGCTCGTCTGTGTGGTCATGTTCCAAGGACACGTAGGAGGAGGAGTTTGATAGTTGTCACCTGGCCTCAGCCCGGTAGAGGTCAACGCGCCAGACTACCATGACACCTCCCTTGTCAGCGGATTTGACTCTAAGTCAGGGACGCTGCATAGCTTAATCAAAACAGTTTCAAATCGAAAGTCAGCATCTGCAAATTGCATATCATTATTATGGGTGGGAAAAGTGCAACAGACTTGCACTTGCAAACATGCACTTCCTACGGGAATGTGTAAGGGTCAATTTTTTACCTGAACCTGAACTGTGTGCCTCCATTACTACAGAAAGGCTTCCTTTTCAAGGGGTACACCATATAAAGACACTATCACAGGGGTTGACCAAAACTATGCAACATAAATATACAGTAATATACAGCATAGTCGCTAGTAAATCCAATCAGGAATTCAGATGAAACCTCATTATTCAAAGTGCTGTTAAAATATAGAACGCTCTCCTTGGAGTATTTGACACAAATAGATATACTTAAGCGAGATATGTACACAATGGAGAAAACAAAAACGATACATCTGGCTTATGAGGCAAGATGACGTCAGTTGCTTTGCTGAATGTGAGCATGAGCTGTTTCAGTATTTCAGAAATTGCCTGATCAAGTCAAGTCAAGGCAAGTTTATTTGTCACATACCTATACAAGATGTGCAGTGAAATGGAAGTGGCAACGCCTGCGGATTGTGCTAAACTACAAAACATTTTTTTTTAACACAAAAAATAAATGAATACAGTAAATTAAATTAGTCCCTGGTGATATGAGAGTTAACAGTCCTGATGGCCTGTGGGAAGAAACTCTATCTCATCCTCTCTGTTTTCGCAGCGTGACAGCGGAGGCGTTTGCCTGACTGTAGTAGCTGGAACAGTCCGTTGCTGGGGTGGTAGGGGTCCTCCATAATGTTGCTGGCTCTGGATCTGCACCTCCTGATGTATAGGTCCTGCAGGGGGGCGAGTGTAGTTCCCATAGTGCGTTCAGCCGAACGCACAACTCTCCGCAGAGCCTTCCTGTCCTGGGCAGAGCTGTTCCCAAACCAGATTGTGATGTTCCCGGACAAGATGCTTCATCAGGGAGCGGTCCCATTTCTGATCTGATGAAAGGATTATGTGATGAGGTGCCAGAGGGATCCGTGCCAGGCTTCAACTATTTGCAATCTTTATGAATTATTGGTGATACAATTTGGGAGCACAATGGGTGTGAAAAGGGTCATGGATAAGTTATTATATGGGCAGTGATACGGTAGATGGGGAAATGCAAGTTCATACAATTTGGTACGAAGCAGATTATTCTTTAAAAGGGAATAGACAACAGGATGCTGCTAGTCACATAGATCTGGGTGTCCTCGTACATGAAATACAGAAAGTTAGCAGGCATATACAGCAAGTAATTAGGGAAACAAATGGAATATTGGTCTTCACTACAAAGGGATTGGAGCACAAAAAGTATAGAAGTTTTTCTGCAGCCATTGGTGAGAACACCCTTGTGCTGTAGATTTCGGTGTGGAGTTTTCTCCGCGTTAAAGAAGGCTTACACTTGAATTGGAGGCAATACAAAGATTCGCTAAGTTATTTTCTGGGATGAAGAGTTGACTGATAGGGAAGATTGAGCAGCTTTGTGTGTGTACCCATTGGACTTGAGAATGAGTGATGATATTGAAACATTTAAGAGTCTGAAGGGAGTTGACAAGGTCGGCGTTAAGAGTGTGTTTCCCCTCATAAAGGAATCTAGGAGTCGGGGCATAATTTTAGGAACATTGAGTCACCCCTTTAAGGCAGAGATCAAAAGATCATAAGACAGAGGAGCAGAATTAGGCCATTCAGCCGATCAAGTCTGCTCTGCCATTTGATCATGGCTGACCTATTTTTCCCCTCTCAACCCCATTCTCCTGCCTTCTCCCCATAATGAAGGGCTTCATTACCTCTTCTTTATATTGTTACAGTCATAGACATATACCGCATGCAAATAGGCCCTCGACCCAAGTCCACCCTGCCTTCAAAGGTGTCTTTCTGGGTAAGTCCCACTTGCCTGTATTAGATCCGTATCCCTCTAAACCCTTTCTATCCACAAACTTGTCCAAATGCTTTCCAAATTTTGTGACTGTACCGGCCTCTACCACTTCCCCTGGCAGATTGTTCCATATACCCACTACTCTCTGTTTTAAACTTATGTCCTTTAGTTTTCGAATCGAAAGTTTTTTTAGGTACGTGAAGAGGAAAAAAATAGTCAAGGCAAATGTGGGTCCCTTGAAGACAGAAGCAGGGGAATTTATTATGGGGAACAAAGAAATGGCAGACGAGTTAAACTGTTACTTTGGATCTGTCTTCACTGAGGAAGATACACACAATCTCCCAAATGTTCTAGGGGCCGGAGAACCTAGGGTGATGGAGGAACTGAAGGAAATCCACATTAGGCAGGAAATGGTTTTGGGTAGACTGATGGGACTGAAGGCTGATAAATCCCCAGGGCCTGATGGTCTGCATCCCAGGGTACTTAAGGAGGTGGCTCTAGAAATAGTGGAAGCATTGGAGATCATTTTTCAATGTTCTATAGATTCAGGATCAGTTCCTGTGGATTGGAGGATAGCAAATGTTATCCCACTTTTTAAGAAAGGAGGGAGAGAGAAAACGGGTAATTATAGACCAGTTAGTCTGACATCAGTGGTGGGGAAGATGCTGGAGTCAATTATAAAAGACGAAATTGCTGAGCATTTGGATAGCAGTAACAGGATCATTCCGAGTCAGCATGGATTTACGAAGGGGAAATCATGCTTGACAAATCTACTGGAATTTTTTGAGGATGTAACTAGGAAAATTGATAGGGGAGAGTCAGTGGATGTGGTGTACCTCGACTTTCAGAAAGTCTTCGACAAGGTCCCACATAGGAGATTAGTGGGCAAAATTAGAGCACATGGTATTGGGGGTAGGGTACTGACATGGATAGAAAATTGGTTGACAGACAGAAAGCAAAGAGTGGGGATAAATGGGTCCCTTTCGGAATGGCAGGCAGTGACCAGTGGGGTACCGCAAGGTTCGGTGCTGGGACCCCAGCTATTTACGATATACATTAATGACTTAGATGAAGGGATTAAAAGTACCATTAGCAAATTTGCAGATGATACTAAGCTGGAGGGTAGTGTGAATTGTGAGGAAGATGCAATAAGGCTGCAGGGTGACTTGGACAGGTTGTGTGAGTGGGCGGATACATGGCAGATGCAGTTTAATGTAGATAAGTGTGAGGTTATTCACTTTGGAAGTAAGAATAGAAAGGCAGATTATTATCTGAATGGTGTCAAGTTAGGAAGAGGGGATGTTCAACGAGATCTGGGTGTCCTAGTGCATCAGTCACTGAAAGGAAGCATGCAGGTACAGCAGGCAGTGAAGAAAGCCAATGGAATGTTGGCCTTCATAACAAGAGGAGTTGAGTATAGGAGCAAATAGGTCCTTCTACAGTTGTACCGGGCCCTGGTGAGACCGCACCTGGAGTACTGTGTGCAGTTTTGGTCTCCAAATTTGAGGAAGGATATTCTTGCTATTGAGGGCGTGCAGCGTAGGTTCACTAGGTTAATTCCCAGAATGGCGGGACTGTCGTATGTTGAAAGGCTGGAGCAATTAGGCTTGTATACACTGGAATTTAGAAGGATGAGGGGGGATCATTGAAACATATAAGATAATTAGGGGATTGGACACATTAGAGGCAGGAAACATGTTCCCAATGTTGGGGGAGTCCAGAACAAGGGGCCATAGTTTAAGAACAAGGGGTAGGCCATTTAGAACGGAGATGAGGAAGAACTTTTTCAGTCAGAGAGTGGTGAAGGTGTGGAATTCTCTGCCTCAGAAGGCAGTGGAGGCCAGTTCATTGGATGCTTTCAAGAGAGAGCTGGATAGAGCTCTTAAGGATAGCGGAGTGAGGGGGTATGGGGAGAAGGCAGGAACGGGGTACTGATTGAGAGTGATCAGCCATGATCGCATTGAATGGCGGTGCTGGCTCGAAGGGCTGAATGGCCTACTCCTGCACCTATTGTCTATTGTCTATTGTCTATTGTCTATTGTCCCCTACCCTGGGGACAAAAACTGTAACCATCCATCTTACATGTGCCTTTCATGGTAGTATATACTTCTATAAGATCACCCCTCAACTCCTACACTCCAGGGAATGGTCTTAGGCTATCCAGCCTCTCCTTGTAACTCAAGCCTTCCGGTCCCCGGCAACACCCTTGTGAATCCTTTCTGCGCCCTCTCTAGCTTATTCACATGATTCTGAAAGTACAGAGACCAGAACTGCACACAATACACCAAGTGCAGCTTCAAAAACATCTTATATATCTTATGTAACATGACATCCCAACTCTTGTATCAATGCCCTGACTAATAAAGGCAAGTAGTCGTACAGCTTCTTCACCATCCTCTTATTACTTTCAGGGAACTAGGCACATATCCCAAGGACCCTGTTTTACAATAGTCCCCAGAGCCTGCCATTTATCGTGTCTGTCCTGCCCTGATTTAACTTCACAAAATGCATCACTTTGTACTTGTCCAAGATAAATTTCATTTGCCATTCCTTTTCCCACTTTCTCAGTTGATTTGAGATACTGTTGTAAACTTATTCAACCTTCTTCATTGTCCACCACAGCATAATTTTGAAGTCATCTGCAAACTTACTAATCATGCCACCTACATTCTCACCCAAATCAATATTATGATTTTTTAAAAACAGTGGACCCAACAATAAGTTCTGTGGCACATTACTGGTCACAGGCCTCCAATCTGAGAAACAACCCTCCACTACCTTCCTCTGGCTCCTTCTACAAACCCAGTTTTGTATTCCGTTGGCTTGCTCACCTCACCCCGGATCTCATGTGATCTCACCTTCTGTATCAGTTTACCATGTGGGATTTAGTCCACAGTCATGGTAAAGTCCACGTACACGTTTACTACCCTCCCTTCTTCAATACTCTTGATTAACTCTTCAAAAAACTCAATCAAATTTGTGAGACACGATTTCTCCAAATCAAAGACTAGAGTGCATAGCTTTAAGATGAGAAAAGTTTAAAGGAAACGCTTGAGGCAATTTTTTTTTTTTAATAGAGCGGTAGGTACTTGGAACGTGCTGACGTTGGGAGCAGAGAAGATAGTGGCGCTTATGAGGAGCTGTGTATGCAGTGAATGGGTTGGATGTGCTAGCAGAAGGGTTTTAATTTGGCATCATGTTCTGCCCAGGCTTCTTGGGCCACTGAGCCAGTTCCTATGCTCACTGGTCCATGTCATCTGTCTCAGGTCTGATCTTATGTCAGAACTATTAAAAATCATTGAACTGTAACTTTATTCCCCCCTTTACAAATGTTGCCTGACCTGCTGATTATTTTGAACATTTTTTGTTTAAATTTTAGATTTCTATCATCCACAGTATTTTTGCTTTTGGTTTTGCCTTGGCATCATGGGTGGACAGTCTCAGTTTTCCCTCTGGAATTAGACTATTATGCACACAAAATCAATAGTCTGGAGTCAAGTGGTCATGGCAGAACTTTCCCCAAGTTCAGAGCAAGTTACGCTGAGCAACTGTTAAATAATAGGTCTGGATAGTTAATAATAATATTGCTTCCTATGATATAGATTATTAATGATTTCAGGTTAAATAATCTGGATGGATAATAGAATACTGTATTACAGCATAGAAAAATGCCCTTTGTCCCACCATGTCCATGCTGACTAGTGAGTACTCATCTATGTTAATTCATTTATCAACAGTTGGTCCACAGCCATCAATCACTTGGTGATCCAAGTGGTGTGTAAATTAAGTACCTGTTGTCACCACATGCTCAGGAAGTATTTTCCAGATTCCAACCAACATCTGAGTGGAAAAAGATCCTCAGAACCCCTCTAAACATCTTACGCTGGTCCTACAGCCAGCCCGCCTGTACTGCCAAACACCTCTGCCACAGGGGAGGATTTCCTACTTTCTACCCTATAGGAAAGTTATTGAATTTATTCCCTCCCAATTTTGAAGTACTTTCCTTCCTTTCATGAAATAATATTGAATTTTATTATCTTTGCGTCTCTGATGTTTTGTACTATGCAGTAATAAAGGAAAATATATTGGGGTATAATTTCCAATTTGCCAACCGATCAACAAGGAATGTGATCTTGCTGGCTCTCCGCTCTGCATCACTGGATCACTTGGACAATACAAACACATACCCCAGGCTGTTATTCATCGACCACAGCTCGGCATTCAACACCAACATCTCTTCCAAACCTATTACAGTAAACCCTTGTTTTAACGGTCCTCTTTATAACGGATTTTGGTTATAGCGGATGGATCTACCAACGGCAGCCGATGCCACCCATGGTTTGCGGCTCCTCCCTGGGTACTTGCAGCCTTGGCTGCCCACACCTCCCCTGCCTCACCTCACACTGCCTCCCAGGGCATTCGCAGCCTCAACTGCCCACACTCTTCCCTGCTTGTCCCTTATTGAAGGTCTGTTTGAATGATGCCAGAACAATAACCTTACTCTCAACACTAGCAAGACTAAAGAGCTGATTGTGGACAAGGAGGGGCAAGCCAGGGATCCACGAACCTGTCTTCATTGGCAAGTTGGTGACAGAGAATCCTCGTGATGAGTCGCAGTTTAGGTGGGAGATTGTTGTTCTGGTACCAGATTTTCAATCTTGATTGTTGACCAGGAGGGGAAAGCTCCACAAATGGATCCATAAAGTTGTGTACATCAACAGGACGGCGGTGGAAAGAGTTAACAGCTTTGAGTTCCAGGGTGTGCAAATCTCTGTAGCTGTTCTGGGCCCTCCACTTCCTTAGAAGATTGAGAAGATGTACTTGTCTATGAACATTCTATTGAAATTCTACTGGTAAAAAGTAGAGAAGGTGCTGGCCAGTTGCATCATAGCCTGGTTTGGCAACACGAATCCCCAGGAACTAAGGAGATTTCAGTGTAGTAGACAATGCCCAGTCTATCACAGGTACTGACCTCCACATCATCAAAGAGATCTGTAGGACACATGGCCTCAAAAAGGCAGTCATTGTCATCAAAGACCCACACCACCCTGGCCACGCTCCCATTTAACTACTATAATTGTGAAGAAGGTACAGTGGCCTGAAAACTGACCACCAGGTTCAAGAACAGCTTCTTCCCATCAGGCTCTTGAACACTACACAACGCTAAACTCAGTGTGGTGTGGACTCCTGCATATCGGCGAGACCAAGCGCAGGCTTGGCGATCGTGTCGCTGAACACCTCCGCTCAGTCCACCGAAACCTACCCTATCTCCCGGTTACTCAACACTTTAATTCCCCCTCCCATTCCCACACTGACCTTTCTGTCCTGGGCCTCCTCCATTGTCAAAGTGAGGCCCAGTGCAAATTGGAGGAACAGCACCTCAAATTTCGCTTGGGTAGCTTACACCCCAGTGGTATGAACATTGACTTCTCTAACTTCAAATCGCCCTTGCTTTTCCTTTCTCTCCATCCCCTACCCCTTCTCTGACCAGTTTTACTGTCTCCGACTACATTTTATCTCTGTACTACCCACTCCCCTGACATCAGTCTGAAGAAGGGTCTCGACCCGAAATGTCACCCATTCCTTCTCACCAAAGATGCTGCCTGTCCCTGTCTCCAGCATTTTGTGTCTATTTCAGCAACAATGAACTGTCTTTGATTGCACGAAGGACTTCAACATTTGCACTTATATTACAGTTATTAATTTATTGAATTTCTTGGAACTATTATATATTTTCTGTGCATACTATGTTTACAGGCCTGATATCCTGCTATATCTAAGAATTGCATTATTCCATTGTTGGAACACTTGATAATTGCACAATCTTGCCTCTTGAAATTCAGGTAATAATTTAGCATTTTGGTTTTGGGTGGGCTAAAACTAAGAACAAGGATCCCAAATCCACTAAGCTACAAAAGTTCATCTATTGTCCTTTTGATTGCTCTGATAGAATATACAGGTTTCAAAGGACGGGCAGAAAGACATGTAACTTCATTATTCACAGAACGAGATCTTTTCAGCCTATCTCCAAGCAATGATGGCAGAATTATGAAGGTGTTTGGGTTAATCCAGTCATCGCAATGAACAAATAAACTTGTTATTGAGAGGCAGGGACAGAACAGTATTTTGGCCAAAAGTAAAGAGAAGCATGATGTGTTGCCGGATTGATTGGCAATTCAAAAATAGAATTCACAAAGGTAGTTCAATATCGAAATCATAAATTGCATTAATGCATAGTTTATGATGAATCACATATATATCAATCCTGCATATCCTCAGAGGCATTTGAGATCTGAGCAGAAAGGCCCTGGTGTTAATAGTTCCAGTGACAAAAGCAGATTTACTTCTTTTCATCTGTAACTATGTCACATTACTTACTCATTGGTCTCCATTCATTCCTTTATACTGAATAATTAACTGAAATCTATATTTTGTCGTTCCTTTGATTGCCTTCTCTTCTAGACTCTGAAATTTTGATGTGTGGACTGCCTCCTTATCGCGTCTGCATTTGTCATCTTTTCACTACACTCTTGGCACTCTTTCAATGGTTAAGTCCACTGGACCATTTGCAAACATGCATCAATCATTGATTCATGTCTTTCAATGTTTTATCAAAAGATTTTTAAATCTACTAATGGTACAGCTCTGTTGAGATCCACTTGAGGGGAAATTGATTATTTTGGATAACTTTGGCAAATAAAATTTATACATTATTAATCAAGCATGCATCGTTAACTGCAATCATTTTTGTGCTGTTTATCTTTTTGAAATACCTTCTCCACATTCAAATGCACCCCAGAGACAAAGTTAACAACTGACATATTGCAGGAAAATAACTGCAGATGCTGGTACAAATCGAAGGTATCACCAAATGCTGGAGTAACTCAGCAGGTCAGGCAGCATCTAGGAGAGAGGGAATGGGTGGCGTTTTGGGTCGAGACTCTCTCTCCTAGATGCTGACTGACATATTACATATATAGTAAGGTGTACACTAATTCCCAAGACGATTGAAGAGATTTGGTATGTTTCCAAATACAGATTCACCATATTCTGGCACTCTTCATTCCAGAGCTTTACCATAGTATCTGTTTAGCCGGAGCAACAGAGGTCACAGCCTTGGGAGACCGAGATATCGGCCCCGCAAAGTCACCCACAGAAGCCGTCTAATGGGAACCGATCCATCGGTTCCAGGGCCCCAGCTGCAGAGGGCAAATTCGACCCACCGATTGGCACAGAAGTCCTGATGAGGTCAAGTTCAGCTGCCTCACCTGGCTGGCCTAGGCATTACATTTGCGGCAGGAAGTCCGGCGGGAGGGGCATCTCAAGTGCGCTCGTAATTTCACCTGGATTAAAGGAGGTGCCGGACCACCAGTTGCCAGAAACTCAGTGGTGGACCTGTACTCAATGGTAGACAGTATGCTGCCTCATTGCAACATGTTCTCCATTGTCAATTCAAATGCTGAGGAACAAAGGAGACTACAAAGAATGGTGGAGATTGCAGAGAGTAGTAGACATTGCCTGGTTGGTCAAAGGTACTGACCTCCCCACCATCAAAGTAATCTGTAGGAGGCTCTGCCTCAAAAATGCAACCAAGATCAAAGACCCACATCACTCTGGCCACATTTTGCTACCAAGCAACAAGAGCCTGAAAACCATGACCACCAGATTGGTTTCTTTTTAGTAACCGTCAAGCTATTGAACACTACACAACACTAACCTCAACAATTATGATATTCTGTGGACTTTATTTTGGTTGCTGATTATGATGTAGTGCATGGGGAGAGGAAGTGGGTGAGGAGAGGGTCCTTGACCAATGCAGGAGAGGCTTTGGGTCTATGGCTCACACTGGCTGCAGTGCTGGCGGCAAGGGGCCGAGGTGAGTGGCACCCTCTCCCCTTCCCTGTCCCCCCTCGCCCGCCCATGACCCGGGGAACACTCCCCGCCCGGCAATGGGTTTCATCAGTTGGAGAGGGTTGCCAGGCCCGCAGGATTGCAGTTGGGGGAGGGCTGCCCCAGGAGACGCTCGCAGGAGAGATTTGGACCCAATGGGTCCACCTCAGTCTAGTATTAAGAAAAACTTCACATCTTCAGACCTGTTGCTGTTAACCTTTCGGTAGCTGAGACATATTAGATATTGCGGGACATTTGTCCGGGATGTTTTATTGTCCCATTACAAATATAATGTGTTCTGACAATATCATTTATTTTTGATGACAGTGCTCCAATGAAATATATTAATACATATAACGAGGTGCTTACTGGGGTCTAACAAAATAATGATATTATTCTATTTTGCTTCCTTTTATCACAATCTCACTGATGCATTGTGTGTTATCGAAGACTGGCCAGATTAAAAAAAATCCCACTGGTTATATGTTGGCAAAATTGGGCTCCTGCCAGTACGTCTCCTTGATCATATCAGTCTCTTTACCTTGGTGTCCTGTTTAAACCTTTTCCCTCTATGTCTGTACTTTGTGAAATTTGCTTTCTTCCATCTCCACAACATTGCTTGTTTCTCCTGTTATTTTTTCCCCATTCTCTGTTGAATCCTTTAATCATGCGTTCTGCATAAATGTTTTCTTTTTCATTGGCATCACTTGGAAGGTCTGGATCTGTTGGCCTTTTTTTCTTACTTTTGGAAAGATAATGGTGAGCCAACATCTTGAACTTCTGAAGTCCTTGTGATGGTCCCTCGTACAGTATTGCTAGGTTGGGAGTTCCAAGAACTTGAGTTGGTGCTGGTGAAGAAAAAGTGATGTATGTCCAAGTCAGACTGATGGTTGACTTGGTGGGGAACATGGAAGTGCAGGTATTGACAGTGGGCAGTTGATATTTTCCTTGCTCTAGAGAGTAGAAATCATGGTTTATGAGACATTGCCAAGATACTGGTGGCACAGTGGTGGAGTTGGTGGAGCTGTTGCCTTGGAGACCCAGGTTCAATCTCATCTTGGGTGTTGCCCATGTGGAGTTTGCGTACACTCCCTATGACTGGATTCCCTCCAGGTGCCTGTTTTTTTCTCCCATGCAATTTGGTGTATTAATTGGCTGTTGTGATTGTCTCCAGTGTATAGATGAGTGGTCAAACCCTTTGGTGAGAATTTAAAATGAGATTAATGTAGGGTTAGTGTGAATGTGTGGCTGATGGTCAGTGCAGATTGAATGGGCTGAATGGCCTGTTCCCATGTTGTATAACGTTCCCATGTTGTATAAATGTGGTATATTTTGCAGGTAGTACATACTGCACTCGTGGTGCTTTATTGGTGGAATGAGCAATTTCTTAACGTGATGGATGGCATGGTAATGAAGAAGAATACATTGGCCCAGAAGATGTTGAACTTGATTGTTGTTGTCACATAACCAAGCGAGTTACATGTATTCCATTACAGTGCTGACATACAAAAGAATCAGGAGGCAAGCCACTTGATACAGAAAGCTCAGCCTTGAATGGGCTCTTTGTAGCTTGAGGATTTATAAGTCTAGTCCACTTAACTTTCGAGTCAACGGAGACTCCCACGATCCGCAAGATGAAGATGGCAGTGTATTCAATAGGTTTTTCTATTGGGAAGTGGTTCAGTGAAGAAAGCCAATGGAATGTTGGCCTTCGTAACAAGAGGAGTTGAGTATAGGAGCAAAGAGGTCCTTCTACAGTTGTACCGGGCCCTGGTGAGACCGCACCTGGAGTACTGTGTGCAGTTTTGGTCTCCAAATTTGAGGAAGGATATTCTTGCTATGGAGGGCGTGCAGCGTAGGTTCACTAGATTAATTCCCGGAATGGCGGGACTGTCGTATGTTGAAAGGCTGGAGCGATTGGGCTTGTATACACTGGAATTTAGAAGGATGAGGGGGGATCTTATTGAAACATATAAGATAATTAGGGGATTGGACACATTAGAGGCAGATAACATGTTCCCAATGTTGGGGGAGTCCAGAACAAGGGGCCACAGTTTGAGAATAAGGGGTAGGCCATTTAGAACGGAGATGAGGAAGAACTTTTTCAGTCAGAGGGTGGTGAAGGTGTGGAATTCTCTGCCTCAGAAGGCAGTGGAGGCCAGTTCGTTGGATGCTTTCAAGAGAGAGCTGGATAGAGCTCTTAGGGATAGCGGAGTGAGGGGGTATGGGGAGAAGGCAGGAACGGGGTACTGATTGATAGTGATCAGCCATGATCGCATTGAATGGCGGTGCTGGCTCGAAGGGCTGAATGGCCTACTCCTGCACCTATTGTCTATTGTCTATTGTATAATATGAACATCCCTTATTACTTATCAGCACATTTTGTCCACATCTTGCTGCATGTGGGCGCAGACTCCTTTGTCATCTGAGGAACTATAAGTTTAATCTCCAGCAATCATTTTCACTTCTGACTCAATGCCACAAAGAATATTACTGACGTTGCAACTAAAGATGGTTAGCCCCAAATCTGTCCTGGAAACCTCCTGTAAAAATGCCTCAGAGGATTGGCCTCCAATAACCACAGCCATTTTTCCTCATTGTCAGGATTTCTCCAGACAGATGTGACTTGCGTTGACTTTGTTTTCACTTGGCCTCCTTAATGTCGCAGCTGGCTAAGTACTGCTTTGATATTACAGTAGTCACTTTTATTTCATCTCTCAAATTCAGCTCTTTAGAAGTTAAAATGAAAATTTGGAGCAAATCTTTATTAAGAGCTGGAACCAAATGATTCTATTGAAATTTAACACGTTTGATAATATAACACAGGAAACTCATACATCATTTTTCTGATGATCAAAAGTAAAATGATGGAGTGGCAATTATCTGTTTTAGATTTATTCTGCTTTTATTTTACATGACAGCTGAAATATGTTCCATGATTTGGGCATGCTGCAAGGATTAATAATACTAGAGCAGCTAAACTAGAAGTTAGAATCTGGAGCACAGGTCTCCAGATTTCCAGGTCGAGAGTCAAGAGAATCAAGTGTTTAATTGTGAAATTCTTACTTGCGGCAGTTTAAAATGCCTGCAAATGTATAGATCATTTTAAAAAGTCAATAAATTAATAATCACAAGGTGTGTGCATTAACCAAAGTGTGCAACCAAAGACATTCATAGAGTTTCATAGTTGCTGAAGTTAGTGTTATGCAATGTTCAAGAGCCCAATGGTTGTTGGGAACAAGGTATTCTTGAACTTGGTGGCCATGGTTTTCAGGCTCTGGTACTTTTTTTTCCAGGTGGTAGGAGTGAAATGAGAGCATGGCCAGGATTGTTTTGGGTCCAGCTTTATCATTGTCACCTGTACTGAGATACAGTGAAAAGCTTTGTTTTGCATGCTACTCAAACAAATCAGACACTACTATACATAAATATAATCAAGTCAAATTGAAGTACAATAGATGGAGCAAAGGAAAAGATATAGAGTGCACCGTCCGGCGCGGCCTAAAATAGGCCGCGGGATTTTTTTCTGCTGGGCGGGGGCTTCAGTGTCGGGAGCCACGACCGCCCCGACGTGCAGCAACAGCGGCAGCATGTTCGCCCGCCCTGGATCGCGGGGCTTGGGTCGGCCCGCCCGGACCGTCCGGCGCGGCCTGCAACCAGAACAACCTGACCGCGGGAGAAGACGGCAGGGGAAGGGAAAAGACATTGTGGCCTTCCATCACAGTGAGGAGAGGACTGGAGGAGACTCACTGTGATGGATGTTTCTTTTTTTGTGTGTTTTTGGGGTTGTGTAATTTGCCCATTTTAATGCTTTATTGTGTAATCTGCCTATTTTAATGCTTTTATTGTTGGACTGTGGGTGACTGAATTTCGTCCAAAAAAATCATTTTTTTGGATGACAAATAAAGCTATCTTGAATCTTGAATCTCGAATCTTGAGTATAGTTCTCAGCATTATAGCGCAATAGCTCCAGAGACCAAGTCTAATGATGATATTAGTTGCCTTTTTGAGGGCAGTGCCTCCTCTCGGTCTCATCCATGGTAGGGAGGTCAGTGCCTGTGATGTAGTGGGCAGTGTCTACCACTCTCTATTATCCCCTTTGTTCCTTGGCGTTCGAGCTGCTGAGCCAGGCCATGGTGTAACCAGTTCGTATGGTCCCTACCATGCACTTGGAGAAGTTTATTAGAGTATTCAACATACCGAATTTCCTCAATCTTCTAAGGAAGTAGGTGTGTGATGGCCTTTCTTTGTGATTGCATCGATGTGCTGGTCCCAGGACAAATCTTCAGATCTATGCACACCCAGGATTCTCTGCCGCCATCCTGTCAATGAAGACACGGTCGTAGATCCTTGGATTTCCTCTGCTGAAGTCATCAATCAGCTCCTCAGTCTTGCTCACGTTAAAGGCACATTTATTGTTTTGGCACTATTCAATCAGATTTTCAATCTCCCTCCTGTACTCTGACTTATCATTGCCCATTATTCATCCAACAATGGTTGTATCGTCAGCGAATTTAAAGCTGGCATTGGAATTATGCTCTGGAGAGTAGCGCAGGAGACTGAACACATAGCCTTGAAGTGCTCCTGTACTGATGGTTATCAGGGAGGAAGTGTTGCCATTTCATACAGATTGTGGTCTGCCGGAGAGGAAGTCAAAGACCAAATTACATCGGGATGAGCAGCGACCCAATTCTTTGAATTTAATTACAAGTTTGGTGTTGAACACTAAAACTGTAGTTTCATGAATATGTTCTTGTTGTCAAAAGTGCTCAAGTGCAGAGTGGGGAACCAGCAAGATTGTATCTCCTGTTGATCTATTGTGGTGAAAGGCAAATTGTATTGGGTCCAGGCCTTTTTCAGGTAACAATTGATATATCACATACCCAATTCCTCAAAGCACTTCATCGCCACGGACGTTAGTGCTACTGGTTGGTAGTCATTGCAACATGTCACCTTGCTCTTAATGGGCAACGGTATTATTGATGCCCTTTTAAAGCAGCTGGGAACCTTGGACTATAGCAATGAAATGTTGAGGATGCCCACAAGCACTCCAGCTACTTGGTCTGCGCAGGTTTTAATAATGTGGTTAGTGGGTACACCATTGGGGCCAGACAATTTTCAGGGTTCATCCCCACGAAGGATCTTCTGACATTGGCCTTGGCGACTAATAATACAATGCCATTGGGGGTGATGGTGTCCCGAGAAGATACACTGGTATTCTCCCTCGGAGGGAGCATAGAAAGGATTATGTGTATGAAAGAACTGCAGATGCTGGTTTAAATCGAAGATAGACACAAAATGCTGAAGTAACTCAGCAGGACAGGCAGCATCTCTGGAAAGAAGGAATGGGTGACGTTTCAGGTCGAGACCCTTCTTCAGACTGACGTCAGTGGAGTGGGTGGTACGTAGAAAAGGAAGTGTATAGATAAAGAAGTGTAAGGTGCGCAAACAGGACAAAGGGAATTAAAATGATCATTGTTATTTGGGAGAAGGTAACAATAAACCAAACAGAGATAATATGTATTTGGAGACAGTAAGACTGGTCGGTGAACTGGGAAGGGGGAGAGGATAGAGAGAGAGGGAAAGCAAGGGTTACTTGAAATTAGAGGAGTTATAGAAAGTATTATGTTCATCTAGGAGTGATACCATACTGTCATTTGACCGACCACTTAGCTTTGCATTGTAGGAAATGATGATGTGCAAGCCCTGCCACAGCTGCTGAATGTCTGTTTCACTCTCCAATACAGAGCAAAAGGCATTTCTAACAGCCTTATTGAGTTTGTACATGGACTTCCTATATGAACTTGATTCGCCAGACTTGAATGCCTGAGATTTGGTCAACAGTATATTGTTGACTTTGTAGTACTACTAAGGCTTCTGATTAGGGTGAACTTGGATGGTCTTAGTGTGAACACACTCCGCAACACTTTTCTTTATGAAATCGATAACAACTGTGGCATATTCGTTGGGGTCTGTTGTCGAGTCCTTGAACATTGTCCAGTCTACTGAAGCCACCGTGCAGTCACAGAGCCATTCTTCCGCTTCCCCTGAGGAGTCTGTGCAGTCCTCACCACTAGAGCTGAACTTTCCAGACTCTGCCCCTGTACAGGAAGAAGGAGCACAGCCAGGTGGTCTGATTTCCCAAAGTGAGGGTGAGGGATGAGGTGCAAGGCATCTTTGATAGCGGCGTAGTAGTGGTCAAGGGTGTTTGATCCTCTGATGCTGCAGGGTATATGTTGGTGGTAGTTAGGATGTGAATTCTTCAATCTGGCATCAGTGAAGTTCCCGGCAATGATGGGAGAAGCATTGGAGTAGGCCATCTGGTATTTGTTGGCCATGACTTGCAACTTTTCCACTGCTAAAATCATCTGCTTGAGGTGCGATGTAGACTGAGGTTCTCATGATGGAGTGAATTAATTTGGGAGGTAGAAGGGATGGCACTTCATTGGTAGATATTCTAGGTGCGGAGATCAGGAGTTATATCTGAGCACTACAAAGAGTTTACCATAAGCCAGATGACAGTTTGTTATCAGGATCTCTAACGTTTTCTGTATCAAATGCACTTGATATCACGTTGAGTGAATTGAATTAGCTGAGAACTAACTACTGTAATGGTGAATATTTCAGGAGGTGATTAAAATATTCGGTGACTGGTTGCATCATATTGAGCCAGACCTTGGAGTGATCTTCTCTGTTCCTTGAACTCTCAGTAACCTAACAGATAAACTGCGCACAGATATAATTTGCACAAATTATTTGTTTCCATGCTGAGATTAAAACAATATAGGATACATTAGCACATTATTATTGTCTTCACGAGTGTCAAGAGACCTGTTCTTTGCCCAGGGTGAAAATCAATAGCAATCCGTATTTGCTTGTACACACTTATTAAGAATTCGTTCATTTTCAATTATTCATTTAAAAAAGATTGCAGAAGGTTTACAACTTGATTTCATTAAAGTGATTTAAGCCTTAAATGTATATTATTTCAAGTGAGAGACACTGATGTATTTTGATGTTAAAATCTCTGAGTGGTATCAGTGGATGCCATTAACTATGCATTGAATGTTTACTCTATGAATGGAAACAAATGGCCTTCGGCGAAATGGTAGAGGATTGCTTCAATCCATCTGTCTTTTAGTTTTACGGTCATTATTGAAATTGATAGATCTCAGATGAGTTTCATTTGGTTTACCAGTAATAGCCCCATGTGTGAATTGTCTGTGTGGTTTGTAATGAGAACAGGCATTCGTGTATGTTGCTGCAGATTTCAACCACCTTTGGATGTCAGGACTTGCCAACCATGAGTAATGAGATCCATTATTTTGCACTTCCACCTCCACTTACTTTAGCAGTGAGCATGAGCTCGTATGCTGCTAACTGCTCTGCATTTATTAAAGGCAACAATCATTTTCAGCCCGGTTTACATATACGTATGTTCCATGAAGCTCTATTCTAATTTGTAATCCAATGTTAAGTAAAACTCTTTATGTGTAATATATTTGTATCTATTTTTGTGCCAATGAATATGCATGCATGTGTGCAGATATTATCCAATTAGTGGTGTGGTATGCGTGAAATTAAGGTTTAGCATTGACATTTAGATCTCTGTATTTTTGAAAACGAATGTCAATATTGATTGAAGATTGGAAGCTGCAGTCACAAACTGTGGTCCTTATTAGAAATCTGTCACAACAAGTCAATAATATAAATTATGCCTTGAATCTATCAATGAAGGAATAAGCTATAGATTTTAGAACATAAAACCTAGAACAGTACTGCGCAGAACAGGTCCTTTAAATCACAATGTCTGTGCTGAACATAATGCCAGGAGCATCTCTTATTTGCCTGCACATAATCCATATCCCTTCATTCCCTGCATACCTACATGCCCATCTACAAGTGTATTAAATGCTTCTATTGTAACTGCCTCCTCTACCCCCATCCCTTGCAGGGCATTCTAAGCACTGACTAGCCTGTATAAAATAAAACCAGCCTCGTACATCTACTTTAAACTTTACTCCTCTCACCTTAAAGCTATGTCCTCTACTATTTGATGTTCCCATTCTGGGAAAACGGTTGTAACTGTCTACCCTATCTATGGCTCATAACTTTGTATGCTTCAATGAGGTCTCTCTTCAATCTCTGGCACTCCAGGGAAAACAATCCAGGTCTGCCCAACCTCTCCCTGTAGTTAATAACCCCTAATCCAGGCATCCAGGTAAACCTCCTCTGCGCCTTTTCCAAAACCTCTGCATCCTTCCTGCAATGGGACGATCAGAACTGCACGCATTATTCCAAATGCAGCCGAACCAAAACTAAGTTACATCGTGACTTACTCACTTTTATACTCAATGCCCTTACCAATGAAGGCAAGCATACTATATGCCTTCTTTACCACTCTATCTACTTGTGTTGCCACTTTCAGAGCGTTATGGACTTGGACTCCAAGATCACTCTGTACATCAATGCTGATAAGGGTCATGGCATTAATTATATATTTTCTCCTTGCATTCAACCTGCCGAAGTGCAAAACCTCACATTTGCTTGGATTAAACTCCATCTGTCATTTCTCTGTTCCTTTTCTGTAGATGATCAATTGCCCACTATATACTTTCACAACTTTGCTTACAGTCCTTGATCCCAGCAAGCTTGGTGCCATCTGCAAATTTACTAACCAACCCGTCTACATTAACGTCCAAGTCATTTATATATGTCACTAACACAGAGGTCCCTGCATAGAACCCGGTGGAACTCCACTGGTTTCGGATGTTCAGCTTGAATATTGTCTTTCCTGCAAAACCTTATATTTTCTATCAATAAACCAGTTCTGAATCCATATGGCCAAATCACATCTTAATCTTATGGATCAGCCTTCCAGAGAAGACTTCATCGAATGCCTTACTAAAATCCATGTAGACAACAATCACCAACTTACCCTCATTGATCACCTTTGTCACCTCCTTAAAAAACTCAATCAAGTTAGGACGACTTAGGAAAGTATGAAATAAAAATGAGTTTTCTGTTTAGAATTAAAATGTTTAATTGTTATTGCAGTGTTTAAATTGAGATATTATGCATTCAAAAATTAAATTGGGTAATGTTTTGCCTGCCTTGTACATTAATTGTGCATTAAGCATTTCCCATGCCCAGTTGAAGCAAGATTCTAGCTACTGGGTTTAACCTGTTCCATTTTATATTTAGTGTTTGTGTATTTTGAAAGTTGACAACTAAGCTTAAGGAACCACACATAACACATGACATCTGGCTTACCAAGTCAGTCTTTATTGTAAGAAATAAATTTAAATGATTAATGAGACAAGTTGAATGTAATGTGTTGTGCTTTAAGTGTGAATTGCTCAGTTAAATTTTTAAAATATTTTTAAAGTCCTGATTAAAATTTGTAAATGATTCAATTAAAGAAATGTTGGCAAGTCAGTTGAAAACAATTCATGGTTTAATTAAAAGTTAATATGAAGAGATTATATAATATACCTTAATTGTAAACCTTTATTACATGATACATATTACAGAATGAATAGATTTTATTCAAATTAGTTTAGAAAATTATCTCCAAATACTTCATAAAAGCTACAAGGGCTTAATTTGCACTGTTTCTGAATCATAGATAATAAAACTAATATACAACTCTGGTTAAACATCAGATTACAGAAGCGTCAAATTACAGAAGCAACGGAGTGTATCGCATTGGTGAGAGTGCAGAAGAGATCTATGAGAAAGATAGAGTAATACAGCGTGGAAACAAGTCTTTCGGCCCAACTTGCCAGCGCCAGCCAACACGCCCCATCTACACTAGTCCCCCTGCCTACGTTTCACCCGTATCTCTCTAAAATATCCCTCATAAAATGACAGGACTGAAAAATTGCGGCAATGAAGAAAGTTTGGATAATGTAGGAGTATTTTCTTTAGAACTACGAAGTTTGAAAGGAGACTGAATTGAAGTATATAAAATTATAAAGGAACTAACTATAATAAATGGAGAAGATTTATACCCCTTAGCAGATTGGCCAGAAAACTAATGCATAGATTGAAAGTACTTGGCAGAAGTATTAGAGGGAAGATGGGAAACCCTTTTGTTTAGAGGGAGTTTGTAATTCACAGTTTGAAAGGGCTGCAGAGGTGAAAGCTCTCATCATATTTAAAAGTCTCTGGATGTGTAATTGAGCTGTGATGTGGAGGGATACAGATCAAATGCTGCAAGGCGGGATTAGGTCGGTGAGTTCTTTTTCAATTTGCACCAGTATGAAAGGTTGAATGATTTCTTTATATGTAATACATTTTCTGTCGGAGCCATTTTGCATTTATTAGTTATTTTTGCATATTATTATATTATTTTGTATCCTGCTGTATTATTTTTAGACACCAAGAGGTTAATACCATGCTAATGTATATGGACTACAATGGGCGGGGCCAGAATTTTGAGTATAACTTGCTTGGCACTGACGTAATGCTTCAGCGTGACAACGAAGAACCTGCTGACATAAGGTTAGCAGGCCATATGAGTCAAGCCTACTAAAACATAAGGTTTTAGTCAGTAACAGGATACAAAGGAGTGTCGGTGAGAAACTAAGTTCTTAATACAAACAAATAAGTTAACGATGGGAGATATACTAATCTGTTTTGTATTTTGCTTCAGTAAACGACAAATTAAATGGCCACGTCGTGAAGATCTCTTTGTTATTGTTATTTGAGTCAAGAACCACCTTATTCCTTCGTTAAACCGTAAGCTTTGGGGCTTTATCAGGAAGCATAAAGCTGGCCGCTACATTTTCTATGTTACATGTACTTGATAAGTGTTTCTTATCAAAAATATGAAATTAATGTTTAGCAAGATTAAAGGTTGTTTTACGAATAGAGCCATGAGGAACAGAATTGTACTTATATACGTGGAACAAAGAGTTGTATATGGGTTCTTTATTAATGATGTAAGATTTGAGAAGTTTTCCCTCATTCTGAAATCAACACAAAACCAAAGAGCTGCAGTTTGGACATTTTAAACGGGAGACTGGGGCTGATAGCGGAGAAAGGCTGCAGTCAGTTTACCAAAGGATGTCACAATCTGTGGGTCCTAAAATGGCTGCAGGACCTCGTGACCAGCCACAAAAAAAAAAGGTAAAAACCTTACATCCCAGTCTCTAGGTTTTCTGCAAAGCCATGGCCAGAACAAAGGATGGGTATTGGCCATGCAGAAACCTACGAAACCAGGTCGGAGTCCAGACACTGGGGCGCTGACATCAGCATACTCACAATGCCCCAAGCCGACCTAAACAGTTCATCTCAGTGAGGGGGCACAATAGCCCATAGAAAACTACCTGGTAGGTGATGGGAAACCAGTTAACACCCATCACCTCACAATGAAATCCCAATTTACACCTTCTGGCCATCCCCGGTATCCCCGAACATAAGCGCAGATCAGAAGAAAACCTCATACATATCTTTTTGAACAAAGAGATTCCAAGATCTGGCGGGAGATAGGACGGGTCAGAAACAGTATAACTGGCCACTACTTTTGGGTTTTAAACAAAAGAAGAAATACTGGAAGAAGAAGCTGAAGCTAGAAGAAAACCTGCAAGAAACGCAAGCAGGCAAGAAGACGGACAGGAGGCAAGAAGCGCAGAGAAAACCGGGTTCGAAGTCTGAAGTCAAGAAGAAAGTCGGAAAGAAGAACGGATGCAAGAGAGAGGAACAGGCACGCAACTCGAAAAGAAATACTGCAAAACCGAACAGCCAGTAACCCCAGTAATAACCCCATGGTGAGCATGCACTTCAAATCCTACATATCCTGGACATAGTTTAGTGTAGAGGGGAGGGTGGTTGTGAATAAACGTTGGGTGTGTACTAAAATATGTGTTGGTCAAGGTTGCGATGCGTCGTGCGTTCCCCATCTTACAGTCGTGTATGTGTCTTGCAGAACTGTGTTTAAGAATTCATAAGTAAAAGGTATTCGTGTATATGTCTTATAGAACTGTGTGTGTTTTATGATTCATAGTTATAAGTATTCGTGTGATTCGGTTTGTGTTTCATAGACATGTATTATAGAACTGTATAAGTATTCATGGACAATAGTCCCAAGTGCTGAATAAAAGCCCTTTTCATTTAAACCCTGGTTTTAAAATCTGGTCTGGTTGAATTTTTTCTGCACTATAAGAGCTCCTGCATCTAAGCCCAGTGTCTAGAACCGTAAGGGGTGAGTGGGTCGAACCACTCACGGGGAACCAGTGTGCACGGCCTGGTCAAGGGATCAGAGCAAGGCACGGGGACCTTAGGTCGGGCGAAAGCTCGGCGCAGAAACCCCTTACAGATAATGGCGACCATCCGGTGGACGGCCAGTACAGCCCATAAGAAATCTGTAGAGAAGGCGGTCTGGCTGACCTGCTATAAAAAGCAGGTCCAGCTTTTGGACCGCGTGGTTGTGGCACAGGCAGCCCAGATCAGGGACCTTCAGGAGGAGGTAGAGGAGAAGGCTGCGGGTGGGAACCAGTTGATTGAGGCTCTGGACTCTTTAAACAAAGAGCGCCGGGTCGTGACCAAACGCCACGAAGCCAAGGTAGAGCTGATGGAGTGTCAGATCACTGAGGCTATGCGCAGTAAGGGCAAGCTCAGGGAGCAGTGCGCTTCCCTGAGCCACCAGCTGGAGACCCAGGAAGAGAAACTTAGGGGAGTTAGGGCAGCCTATAAAATGGTTTTGGAGGACAGGTCGGAAGGGGCCGACCACGGGGCCTGCCTGCAGGAGATAGAGGGTCTGCGGAGTGCTTTAAATAAAGCAAGCGGGCTGGTTTGTTTAATGAACCCCCCAGCGGGCCAGTCACTAGCGGGTGCGAAGGTCCCGGTTCCGATCCCTAGAAAGACCATGGTGGCTTCAGCCCCCAGACTCCACAATTCCCCTAGCTACGAGGCATCCTGGAAAAGGGGTAGTGTAGGGGAAAGAGAGAGAGAGGAGCTCCCGGTAGAATACTCGGCACCGGCACCCATGTGCCCGGTCCTGGAAACCAGACGGGGACCCACCGCGCTGAATGGGGACGCCGGACCCATTCAGAGCGAGATCGTGGTGCCCCACAGCTCCCAGCAGTTAAGAGCTATGATCGGACATGTAATCAAGTTGTCCGAATCAGGGGACCCTTCGCTGCATTTCAGGGAGATCGAGCAAACCGCCGCAATCAACGGTTGCGACGAGGGAGAACGGGCAAAAATGTTGCTGTTCTCCCTAGACAGCTCGATCCTCCAATGCCTCTCAGACGAGAGTAAAAGAGGGACCAGGACCTACGATCTCCTGCGGGACGAGGTCCTGGAAGTCTTGGGGGTAGGCGATGAGGGTCCATTTGCCCGATTAGAGAGGACCCTCCAGATGGAGGGAGAACCCCCAAGGGTTTTTGCGGCGCGACTGTGGTCAGTATATCAGAGCAGTTGCCCGCACGTCCCCGCGCGGGATGACCTGGTCGGGAATGGGAGAGCCCAGTGGCTCCGTTGCTTGGTGTCAAACAGCCTGGCAGCCGTCAGAGAACAGGCGAAAGCCTGGTTTGATCCCACAAATAGCACGGAGGAGGCGGTTTTGGACCATCTCACGGTAGGGTATAGAAACACCCGGAGTACGTCTACCCGACTCGAAAAAGGGAAGGTGTACGTAGCGGAGGCTACTGCACCGGTCCAAAAGGAGTGGCGACAGGAGGGTAACCCTACCGCACAGTCCAAGTGTTTCAGGTGCGGTAAGGTGGGGCACTGGCAGAAGGATTGCAGGGCCCACACCAAGGAAGATAGGGTTGGCACCACCCAGCGCACCGATGTCCCAGTTAAGCCCGAGATCATCGAAACGATGATCGACGTGATGCAGTCCCTCATGGCCGCCCAGGGGAAGGTGGCAGTCGCTACCGGCTCCCCGGGTGCGAGGGGGGCACTGGACATTCCCCAATGACATCAGCCCACGCAGCCTGCCTATCTGTGTCCTCTCCGCTACGATGCGTGGAAGAGACCGCTTGTGGAGATGGTAGTAGAGAGGCAAAGGGGCAGTTATCTGTTGGACACGGGGGCTTCATGCACTGTGGTCCACACAGAGGAACCCTTTGACTCTCCCCTGTCCACGGGGGTCCCTTTCGCACTGGCGGGGTTCACAGGGAAGGAACAGGCTGGCGCGCGTTCACAGCCAAGGATGAGGCAGGTCACGCAGACAGGCAAGGTTGCCTGCGTGAGGGGGGAGGACATTCTCCAGGAATGGAGGGTCTCCCGTTTTGGGTGGGATTCAGGTGAGGAAGAGCCTGATCAGCTCGACCAGGGGCTGGATCCCATTACGGAGGAAGAGGAGTCGGAGGGGGACGACAGTAACGTCCCCGACTCAAGCACCAGGAAGGCGGGGGTAGCGAGCGAAGGCTCACCACCTGTAGATACAGGCAGGGTGAGGCCGAATGCCGCGGGTATACCCAGCACCAAGGGGGCAGAGCTGGATGAGATGGGGCCAGGGTCGGCAGCTGCGGGGGGTACCCGAGCTGCGGCACGGCAGGAACCGGTCCTCAGCCAGGCTGTCCAGGGGGCAGTGTCTAAGGTGATCCTCCGTAGGTCCAGCAGGAAACCCCAACTTAGGAAGTTTTGGCCAGAGGTCAATCACACCCCGAGGTACGGGAGCCAAGTAGGGAGGAGGGAGCTTACGTCCCGGAGGGGACCTAGCCCCCGCCAGGCAGCGACAGGCTGCGGAGGATCAAAGGTGGGAGACAGCGTGGTGCAGCCGCAGGGGACGACCCGCTGCAGCCCTGACAGGGATTAGCTGAGCCGCCCTGGGAAGGCGGCACTGTATTATATTTTAGGTAAATTTAGATAAGGATAAGCTATTATAGATATGGATATTTTAGGTAATATAGATAAGGATAGGTATTTTAGATAAGTTTAAGTATTTTAGATAAGTTTTGTGGGGATAGTTAGCGTTTAAATAAAGTTGATGCGTCCAGGATGTGTGGGTGTGGGGTGCAGGCTGGGGGTCAAGAGACCCGCCCGCAGAGGCGTTTAACAAAGCCAAGCGCTCCCCAAGAGGCTGGCTATACCATTCTCCTTTATCTGTTTTCTGGAGTGGAAGGAGGCACTCGTATGGTGGATCTTTGCCACGGCGATCGGATGTGGGTGGGCCTATCGGGGCCACACCAAGGACATCATCGTCTACGGCTGCTCCGGGGACACGGCTCCCATCACGACCGATGGGACTGGAAGGAGAGAAGCGGAGGAGACCGCAGTTTACTTCCGTGAAGGCCGGTGGCCGGGGTGGCTGGGATCGAACTCTTCAGAGTATTCCAGCGCCCCAGGTTTTGCTTATCGGGACGCTTCATTATTGTGCCCGAGAATCAAGATCATCGCCCAAAAGATCAGCGCCACCGTTGGCAAAAGGATCTGCCTGGTATGCACGGGGAAGGTCCCCACGAGCAGGCGGTGGTGGCTGAGGAAAACGAGCAGGACAATGGCCAACTCCACTGTTGAGTGGGAGAGACTTAACAACAACACTCACAGAACTATTTCTGGGACTAAAGAACAGTTGAGTGTGTGTTGGGACAAATGGTGGGAACCGGATGAGGGGATTTATATGTGTATGTGGGGTTCAAGGTATCGTTGCCCCACGGGCAACAGCATATTTTTTTCAGAGACAGTGGCAGGATGACGGTAAGGGGATGAGGTGGGATGATAGCTCGCGGGCTTGTGGGGTCCCCCTTTCCCCGATCCCGGTAAACGCCACTGAACTCATCACCAGACCACGCATGACACCTCCCACAGTTCCACTGGCAGTAGCACAGGAGGGTGAGTGCCCAAAAACCACTAAGGGGCCCGGGAATGGCCTGGTACTGATACTGACTGACCAGGTATTGTACCAGGGGGTGCACTATGCGGTAGCCTCGGTGATTTTAAACCTCACCGAGGTGCGGTTGCCGGAGTGGTGCCCCAGGGAAACTGAAAGACTTACCGGGTATATCAAGGAGAATGGAGAGACCGTTACGTGCGGGTGGGCGAGCAGGACCCAGCCGCAAGCTGCTAGGAGGACGTGCCCCCCCTCCACACCGAGTAGACTGTGTTTTATATTGTCCCCTTTAAAATTTGTATAAACTGTGTTTTTTGTATTGTTTTCTTCAAATTTGTATCAAGAGTGATTGTGAAGAAATGTACAAAATGTATCGTTTTGCTGTTGTGTTGTTTTCATGTCCTACATTGCAGCTGACACCAGTAGGAGGATGGCGGAGGCATCGGCCTGGGACAAGGTGTAGGTGTATATGTCTGACATGAAAATGTACATACTTGTAATATAGTTTTGCCCGGGACACGGGCAGTAAAGGTCAGCCTAAGAGATGGGGACTGTACGTTCGCAATGAAACACTAGTTTAGTTAAAACCTCAGGGGTCCGGATATGGAGAATCGGGAAAACATTGCTCAACCACATTATTTAATTGATTCGATAAGCTGGGGTTATGCAAATCAACAGGAGGGACTGTAAGATTTGAGAAGTTTTCCCTCATTCTGAAATCAACACAAAACCAAAGAGCTGCAGTTTGGACATTTTAAACGGGAGACTGGGGCTGATAGCGGAGAAAGGCTGCAGTCAGTTTACCAAAGGATGTCACAATCTGTGGGTCCTAAAATGGCTGCAGGACCTCGTGACCAGCCACAAAAAAAAAAGGTAAAAACCTTACATCCCAGTCTCTAGGTTTTCTGCAAAGCCATGGCCAGAACAAAGGATGGGTATTGGCCATGCAGAAACCTACGAAACCAGGTCGGAGTCCAGACACTGGGGCGCTGACATCAGCATACTCACAATGCCCCAAGCCGACCTAAACAGTTCATCTCAGTGAGGGGGCACAATAGCCCATAGAAAACTACCTGGTAGGTGATGGGAAACCAGTTAACACCCATCACCTCACAATGAAATCCCAATTTACACCTTCTGGCCATCCCCGGTATCCCCGAACATAAGCGCAGATCAGAAGAAAACCTCATACATATCTTTTTGAACAAAGAGATTCCAAGATCTGGCGGGAGATAGGACGGGTCAGAAACAGTATAACTGGCCACTACTTTTGGGTTTTAAACAAAAGAAGAAATACTGGAAGAAGAAGCTGAAGCTAGAAGAAAACCTGCAAGAAACGCAAGCAGGCAAGAAGACGGACAGGAGGCAAGAAGCGCAGAGAAAACCGGGTTCGAAGTCTGAAGTCAAGAAGAAAGTCGGAAAGAAGAACGGATGCAAGAGAGAGGAACAGGCACGCAACTCGAAAAGAAATACTGCAAAACCGAACAGCCAGTAACCCCAGTAATAACCCCATGGTGAGCATGCACTTCAAATCCTACATATCCTGGACATAGTTTAGTGTAGAGGGGAGGGTGGTTGTGAATAAACGTTGGGTGTGTACTAAAATATGTGTTGGTCAAGGTTGCGATGCGTCGTGCGTTCCCCATCTTACAGTCGTGTATGTGTCTTGCAGAACTGTGTTTAAGAATTCATAAGTAAAAGGTATTCGTGTATATGTCTTATAGAACTGTGTGTGTTTTATGATTCATAGTTATAAGTATTCGTGTGATTCGGTTTGTGTTTCATAGACATGTATTATAGAACTGTATAAGTATTCATGGACAATAGTCCCAAGTGCTGAATAAAAGCCCTTTTCATTTAAACCCTGGTTTTAAAATCTGGTCTGGTTGAATTTTTTCTGCACTATAAGAGCTCCTGCATCTAAGCCCAGTGTCTAGAACCGTAAGGGGTGAGTGGGTCGAACCACTCACGGGGAACCAGTGTGCACGGCCTGGTCAAGGGATCAGAGCAAGGCACGGGGACCTTAGGTCGGGCGAAAGCTCGGCGCAGAAACCCCTTACAATGATCAAGTCATAATAAATGTAATAAGAAAGGTCCCAAACCAAAAAGTAATCTAGTCCCTCCATACGTGCTACCTGGCCTGCTGAATTACATACAGAACATAGAACATATCCATGTGCCTATCTAAAAGCCTCTTAAATGCCTCTATTATACCTGACACCAACACCACCACAGGCAGCACGTTCCACTCTATGATTAGAATAACTTGGTCTGCACACTTCCTTTAAACTTGCCCCTCTCACCTTAAACTATAACCATAATGCAAGTCCTTGATATTTCTACCCTGGGAAATAGGTTCTGACTATCTACCCTATTTATGCCTCTCATTATTTTGTGTACTTCTATTAAGTCTTCTCTTAGCGTTGAATGCTCCAGAGAAAACAATTCAAGTTTGTCTAACCTCCCCTTATAGCTAAATACCCTCTAATCCAGCATTTTGGTAAACCTCTTCTGCATCTTATGCAAAGCCTCCATATTCTTCCCATAATGGGGTGACCGGAACTGCAAACAGTACTCCAAATGCAGCTTAATCCCTCCACACCCCTTCCCCAGACACCTTCCCCTGCAACCACAGGAGATGCCACACCTGTCCTTATACCTCCTCCCTCGATTCTGTCCAGAGACCCCTACAGTTCTTTCAGGTTAAGCAGATGTTCACTTGTACCTCCTCCAACCTCATCTACTTTATCCACTTTTCCAGGTGTGCACTCCTATATGTCGGCAAGACCAAGCGCAGACTGGGCGATCGTTTTGCTGAACACCTTCGCTCAGTCCAGCTTGGCCTATGTGAACTCCCGTTTTCCAAACACTTTAACTCCCCTTACCAATCCAATTCTGACCTTCCTGTCATGGGGCTCCTCCATTGTCAGAGTGAAGCCAAATGCAAATTGGAGGAACACCACCTCATATTTCACTTGGGCAGCTTACAAACCAGCACTATGAATATTGATTAATCTATCTTCGAGTAACCCTTGCATTCCCTCTCTCTCTGTCCCTCCCTCACCCTAGTCTTCGTACTAGTTTCACTGTCGTCCTGTTGAGTTTCACTGTCTGTTTTACTCGTTATCACCTACCCCACAGCCAACAATGGACCATTGTGGGCTCCACCTTTTCTTGATCATCATTACTTTTTGCATATCTTTCATTCATTTGTCCTATATCTCTCTGTGTCATTGTCTCTATCTCTCATTTCCCTTTCCCCTGACTCTCAGTCTGAAGGGTCTCGATCCAAAACGTCACTTATTCCTTTTCTCCAGTGATGCTGCCTGACCAGTTGAGTTACTCTGTTTTTTTGTGTTTATCTGCAGCCGAATCAAAGTTGTATAAAGCTGCAACATGACTTCCTGACTTATACTCAATGCCTGGCCAATGAAGTTAAACCGACCATATGCTTTAAGCATGGTAAGCTGGAGTTCTTCCAGCACTTTGTTTTTTGCTCAATCCTCCAGCATCTGCAGTATGTTATGTCTCTATAATAATTTGTAGTTTATTAAAGTGTTGTATTGGGGTTTGTAAAGCATGCCTGGAATACTTATTTCATCCCAAATGAAAATGTACTGGTTATTACTTTTATTTCAAACATTTATGAGTCAAGCTGTTAATCAGTAGTGAAGTGAGATGGATATTTACCAGCATGTTTGCACCTAAAATAATTTTGTTAAGCCAGCAATTGAGCGATTCAACCATTACCAGAATGCTGAAATATACAATCAAAAGATGCTGCAGACCACAAAGAGCAGATTTATTTAATTTTTTGAATGATTTTGATAATGTTTTTGAGCGTAGTGAAGAATAGTATTAAAAAAATATACCATTCCTTTTTGGGAAATTATAAATATTATGATCTACTTTTTCATGTACCGTTTTAAATTGTGTTTTATTTCTGTGTATTCCATAGTGAGGTTTAAAATAGTATACTGATCCAATCATATGGTGAGGTCGGCTCCCTTGCACTGAATATTTCAGCACAGACTTGGTTGCAGTTATCCATCACTCAACAGCTGTATCTAAGCACATATATTTCCCTGACTTGTGAGTCAGCGCACACCATTCTGACTGGTGGTTGCGACATGGTCATTTATTTCAATACTTCCAATATCAAAGCAATCTGAAATTCAACATAGACCTGTACTCCAGTTTACCATAAACCATTTGTGTCAGCAGATTCTGTAGTTGGCAGCTTTTCTATACTTGTTTCTTGAATTCATCTCATATATCTTTGTTTAATTTGAATGTTATTTTGGGAACTAACTGAAAGCAGCGTTGCCAAAGGATGCAGTTGAGGCAGGTAGGATAACAACATTTAAAATATTTAGATGGGAAAGGATTAGAGAGATATGGGCCTAACAGGTGCAAATGGGACTAGCTTTGATGGGGCATCTTTTTAGATATGGACGAGTTGGACAGAAGGGCCTGTTTCCATGCTGTATAACGCTAAGACTAAGTAACATTACCGATGAGGAGGTTGGGAGTGGGGAGGGGTTGTGTTGATTTTTCAGGATTAGAGGAATCAACCATACTGAATAAAATAGAAAGTTAATCAGCCCACCAATACATTACTTCACTTCCCATAGAAAATGTAAGAAATAATCCAAGTTCTTGGCATAGAATGTGAATGAAACAGCACAGAGACCATTCAACTCACTACATCTGGTTACTGGTTCAACTGTGTGTCTCCTACTTCCCATGTACTCTCTCACTCTTTCGTAATAGAGCAGAGGAAAGAACAGCACAGGAACAGGCCCTTTAGACCACAATGTCTGTGCAGAATATAATGCCAAACTAATCGACTTTGTCTGCAAATGATCCTTATTTCGCCATTCCTTGCATACTCACTTGCCTATCTAAAAGCCTCTTAAATACCACTGTTGTATCTGCCTCCACCATCACCTCTGGCAGTGCATTTCAAGCATTCAGCACTCACAGTGTATAAAAAAATTGCAGCGCTCATCTCCTTTAAAATTTGCCCCTCTCCCTTAAAGTTAATTGGTCTATTTGATTCCTGTTTAAAATCTACCACTGAATCTGCTTTCACCCTTTCAGGCATTGTATTGAATTGAATTGAATTGAATTGAATTGAATACATTTTATTAGCCTACACACACTAGGGACAATTTACATTTATACCAAGTATACAAACCCAAGCCAATTAACCTACAAACCAGTACATCTTTGGAGTGTGGGAAGAAACCGACGATCTCGGAGAAAACCCATGCGGTCACTTGGATAACGTATAAACTCCATACAGACAGCACCCCTAGTCAGGATCGAACCCAGGACTCAGGCGCTGCAAGCGCTGTAAGGCAGCAACTTTACTGTGTTGCCCAAAAATTTGTGCCATTTAATCTTCTCCATTCTAAGATGAACAATTAAAATTCTCCAGTCCTGCCACAGGAACGGTCCCTCACAAGGAAATGCGTTCTGCAACCTCTCACTGAGGATTTGACATTCTCAATAAAGTGTAGTGTCCCCTTAGTAAACACAATAGGATATATGTTTTTAGTACAGCTGGCAATTCTGAGGCAAATTTAAAAAAAATCCCCTTGAGATTTTGTTTGCCAAAAGTAAAATCTGCCATCAACAACCGGTTACTGTTTAATCATCATTAAAATACAATAAAATTCTTAATATATTTTAAAATCATAACATGCATGGTTGGATTTATACAGAGCAAAATAGGTTTAAATTGACATCAATTCAAAAAAGCATTTTGATTAATATTATTGCAGTATCTGCAAATAACCTAATTTTAACTGCTGAAAATGATGTTGAAAAATATACAGAACAATTTACAATATATATTGGTGAAAACTTTAGGAAATTGCACTCTAGACTTTTTCAAATGTTTCCTTGCATCCAAAATAAATCTTATTTTTTTAGAGCCACCTCAAAGGCCTGCATATAAGTCAATTCCGTAGGATGCCCCAATGGGAATTGATTCACCCTCATTGTGATGCATTAAGTGAAGTTTGAAGGGAATAAACTATTCTGTAAAATGATGGCACAGATCTATAGTCTTCATATCAAATCATCTAAACGTTAACAAGAGTAAATGGACCAGGGCTCCTTCACTTAAAACGTGAATAAAAGGTCTAACATGCAAAATTCAGAAGGAAAATCAGACTTACCAAGCTTTAAATTCAGTTGACCTGTGAGTAAATTACCTCATCAAAAAACTATTCAAGACCAGCTATATAAAAGCAAGCTTGTCACATTGGACCAAATGAAAATTGGGATGCTGAGTCAGTGGATGGAAATAAGTGAACTGATCCAAGAATCTGTAGTCAAGGATATGTTTAGTATATCCTATATTATTAACTCCGGATCATCGGAAGATGCAGCTGCGTTGACCAAAAATAGTTTCAGATTGGCAGAATATTCTCTATTTTCTAGTGCTGCTTACCCCTTTGGGAGCAAAAGGCTAGAATATGCTGTCAAACTGATTGACACTAATGGTGCTTGCAATTATTTGTCCATGAATGATACAATATTTTCAGGCAAATAGTGTGTGTGTATACCCAAAAGTTGTTATTTAGATTGTGGTGGCTTTGGAAAAATAGTGCCTTACATTCTGCCTCGCTATTGAAAGGCATTGAATGCCAATTAACTTGCATAGCAGATGTTAAATGTCCTCCACATATTTAGATAGCTAAATGTATTATAACTGTTGATTGCTGTTTATTTGTAGCACTGAATATTAAGCATTACAAGGCTCCAATAAGTACAATAATAGAAAGGTTTAGAACGATAAGGGCAAATAGGACCACCTTAAATGGGGCAGCTTGGTTTGCATGGATGTTTTGGGTCAAAAAGCCTGTTTCCTTGACTTTTTTTGAAGAGACTTCAACATTTTTTTATGGATTTAGAAAATGTCAAGCTTAGAATTAAAAGAAGTATTCTGTTTCCTTTCACTTTTTTTTCCTCTGAATCTGATCTTTCTTTTTCTCCTTTCTTTCTCTTTCTGGACCTGATCTGCTATTAATTTTTTTGCACTAATTATACTTGCTTCTAAGTTTCAGTCTTGTCTGTTTTTCTTATTTTCACAATCCTTAAATCTGTTTTTCTACAGAGATACCTTCTTTGTTGTCCAATTCACTCAAATCCCAAATGTGCTTTTTCCTTGCTAGATCATAATCTAGACACAAAGGACTCCAAAGTTTGAAGATGGGTCCCAACCCTGATGTTACCTGACCTACTGAGTTACTCCAGCAAATTGTCTTTTTTTAGATCATAATCAATCTATACTTTCAATGCTTGCAAGCAATTATCATTTTAGTTGATGTGTGCAGTAGCAAAACTAACTAACCGACACCCTTATATACTTTGCTACTGTCCATCATGGAACAGTTTAGTAGTGAACAATCCTGAAGATTCCAACCTTTAATCCTTAACACTGTCGATATTATCTGTTGGAATTTGGCTGGCAGTAATACTGAGCATGTCAATTCTGTAAACCTTGTACAACATGATTTTAGCATTTGGGGTAGCTTTCTGGATGAATTCTAGGAGCTGACATAGGATTGGATTTAGAAACATGTTTTTCTGTATTTGTGAAATCTTGCACAAAATATGGAAAATAAAAACTTTTCATGTATTATCAAGTTATAATATAGATGATCAATACTACAATATAATTCACATTATATGCTCTTGCAGAACTTGATTATCAGCTACGTTAACATTACTGACCCAGAAATTCTACTGTTTAGTTTAATGTTTTTAGTTTTATTGTAATATCTAAAACCAAAACGCATGGCACAGTCAGGTATTTTTTGCACTGATAGCTTATGCTCGGGGCACATGCAACGTTGATGACAAATGTACAGTGTTTCATAGACTCCACATTCACAGATTTCTACTCTGCAAGTGTGGCCTGCAGAAGGAATGGATCTTGAACACTGAAGTAAGTTTTATTTGGAGTATTGACTCCTGTTTTGACATATCTGGGTCATTGCTAGAGTTGACATATCCATTTTATTACTTATAGTTTATTTATTAACCTCTCATTATTTGCAATTGTCCACCACCTTTTCATGACTATGTCCTCAGGACTCCCAGATCAGCTGCATGCTCCCGATTATTCCTTGATTATTTCCCTAATTCCCCACAGATATTTGCCTAATCTATCCCTGATCATTTCCTCAATGACACCTCCCTAAAAAATCCCCATAACTATCTTCTTCTTTCTGTCCGACCTGATCATCTCTTAATTTACACCAAAACCAGGAGAATGTCAAGCCTTTATCTCTTTGTTTGATATTAATCACAACAGTAATAAATAATTTGCAAAGAAAATTAGCACTAAGCAGATGTTACTTTAACCTTTAGGTGCGAAGGCTTTTGCAAACCATCAAAATAGAAAGTACCGTCAGTTTCATTAGAGGAGCATCAATTGTATGTAATTTAGAGTAATATTCCAGTAAAACAACTTGACATGTTGCTGCATCATGTGAAGGATCCTGAGCCCCATCTTTACTACACAACATCTTCTGCAATTATCTAAATCCTTCATCTATTTGTGATCATAATAAGTGATTTATCAGTTATGATGTGACATGGAAAAATACACTGAACTGGATGTAAAAGAAGTAGAATTTATCATGGAGACTGAAAAAGGGTATCAAGCTGAAATGATGTCTGTCCATTTGCCACCAGAGATGTTGCTTGGCCCATTGAGTTCCACTAGCACTTTGTTTTTTTGCTCAAGATTCCAGCATCTGCAGTTCCTGGTGTCTCTGCTACAATTTATCATGAGTATTTAGAAGATGGCTAAAGGTGCTGCCACTAATTTTAAAGTTGACAGAAGGAAAATCAGGAGACTGATCTTCAGAGTAATTACGGATAGAAACAGATTTATAAAGGAATGCAATTACAGAGGCAACTGCACAAGTATATTGCCATTGAAGTGATGTACTGGGTTGTGGAAAATCATTTAGGGTTGACAGGGATCAGGGTAGCACAAGAGGTGAGGTGGGCAACTGGAGATTTGGATGAACCTGCCTGGTGCAAACTGGAGCCCACGAAATCAGCAAGCAAGGCGATGGGAAAAACTGGATATATTAAAAAGTAACAAAGTTGTTTTGAAGACAGCATTTTATGCCGAAATGGAAAATTTTCTGATATAGAAAATAATCATAAGTAGAATATGTCATTGACAATATTGTGGTTTGAAGCTTATCTGAGAGATTATGAAGGCATATGCATCGGAGCTGAGCTATAGTTACTGGCATCTACTGAACCCTTTGCTCTGTGTAGAGCAATCAGAGGCTTTGACATCTGATATTCCCTTTTTACTGAATATAAGAGATTCATATAAGCCTTTTTTTTGGAGGATTAACAATCCATAATTAAATCACAGTTATATAGTTTCTGCGGTGTGACTTTATTAGTAAGCTATGGCGAGTCCGAAACTTGTTGGTTGTAGACGAAGTTTATTGCAGCCGCAATACACGAATACAGAGTTAAACAACAAGGTACAGGACAACCAATACAAACTTACTGTCTTCCTTGAAGACTTCGCCGAACTGACTAAAACGGGCGCCAAACGCGCACCTGACATCGCTGGCCAATCAGCGATGTCGTTCCCTGGACCAATCCCCATGGTCGCGTTCCCACGTGACCTCGCTGGCCAATCCGAGGGTTCGACGACCTGGACCATTCTCTATGGTCGCTACATGACCCCCCCCAGAACCCGAGGTGCGGAACCTAGCTGGGAGCCGGATTTCGCGACCATAACGAGTACGGAGAGGGACAGCCTGAACCACAGGAGCCGGAGGTTCCGGACTTGGAGGAACAGCCGGAACGAGAGGTTCTGGAGGAACTACCGGCAAGGGGGGTCCTGGAGGAACTGCCGAAACGGGGGGTCCTGGAGGAACCGTCGGAACGGGGGTTTCTGGACTGGGCGGAACTAACGGAGGTCGGCCTCTCCTAGGGGTTTGACCGACCAGGACTGGTTGATCCGGGTCCAAATGGGCAGGTTTGAGCCGGGACACCGAGACGAGTTCACTCTTGCCGCCCATGTCTAAGGTGAAAGTAGCCGTTCCCTTATGTAAAACCCGGAACGGCCCTTGATAGACCTTCTGCAACGGGGCGCGATGGGCATCTTTACGCAGAAAAACAAACTCACAGTCCTTCAGGGAAGACGGTTCATGTACCATGGGACACCCATGACGTGAAGTCGGCACTGGAGCCAGGGAGCCCACCCGTTCCCGGAGAGATGCTAACGCTGATGGGACTGTAGGGAGCAGGGCTGAAGGGTCCGGAAACAGATCTCCGGGTACTCGAAGTGTCGAGCCATATACTAGCTCTGCGGACGACGCACCGAGATCTGGCTTAGGAGCAGTCCGGATGCCCAAAAGAACCCAAGGGAGTTGGTCTACCCAGTCCGGGCCTTCAAGCCTTGCACTGAGGGACGCCTTAAGTTGGCGGTGGAACCTTTCTACGAGTCCATTTGCCTGGGGGTGATATGCAGTTGTGGGTTGTAACTTGGACCCGTACAGTTCCGCCAGCGCGGCCCAGAGGGACGAAGTGAACTGTGGCCCTCTGTCAGTTGTAATAACTGCCGGGACCCCGAAACGAGCTACCCAATGAAGGGCCAAAGTCCTAGCACAAGACGCTGATGAGATATCAAACAATGGGAAAGCCTCTGGCCACCGGGTGAACCGATCCACCACCGTGAGGAGATGGGTGTAGCCCCGGGAGGAAGGCAAAGGCCCGACCAAATCCACGTGGATGTGGAAAAAACGACAAGCCGGGACCTCGAAATCCTGTACGGGGGGCTGGACGTGGCGCTGGACTTTAGCGGTCTGACAGGGCACGCAGGAACGTGCCCACCCCGCTACCTGTTTCCGCAGGCCATGCCAGACAAACCTCGCTGCTACCAAGGCAGAGGTGGAGCGGATGGACGGGTGCGCCAGCCCATGAATGGCATCGAAAACCCGGCGCTGAAGGGAGGGCGGTACTACCGGCCTGGGACGAGGAAGAGAAACATCGCACCAGACTTTCGTGCCCTCCGACCCACAAGCTACCTGGGCCAACTTCAATCCCGAAGTGGTGGACTGGTAAGCCGAAATGGTATCCGCTAGGAGCTGTGCCTCCGCGAGCTCCTGGGGATCCACTTCGCAGTCCACCGCCGAAATAGGGGGAAAAGCAGGTCTAGACAGGGCGTCAGCAACGGCATTAAGCTTACCCGCGATATGACGGACATCTGTGGTAAATTCGGAGATAGCAGTCAGGTGCCGCTGCTGGCGGGCCGACCATGGGTCAGACAATTTCAAAAAAGCAAATGTTAATGGCTTGTGGTCCGTAAATGCCACGAATGGGCGGCCCTCGAGGAAATACCTGAAATGACGGACAGCTAAATAGAGAGCTAGAAGCTCTCGGTCAAATGCGCTATATTTCAGCTCAGCCGAATTTAGTTGCCGGCTGAAAAACGCTAAAGGCTGCCAACGGCCACCGACCTGCTGCTCCAGAACCCCACCCACCGCCACGTCAGAGGCGTCAACCGTCAGGGCCGTGGGGGCGGAGGGGCTCGGATGGACCAACATGGTGGCGTCTGCCAAGGCTGCCTTAGCTGCCGTAAAAGCTGACTCTGCGGTCGGGGACCACAACAACTCTACCGGATTCCCTGCAAGGCATTGGAAAAGCGGGCGCAGGACTCGCGCCGCTGCCGGAACGAATCTATGATAGAAATTAACCATGCCTACGAACTCCTGCAGCCCTTTTACTGTGGTGGGCCTGGGAAAAGCCCGGATAGCTTCCACCTTCTCGGGCAAAGGGGCGGCGCTGGCAGGAGTAATTCTGTGCCCTAGAAAATCGAGGGCAGGCAGGCCGAATTGACATTTGGAGGGTTGGATAATGAGCCCGTGGTCTTGGAGCCGCTGGAACACGGTCCGCAAATGGGCCTGGTGTTCCTGCACTGAGGGGCTGGCTACCAGGATGTCGTCTAAATAAATAAACAAAAAGAGTAAACCCCGGCCCACGCGGTCCATCAGTCGCTGGAAAGCCTGTGCCGCGTTCTTTAAACCGAAAGGCATACGCAACCATTCAAACAACCCAAACGGAGTAATAGTTGCAGTTTTTTGTATGTCCTCCGGTCGCACCGGAATCTGATGGTATCCTCGCACCAAATCGATTTTGGAAAACACCACCGCTCCTTCCAGCCCAGATGAAAAGTCCTGTAGGTGCGGTATGGGGTAGCGATCAGCCGTGGTGACAGCATTGAGACGCCGATAATCGCCACATGGCCTCCACCCCCCAGATGCCTTGGAGACCATGTGTAACGGCGAGGCCCACGGGCTGTCAGACTGACGGACAATTCCCATTTCCTCCATCTTCCTGAACTCCGCCCTTGCCACCACCAGTTTGTCTGGTGGTAGTCTCCTGGCCCGAGCGAAAACGGGAGGGCCTTCGGTGCGGATGTGATGGACCACACCGTGCTTAGCCGAAGGTGCGTCAAAACGCTGGACGAGCAGCTCTGGGAACTCTGCCAGAATCGCAGCATACGAGTCGGGGGCCGCGACGACGGCCTGGACAGTAGGGCTGGGCGAGGAGGCGATTGTCGGAGCGACGTGCTCATCTTCGGCGGAGGGTCGGAGGTCGTTACCGCGGACATCAGGAACCAGTGAAAAAGCCCAGAGAAAATCTGCGCCCAGGATCGCTTGTTTGATGTCGGCTATGATGAATGGCCATTCGTACGTGCGGAGGCCTAACACAAGGGACATCTTCCGTGTACCGAAAGTGCGAATTGGGCTGCCATTAACCGCGATGAGGGTAGGACCTGTCTTACCCGATCTGGTTTCGAGGTCGGTCGGCGGCACTATGCTGACGATGGCTCCCGTGTCTACCAAAAATTCTGTGTCCGTGAATCGATCATGGACATAGAGGCGCCGGTTCTGGCCAATCGTAACTGCCCCTATGTACGATCGGCCGAGGCATTTCCCGCGAAGGTACAAGGCAAACGACAGTTGCGGGATTCGTTACCCCATCGTAGGTGATAATAGCACCAGCCGCGCTTGTGCGGATCTTTTTGGCGGGCTTTCGGAGAATTGGCGGGAGACGTGGCGCCATCTTGCCGTCGCTGTGGCGTGGTCACCAATGTCGAGACTTTGTTGATTGAACCACTTGCCTTGTTTTTTGCCGCTATGAGCGCGTCCGCTTTCGCTGCATATGCTTCGGGGTCCTTAAAAGAACAATCCGTAAGCAGCAGTCGGACATCCTCGGGAAGTTTCTCGCGGAATGCCTGTTCAAACATCGGGCAATCCGTATGCTCACCGGCTAGCATCATCATTTCGGCCATGAGGACGGAAGGCAGTTGGTCTCCAAGATCCGGTAGGTGCAGAAGTTTTGCCGCACCACCATGCTTATTCAACCCGAAGGTTCGTAGTAATACCTTCTTCATGGCCTCGTATTTGTCTTCCGCAGGTGAATTTACGATGAACCGCATCACGCGCTTGGTTGTGTCCGGCGATAGCGCGCTGACGAGGTAGAAGTACTTCGTGGACTCGTCCGACACCTTCTTTATATGGAATTGAGCCTCGGCGTGGATAAACCAAGCTTGCGGTGCGTACGTCCAAAATAACGGAAGATGAACGCCTGCCGCGCTTGACTCCGGTGTGCCCTGCTCGGTCATCGTCAACGAGGCGTCGGGTTCCTGCTCAGTCGGTGATCGTCCAGATCACGTCGGGGTCACCAATATGGCGAGTCCGAAACTTGTTGGTTGTAGACGAAGTTTATTGCAGCCGCAATACACGAATACAGAGTTAAACAACAAGGTACAGGACAACCAATACAAACTTACTGTCTTCCTTGAAGACTTCGCCGAACTGACTAAAACGGGCGCCAAACGCGCACCTGACATCGCTGGCCAATCAGCGATGTCGTTCCCTGGACCAATCCCCATGGTCGCGTTCCCACGTGACCTCGCTGGCCAATCCGAGGGTTCGACAACCTGGACCATTCTCTATGGTCGCTACAAAGCCATTAAATGAAACAAAAGAAGCATCAGCTTTTTTCATTTTTCATTGTATAATAGTTGCTAAACTGTTCAATTGAATAATTTATACTTATTGCATTTATTTTAAATGGTAGAAATTATACTTATGTATTTTGAAGGGGCGCAACATGAAAGCTGAATGGATTAATTTTCGTGAGTTTTCACATACATTGTGTATAACAGTGTTAGTGAGTCACATCGACAATTGTCTTTCCTAGGTCAGAGTAGGTCAGAGTAAAACCCTGAACTATTACCTCATACTTCATCAGTTTAATATGCAAAATGAATTGTAAGCTTCATATGGATAAACATTACATAGAATCAAAAATACTTTCCAAACAATGGCCGTTTATTTTAGTTCTGTAAAATAAACTTATGTTAAGGTATAAGATGGTACTGAATTTCTGCTCCTAGTCATTTCTACGTATCTGACTACAGATAAGATGAAATTATCTATTTCAGTGACGCAAGGGAATCCAATAAAAATAGCAATGTTTAGTCCCAATGGCATCATTGTGATATATCTGTACGTAAGTATGTGAATGAGTCATGTGAGCATGTGATATAATGATGTAATCTCATGTGTGAAGTAGGCATAGGTAGTAGTTTGTTATTTGTCTTGCATATAAAGTTAGAATATGTTTTGATGTTCCTGGTGTTGCCTAGAATTTATTTAATGTTGCGCTCTGCAGTGGTTGCATGGAGTCTGTCTCCAAATACATCTTCAATTGGCAATAAGGTTTGGATATCAGGAGAAGGAAAAAAAGATATGTTTTGAAGAAACTTTGAACAGCCCTAAATTGTGGATTGATAATTATTAGAACTCAACAGAGAAGCTGAAAATGAAAATAAAAATAAACTGCACCAGCTTGAAATAAGAAATATAATCAAAATATGTGAGAAGTACTCAGCGGGTTAGGCAGCATCTGTGGCGAGAGAAACAGACTTAACCTTCAGTCCAAGACTCTTCTTCAGAACAGTGAAGGATTATCGATCTGAAATATTTACGATTGCATCTCTCTGAGGAAGCTGAAAATCCCACAGGCAGGGAAGAGGAAATGGCCACAATGTCAATGTTTCATTGACTATTGGTGCTTAGTGAGTCAGTAAATTTGTGTGTAGTTCCAAGGCAACAGGAATTAAAAAGCAGCAGTAGTTATTAACATTGTGACAGACATGGAGATGCCGATAACTGGAGAAAGGATGGGCGAATTAACCACAGGAGCATAGTGCTGAAAAGCTATTGAGTGCAGCTTAGTCCCTGCTTAAAAGGTAAATGGGACAGTATATAATTCCAAGGACTGATGAGGTATTTGGACAATCTGGAGAGTACAATCGAGCACATGAGCCTTTCTCAACGTATACGGAGAATAGAAATGTTCTTTATTGCAACTAATATTACAGAAGTAAGAATAATATTAAAATGCTTTAAAGTGTGTAAGCAGGATATTCCATTAGTGGAGATTGGCACTAAGATCTATTATCTGCACATTAATCTTGCAGTCCCATAGAAAGGTATTGAATGCTGCTTTAAGAATAATGGAGACGACCTCTGGGATATATTGCAAGCTTCGTAACTTTGTAGCCCATATAGAAAACTAAAGAAGTTTCATTCACTGAAGTTATTGCAGAGGATGGAGCATTATTTCAGCCACTTCAAATAATGAAAGGTACAAGTTTGGCTTGATCAAAGGGTCAGCAAAACAGTCAGTGAGTGTATCACTGCATCAAAAGATTCATCAAGACATTGCCGTTTTGATGAATTTTTACACCATGTGCTGCAGGATCGATTTCTGTGTGGCTCAAATCGTTGAATCTGGCTTGCAAAACTGCAAATTCAATAAAAATGGTATTGAAAATGCACCCATCACCAAGCACAAATGTGACCGCAAGTGGGATCTCTACACTTCTGACAGCAAGGAAGGAGGTGAGAATGTATGGCATTGAATGGGAATGGCTGGATACAATAAGATTTCAAAATCACACTATAGATAAGCAATTAATTGGTAAAGATGAAGATAGATATAGCAACGGGATTTTCTAAGGTGGAAAGAGATACCAACAGTAGGAAATCTAGCCATCTAGCATTAACAAAAACATATTTAATCTCAAGACATACTCTGTTGAAGGAGGGAATATACAAGGACAAATAAAATGTATTATACTTTGTGATTGTCAACGATTAGAAATACTACTAGTTGTCGATAAAAGCAGAGAGTGACCAATATTACTTGATAAGAACTGGCAAAGGAAATTAAAGATCAATTTGAGAGAAATATTTAATATCCATGAGCATATTGCAAACGTATTCTTGCAAATGCTATCACAAAAATATGGGGGGAAAATTAAGAGAGCTCTGCATATGAATGACAGCCATGACATGTCTGGATTCTTTGGTGCTGTGAACGCCATCCATGGTCCAAATACCCAAGGCCGCATCCCATCGATAGCCAAGAAAGGGTATGACCTCATCAGGCACAGAGAAGCAGTCAAGGAACTTTGAAAACCACCTCAATTAAATCAATGAAGAAGGGTCCTGACCCCAAACACCGTCTGTCCATTCTCACCACAAATGCTGCGTGACCTGCTGGGCTACTTCAGCACTTGTGTTCTGCTCAAGATTCCAGCATCAGCAGTTCATTGTGTCTTCACTACTTTATCCTCGATGAAAGTGTCCTGGACATCATCCCATAGCAACCTGTCAATAGACAATAGACAATAGACAATAGGTGCAGGAGTAGGCCATTCAGCCCTTCGAGCCAGCACCGCCATTCAATGCGATCATGGCTGATCACTCTCAATCAGTACCCCGTTCCTGCCTTCTCCCCATACCCCCTCACTCCGCTATCCTTAAGAGCTCTATCCAGCTCTCTCTTGAAAGCATCCAACGAACTGGCCTCCACTGGCTTCTGAGGCAGAGAATTCCACACCTTCACCACTCTCTGACTGAAAAAGTTTTTCCTCATCTCCGTTCTAAATGGCCTACCCCTTATTCTGGACAGCCTTGCTGCTACTCCAGGCTGACAACAAATGACGGTAGCTACATTTCAGTTTATAAAACGAAAAGTTCTCAGGAGCAGACAGCAGCTCTTCAGAAATCCTAAGAATTTGCAGTAAAGAGCTGCAAACACAACCCACAGTCTCATTGTCCACATCTGTGAGGGAGAGGTTTTACCAGATCTCAAAGATGCTGTTGTCATGACCGTATTCAAGGGAGGAGACGTGTCTGATAATGGTACTCATAGATGGGTCTGCCTACTTCCTGCCATAGGGAAAGTCATTGCCCGGCCCCTCATTAATGGCCTCCTCCTAGTGATCATAGAGGTGGTTTCCATGCATTTAGAGGAACAGTAAACATGATCATTACTGTACAATAATTCCAAGAAACAGGCAGGAAGCAGCAACAGCCAATACACATGGTCTTCTTGGACCTTACTAAAGCCTTTGAATCCATTAATCAAAACAGTGCGATACCCTCATCAAATTCAGCAGCTTGTAGAAACTCATCTCTGTTTGCTGCACAACAGCATACAGCCACGATACTCATCAATGGATTTATAATAGAACCAATCTCAGCGAAGGCAGGTGTCAAACAAGGCCATGTCATTGCCCCAATAATTCTTTTTTGAATTTTCTCACTGCAATATTGCACCTCACCTTCAACAAGCTTCCTGTGGGAGTGGAGCTAATCTTCAGAACCAATATGAAACCTGAACCCACAATGACAAAACTCCAGAAATGAGGACACCAGTAGATGAGCTGCAGCATGTAAATAAACTTTGTGTTCATCATGCTTGCTTGAGCTAACAGAATGAACCTTACATTCAGCATCCCCTGACCAAGATCCTCTATTGCTTTGTCCACCCTATAGCGTATTGCCTTCCAACATTAAAGGTTCATGAGTGAAAATCGCTATCCACTTCTTATATGCAATAATGAGTATTCTTCCTCTCTTTAATCTCCTACTGTGAAGAAAAGCATGAAGACTGGAGAATTTGGGACAGTTAATGGAAATGTCCTGAGAATAATCTGTATTATGGTCAAGGAGGTGCTGAACATCCTAAGGCATATAAAGGAAGATAAATCTCCTGGGCCTGGTCAGATATATCCAAGGACACTATGGGAAGTTAGGGAAGAAACCGCAGCCGCCTTGGCTGAGATATATGAATCACCATTAGACATGGGTGAGGTGCCGGAAGAGTGAAGGTGGCTGTGTTGTGCCTCCATTTAAGAAGGACTGCAATGAAAACCATGGGAATAATAGAAGATAGACACAAAATGCTGGAGTAAATCAGCGGGACAGGCAGCATCTCTAGAGAGAAGGAACGGGTGGAGTTTCAGGTCGAGACGCTTCTTCAGACTGATGTCAGGGGAGTGGGAGGTACATAGATAAGGAAGTGTCTAGATAAGGAAATGTAAGGAGTGAAAACAGGACAACGGGAATGGAGATTAAGGAAAATGTAGAATAGATCATTGTTAGTTGGGAGAAGGTAACAACAAAGCAAACAGAGATAATATGTAGTCGGAGACAGTAAGACTGGTCGGAGAACTGGGAAAGGGGAGAGGATGGAGAGGGAGGGAAAGCAAGGGTTACTTGAAGTTAGAGAAGTTATAGAAAACATTATGCACATCTGGGAATGACACCACACTGATACCAAGTCCCCAGTGATGATTGCAAACATGCAGAAACTAACAGCAGCAGTAAAAAAAAGTTCTTCAAAAATGAATTGACAGACATGAAGTAACTGGCTTTTATGTGTATTACGGTACAATCAAACACACAGACTATTTTTGTATTTCCTTGCTATAGAAGATTAAAAACTGTAATTTTTTTGTTCTTTTGGAAGAAATTGTTGGGAAGAACTTATTTTGTTTTCCTCGACAATGTTCTCAAAAAATGAAACTAAGTGTTTCGGTCACGAGCATCTTAGTTTGAATTTCCTGGATGAGTTGGTCAAAGAGCCTGTTGATTCTCTGACTCTATGCCATGGAGGGAATGCTGCAAAAATTAATGGGACTGGTTCTGGGGGGGGTAGTTTTAACAGATTGAACGGACTAGACCTGTATTCTCTAGAATTAAGAAGAAGGTAAATCTTATTGAAGCTTACAATTTTTTTACAAGGCATGACAGGGTGGATGCAGGGAGGGAGTTTGGCCTGGCTGAAGAATTGAGAACCAGGGAGTCACAGACTCAGAATAAAGGGTAGAGATGAGAAGAAGTTTTTTTAAACAGAGAGAGTTGTATGGTTGGGATTCCCTAATCCATGTGGAGGCTCAATCATAGATTTTATTCAAAATAGAGACTGATGAATTTCTGAGTATTAAGGAGTTCTAGGATACTGGGACAGTGACCTCTAATGCAAGGAAATGGTGCTGCAATAAAAGATAAGCATTGATCTTGACAAATGGTTGAGCAGGTTTGAATTTAGAATCAGAATCACATGGTTTGCTCCTGCTTCTATTTTTTATGTTGATAGCACCATCCACAGGTAAGAAGCTCCGTCTTATTTTGCTTTTTATTATTGTTTGGATTAAGTAGCTGAGTTACAAAAAAAGTTGTTTTATTGTGTAAAAACTTTCATCGAATGGATGAAATTAGGCAACAATTAATGGCCACTGTATCTATTAGGTTAATAATTATTTAACTTTCTTCTAAAATATTCAACCTCTTTCCAAATGACTGTGTTGCAAATGACTGAACTTATCAATGGAAAGTTGCAGTGTCTTTTTATTTGTTCAGTAGAAAAGAATTCAATGCTAAATCAACAAAATGTACAACCACCATCTCATTGAAAAGTTTAGTAGTTTTCTATATAAAGAAAATATGACTTGGAATAGGTAAGCTTTCAAACTGCAGAAGGGTCCCGACCCAAAACTACATCTGTCCATTCCCACCATCAATGCTACCTGACTCACTGTTCTTCCATCATTTTGCGATTTGCTCAAGATTCCAGCTATCACATACAATCTTATTTTCAGCAAGGACTGTTATTAATAACATAATTAACATGCAGATAAGGAAATATTGAGAGTGAAGCTAAGGAACTACTATATACTACATTCTGTAGGCATTCTGTTTAACTATCAGAGAAGCTGAGACTTTTTAAAATGTTGATAGATTCTTAACTCTGCTGAGAAGAAAGCAAGGGAAATTATCTCACTGTGAAATGGTTTTTGAAATGGGAACTGATGTTGTTTGGCTGCCTCATTAATTTTCTCAAGTAGCCGTTTTTGTAACTGTTTCCTTGAATGGATTCTTTCAAGAACAGAACCCTGCAACTTTATCATAATGCAAGAAAATGCATCTACTGTATATTCTTTGTTGCATTTAGTCATTATAGCTCAAGGGTAACCATTAGTTTAATTGTAATAAATGATTTATTGGAAAATGCGTACAGTGCTCAGCGTAAGAACACAAGGGTCCTAGCACTGTTCTAGATCCCAGTCCGAGGAGAATTCTGATGAACTCGCATGCATGTTTCACTTACACAATTAATAATTCCACGTTTCCCCCCTTATAAGCAGATGTCAGATACATTGGAAAAAGCAGTTAGCCTCCCTCATTCAGTGACAGTTATATACGATGTAAAGTTATTTATTGTTCCTTTTTTCATTAATAAGGTAGTCTCATCCCACAACTTTACTACATGTTTTACAGCTGCATGCCTCATGCTTCCTGATTTGTTTGTTTTTCTAAACCAACTGGCGCACTTTCTCAGCTTAAGTGTTGTTAGCTGACAACTTCATTTCAGTTGTGGATATGTTTTAACCATTGCATTACATTTCACTCCTTGAAGTTGTCAGTCTAGAGAGTCCAGTAAATTGCATGTCACTGTGTGGCAGAGTAGCATAATAAGGGCAGCTTCTCAGTATGCCTAATCAACAGATCTGGCCAAAAAGCTAACTTTCAATACATGACAAAATAATAAAATTACAAAGAATTTTGCAATCACGTGATATAATGTGAAACTGTGAAAGAACTTCACCCTTCGTACCCCAGTTAACAATTTGATCCCACAGTCTTGGGGTTTATAATTCCTTTACCACTTCATTTTTATGATTAGCACACTGGTGGACTATTTATTTCGACCCCTTATGAACATATTGTTTACCTTTTTATCATGAGCTTTCTGGAGAATATGTACTAGGATTCCAAAATGTAATATTACTGTCAGAGTCTCATAGGTCTTTCCATAGGAACTTGTGCACCTCAACTCAAAGCACTATTGTGCACAGTAACCCTCTCTTTTTCCATTTCTCATCTCCGGGCTTTCTCACATTTACCATGATTCTGACTCTCTTTAGAGCTAAAGGCATGTCAAACTAACTACAACCCTCAGTTACTTTGAGGTCACAGATATGACCTGATTTCTGATGGTCAGTCCTCAGGTTTTCTGTAGAGTGCGCATGTTGGTGCTGATTGAGAATTCGGTTCTCATATTGTATTTACCCATGGGATTACTTGCTTTCTACACTTGGCACATCTGTCAGTTTCTATTTTACTTCACACGTTTTATTATTTCCAGAACGAGAGAAACAATTCCCCCAACTCCACGCCCCAAACCTTTGTAAGGCAGGGTCTGACATAATTGACTGGCAAAATGTTACACAGATTGTTATTTGTATTTTACCAGACATATGCTGATCTTCAAGTACATTATACATTTGCAATCCAGGAGACAGGACTCCTGCCTGCTCATTTGTATTTTAAAAGACAAACAATGTGATTACATTAAAATAAACTTTCCGAAAAGAACTCAAAAAAACAAAATTAGTAAGCTGAAAACTTTGAGCCTTAAAGTCTCATAGTTTTTTTCCTAAAAGAGCTTGCTTGCATTCTCAGCCTTTCTGAACATGGGTGCCATTAGCATGCCTTCAATTGGTTGGGGCATGGAGTATTAGAGTCAGAAAGTCATGATGCACCTTTATATCATTTTGGTAAGCTGCATTTTGGGTATTGCTTACAGTTCTAGTCACCCCATTACAGGAAGGATGAGGAAGTTTTGGAATGGCTGCAGGGGAAGTTTATCAGAATGATGCCTGAATTAGAGGGTATTAGCTACAATGAGAAAGTGGACAGACTTGAATTATTTTCTCTGGAATGCTGAAGATTCAGGAGAAACCTGATAGAAGTATATAAAATTATGACAGGCATGGATGGGGTAGACAGTCAAAACCTTTTTCCCAGGATGGAAAAATCAAATACGAGAGGGCATAGTTTTAAGGTGAGAGGGGCAAAGTTTAAAGGAGATATGTGAGGCATGTTTTTTTCACAGATGCGGTGAGTGCCCGGAACTCACTGCCGAAGGTGGTGGTGTGGTCGATACGATAGTGGCATTTAAGAGACTTTTGGATAGGCACAGAGATATGCAGGGAACAAAGGAATGTGGAATATGTTCCGGCAGAAAATAATTGGTCTCAGCATCATGTTCGGTAAATAATCAGATGTCAAATAATGACGAGATGGAGTACTGAAAGGAGATTAAGAACCTTATAACTTGGTGCCATCATTTTCCTCAATGTTAGCAAGACAAAGGAAATTGTGATTGACCTCAGGAAGCAAAGCAGTACACATACCCTGGTATACTTTAATGGCTCCAAACGAGATATGGTCGAAAGCATCAAGTTCCTCGGGATAAATATCACCAGCAATTTGTCCTGGACCAGCCACTTCGAAGCTATAGCCAAGAAAGCACACCAACACTTCTACTTCCTTCGAAAGCTAAGTGGGTACAGCATGTCCCGATCAACCTTCACCAACCTCTACAGATGCACAGTAGAAGGCATTTTATCAGGATGCGTTACACCCTGGTTTGGGAACAGCTCCATTCAAGACCGCAAGAAATTGGAGAGTTGTGGATGTAGCCCAGACCATCACTCAAACCAATTTCCCTACCATTGACTGCATCTACACTTTGCGCAGCCTCGGCAAGGCCACCAGAATAATCAAGGACTAGTCTCACCCTGAACATTGCCTCTTCTCCCCTCCCCCATTAGACAAGAGGTACAGAACTTTAAAAATGCAAAGTTCCAGGTTCAGGAACAGTTTCTTCCCAGCTATTATCAGGCAACTGAATGAGCCTCTCATCAGCAAGATTGCAGTCATGACCTCCCATCTACCTCATTGGAGACCAATGAATCGGATCTTATGTTGCACTAAAGTGTTGTACCCTTTATCTTTTATCTGAGCACTGTGGACGGCATGATTGCATTCTTGTGCAGTCTTTTGTTTGACTGGATAACACGCAAACAAAAGCTTTTGACTACCTCAGTACATGTGACAATATGACAATAATAAACTAAACTAAACTAAACTAAACTAAACATTGTGGGCCAACGAGTCTCTTCCTGTGCTGTACTGCTTTAAGTTCTATGAAACTTCGTTTCAGTCATTGACATGTTTTAATCCTTGCTCAATCCATGTTAAAATCTTTGCACGTTTTAACCATCTAGCTTTGTACCATAAGCATATTTGAATGTATTCAGTAATGCAAGCCATTGATGTAGATTATGAATAGTTGGTGCCTTAGTACAATCCTTCATTTGTTACAGCCCCCCATCCCTAAAATGAGCCATTTAATCCTACACTATTTTCTGTCCATTAACTAATCTCAATTCGTGGTGGTGTATAAACTCTACACCATGCATTTCAATTTTGTTTAATAACCTTGTGCAACAACACATTGAAGGATTTCTAATGCTCATAGATTTTTACCATCTGCGGCTTTGTGAATTTTGATAATTTGGCATGGAAGGACGGCTAGCAATGCTATCATTTAGTATTTATCTTGGTTGCTTGATATAAAGTGATGGTAGGCCACAGTCCCAAGTCAGACATTCTTATTTGGAGCTTTGTCAGGCAGACACAGGACAAGATTCAAGGATGAGCCCAGAATTATCTTGATGAAATGTAGCATTCTCATTGACTCTTGAGAATCAAAGTGCTGGAGCAATTCAGTGGTTCAGGCAGCAACTGTGTAGGGAATGGACAGACAATATTTCGGGTCAGGATCCTCTTCTCACTGCTACTGTTGGAAACAAGATACAAGAGCCTGGGAAAAAAACAGGTTTAAGAACAGTTTCTCCTCATTAACCTTGCCCTCCCCTACCTCAGCTCTGAATCACAACAGGCTTTGCACTGGGATGATTGCTCTACGTACCTTGGTTTTTGCACTATTGTGGTCTAGGCTTTTGTACTTTTGAATAGTGGATAACTGATAGCATATTATTGTCGTTGTCATGCCTAATGTGCCTGTAAAGCTGCAGCAGGAAAAATATTTCATTGTTTGGTTTCATACCCGATGCATATGACAAATAAACATTTATGACTCTCTTGACCCTGTTATGGCGAGCTTCTTGGCCACAGAACCATCTCATGAACTATTAACCTGCCCATCTGCCCTGCCAGGCACTTCCTATTCGCTCTATGGAGAAATTTGCAGTTCCCACACTGGCCTCATCAGCCACTTAAATCCCAGAGAGAAAGCGAGTTATGCTCAGACTCGAGGGAAGTGGAAGAAAGAGGTGGTGGCTGCTGTCTTGTACCACTCTCCCAAAGACATTGCAGTTTCTTGGGTACCACCGAGTGGCTTACTTGACTATCATAAGGAGAACCTCTCGTAGGTGTGTAATTTGAGTCATTTATATGTCAGATATAAGGGCAAAAGAATCTTTACCTTAAGAGACTTTAAAACTAATAGGCAGAGATGAGTTACATATTTTTTTACCCTTAGAGGGTTGTGAGTCTTCTTCCTCAAAGGCCAGTGAAATAGAGCTGATGAATATTTTTAAGTGTGAGGTTTAAGAATGTATGGAATTGGCATTTGCATTTGCCTGCTTAATCCCATAGCATTGTCTGAGACATTTCTTTTTCTTGATACTCGTTATTTGAGTTGAGTAATACAGATCAGGAATGCAGAACTGAGGTTGCAAGCAGATCAGTTTTAATCTTATTAATGGTGGCGCAGACCTGCGAGCTGATCGTCGTTACCCTGGTTCTAATTTGTGTGTTCATGTATTTCATGAATTCGTTTGGATCACTAAACCAGACATGGCTACATTTGCTTGCATTTTGATATTCTTCATAATGAGCATTTTTAGAAATAGAGTGATCAGCAAAGCATCCCTTATGTGGATTACTCAACTCAAATAACGAGTATCAAGAAAAATAATGTCTCAGACAAAGCTGCGGAATTAGGTAGGCGAATGTAAAGGCAAATTCTATATTCACATTCTGACTGCCTGATTACGGCCATTTACAAGGAAGCTTCATTAAGAAGGAGACAGAATCATGGAGAGCTCATTATATTTGTCAGACATGGATGTGGCCCAGGAGTGTGATGCATTTTTTACTGTCAGTGTAAAGCCTTGTAAATTCATACCTAAAGTACATTTACATTCCCAAAAGACATCTGCCGGAGTGATAAATCATCTGCACCTGTGTTTGGATATTGTTCAATGATACATGATCAAACTGCCTTGGGGTCAAACTAAGCATTAGGGTCGTACCACAAGATGTAATTAGTATGTCAGTAATGCCATGCTTTTCTTAATTGCGCAGGAACATTATAATTCCAAAGCATTCTAGGAAAATTGAGCAAGTATGCTTGTTAAATCTACTACAATCATTCTGCTAAATCCCAAAATCTATTAGAGATTTTTAATTTTTTTTAGAAACAACATGGAACCAACCCTTTGGCCCATCGAGCCCATATTGACCATCTATATTATCCCACTTTCACGCCGACTCCCTGCACATCAGCGGCAATTTCCGGAGGCCAATTAACCAACAAACTTGCACACCTTTACGATGTGGGAGGAAATCGGAGCTCTCAAAGGAAACCCACACTGTCACTGGGAGAAAGTGCAAACTCCACACAGCCAGCATCCAATGTCAGGATCGAACCTGGGTATCTGGCACCGTGAGACATCAGTTCTACCAACTGCACTCCTGTGCTGTCGCTACATTTGCTATATGCAATGGAAAAAGAAGATAAAATGAATTGGTAAAAAGCTATTCTTGGTTAAAGAAATAAGATTCCTACAAGGTAGATCATTGGGCAAAATTCTTGCAGGATTAAGTCTGTCCATGTACTGTTCAAATAGATCTACTTCAGTGATTCTGCGAATAACTATTGCAAAAGCAATTTTGGTGCAGCATTAAATTCATCACATTTCCTGTTTAACACGATATACAAAGCTGGCGGTAACTTCAATCATGTCTTTGCATTCTCCTTCCTGCTGGTTCAGCAAAATTAATTTTAAATCTTTCAGACATCTACAGCCTGTATTGCTTGTGAAGCTGTTAGGCTGGAATGATTTGAAGTAACGTATTTAGCAACATATTTCTCAGGCCATTAATTTCAAAGGAAATATACGATAAATATAATGTTCAGGATTGCCCTGAGAAATGCTGACAGTTCTATGAATGCTAGGACAGATGGGTTCACAGGCGAATGTAGAAATTATTCTTCAGTGGTACTTCTTGGTTAGTTGCCTTCTTAGCTTCTCATGGAGTCTACCTGTGGAGACATCAGTTTCTTACGATTTCACAGTGGATGGGCAGGGCACAGGCTCATTGACTCTGTAGAGATGGCTGCAAGGAGTGTTTTCAGGTACTTTACAATTTTACATAAATTTATATAGGACGTTTCAAGGTTTCAAGGTCAGTTTATTATCACATATACCAATTAAGGTACAGTGTAATTTGAGTTACCATACGGCCACACTAAGTGAAAAGCACCAAGCCACACAACCACAGAAAAAATGAACATAAACATCTATCACAGTGAATTCCACATTCCTCACTGTGATGGAAGGCAATAAAGTTCAATCTACTTCCTCGTAGTTCTCCTGCAGTCGGGGCAGTCAAAACATGCGTGGTCGGGGCAATCAAAGCCCCCGCAGCCGATGATCAAAGCCCCCTTCGGGTGATCAAAACTCCCACATCGGGGTCGGGAAAACTCACAAAAGTAAGTCATTTGGGCAAGTGAATATTTTCTGGTATTTATGACCTAGATTCATAGAGACGTACAGCATGAAAACTGGCCATTCGACGCATCACGTCCTTGTCGACCCATAGCCACCAATCTACGCTAATTTCGAGCTAGCACTGCCATTCATTGTGATCGTGGCTGATCATCCACAATCAGTAACCCGTGCTTGCCTTCTCCCCATATCCCTTGATTCCACTAGGCCCTAAAGCTCTATCTAACTCTATCTAACGTGAAAATGATTACCGTTGGGTCCTTTTTGTATCTCTTCTCCCTTATTCTACATCTAGATTTACAAAGATTTTGATAGAAATGGGGAGAGGTTAGGCATGTGCAGGAAGCTGGGGGGTGATCTTAGAGAGATGCATAAAATCATGAGGGGAATAAAAAGGGCGAATGCACAGTCTCTTTCCCAGGATAGGGGAATCAAGAACTCGAGGGCAGATGTTTAAGGAGAGAGGGGAAAGATTTAGGAGGAAACTGAAGGGCAACCTTTTCACTTCACAGTGTGGTGGGTGTATGGAATGAGCTACCATATGAAGAGGTTGGAGCAGATACAATAACAATGTTTAAAATATATTTGGATAGGTGCATGGATAGGAAAGATTTAGAGGAAAATGGGCCAGACGCAGACAAATGAGACATCTTGGTTGACATGAATGAATTGGACCTGTTTCTGTGCTGTATAACTCTGTGACTATCTGTCCAGTTGTTTTGTATAACTCGGATATGGGATAGTTTTCTACATTCTATCGTATCTATATCATTCATATTTTATATAATTCATTCATGACTCTCTTAACGTCCTCAGCTCCAAGAGCAGAACCAGTCCCTCTAATCTCACATCATAACTGAAATGCTCCATCGTAGGTAATATCCTGGGTGACGCAGTGGCACAGCTGTAGAGTTGCTGCCTTACAGCACCAGAGACCAGGTTATTATACTGACTATGAGCGCTCTCTATATGGAGTTTGTTCATTCTCCCTGTGACTGGATGGGTATTCTCTGGCTGCTCTGGTTTCCGCTCACATTCTAAAGATGTGTAGGTTTTTAGGTTAATGGGCTTCTGTAAATTGTCCAGATTGGGTAGGATAGAACTAGTGTATAGGTGATCGTGGTTGATGCAGACTTGGTGGGTCAAAGGTCTTATTTCCACACTGTACCTCTAAACTAAACTAAACTAAACTAATACTAGTGAATCTCATCTGCGTCCTCTCCAGTATTCTCAGACCCTTCCTACAGTAGGGTACTGTGATTTGCAAGCACTACTCCTGATGTGGCTTAACCAAACTTTTATAAATTTGGAGCATAACCTTCTTGCTTTTCTATTCAATACAGCATAGCAATGTACACATTGAGTCATGCAAGATGAGTCATGCATCTTGGTAGTAGGAATAAAGATGTAGAGTATTTTCTAAATGGGGAGATAATTCAGAAATCGGAGGTGCAAAGGGAACTATGAGTGCTGGTACAGGATCCCCCAAAAATAATTTGCTCGTCTAATCAGTAGTATGGAAGGCAAATGCAATGCTAGCATTTATTTTGAGAGGACTAAAATATAAAAGCAGGGATATAATGCTGATGCTTTATAAGGCACTGGTCAGACTGCATTTGGAGTATTGTGAGGTGTTTTGGGTCCCATATCTGAGGAAGGATCTGCTGGCTTTCGAGAGGGTCCAAAGGAGGTTTGCGAGAATGATCCCAGGAATGATTGGGTTAACATATGATGAGCGTTTGACGGCACTGGGCCTGTACTCGCTGGAGTTTAGAAGGATGAGGGGTGACCTGATTGAAGCTTACCGAATAGTGAAAGGCCAGTATAGAGTGGATATGGAGAGGATATTGCCACTAGTGGGATCAGAGGCCGTGGCCTCAGAATAAAGGGAAGTAGCTTTAGAAAGGAGATGAGGAGGAATTTCTTTAGTCAGAGGGTGGTGAATCTGTGGAATCCATTGTCACAGATGGCCATGGAGACCGTCAATGGATATTTCTAAGGCGGGGATTGACATATTCTTGATTAGTACAGGTGTCAGCGGTTATGGGGAGCAGGCAGAATGGGGTTGAGAGGGGAAGATAAATCAGCCAAGATTGAATGGGGACATAGACTTGATGGGCTGAATGGCCTAATTCTGCTCCAATAACTCATGAACTCATTTACCTACAATGTCACGTTCATGTTCTTTGGACATAAACTCTGAGTCCCTCTGTTTATCAATGCTCCCTAAGCCCCTGACATTCATGATAACATCCTGGCCTCATTAATACTCACAAAATGCATTCCTCCACATTTATCTGGATTGAATCCCATTTGTTACTTATCAGTCCATTTCACCAATACAACAGCATCTCTCTGGGACCTAAAACTACCTTCCACACTGTTCACGAATCAACCAATCTTTGTACTATCGGCCAACTTACAAATCATGTCTCCTACATTCATATCCAGATCTTTCAAATATATTATGCTTGACAAGTTCCCAGTACCGATCCCTGAGGAACGAATGCCCTGAGTAATAGGCATCAAGTCACTAAAACAATCATTTACTATCACCCTCTGTCTCCTGTTGTGGTGCCAATAATTAATCTAGTTGGTCATATTGCCCTGAATCACATGAGCCCTAATCTATTGGGCCATTCTCCCATATTGAACCTTGTCAGCGACCTTTCTGAAGTCCAAGTAAACCACATCTCCTACACTTCCCTAAGCAATACACTTGGTTAGTTCTTCAAAAAGTTCAAACAGGATCTACCCTTGGCAAAGTAACATTGGATGTCTTGGATTAGACCCTATTGTTCCAATTGATCATTAATCCTGGGTCTTTGCATTTTCTCCAACAAACTCACTACCACTGATGTATGACTCACAGATATATAATTGCCAGGCTTTTCTCTGCTGCCCTTCATGAAAAGAGTGACTATATTTACTGTCCTCCATTCAACAAAAATCTCAGCAAGGGTATTGAGTACAGGAGTTGGGACATCATGTTACAGCTGTACAAGACTTTGGGATGGCTACATTGGAATACAGTTATGTTGGAGTAATGTTGCATGTATTTTTCCAAGGACGAAATAAGGCAGATATGCAGCTCTTAGGCTTCTCCAATAGATTGATCCAATCTCTCAGGTAAGGTGCTTTATTCATGGTTTCTCCAATACTTTAATAGGTGATCACATTGAGAGTTGGGACTCACTAGCATGTATGTTTGTTGGTCAACTCCCAACACTGCTCTCCTGTTATTGCCTGGAGAATGATAACAAGCTGCTTCTGATATCAACATGATATCCAATCCCAATCCCAACAACCATGAGAAACTTCAGGGATATAACACCAGTTGAGGCAGATACAATAACAGTAGTTCTATGGTTTTGCACTATCATCCATTTCTATATGGACAATCTATATAAGGGCAATGTTTTTTTACAGAGACCAATTAACATACAAATCCGCACATCTTTTGGATGTGGAAGGAAACCAGAGCACCTGGAGGAAACCCACATGGCCACAGAGAGAATGAGCAATTCCCACACAAGCAGTATCAGAGATCAGGATTAAACACAGGTCTCTGGTGTTGAGGGAGCGGTTCTACCAGCTGTGTCACTGTGCTGCCTGATGTTGATATTTCAAGATCCTTTCTGACATGCACAATTCTCAATAATAGCCCAACTTCTGGCAACACACCAATGCTTAAGATGGAAAGACTGCAGTGATCATCTGCCTTTTAAATGCACTGGATTACAAGATGAGACCTATCACCTGTAGTAGTAGGAAAGTGAATAGGTGTAAAAATGAAACCTCGTGCGATGCACATGACTGGCACTGGCAGGTTTAGGTTAGTTATTATCATATGTAGTGAGGTACAGTGAAAAGCTTTGTTTTTATTGCTATTTAAACAGATCAGATAATACTATACATAAATACAATCAAGTCAAATTCAGGTACTGCAGAGAGAGCAAAGGGGAAGGTGCAGAGTGCAGAATATAGTTCTCAGCATTGTAGCGCACCAGTTTGATAGACAAAGTAAAATGTTCTCAATGGGGTAGAGGTAAATTGGACTGTACCCTAGCTTATGGAAGGACTGTTCAGAAGTCTGATAACAGAGGGGAAGAAACTGTTGCTGAGTCTGGTCCTGTGCTTTGAAACTTTTGTATCATCGGCCAGATGGGAACAAGGAGAAGATGGAATGACGGGGGTGGGACAAATCTTTGGTCATGTTGGCTGCTTTACTGAGGCAGTGTGGTGTAAATGGAGTCAGTGATGGCTGTCCTGGTCGTGCTGCTTTCTGAGTCAGCGCAGGGCACTCTGTCCCTTCAGCCTGTCCCTGCCTATAAGGTATGACTGAACTATATGTGCTCTCATGTCCATTCATATCCTATGTTCAACAAACATTTATGATTTTAAACTTAGAAACTTACTTTGTATCATTTGCCTTCTGTGAAAGCTTTTCAAAAGTCTTCCGTCCTTTGCATGTAGAGGGGCAGAGAAGTTCATGTTCTAGGAGCAGAATAAGGCCATTTGGCCCATCAAGTCTACTCCGCTATTCAATCACGACTGATCTATCTTTTCCTCTCCACCCCATTCTCCTGCCTTTGCCCCATAACCTCTGACACCCTCACTAATCAATCTAGTTTTGAGTGAAACACAAAGTGCTGGAGTCCCAACGTGAAACATCACCTATCCATGTCCTCCAGAGGTGCTGCCTGGCCCCCTCATTTACTCCAGCACTTTGTGTTCTACTCAAAATTCCAGTATCTGCAGTTCCTTGTGTCTAATAAGCTTCCAGTGATTTCCCTAGTAAAAGGCTTTTTCTCCAGGCAAAGACCTTGCATCATGTGAATGTTGAACCAATATACTGTGACGACTCTGGCCAGATAAGGCTTCCTCCTGAGAGCCTCTTTCGTGTTTCATTCTGCTTTCCTGTTGCAAAGGTGGTCCACTGCTTAACTTTGTATCATAGAACATAGAACAGTTCAGCACTGGAACAGGCCTTTCAGCCCACAATGTCTGTGCCGAACATAAGGCAAAGGTATACTAAACTCAACTTCCTGCATGTGATCCATATTCCTCAATTCTCTGTATATCCATGTTCCTATCAAAAAGTCTCTGAAATGCCACTAGCTAATTTGCCTCCACCACCCCTGCAAGGCGTTCCAGGCACTCACCACCCACCGTAAATTTGTTTTATCCCAAACATCTTTTAAACTTTGCCTCTCTCATCTTAAAGCTTTGCTGCCCCTGTTCTTCAAATCAAGAGTGTTTAATTGCCGTGTGTACTGACCACGGAACAATAAAGTTTTTATTTGTTGCAGCTTAACAGGCCTGTAAATGCAATACACGTGTGTAATATAGATGTAGCGAAAAATGTAATAAATTGAAACTCACAATGCTAGTGCAAAAACACCCTCAAAGTGCAATCAAAGACAGTCCATAGAAGTTCACAGTTGAGGTTCGTGATGTATAGTGCCTTTAAAAGCCTTGATGATTGTTGGGAAGACTTTTTTCTTGAACCAGTGGTCATGGTTTTCAGACCTGTAACTTCTTCCCGATGATAGTAAAGAAATGAGAACGTGGTCAGGATGGTGTGGATCTTTGATGCTGGCTGTCTTCTTGATATTACCCTTCCAATAAATAGATCTTTTTGAGAGAGAATAGGCCAGTACCTATGATGGTTCAGGCAGTATCCACCACTCTCTGTAATCTCCTTAATTCCTTGGCATTCAAGTTGCTGAACCTGGCCGTGATACAAACAGTTAATATGTTTTCTCATAAGCAAGGATGGCCTGAAAGGTATCCATGACCAAGCATTTACTGTTTCACTCAGGAACATCAGCTCCCTGCTCAGGCTGTCAGGTGGAGGTATTTCTCCTGCACTACCAATGAGCTTCACTTCCACATTATAAGGATGAGCCAGGGCACTACTGGTTAACTCAACTGTTTAATTGCTGTCTTTATCATAACTTGATATTTCAAAAGAATATATTGAACATTGAACAGTATCTCTTCGCTACCATGGGTTGAATTCCTGATTGCTGGTCTGCCTAACGTTATCCAACAAAGAATCTGATTCTGCAAATGCTTTTCCACATTAAATTCAATACCGACAAGTCAAAAGCCAAACAGAATGAGCTGCTTACTCTCCACTTCATTATTATTTATCAAAGCCACAGCACATGATGTGTTTTACCCATATCTGCAGCTCAGAATGGCCTCTCACAAAGTCATTTGGACTGATAAATGACAGCTTTCTGTAACTATTTTCAGCATGCTGTGGTTTGGGAATCAATGTTGAAGAGAATAATGGCTGAAACATTTTACCTGCTGTGCCTGATGGTCCTGCAATAGGTTTGCCTTCAACGGTTTTATAAGACATGCCTATGTAGGGTGCTCAGATCTTTGCTTTTAGGAATTTATGTCCAACGGCTGGGACTCTTGATTGGAAAATGGAATGTTTTAAATCTATAAATTCACAGTGCCTTTAGATGTTTCTTGGAATTACCCTTGTCATGAATTTAGCTTCACGTGGTCAACCCTGACAAAAAAATCCCAAGGTAGTGGATTTGAAAAGTAGTGAGTCCAGTTAGATTTAGATGCACAGTTGCTCTTTGTTTTGCTGGGCTTTCTGACTGAATCTATGGCAATGGAAGCAGGCAGCATACAAATGGTATAATTACGGGTGCAATTGCGACTAAACTGTACTTTTCCCCTCATCATCTATAATTTAGTGATAACCGATCTTCTGCTTCACATAGATAAGGTACTGATTTTAGAAGATCAGCCATGATCATATTGAATGACGGTGCTGGCTCGAAAGGCCGAATGGCCTACTCCTGCACCTATTTTTCTATGTTTCTATGCACAGAGTCTTTTTCTCAGGGTCGGGAGATAAAGAACTACAGGGCATAGGTTTAGATGTAAGGAGAAAGATTTAATAGTAACTTGAGGGGGAACTTTTTCTCACAGAGGGTTCTGGGAAAATAGAAAAGGCTGCCAGAGGAATTGGTTGATGCAGATACAATGACAGCAATTAAAAGACATTTGGACAGGATAAGAAAGTACAGAGGAACAAGGGCCAAAGGAGGGCAAAAGGGACTACCTTAGATGAGGAATCTTGGTTGGCATGGATACGTTGGGCTGAAGGGCCTGTTTCTGTGCATGACTCTATGATGTGGGTCTCTAATTGATAACTAAAAATAAAACGAGGAAATACTAATTATCATATTAGGTAGGTGATAATAAAAACATATTCAGAAATGTAAAGAGCAACCCAGTCTTAGCAGAAACATAGTAAGAAATTGCACAAGAAAACAAATTAAATTAAAGTTGTATGTGTCCGAACATTTCCCTGTGTGATAGGTGGCATTCAAAATGATTGCATGAAGCAGATATTTTAGCTTAATCGGTGGTGCCAATAGAAGGATGTAGTTCATGTTTTCTGGTCATCTCTTTTGATTGTAACATTTTATAACATACCAATAGGCAGGTTCTTCCCTTTGCTTCCTTGACGCCAGTGCTATTTGCACCGTCAACCCAGCAATCGAAATGCTGGACTAGCCATTGTAATATCGATCTGAGGAGCCGTCTTTGCAGTGAAACTTGCATGCCCAGAGAATTTAGGTGCAAGAGAAAATGAGCCTTGCATTTCTTCAAAAATTATTTATAAAGTTATATTTGATGAGAGTTTTTCTTATTGTAGGTGAAGCAATGCATTAGAAAAGAATAGTGCAATCATTCTCGGAACCTACATTTGACAGCGATATTTATCACTTAAAATGCCATTAGCGAGAGCAGCCTTATTACTCATTGTGTTCACCTCTGTCATTTTCAGGACTGTAACTCTGTGGATTGCTGCCTAAAATAAAATGAGGTGAATGAACCTGTTCATGCCATGGCCAATCTACTCACTTCACAGGATCACAGCAGATGCACTTAATCCAGTATTCAGCAAGTTTGGTTTATGAAATAATTTACATTTATGTTTTCTCATGGTAACTATAAGACTGGAGTTAAGATTAGACACAAATAATTTCTCTCAGGTAAGTAATTTTCTTTTTCACGCACCAATTTCAGGTTGTGAAGTTCCTGGTTACTTACCTCTGACTTTTCCAAGATCATTTTTGACTATCAGACTTCCAAGATCATTCTTGGCAATCAGAGATAGTGCCTGTCTAGTGCGTGGCTTCCCAGAGCAGAGAACTTTGCAAAATAACCTCCTGTTCCCTTTATTCCTAACCATTGTTTCATTTGTGCACTGGCAAATTTAATATGCTAGACTTCAAAGTAACATTTTATTGGAAACAAAAGAGAACCCGAAGAACCCTGTGCTGGAGGAACTCAGTGGGTCAGGCAGCATCTGGGGAGGGAATGCACATTGACGTTTAACAACACAGACTGATTGGTGTAGGGGATGAAAGCTGGAAAAGAGAGATGGGGGTGGGCCAAAGCTGGCAAGTGTTAGGTGGATATAGGTGAGGTGGTTTTTGATTGGCAAATGGGTGGAGCAAATGACAGAGGCTAGAGTTGAAAAGGAAACAAAAAGGTGTCAGATAAGGAGAGAAGTGGAGTAATATAAAAAAAAACAGAGGGAGGGATTTTGGTGGAATGGGTCAGATTGGGTAAAGAGGAGGAAAAAAGGGAAATGGGTGGATTCAAGGATGGGAGATGAGTGTATGATAGATGGGAAAGGAGCAAGGTGACTCGGGGGGGAGTGGGAGAAGGTGGGAGAAAAGGGAATGCGCTGGGGTGAGAATGAAAGGCACAGGAAAGAAAGAGGAGGCCGAGGGGTATTACTTGAAGTTGGAGAATTTAATGTTCACACAGTGGGGTTGTAAGGTATCCATGTGGTGATGTTCTTCCAATTTGTGGGTCGCCTCACTCTGACAATGGAGGAGACCCAGGATGGAAAGGTCAGGATGGAAAGGTCAGTATGGAAATGGGAAGAGGAGTTAGAATAGATGGCAACTGGAAGATCCAGCAGGCCTAGGGGACCGAGCGCAAGAGTTCAGCGAAACAGTGTAATATTTGTTTATATTTGGCTGTTTAGGTGATACGTTTTCTTTGCATTCCTCCAACTTAAAGTATTTAAATTAGCCATTGAAATTTCACTGTATATGGTTATACTTCCACTAACAACTTCCTGGTTATAAATTCTTTGCGACAATCTTTGGGAGGAGAGGAGGTTGGTTTGGGAGAAGAAGTGGATTTCCCTGGGGTTTTGTAGACACTGGTAATTAACTGTGTGGGATTGTGCCCAGGTCACTCTGCACACGTCCTGCAGCAGCAGAGGATCAACACCCTCGACCATTTGTATATTATATTTACCCTTCTATTATGTTACCTTAATAACAGTAATAATACTGTTATTACTGTTTTGTGTTATTGATTATCATATATTTATTTCTGTGTTATTGGGCCTTTTATGCTGCAGCAAGTAAGAAATTAATTGTCCAGTTTCTGGTACATGTGACAATTAGACACTCTTGACTTGATTCTCTTTCTTTCATCCAAATTATTTTTTGTTGTTACCTTTCTCTTGCCCTTTTAAAATGGGCTTTAAACATATATTCCTTTGTTCTTTCAGTCTATCCATCATTAATCATTGCCATTACCTGCTGAACATCTCAAACTTGCAAGGCAGTTACAGATGTTTTATCTGAGGGATTCAATCAAAATACAGGCTTTTTAGTTGGCTTTTGACAAGAGTTCATGTCACATTTTTCGAATGGTATTTTGGCCAACTGCCACATTTTATCTATCCCTCATCTTACCGTAACTCTCTGAACAGGTTGGATCATTGCTGGGTGCAGAGAACTGTGATGAAGCTAAGCCACCTGAATACAAATATACACAAGAACCCTAATCTACAAAATCCTCTGGAAAAAAAATGGTGCCTTTCTGTGCAGACATTTTGCAAGCAGCTCACCAGCAAAGAATCAAATATAGCAGTTCTGAACTTATTTGGATAAAAGAAACGGTACTGTATCAATCAGTGCTGTTACTAACATTGCTAGTCCATTTAAATGGATTAGCGTTATTATGATCTACCGATGACAACGGAGCTGCTGACTGAGGGAATCCCCAACCTCACAGAGGATCACAGGTACAGCGAGTATAGTGCCAGGACACACTGGGGAGCCCTCCGCTGGAAAAGTGGCCGACAAGCAGAGTTGCAAGTAAGACTGAAGCACAGGGGCTACAAAACCCCCTTCCCCTCTAACCTCTCGACCATTCTACTGGCCAATGTGCAGTCACTTGAAAATAAAGTGGACTCATGGAGATGAGAGAATGCTGTGTGCTCTATTTCACAAAGAATGGCTCACAGCCAGCTCTCCAGACTCAGCCATCTAGCGCAAAGTTTTCTCCAGTCATCACATGGATAGAACGGAGGCATCGGGAAAAGGGACAGGCGATGGCATCTGCCTCATGGTAAACTCTTTGTGGTGCCCAGACGCAGCAGTCCTGTCCAGCAGTTCTGCTCTCTGCACATAGAACACCTGGAATAGCAATCCCTTCAAGTTCCCGAGGGAATTCACCTCCATCGTCATGTCCATCCAGCACTAGAAGAACTGTATGTAGTGGTCAACAAACATCAGTCGGCCCTGACGCCTTTCACATCACAGCTGGGGACTACAACAAAGCCAGCCTGAAGAAATCATTTCCTAATCAACACCAGCACATGTCCTGGAGCACCAGAGGATCAAACACCCTCGACCATTTGCATATTAATGATTTGGACAAGGGGATTGAAAGCTTCATGGCAGAGTTTGCGATTGATACGAAAATAGGTGGAGGGGCAGGAAATGTAGAGAAAGCAGGGACTCTGCAGAAGGACTTGGACAGGTTTGGAGAATGGGCAGAGAAGTGGCTGATGGAATATAACGTAGCAAAGTGTGGTGTCATGCATTTTGGTAGTAGGAATAAAGGCATAAAGTATTTTCTAAATGGCATGAGAATCCAGAAATCGGTGGTGCAAAGGGACTTGGTTGTGCAGGCACAGGATTCCCAAAAAGTTAATCTGAAAGTCGAGTCAGGAGCAAAAAAAAACCAAACTCAATGCTAGCATTTACTTCAAGAGGGCTTGTATACAAAAACAGGGATGTAATGTTGAGGCTCTATAAGGCAGCATTCGAAATATTGTGAGCAATTTTGGGCACCATATCTGAGGAATGATGTGCTGGCTCTGGAAATGGTCCAGAGGAGGTTTACAAGAATTATCCCAGGAATGAGTTGGTTAACCTCTGATGAGCGTTTATCAGTATTGGGCCTGTACTCACTGGAGTTTAGAAGAATGAGGGGAGATCTCATTGAAACATACAGAATAGTGAAAGGCTTGGATAGAGTGGATCTGGAGAGGATGTTTCCACTAGTGGTAGAGTCTCGGACTGGAGGCCATAGGCTCAGAATTAAAGGACGTTGTTTTAGGAAGTAGATGAGGAGAAATTTCTTTAGTCAGAGGGTGGTGAATCTGTGGAATTCTTTGCCACAGAAGGCTGTGGAGGCCAAGTCAGTGGATATTTTTAAGGCAGAGATAGATAGATTCTTGATTAGTACAGGTGTCAGAGGTTATGGCAAGAAGGAGGAGAATAGGGTTAGGAGGGAGTGATCGATCAGCCATGATTGAATGGCAGAGTAGACTTGATGGGCCGAATGGCCTAATTCTACTCCTATCCCTTATGACCCTATGACCACTGCTATACCACCATTAGTGACACCATCGCTCTATCCCTCGCCCTCACTTTGGGAAATCCGACCACTCAGCTGTGCTCCATCTTCCTGCGTATAAGCAGCGACTGAAGAGCCCACCCCCAGCAGTGCGGACTGCACAGAGCTGGTTAGGGGAGGCAGAAGAACAACTCCCGGACTGCTTGGAGTCGGTAAACTGGGCGAAGTTCAAGGACTCGGCAATGGACTTGACTTCATAAGGAAATGTGTGGACTAGTATGTTCCTTTGAAAACAATCCTAATATTTGGGAGGTGTGGCCGGGCTTGCGTGCTATCACTTCCTACAAGGCAAAAGCACCGGGCAACTCAAGTGACAGCGAAGCATTACTCCAAGACAGGCTCTATGCTTCTTTGCATGCCCTGATAGGGAGAAGGTTGATATACCTTCCCCGACCCCCATAGCCTCTGATGGTGTTATAATCTTGGTCATGGAGGCCGATGTCAGAAGATCGTTCAGGAGGGTGAACCCTTCGAAAGCGTCTGGACCTGATGGTATACCTCGTCGTGTTCTTAAAACCTTCGCAGACCTACTGGTTGGAGTTTTTGGGAACATTATCAATCTTTCATTACTGAGATCTGATGTTCCCACCTGCTTTAAAAGGGCATCAATAATATTAGTGCCCAAGAAGAGTAAGGTGACATGACTCGACTAATCTAAATGCTGCAGTTTATTTTCTGCAAATTCCAATGCAATAATAGCCAGAAAACTTTATACTAATATTGGTTGAAGAATGAATGGATAATTGGACAGAACTCCCTTGTTACTTTTAAGATTGGTGCCATGGACTTTTACCAATTTACTTGAGACTATCAATAAGGGCCACTGGTTGAACAGTATCCTAGTGAGGAACTAGCCTGTTTTTCTGGCATTGAAATGATGAAGTAGTTGAGACAGCATTTAAAATACATTTCGACAGGTACTTGGACAGAGAAGGTTTAGAAGGCGATGGGCCAAATGTGGGCAGATGGGACTAGCTTAGATGGGGCATCTTGGTCGACATGGAAAAGTTGGGCTGAAGGGCCTACTTCGGAAGTGTATGACTTTATGATTCCAGGTTAAATTCTTGTTTTCTGACCCATCAGTTGTTCAATACTCCTTGTATATGAGAAATTATTTTTTTCCAATTGTAACAAGTGAAAATATTCACTATGGAATGTGATGTTTATTTTGTTAATTTCTTCTCTGCCAATTGCATTGTATGAAATCTGAAACCTATCATTCTGACCAAGCTCTCACTCATCTGTATTCACATCCTCTTTTGCTCAGAATCAATATTTGTCTGATTATGCATAAAACACAAAGTGCTGGAGTCACTCGGTGGATCAGGCAACATTGTAGAGGAAATAGACAGGCCATGTTTTGGGTCGGGATTCTTCTCCAGACCCTGACTGATGCTGGCTGATCTGTTGAGTTACTCTGGCATTTTGTGTTTTACGCAAAATTCCAGCACCTGTTGTCCGGTGTGTTTCCATCTGCATGATTTATGCTTGTGTGAAGTCTTTATTGTGTCAAAGATGCTGTAAAAATTCATATGCTTCTTGTTTCTGGCAGTCTCCCAGACAAATCTTAACCCAGGTATGGAAACCTGAGCTCCGGGATCAATGTTTTTTGGTTGTGAATTTCACTCTTGCAGTTCTGCTTTCTGCCAGTACATGGTGCTGTTGCACTTTATAAATGAATAACTTTGTGCAAATGCGGCTGTGAAATATCCATTCTTCCACCCTGTAGATAGAGGTTTTGCTCACCCCACAAGAAGCCTTATATGTTTCTGCACTAAACAAAAGGGCCTTGGTACTGAATAAGCATTAATCACGTATATTATTAGAAATAGTTCCACATAATATTATATATAGTTCATACCTAGCAACGCAATGACTAAGTATATTCTTATAACTTAAATAATTGGTGAGATATTAAAAGAAGATTATATTAGTTTTGTCATTCCAACAGCTGCTTCAGTTAGATTAATCTAATATTAAAGCAGCAAATGACAGACTTTTAACATTCATGCATGGAATGCATTAACATCAATCTGTCTGAACTTACTGATAATTTATTCTTTAAAGAAATTATACTCGGGTGGGTGGGGGGGGGACAAAGGAGGGGCAGTTCCTGAGATGGAAGCTGTGACATGTTTTTATGCAAAATGTTGTCGGTTTTGTACGAATACCTACTGTTCTGAGCTGCAAATGACTCCTATTAATTATCTTTTGGAGCTGTTGTTTCACAGTAGTTTCTACCCATATTTAGAAATAATTGATTTATTTATGTCCAGATAATTTCCCTCCTGCTGTCACAGATAGGCCATTGGAAATTTCTGGGTTTTAATTTTCCTAGCATGTTTCGGGTGTTGGTGACCAAATTATTTTCCTCGTAATTAAGCAGCTGGGGATTCCATTTCAGTTTGTAATTCCAAGAGGTGAATTAAGAAGCAAAATGTTTTTTTGAGGAAAATGATAATTACAATGCAGCGATTCAATGTGAATGTCTATGGCTTCATTTACTATTGAGAAAGCTTCTTTGAAGGAATAGAAAGTACTTAATTTTTTCATGCCTGAGAAACAATTTAGGTTTGCAAATTTGAACTCTAATGTGGGATTGATTGCATATTGTCTAAAATATTATTTCCATTCATTAATATTGTGTTTTTCTTCTTTTGCTGTTTCACGTGAACTGATGACACTTGTGATTAAGATTTTGTAATGATTTAATGGCTTTACAAATTAAATAAATCAATGATATAATGCGTCATTTGCCTAAGGAGTCAAACTATTAATGGTCCTTTAGTCTGGAACATTGTAAGAATTAATTGGTTAACCTCTTCTGGTCATGTAATTAGCTTTTAGGCTGCTGTGTTCTATTGATGTTCCTAAAGCTAGAGTAACATTTTACTGTATCAAAATCAAACCATGTTTTGCAACATGTTTTGAATTGATTCAGTAAGAAAAGCAAATTCTAAAATATTTCAGCAAGCAAAGAATTATGTGCCAGTTTGATTTCATTTCACAGTATTCTGTGACTATGACTCAGAGAATGGCCCAATGTTGTTGTCTTTGGCAAATAGGAAGTGGTACAAGAGTGATTGCTGAATAAAGTCATATAAAGCAAAGATGCCCCAGCCCATGAACAGCTGGTGCTCTACATACTGAAGCTGCAAGGAGTTTGCTATTAAAAATAAAAGTAGATACCATAGGGATACACAGTGAGAGATAGAGAGATGCAGTATGGGAACAGAGCCTTTGGCCTACCAAATCCACATTGAACACCAACCACCAATTTACACTCATCCTACACTAATCTAATCCAACTTTATTATCTCCATTGTGTGTTACCATTACCCCCAGATTCCACCACTCATCCACATACGTGGGCAGTTTACAGTGGCCAATTAACCTAATCCTGCCATTTTTGGGATGCAGTAGGATATTGGAGCATCTGGAGGACAACCACACTGTCAAAGAGAGAATGTGCAAACTCCACACAGAGAACACCTGAGGTCAGGATCAAACCAGGGTCTCTGGCAGTGTGAGGAGTGGCTCTACTAGCTGTGCCGCTCTGCCACTCCAGTGGTTCTGGCAGAATATACAAAATACTGCTAAAACTTGAGTCTGAAGAAAGGTCCCGATCCAAAACGTCATTTATCCATTTTCTCCAAAGATGCTTAAATGATTAAATGATTAAAGATTGAGTTATTCCAGCATTTTAAGTCTATCTCTGCAAAAAACTTCGATACTTTGTTAAGACTGATTAGAAAACCATTTGATACACAAACTATCAATCATCTCTTCTCCTTTAGTATGGTGTTAGAACTGCTGCGGACTTTAAGCCATTTCTGCTATATAAGACATCACATTTCCTGTGCATAAGTCATAGAATCATAAAATGGAAACTAGCCTTTTGGTGCAACTTGCTCACTCTGACCACATGTCCCATCTACATTAGTCCCACCTGCCTATGTTTGGCCCATATCCCTCTAATCCCTCTATGTTTGGCCCGTACCTGCCTCAACTACCTCCTCAGGCAGTTTATTCCATTCATCCACTACCCTCCGTGTAAAAAGTTACCCCTCACCTTCCCCCCCCCCCCCCCTTACCTTAAGCCTATGTCCTCTGGTTTTTGATTCCCCTACTCTAAGTAAAAAACTCTGTGCGTTTACCCGATCAATTCCTCTTAAGATTTTGTACACTTCCATAAGATCACCCTCATCCTCCTGCGCTCTAAGGAATAAAGTCCTAGCCTGCTCAACCTCTCCCTCTAACTCAGGCCCTCGTGTCCTGGCAATATCCTCGTAAATCTTCTGTGCAACTTTTCCAGCTTTACATCTTTCCTATAACATGGTGACCAAAACTGAACACATTACTTTAAATTTGGCCCCACCGACGGCTTATATAACAGCAACATGACCTCTCAGCTATACTCAATATTTTGACTGACAGAGGCGAATGTGCTGAAAGCCTTTTTGATCACCTTATCTACCTGCAGTGCAACTTTCAAGAAACTATGGACCTGCACTCCTAGGTCCCTCTGCTCCAAACCACTCCCCGGAGCCCTATCGTTCACAGTGTTAGACTTCCCAAAATGTAATAACTCACATTTTTCTGTATTAAATTCCATCAACCATTTCTCAGCCCACCTGCCCAACTGATCAAGATCCTGCTGCAATTTTTGACAACCATCTTCACTATCTACAATACCATCCAATTTTGTGGCATCTGCAAACTTGCTCTGTATGTTCTCATCCAAATTATTGATATAGATGACAAACAGCAATGAACCCATCAATGGTCACAGACCTCCAGTCCGAGAAGCAACCTTCCACCGTCACCCTCTGCTTCCTTCCATAAAGCCAATTTTCTATCCATTCAGCTATCTGTCCTTGGATCCCAAGTGATCTAACTTTCCAGAGCAACCTACTACTACTACTACTAATAATAATAATAATATATTCCTTTGTTTGTCCTGCACCGTGGAAATTTACAATGGGAAACCTTTTTTAATGCCTTGCTGAAATCCATATATACGTCTACAGCTCTGTCATTATGAACCTTTTTGGTCACATCTCCCACATATAAAACTATGCTGACTATCCCTAATTAGCCCCTGTCCATCCAAATGCATGTATATCTTATCCCTCAGAATTCTCTCCAGAAAACATCCAACCACAGATGTTCAGCACACTGCCCTGTAGTTCCCAAGCTTTTCCATGCAGCCCTTCTTGGATAGAGGCACAACATCAGCCACCCTCCAGTCTTCCAGCACCTCACCTGTATTTAATGATGACTTGTAAATCTCAGCCAGATTAATTGAAGACAAATGCAGCTTCTGAGTACCAGGGAAGGTAAAAGGATAATGATGCTGATTTTACCTTTTGCCATTGTTGCTTTTGTAGGAACTTCGTCTGGAATTTTCATATTGCAGGAGATTCTAATTTTTCAAGGAGAAGTATCCATAAAGTAACTGAAGGATTAAATTGCACGGTTGCACTATTAGCGGCATAGTGGCGCTGCTGATAGAGCTGCTGCCTCACAGAACCAGAGACACGGGTTTGATTGTGACCTCGGGCACTGTCTGTGTGGAGTCTGCATGTTCTCTCCGTGACCACCTTCGTTTCCTCCAGGTGCTCTGCTCTCCTCCCACATCCCTAAGATGTGTGGCTTTGGAAGTTAATTTGCTTCTGTAAATTACCCCTAATGTGTAAGGAGTGGATGGGAAAGTGGAATAGCATAATTCTGGTGGGTGTAGGAAAATAACTGCAGATGCTGGTACAACTCGAAGGTATTTATTTCACAAAATGCTGGAGTAACTCAGCAGGTCAGGCAGCATCTCAGGAGAGAAGGAATGGGTAACGTTTTGGATCGAGACCCTTCTTCAGACTGAAGAAGGGTCTCGACCCGAAACGTAACCGATTCCTTCTCTCCTGAGATGCTGCCTGACTTGCTGAGTTGCTCCAGCATTTTGTGAAATAATTCTGGTGGGTAATCAGAGCAGGCATGGAATTGGAGGGCTGAACAATCTGTGTCCAACCTGCATCTTTCAATCAATAGTGGAACAGTTGTAAAATGTTGTGGGGAGTGAGTTGTTCCAGTACATGACAGATAAGTTGCCTCGTGATGGTGCAGATTTATAAATGTACTGCTCCAAATATCACACTGTTTCTTCATGCAGATCATGTTGTGGAAGCAATGGTCCCTAATGTATAGTTAAGAGTAATGCTTGAAACATCAATTTTAAGATATTTATCTTTTTAATGGGGAGGACAGAAGACATAAATGTTCCAACTAGCTAAATGCAATGTGCACACAGTTTATGCACCATTATCCGCAGTAGTGTACTGTTAATTAACAAGATATTTGAATATTAATCTCGACACAAGGAACTGCAGATGCTGGAATCATGATCAAAACACAAAGTGCTAGAAAAGCTCAGTGTGCCAGGCTGCATCTATGGTGGGAATGGACAGGACATGATTTGGAATGTGACCCATCAATTTGAAGAAGGGTCCCGATCAGAAACACCGCCTCTCCATTTCCTCCACAGATGCCGCCTGACCCGCTGAGTTACTCCAGCACTGTGTGTTTTGCTGAATATTAATGTTATTGGAATACCTGGGGTAAATGCAGGATTATGATGCTAGATCACACCAGATAGAAATACACTTTAAAATATCATATTAGAAACTTTGATTAATGTATCTTTTTGGTTGTTTTTCTTGAATTATTTTGCAGAAACCTGTCACCTAGGAAACTGAAGGGTAGGACAAAATTGTTGAAAGGTGTTGTTGAAAGAAATGGACATGCACAAAACCAGCAGAGAGGCAGTGTTATTTTGTCAACAAAAAGGTGCTGCCACGCATGATTAATAAACATACGTGTCACGTGGTTGGAAAACAAAAAAAGACGTTTAATTTTTTTAGCGGTGCCAGTAGACCAGACACCTGGGTTCAGGTCTTCCCTTGGGAGCTGTCTGCATGGACCATCACAGATGCTGTTTGCCTGCACCATCACAAAATAGCACTGCAGCGTGAGCTGTATCTGTGCCTTTCGATTAAACCTGTGTCTTGCATCGTCAGCTCGATAGTTTTTCCAAGCTAATTCCTTTAATGATGTCAAATGCTTCAGGCAAGTTAAAATGATCTGAATTGCTTTCACCACACTTTTGTTTAACACACTTTGGGCGATCTAGACTATTTGTTCTGGATTTCTTTCCCAAATTCCACTTCAACTCTGCAGCCTTCAACTTGTTTATCTTTAAAATTGACTTTGTACACGGATCTGACAAGCTCTCATCTTTGGCTTTAAATTATTTTCCTTCATGTCCGATGAAATAAGCAATTTTCAAAAGTCAAGAGTGTTTCATTGTCTTCCTGAAATAGAACAATGAAATACTTACTTGCAGCAGCATAACAGGCAATGCTACGGTGGTCATGGGAGATTTCAATATGCAGGTAACTGGGAACATCAGGTTGGTATTAGACCCCAAGAGAGGGAATTTGTGGGGTGCCTCTGAAATGGTTTGTAAGAGCAGCTTGTAGTGGAGCCTACCAGGGAAAAGGCAATTCTGATTTGGTGTTGTGTAATGAACCAGATTTGAAAAGGGAACTCAAGGTAAAGGAACCACTAAGAGGTAGCGACCACAATATGATAAGATTTACACTGCAATTTGAGAGGTAGAAGATGAAATTGAATGTGTCGGTATTACATTTGAGCAAAGGGGACTACAGAGGCGTGAGGGAAGATCTGGCCAAAGTTGACTGGAAAGGGAGCATAGCAGGAATGACAGTAGAACAGCAATGCTAGGAATCTCAGGGAATAATTCTGAAGATGCAGGATCTTTTCATTCCAAAGAGAAAGAAAGGTTCTAGGGGGAGATTGAGTTGTCCATGGCAGGCAAGGGAAGTCAAGGACAGCATAAAACTAAAAGAGAAGGCAAATAACATTGCAAAGATTAGTGGGAAACCAGAGGATTGGGAAGCTTTTAGAGAACAACTGAAGGTAACTAAAAAAGCAATATGGAGAAAAAAAAAGAAATACGAAGATAAGCTAGCCAATAATATATAAGAGGATAGCAAGAGTTTCTTCAGGTATTTAAAGAGTAAGACAGAGTCGAGTGGACGTTGGACCGTTGGAAAACGATGCAGGAGAAGTGATAATGGGGAATAAAGAAATGGCAGAAGAATCAAATAACTTTTTTACATCAGCTTTCGCAGTGGAAGACACCAGCAATGAGCCTGAAATTCAAGAGAGTCAGGGGGTGGAAGTTAGTGGAGTGGCTATTACTAAGGAGAAGGTGCTTGGGAAGCTGAAAGGGCTGAAGGTGGACTGCAACCTAGGGTTCTGAAAGAGGTGGCGACCAGTTTGGTGGGGATGATTGTGTTGAGCGTCAAGCTGTAGTCTATGAACAACTGCGCGGTGTATGTTTTTATTGTCCAAGTGGTCTAGTGCTGAGTGGAGAGCCAGTGAGATCGCATCCTCCGATGACCTATTGTGGCGGTAAGCAAATTGTAGTGGGTCCAGATCCCTGATGTGAGAGGAGTTGATATGCGCCATAACCAACCTCTCAAATCATTTCATCACCACAGACATTAGCGCCACCAGATGATAGTCATTGAGGCATGTCACCCCACTCTTTCGGGTGTCCTTTTAAAGCAGATGGGAACAGACCTCAGAAATAAGAGGTTGCAAAAATGAGACGTTGCAATTTTTTTTTCTCTACCTCCAGTTGCTCAGTTGTGAATTCCACAGTAAAGGGCCTGTCCCACTTAATCATTTTTTTAGACGACTACAGGCGACTAGGCTGTCGCCACATGGTCGCCGGGGTGTCATCTTCTTGCTGGAGCTCAGTCATCAGGTTGTCATACTGACCCAACCTGGGTCTCTTCAGGGACAAGAGCTTCAACCACACAGACCTCTTAGACAATAGACAATAAGTGCAGGAGTAGGCTATTCGGCCCTTCGAGCCAACTTCTTGGGCTTCTTCTTCCCCATTCTTCTTGTCCTTCTTGATCTTTAAGCATGAGGGCCACTGCAAGCAGCAGGGCTTCTTCTTCTTGAGAGAGCAATGCCCTCTGATGTTGTCCCATGGTAGTCATGATGCAGAATGATTGGAAACCCTTTTATAGAGAAACTGGGTGAGTCCATTGTTTTGGAGGCTAAAATGACGTGAATTGTCTTCAGTTCACGCCGACAGGGTCGTAGCTTGTCGTAGCTTGTCGCGGGTGAACATAGATTGACTTCAGTTGTCGTAGGTTGTCGCCTGTGTGGTCAGAGGTTGTCGTAGGTATCGTCGTAGGTTGTCATAGGTGTGGTCTTAAGTAAACGTCCTTATTTGCGACGATTGGGTCGCCGGTTGTCGGTAGCTTGCCGTAGCTTGATGTCGACTAGGTGCTAGGTTGTTGTAGCTTGTTGTAGACATTGTCGTAGGGGTATCCAGTCGATGTTTTTTTGCTGACCTGCTACGACTCTGACAGTCGCCGGCAGTCCCCTAAAAAATCGCCTAAGTGGGACAGGCCTGATGCCTGTTCAGAAGATTAGGGAACAACTTTTGAACTTTTGGCGGCACGGTAGCGCAGCGGTAGAGTTGCTGCTTTACAGCGAATGCAGCGCCGGAGACTCAGGTTCGATCCTGACTACGGGTGCTGTACTGTAAGGAGTTTGTACGTTCTCCCCGTGACCTGCGTGAGTTTTCTCCGAGATCTTCGGTTTCCTCCCACACTCCAAAGACGTACAGGTATGTAGGTTAATTGGCTGGGTAAAATGTAAAAATTGTCCGTAGTGGGTGTAGGATAGTGTTAATGTACGGGGATCACTGGGCGGTACGGACTTGGTGGGCCGAAAAGGCCCGTTTCCAGCTGTATATATATGATATGATATGATATGATATGATATGATAAGTGAGAGATGGATGTCATTAATTTACACTGTTTATAGATAACAGTGCAAACAATGTTGTGTCATCACATTTCTTTGTGGTAATTTATTCCAAACATTCAATGTGTTTAGATTTATTACGGTCATGTGTACAGAAGTACAGTAAAAACCATTTGTTTGCATGCTATCCAATCAAATCAGATAATACCACACATACATGCAATCAAGCCAATCTCACTTTCAAAAGTTAGAGTAAAGAGAAAGATACAGTGCAGAATATTGTTCTTGACATTGTAATGTAACAGTTCCAAAGACAAAGTCCAATGTCTGCTATGAGGCAGGTTGGATAATTGGGATGGTAGCCTAGCTTATGGGAGGACCATTCAGAAGTCTGATATCAGTGGGGAAGTAGCTGTTCCTAAGTCTAGTGGTGCGCACACAACTCATTTACTTTCCTTTTCTCGCTTGCTCTTCTTTCAGCTCTAAATTGTTGCTCCCTTATAGAACAGCACAAGAACAGCCCATTCAGCCCACAATGTCCGTGCCAAGCCTGATGCCAAGTCAACTCTGCTTGAATGTGATCTGTGTCCTTCCATTTCTAGTATATCCATGCACTTATCTAAAAGTCTCTTAAATGCCACTATCGTATCTGCCTCCACTACTCCCCTGGCACCACGTTCCAAACGCCCACCACTCTGTGTAAAAAAAACCTTTGCCCAGCACATCTCATTTAAACTTTGCCCTTCTCAGCTTAAAGCTAGGGTGGCATGGTGGTGCAGCTGTAGAGTTGCTGCCTTAGAGCACTTACAGCACCAAACACCCAGGTTCGATCCTGGCTGCGAATGCTTGTCTGTACGGAGTTTGTATGTGCTCCTGGTGACCATGTGGATTTTCTCCGAGAACTTCAGTTTCTCCAAGAAATTTGGTTTCCTCCCACAATCCAAAGACGTAAAGGTTGTATGTTAATTGGTTTGGTATATATGCAAAAATTGTCCCTGAACTATTCTCTCTAGTCTTTGATGTTTCCACCCTGGGAGACAGGTTCTCTGACTGTCTACTGTATACATGCCAATCATAACTTTATATATTTCCATCAGGTCTCCCCCCAACCTCCGATGCTTCAGAGAAAGCAATCCAAGTCTGTCCAATGTCACCTCATAGCTAATGCCCCTCCCTTGCTTTCTCTGCATCTGTCTCTCCCACACTCTTGCACTCCCACTCTATCTCTCTTTCTATCTCTCCCTCTCTCAGGATCATATTTCTTCTTGGCCAGGCTGCTCCTTGAAACGTGGCCTTATGAAGTCAAGAAGAGCATACCACGCTCCTGAAAATCAAAGGCTGCTACGACTGTAACTGCTGGTCAGACATAGAGAGTAACTGCTGGTCAGACATAGTAAGGAAACATTTCCCCTATGTTATATCTCATACGCTGCTCCTCTCCATTGCGCGATCCTTTTGCTCTAATTTACTCACTGCAATGCAGAAGGAGGCCTTTCAGCCCATTGGTGACTACCAGTAGTGCAATCCCATCAGTCCCCCTTCAAATTTCCCTTCACATTGCAATTCACACGTCTGTCAAACACCCCTTTGATCTATTTACCTTGTGTGTATACCAAGAGTAACTTAGAGCAGCCAATCAATCTACCAGCACATCTTTGGGATGTGGGAGTAAAACAGACCACCTGGGGGAGATCAGTGGGGATCACAGGAAGAGCATGCAAACTCTCTGCTGAAAACATCCGACGTCAGAATCAAACTCAGTTACTGGAGTTGTATGGCAACCACACTAACTGCTGTTCCACTGTGCTGTTCCCCTAAGTGGGTCTGCAGGTCTTTGAGAAGCAGTCTGCAGTCGTTCCTGAAACCCTGAACGGTGTTGATTGGGTCTTCATCTGTAAATATTATTGAAAATATCAAGGAAAGAGGGAACAAGCGAGAGAATTTTTTTGTCCAACTGAAACAGATTGGACAGGATGAAAGGAAATCTTGTAAAATGAGAGTAATTTGAATGAACTGACAAAGTGGGAGTTGCATTTGTTTGGGAAAAAGGGAGTGAAAGCTTCATGGAAGACTAAGACAACATGCTTTTCCATTTCATCACAGCTACTTCCATATTTATTTTCTGTTCTTTCCTATTTTTCTCCTTTCTTCTCATATTTTCCTGGACCTTTCTATCTCCCTTGTCCCTTCCATCTCCACTGGCTCCCACTTCTTTTTCCTTATCATCTCCTCTCCTTTTGTCACTCCCTTCCTCCACCCTGCCTATTATTTTTCACCCTTCTGCCTCACCCCCTTATTCTCAACTATTCCTCACGTTCTCTTTCTTCCATAATATAGCGGCAACTTTAGTCCTTCCTAATAAAGTCCTTAAGCTTACCGTTGACAAAGGAGTGGAGCAATATTTCTTGATGCAAAAACCACAAAAGAGAGATCTTCATGACGTTTCAGTTTAGTTAGTCGTTTATTGAAGTAGCAATAAACAGATTAGTGTATCTCCCGTCATATAACTTCTGTGGCATAGCTCCTGTGGTATAACCTCTGTGGTACAACCTCTGACAAGAACTTAATATCTCACCGTTGATCCTTCGTATCCTGTTATTGACTTGCTAAAACCTTATGTCTTAGCAGGCTCTTAACGTGACTGCAGCATTACGTCAGTGCTGGCTGAATTATACTCATATTCTAACTCCTCCCCTGGCTCCTCCCAATCCAAATACGTAAGCCAAGTATTCATCTCAGGACAACCCCCAAGCGTCCAAAAATAATACAACAGGATACAAAATAATGTAATATGCTAAAATAACTAATAAACACAAATGGCTCCTACACATACTCTCCCATTACCCCTGGTAATAGCCACACCTCAGGATGCTTTGAACATAGTTATATAACTTGTAAAAGAGAAAGAAATTAGTGTGCTCCAAGAAAAATAAAATAACGAAACGGAACTATTTTAAAAAAAGGATTAAATATCTTAGCCCACATATCGAGAAGTTCAGATTGTTCACAAGTGTATTTATTTCCGTGAATGTAGTTATTAGCATTGCCCTAATCTGGTAGAGGTCTTTTTTCAATAAGAAGACTCTGATTTCAATTAAGATCTATCACGATACAAAATAAAGGAGTAAATTAAAAATGAATAAGAAAGCAGTGATGCTAAAGAACTGAAGTAAAAACAGAAAAATGCTGATCTGACACAGGGTCTTTGACCTGAAATCTGTAACTGTTTCTCGTCCTGTGAGTGTTGCCTTTACACTGCGTTCCACGCAATTTTTGTTTTTATGAGGAGTTTTGATGCTATTTCATTACATTAATGTGATTCATAGAGTAATATGATACAATCCTCATTAAATAATACTTATCTGCTGATCGCTACTGAAATTTTCTTCAGTTTAGAGATGCAGCATGGAAACAGGCCTTTGGCCCCCACTGTCGAAGCAGATCATTGATCACCCATTCACACTTGTTCTATGTCATCCCACTTTCACATGCACTCCCTCCACACTGGGGACAATTTACAGAGGCCAATTAACCTACAAACCCACATGCCATTTGGGATGTAGGAGTCAACTGGAGGTCACAGAGAATGTGCAAACTTCACATATATAGCAGCTGAGGTCAGGATGGAACTGAGGTTTCTGGTGCTGTAGGGCAGCAGCTCAACTTTTAGGAGGTGAGTGCAGGAGAGCATGAGGTGAGGTGGGCTCTGACGCGTGTGAACACGAGGAAAGCTGGAGGCCCAGATGGTATATCTGGGCGAGTACTAAAGTCTTGTGCTACTCAGCTTGCTCCAGTGCTCACCACAATATTCAACCTCTCCTTGGCAAAGTCCGTGGTCCCTGCATGCTTCAAAAGATCCATCATTGTACCGGTGCCAAAGAATGCCTCTCCAGCGTGTTTAAATGACTACCGACCGGTGGCCCTCACCTCGGTTGTCATGAAATGCTTGGAGAGGCTAGTCAAGAAGCACATCTGCGCCCTCCTTCCTCGCAACATGGACCCACTACAGTTCGCATACCGTCCGAACAGGTCCACGGATGATGCGGTCTCCCAGGTTCTACACACCGCTCTCTCTCATCTGGACAGCCAGGGGGGCTATGTGAGGATGCTGTTCATTGACTTTAGTTCAGCATTCAACACAATAGTCCCCAGCAGACTGGTTGAGAAGCTGCTGGAACTGGGGCTTAGCACCCCTCTGTGTGCCTGGGTCCTGGACTTTCTCACTGCCAGGCCCCAAGTGGTCAGGATGGGGGAACACACATCTAGCTCCCTCACCCTGAACATAGGATCCCCCCAGGGCTGCGTCCTTAGCCCCCTACTGTACTCCCTGTACACACATGACTGTAGGGCCAGGATCAGCTCAAACTCCATCATCAAGTTTGCTGATGACACTGTGGTGGTGGGCCGGATCTCCAACAACGATGAGAAGGCCTACCTGGAGGAGGTGGCTGATCTGGCACTCTGGTGTCAGGACAATAGCCTCCTCTTGAATGTCACTAAAGCAAAGGAGCTGATTGTGGACTTCAGAAGGGCTAAACATCCAAGGACGTACACGCCACTGGAGATAAATGGGTCTATTGTGGATAGGGTGAGCAGTTTCAAATACTTGGGAGTCCGCATCGCAGAGGATCTGACGTGGGCAACGCACATTGCCGCACTGGTGGGTAAGGCTAAGCAGCGCCTTTACCACCTTAGACAACTGAGGAAATTCAGAGTGTCGCTGAGGATCCTTCATTGCTTCTACTCTGGGGCTGTAGAGAGCATCCTGTCCGGCAACATTACAGTCTGGTTTGGGAACAGCTCTGCCCAGGACAGGATGGCCCTGCAGAGAGTAGTGCGTTCGGCAGAACGCGCCATGGGAACTACACTCGTCCCCCTGCAGGACCTATACATCAGGAGGTGCAGATCCAGAGCAAGCAAGATCATGAGGGACCCCTGCCACCCCAGTAACGGACTGTTCCAGATGCTACGGTCAGGCAAACGCCTCCGCTGTCACGCTGTGAAAACGGAGAGGATGAGACGGAGCTTCTTCCCACAGGCCATCAGGACTGTCAACTTTGATAACCCCAGAGACTAAATTTTGTCGACACTTTTTGTGCTATGTTTAGTAACTTATTAACTTTATTTATATGCTGTAACTGTAATTATTTTTGTGCACAACCCGCAGGCATTGCCACTTTCATTTCACTGCACATCGAGTATGTGTATGTGACAAATAAATTTGACTTGACTTGACTTGACTTGACTTGATGTATCTCCATCTCCAGATTGGAAGCTATTATGAAAGCAAATACATTAGCAAATAAAATGAGTCAGTATTTCTTGTACCATATTTATTAAAACCTCTTCATATTTGCTCAGGAGAAATGCAAATTCCACTGAGTAGTTCAGTTTGGGTATATGTGATGTGATATCTTATCTGACCAGTAGGTAATTTTTGGGAGTAATTAAAATCAACTGGTCTTCGCTGATTCTGCCTTCAGCTGTTCTATTAGTTAATTATCTTCCCACTTGGTGTTAAAAATGCCTGCTCAGTGACACTGAGAGTCAAAGGAAGGAGCTAAATTACTTTAATTATGGAGTAATTGCACATAGAGATGTTAATTAAATCTTGATCAGTTCGGGTAAGTGAATTGATTTCTCTCACTTAGAATGCAAGCCATAGAGAGACATGTCATTTCATAGTTTAATTACTGTTACCAACAAAATCTTATCACGTCTGCAACATTCCAAACAGGTACTTAGGACTTTCTGTGGGTTTTTTCCCCATGTTTATACCTAAATGTTGCCTGGATTTGGAGGTGTTAGCAGCAAGGAAAGGATGGACAGATTTGGTTTGTTTTCTCTGGCGCATTGGAGGTTGAGGGGAGACCTGATAAAAGTATATAATATTTTGAGAGGCATAGATAAGGTCGACAGTCAGAACCCTTTTCCCAGGGTGGAAATGTTAGAATAGAGGGCATAGCTTTAAGATGTGAGGGGTAATGTTTAAAGGAGAGGCTATGTTTTTTTTTACACAGAGCAGAGTGGGTGCCTGAATACCTGTCAAGGGTGGTAGATACAATCGTGGTGTTAAAAAGACTATTAGTTCGGCACATTGATATGCTAGGAATAGAGGGATATAGATCATATGCAGGGAAATGAGATTAGTTTATTTTGGCATAATGTTCTGCACAGACATTGTGGGCTGAAGGGCCTTATCCTGTGCTGCACTTTTCTATGTACTAAGATGAAATAAGACATCAGGTATGTTTGCCCAGAGGTAGAGGAGTTTTGCATTAATATTTAAGTCTTGTCACCTCTTCAGTTCTCATGCAGTTTACACATTACCATTTTCACAATTGAATTTTGAGGATATGAGGCAATATGATTATCCTGTACAATGTGGGTGGTGACTCTGGATTCCCTGAGTAAGTTGGCACAGTGTTCTAACTTTGACTCGATAGGTGAGGATAGAATCGAGTGAGCATTCTCCCTGGAAATAAAGCCGGGATGTTGAACTGGCATTGTGTTAACAGTTTTAAAGCATTGCAGGGTAAGAGTATATTGGGGGTAAATTTATAGACTCATTGTCAGGCAAGTGAGTTAGGGATTCTGTGAGGTGTTTGTTGGTGAACAAAAGGGAATTCGTACAGGCAGATAAAAGTATAGGAAGAGCAAAAGGAGAAAGTTAAAGAAAGATGGCTGAGGCTCAGCATTATGGAGCTATAATGGGAGCAATGAGTTGCTTAGTCCTCACAGTAAGGAGGCATTTAATTAAGCTGAAATTCAGTGTGGTTACAGTCTCCAAGTTAACTATCTGGTCTCAGTTAATTTTCAGGCACAGCTTTGGACCCTGCTCACTGATAAATAAACTTCCACAAAAGTCTTCCATTAACTTCGCTGCAGAATTTACAACCTACCTCTCAAAATAAATTGTATCTTTCCCCATCTCCAGTAGGCAGAGAATCTGCTTTTTACTTTTCCTTGCAAATGTTAAACAATCAATTCTGTTTCTCTGAAACATTCATTCTGTTTCTCTCTCCAGAGATGCTACCTGGCCAGCTGATTATCTCAACTATTTTCTGCTTTTACTGCCTGCAAGGAGGCTGGCTGGACTGAAAGGAATTCTGAATGAAAGGAAAAAGCGTGATTTCTTCATCCATAGGGATGGAGTGGGAAGAACAGTGGGCAATGGAGGACCCGTGGGGGGGAGAGAGAACAAAGGGGGACCTGGCGCGGATGCTATGTATACTTTGTAACTGTCAGCGCCCTTATGTGGCGACTATTTGCATACCTTGGGTATGCAAGCAAAGAATTGCACTATGACTTGTCACATGTGACAATAAAGTATTCATTCATCCATCTTTTACATTTTCTCACTAGCTAACTTTGGACGACACAGTGGTGCCAGAGACCCAGGTTTGAACATGATCTTGGGTGCTGTCTGTGTAGGAACTGAATGTTCTCCCTATGATCACATGGGTTTTCTCCAGGTGGTCCAGTTTTCTCTCACATCCCAAAGACATGCGGGTTTGTAGGTTAATTGGTCTGTGTAAATTGCCCCTTAAGTGTAGGGAGTGGATGAGAAAGTGGGATAACATAGAACTAGTGTGAACGGGTGATCAATGCTGTGGACTCAATGGGCTGATTAGCCTGTTACTAGGCTGTATATTTAAACTAAACCAGCCAAGTTGCTTAGAGGTTAATTGGCAAATCATGGTAATCATGTTCTCGCTGTAGACCGCACCATACTGTACAGTGCAATTATTGGGAAATATATGCATGGCAACATAGTCCACAAAGAATAATGTCAAAGCTTTGTTGTATAATACAATGTGTGGTTTGTGTGAATGAACTCAAAAGCAAACTTAACTTTTAGGAAACATTTGTTGCTGACATCTGATGCTAGAAATCTGGGGGAAAAAATTGAGGGAGACCACACTTTGAGAACTATGCACCATTCTGTTTGCCCAGCTACAGGAAGGGTGTCATTAAGTTGGAAAGGATACAGAAGAGATTCACCAGAATGTTAACTGGGCTTGCAGGTTTGTGTTTTAGGGAGAGGTTAGATAGGCTAGGACATTTGCTTTGGAGCGTAGGAGGCTGAGGGGTGATCTTATTGAGAAGTATAAGATCATGATGGGCATGGATAAAGTGAATGCTCACAATATTTTTTCCAGGGTAGAGGATCATAAAGCTAGAGGTCATAGACTTAAGGTGAGAGGGGAGAGATTTAAGAGGGACCTCAGGGGCAATGTTTTCACTTGGATAACCCTTATCAGGAATGAGCTCTCAAAGAAAGTTATAGCAGTGGACACAACTATGACTTTTAAAAGACAATTGGACAGATATATGGATAAGAGTAAAGAGGGCAATGGGCCAAATGCAGGCAAAGGGGACTATCCCAGTGTGCTGCTTTGGTTGGCATAGCCGAAAAGTTTGTTTCCATGCTGTACAGCTCTGACTCTATGAGTCATTCTGTTGGTGATAACTTAACAACTTTTTTCAAATTTATTCTTTAATAGAATGAGGACATTGCTGACATTATGGACTTCATTGTCCAATTCCTATATGCTCTCTAATTTTGGCATATTTTCTAGATCACATCAGAAGGCATTTAGGAATCATGCATATTGTTGTGGTTCTGAAGTCACATATAAACCCAGACTAGGTAATGGTGTCAAATTTCATACCTTGATGGACATTAGTGAACCAAGTATGTTTTAAATTCATGTGTAGAAAAGAACTGCAGATGCTGGTTTAAATTGAAGGTAGACACAAAATGCTGGAGTAACTCAGCGGGTCAGGCAGCATCTCGGAAGAGAAGGAATGGGTGACATTTCGGGTCGAGCCCCTTCTTCAGACGTTCAGAGGTTTTAAATACACCCTGCTACCTTAATAATCATTGCTTTTGATACTAACTTTTCATTCCAGATATATTTATTTGAATTTAAATTCCTTTGCTGCCAATGTGTGATTTTGAACTCACATTTCTGAATCAATAGTCTATGCCTGTTAATATTATTCCATTTACTTAACTATCATACCATAGTGTGCCTAAACCTAAGATTACATTACAATGTTGTGTGATGCAATAGAAAAGAAATTTACCAGTTTTCATTAGTCCAGCAGCTTTATTTTGGGGATACTGCTAGCTACAAGAATAGTGCACCTAAAATGCACATCAGATATGGCTGAAAGTAAAGCAGCTGTTTACTCAGTGTATCAATCTTGGTTCACTAAGATTTTAATAAACCACACACATTGCTCAAAATAACTGAGGATGGGCCTCCTTCGTTTATTTGGCTGACAGGACTGAATTACTTTTATCTAAAGCAGCCTCTGTGTTCACAGGTTTATTCAAAGTAAGTAGCAGCATTGGTGGTCTTTTACCTTTGACCCTATGAAATAGACCATTAACCAATGGGTCATTGCACATTTTGCTCCCTTATTTTCGGAATTAAGTTGCATTGTGTGGCAGTCCGTACATTAAAAACTATATGCCCATGCCCCTGAGAGGATCAGCTTGCTTGTCATTTAAGTGCTGAGTGTGCTGAGTTCCAAATTAGGACAATTTGGTGTGCCCTTCTGTAAGGGCCACTGAAGTGTGTAATTGGATCTGTCTGGCAAGCATGGTTTCTATCCAAATGCTATATCGCCACTCTTGGGAACACGGAGAAGACTTATACATTGCACGGCAGACAGATGAGATTTATGTGTCTGCCACAGATTCATACCAAATGTTCTTTTTAAAAGCAGGCTATTTTCTCTGGTTGAACAGTAGGCCTACTTTATAATGTTGCCTTTGATAACTGCATGGAGCCATTATAGGAAGCTATTTCAGAGAACATCGTTTACATGGAATACTTTATTATGGAAAAGCTCATAAACAACATGCTTAAGGTATGAGCTGTGATATATCACAGTTAGTAAAGTGGCTGGATCTGGATAGAATTCCAATTTCAAAATTGTGTGAGTGATTTAAACAGCCAAATTAAAGTCTTAAATATGAGGTGAATAAAGTTCAATATTTTTTTGTGCAAAATGAGAGCAGATTTCATTACTGTTTGCATTTCAGCAACATTCCAAGAAAAAATATAAAAAGTAATTAAGACTTATTTAAATCTACACCCTCTGGACACTTAACTATTCTGAAGACAGAATTCTGAATCGGTACACACATCTTATTTCTCCTTTCCAGCTTTCATTTTCCTTTCATCTTAATCTTAAAAAGTGTCAACCATTTCAGTGGATGCTCCTAATTTTGCTTACTCAGAGACAGTTGCTATGATGCATGCCCAGTTCCCAGATGTAATGTCCTCGAGCTGCTTAATACATTTTAACCAATAAATAAGGTAAATTGGACAATGAAGAGAAAGGGAACTGCAGATGCTGAATCATAAGCAAAACACAAAATGCTGGAATAACTCAGCAGGTCAGGCAACATCTGTCAAGGGAATGGGTAGGCAATGTTTCAGATCAGGACCCTTCTTCAGACTGCTCAGTCTGAACAAAGGTTCAGATTCAAAATGTTGCCTGTCCATTCTCCCCACAGATGCTGCCTGATCCACTGAGTTACTCCAGCACTTTGTATCAATTAGATGATGTTCGACATTACAGTAAACCAAACAGTGGATCTGTTTCCTTGATTGGTGTTCTGAACGTAGTACATGTAAGTGTCAGGGTCTTTAAGAACCAAGCCTATCATGTCTGTGTTGAAAGGAACTGCAGATGCTGGTTAATACTGAAGATAGACACAAAGTGCTGGAGTAACTCAGTGGGTCAGACAGCATCGCTGGAGGAAAAAGATGGGTGACATTTTGGGTCGGGATTCAAGAGTCCCGACCCGAAACATCACCCATCCTTTTTCACCAGAGATGCTGCCTGACTCGCTGAGTTACTCCAGCACTTTGTGTATATCATGTCTGTACAGCTTTGAAACCATGTTGTATCAGATGCAGCTCTTAGCTGAGAGCTGTCAATTAGAATCTCTGATTCATTGTCCCACCTCTGCTATTTTAGCTGGGCAGTGATCTAGTAGACATAGAGCGGGTTGGTAGGCATGGAGACATCATGGAGAGATGAAATGTTGAGCAAAGCAGCATCTCTAGAGGGAATGGACATATATGACATTTTGGGTTGAGATTCTTCTGCAGCCAATAGTCTTCATTTGACTCAGACTCAAGGGCATCAAGATAAGATTTGAAAAGACAAGTGCAAACATAATTTTCCGTAATATGCAAAGACTACTCATTTAATTTCTGGTTCATGCCAAGCAAACAGACAGGGCAGCATTGTGAACTCTGAAGCACTTTAGAAATAAAAGTAGGAAGGCAACACAAAGTGTCATGCCTGGAACTGAAACTGGTGTAATGTTTAGCAAATGGAGGGATGGCACTGATTATACAAATGTCCTCTTCAAGGTGCTTACATAGAGTATATAAAACAGTACAGCTGAGTTGAGAAGAAACCTTTTCACCCAGAGAGTTGAGAATTTGTGGAATTCTCTGCCACGGAAGGCTGTGGCCAATTCACTGGATGAATTTAAAAGAGAGTTAGATAGAGCTCGAGGGGCTAGTGGAATCAAGGGATATGGGGAAAAGACAGGCACAGGTTACTGATTGTGGATGATCAGCCATGATCACAATGAATGGCGGTGCTGGCTCGAAGGGCCAAATGGCCTCCTCCTGCACCTATTTTCTATGTTTCTATGAATATGCCACGCTGTCCATGTCAAACATGATGCCAGTTAAACTGATACCTTCTGCCTGCACATGATCGATATCCTTCCATTCCTTGTATATCTATGTATCTATCTAAAAGCATGTTAAATGCCACTATCGTATCTGCCTCCACCACCACCCATAACAGCATGTCCCAGGCTTTTTGTGTAAAAAAAAAGGGGCATTGTTAAAACATCTTTAAACATTGCCCCTCTCACCTTAAAGCTATGACCTCTAGCCTTTGACATTTTCACCCTGGGAAAATGGTCTATTCTCTCTGTGCCCCTCATAATTTTATATACTTCTATCGAGTCTCCCCCTCAACTTCTGACGCCGTGCAACGAACAATCCATGTTTGTCCATCCTCTCCTTTTAGCTAATACCCTCTATTTCAGGCAGCATCGGAAGCCATCTGAATTGCGAGGAAATTTGCAGCAGTTGGTGATTTGATAAATTGTCACTTGCTCTGATAGTTTGTGTGAGAAAGTGCAAAGGCAGCATCTAGTGGTAGAAAACTGGCAGTGCAGAGATGGTGCCGCAATGTTTCTTGCTTTCATTCTGGTGTTTTTTGTGAAAAGCTTCCCTCATTATTCTCAGCTGGGATGGAGCCAGCCAGTTAGCTTGAGATTACCTTGGACTTGCCAGTTTAATTTCCACATGGTTGCTTTTGTCTCTTTGATTAGGTAGACTTTTAATCATGATCTCATTCAGTTTATCTTACTTACATTGACTTTGCTAAATATATTAGACATTTCCAGTGCTATGATATTTGGGAAAAGAAAATATTAAAAGGTCTGTGGATTTCTTTTGAGCTCTTTTTTGATGACATGGAAACATAAGTAGTGGCTTATTGATATTCAGCATTCAAAAGCAATTAGATGTTACCCAGCTGAGATGAGATTAATGATGGAAAATATTGTACCACTAGCTGACTATATCAGCTGCCCTCAGTCAGGATGGGTTACACCTTCTCAATGCAACGTACTACTCCCATGTGTGTTTGTCATGTTTGGTTAATAAAAGAGCACGTATTGTTGATCCAGTGTTCATTGTTTTCGTGAGCACTTGCTACAGTTTGTCAAAATAGTGTAGTAATCGAAGCACTAACAAATGATTCCCTTGGCAATACAACCACCAAAGGTTTCTTTTGTTGGGCTCATCTGTGAAAGCGCTGAGTTGAACGGTACATTTTTAGGCATTCATTATGAAGCACGCAGGCAGCTTAGTGCCTTAAACCTCTCTATGGAAACTATTTGTTGACACGGTATAGACTTGACCACCTGTCCGACAGTGCTGTGACAGATGAACTGAACCTTATCTTCTGTCAATGCAGATGGACGTGGAATAGGTCATCAAGCAAATTATTGATTCCATTTGATTAAACATTCCAAACGAAAAAATTCCATATGGTAAATATTATTAGTCAAGCTTAGTTGCTGAGTGGGTTTCACTCCCCTTTTGTGCCATTATCATACTAACTTGCTGAAAGCTATTTAGTATTAGAAATTCTTCCCTCTGTCACAGCACTATTTGATGTTATCATGTAACTATAATAGTTAAGCATGGAACACGTTCTTCGGCCCATCTTGTCCATGCCAACCAAGATGCCCCATCTAAGCTCATCCCACTTTCCTCCACATTTCCTACCCATATACAGTACCTGTCCAAATTTCTTTCAAATGTTTTATAGTACCTGCCTCAAGTACTTCCTCTGGCAGCTTATTCCATATACCCACCACCCTCTTGAGTGAAAAACCCATCCCTCGGGTTCCTCTTAAATCTTTCCCCTCTTACCATAAACCTATAAACTCTGGTTCTTGATTCCCCTACTCAGTCTAAAATGTACTCAATCTAGCGCTCTCATGATTTTATGCACCTTTATAAGATCACCCTCTCAGCCTCCCACACTCCAAGGAATAAAGTCCGAGTGTGCCCAACCTTTCCTCGCAGCTCAGGCCCTTGAGTCCCGGCAATATCCTCATAAATCTTCTGCATCCTTTCCAGCTTTATGGCATCTTTTCCACAGCAGGGTGGCCGAAACTGAACACAGTACCCCGAGTCAAAGGTTCAAAGGTATTTTATTGTCACGTGTACCAATTTAAGGTGCAGTGAAATTCGATTTACCATACAGCCACACTAAAAAAAAGCAACAAGACCCACAACAATAACATAAACATCCACCACAGCGGATTCCACATTCCTCACTGCAATGGAAGGCAATAAAGTCTAATCTGCTTCCCTCTTTATTCTCATGCGGTCAGGGCAGTCGAATCATCCGCAGTCGGGGCAATCGAAGTTCTCGCAGCTGGCGATCAAAGCCCCCACGTCGGGGCGGTCGAAGCTTCCGTGATCAGGGCGGTCGAAGCTCCTGCGACTTGGAGCTCCCGAAGTCGGTCCCTAACCAGGGACAGTGAGCTCCACCATGTTATCGTCCCTAGACTCTCGCGGTTGGAGCTTCTGAGGTCGATCTCCGACAGGGACCGCCAGCTCCATGATGTTAAGTCCAGAGGCTCCTGCAGTTGGAGCTCCCAAAGTCGATCCCCAGCAAGAGGCCACCAACTCCACGATGTTAGGTCGCAGTGCAGATGGAGATACAAAACGGAAAATGTCGCATCTCCGTCGAGGTAACAGATTTTTAAAAGTTTCCCCCAACCCCATCCCCCACATAAAATAAGGTAAAGAACACTAAAACATACATTTAACACATACTATAAAACAACAAAGAAGGAAAAGGACGAGACAGACTGTTGGCGAGGCAGCCACTGTGGCGCCACCCGGTGATTAGCTTCACCTGGTTTTGGTGAGTTGCTGCAATGCATCTCACGAGTTTACAACTGTTCAAAATAAGTTGCAAAACTTTATGGTACTATTCGGGAGACTGGATCAACAGACTGGATCAGCTTACCAATGACATGCTGGCCAATATTACCCATCCACTGACAGTCGATTGCCACGACCCTGTTGCCTTAGACTCACCAAAGATACTGTCCAATTTGGGGATTACACTGTCTCAATGTAAAATCTATTTGGTGGAAATAAATCCACAGCCTGGTTTATACAAAGCGTTATAAACCAATGTGAAATCGCAGCATGGATCTTAAATAAATCTTATGTTCAGAAGCTTGTATTTCTTATTTCATATAGGTTCAAGAAAAACTTGCCAATCACGCATAGATTTTCTACAGAGAGGATTTTCATCACGTAAAATATCACCAAGCAGGTTTTAAGAGAAAGAAAGTGACTCTAGGTTTTCATACAAGTACTGTGTGTTGGTACGCTGTAACATGTGGCTTATTCCCCTAAGAAAAAGCCTTTGTTACATATGTGCTTTTCCTTTATAACACTGTATGTAATAGGCACATTTCACTCCATTGAAGAATCTTCCATAGGAAGAAGTCTTCAATCTGAAGAAGGGTCCCAACCCAAAATGTCACTTATCCATTTTCTCCAGAGATACTGCCTGACCCGCTGAGTTACTCCAACATTTTGTGTCTGTCATTGAAGAGTTTGATTGCTTTATTCTGCAATGCATCATCTGCAGATAGCAGTTTATGATATTTCTTGTCTTTTCTTTCTTAGCTGTATATTGCATACAAAAATGTCAAATTCACCTGTTAATTCAGATCCAGGGTTTGTATCTAACCCTCAGTGAAGCCTTAATTCTTAAAAATAGGAAATATGCTTGTGGATTAGGAGATCAATTTGCTGACTCTCTATCTGTAATTTAGCATCCAGTAGTAGATGAAGATGTGAAGGACATTAGCTATTGGTCATAGTCATGCAACACAGAATCAGGCCATTCAGCACACTATATTCTCTCCTATAATCATGTACCTATGTACAGTAAATCCATTTATTAACGCTTGACTTTTGTCTTTGGCAATTCAAGCCAGAGTGGCAACTTTGATCCTTCCCATCGAGTCGTTTCCGCTAGTCACCACTTCACGGAGGGGTGGAGTGAACGTTCTTGACGCAAACAACAACAGAGAGATCTTCACGATGTTTCAGTTTAATTAGTTGTTTATTGACATAGTGATACAAACAGATTTGTATTTCCCCCATCATAGGTTTGGTAAGGATTGTATCCTGCCACAGCTCCTTCGTGTTTGACGCATTATGTCTCTGCAAAACCAATTATACTCCTAATTCTGGCTCCTCCCATGCCCCATATATGTATTCATCTCACGACAACCCCCAACCCCCAACCCCCAACCCCCAAACAAAAGAGAATCCCTTACAAAAGAGATTCTGTTTGCAACAAATGTTTGAATGCATTTGGTTTCGTTGTTGATGTACTTAAGCAGCATTATGCTATTGGTCCAGAAGATGGATTTGTCCAGTTGAAGCTGTAATTCTTTTCGCAGCATTGTGTCAACTCTGACAGCTAGGACTGCAGCTGCAAGCTCCATTCTGAATGCAATATGCACCTCTTTGCTATCGTTTTCCAGTCTTAGATATGAAATAGTGCCATAGCCACTTTTGTTGGCATCATCTTGCTTGAAAGGTAAGTCTACACAATAGTGTCCATCTTCCACTGTGCTCTGGTTTTCCAGTTCACCATCCAGAGTAGTTCCATTTGTAACAGAGATTTCTGGATGGTCATCTTCAGTTTCGCCGGTAATGGATTCATTTAGTTTTCCACCATCGACAAAAACGGTAGAGTTCTCTGTGGAACTAGTTTTTTCAGCAATTACTTTGGTTGGAACGTCTTCAAGGTGTGCTGGGTTTTCTGGTGCAGGATCCCCTGACGTTTCCGGTTTTAACATTTCTTGATCCGAAGATGAGTATGTTTGCAACACTGTACTCTCCTTGCTCTTTGCTTGTACTGGTACAATGGAGGAGATGCATGTTTCATCATCAGCCCCAATATGCCCACACGTTTGAGATGGGAGAACAGCATCACTAGTAATTGGTTTTTCCTTCTGTTCTGCATGTTCTGGTTTCTTTGTTTTGTCCTTTTGTCCAATGTGATGTATTTCAGGATGATTTTCTTGCACCTGTGCTTCTACAGGTTTTGCAGTCATTGCAAAACTGCATCTGGCTGTTTGTGGCTTTTTACTTGCCTTATCAAAGGTAGGGCCTTTGTCAGTTGCAACTGGCTTAGCTTCCTGAATGTTCCTGAAAAGTGGATCTGATAGTATTTTCACTTGTTTCTCTATGAAGTCTACCAGGTCAGGAAATCCAGCTCGATATCCATGCTTTGCAAGTTCATCTTCAGGCAGTGATAACTGTTTCAATTGCTTCATATTCTTCTTTGATTTCATCATTGAGATGGTTAAATTGAATCAAGTTGAATCGTACTTTATTTACATTTTCACTTGATTTCATTAGCTCTTTCATGGCTTCCATTAACTTGGTAGCTTGTTCTTCTTTTATTTTCAACTGTCTTTTCTTCTGTTTTTTTTCTTCTTCGCTGGCTTTTCAGGGAGGTAACCCATTCCAAGACGTGAGAGAATTTTGAAGTTCCACAAAATGAAGAAAAACCATTTTCCATTACAGAATCCATTCTGATGTCGCCACCTTGTGGCTGAACATCAGATTTAACCACAGACACACTTGTACGTCACTATCCCTTTTGACATAAAGTCGTATCTTCAAAAGAATTCGAAAACAAGCTGATATCTTGCGATGCTCACGGTCACTTCTTTGTTATAGACAATAGACAATAGGTGCAGGAGTAGGCCATTCGGCCCTTCGAGCCAGCACCGCCATTCAATGTGATCATGGCTGATCATTCTCAATCAGTACCCCATTCCTGCCTTCTCCCCATACCCCCTGACTCCGCTATCCTTAAGAGCTCTATCTAGCTCTCTCTTGAATGTTCTCAGCATTCCAAAATTTTCAATTTGAAGTAGTGATACAAACAGATTTGTATTTCTCCCGTCATAGGTCTGGTAAGAATTGTATCCCGCCACAGCTCCTACGTGTCTGATGCATTATGGCTCTGCATTCCCAATTATACTCCTAATTCTGGTTCCTCACAGTCCATATATGCCCATACATGTATTATCTCACGACAACCCCGAAGTGTTCAAAATTAATAAAGCAAGATACAAAATAATATAATATGCTAAGACAGCTAATAAACACAAATGGCTCCTACACATGCGGTCATCTGGAGACTTGTTAAATGTTGTGAGAATATTAGAATTGAATTGAATTGAATTGAATTGAATTGAAAGGTCCAGCATGGAAACAAGCACTTTACTCACACAGATCATCACTCTCCTGTTCACATTAGTTCTATGTTATTCCACTTTCCCATCCACTTCCTACACGTTGGGGCAATTTATAGTGGGCAATTCAACTACAAACCCACACATCTTTGGGTTGTGCAAGGAAATAATATTGTTGAATGTTTTAGCTCTGGTTCCATGCACACAATTGATCAGCCACAAAAAAATATTTTACGATCTACCAGAGGATTTGCATGTTTTACATACCTATGTCACTCATGTAGAGGATCAGCAATCTGAGTCAAAGTTTGATGAGACTCTGCAGTATCCCCAAACTGCTCCGATGCAAAGTGCACCAGGATACTCATGCAGAAGCATGGCAGTAACACTGCATGAATACTAAAGGACTGGGACTTGACGGCATGTGCTAGGCAGACTATGACTTTATTCCTAGGGGTCTCCCACACTGCGTGCAGTGCAGGTAGCTAAGGGGTGATCTTATGGAGATGTATAAAATCATGAGAGGAATAGATAGGGTGAATCACAGAGTCTGTTCCCCAGGGTAGGGGAATCAAGAACCAGAGGGCAATGGTTTAAGCTGAGAGGGTTAAGGTTTAGAAGGAACCTCAGGGGCAATTCAGAGGGTGGTGGGTATATGGAACAACCAGCCAGAAAAGGTAATTGGGGCAGATAAAATAATAAAATTTAAAATACATTAGGATAAGTACATAAAAACATTAGGAAAGGTTTAGAGGGATATGGATCAAACGTGGGGAAATGGGTCTAGCTTAAATGGAGCACCTTGTTTGGCATTGGTGAGTTGGGTTGAAAGGCCTGTTTTCCTGCTGTATGATTCTATGTTCATCCAAACATGGTGTAGGGTTCACCAACTGCTAAATTAGATTATTTTCTTTCTCTGATTTTCCACTCCAGTTTTGTGGGTCTTGAAAGAGCCAATGGGGCCAGTGTGGGAAATGCAGATTCATTTCAGGTTAACAGTGGATGTGGCATTCACTACATCTCATTGACTATAGGGGGATACTGACCTTGTTGCCTTCCAATGAGAAACCCTACCATTGTAAATTTTCCACTAAATCTACCATCTACACTCGTTCCTTGCTAATGCTCCATTTTAATTAGCCAAGTTGATACAAATCTCCAGATTGCCCCAATTAGTATCAATGGAGCTGAATGGAAATGGTTGAGAACTTCAAGTTCCATGCCATTAATATTACCAACAATCTGGAGCAGACTGAGGAATTTTGACATGTCTCTAATGACTCTTACTAAATTGTACTGATGCACCATAGAAAGCATACTGTTGGGTTGCACAAGCATGGGTTGGGAACAGCTCTGCTCAAGACTGCAAGAAATTGCAGAGAATTGTGGGTGTACATCACATAGACTGGACTCCCCACCATTGATTCCATCTACACTTCACACTGCCTTGGGAAAGCAGCGGACATAATCAAAGACTAAAAACCTGAAAAGCTAATCATCATAAACCTAAAAACCTAATATTGAAGCTTTTGACTGGAGTCAGCGGCTGATTGCTGATCAATCCAGTTAGTCTTCAAAAGGTTCACTTCAGTATGATACTCCTGGCAATTCTAATTAAGGAAAAATGGCTAGCTGCCTGAGAGTCACAAGCCCACAACACAGGTGGAGTCCAGTGTTTCTTATTGATCACAACATCACTTATTTTGAAGGAAATCACTTTTTAATTTTCATCCTCCGGACCCATCTGTCACTAGGGGCCAGCAGGGAGCTGGGGAGGAGCTTGTCTGTTATTGCAGAGGGTTTTGAGACTTTGGAGCATCATGGAATATAACCCCTCCCCCTCGGCCTGAATCCTGCCCCCCGTACCCACCCCACCCCCCAACCAATAAGATTAGTTGTCAAAATAATTATGTCCATGTGACTTCAGATGGCCCTGCTAGATAATTTGAACAGAGTTCCTAATCCATCAGATCCAGCTGTGTGTGCTTGCTGGCATCTTGTGAAGTGCATGAGTATATTCTGATTTAGGGCCTAGGTTTGGAAAACAGCATCTTTAATGCTGCGCTGCCCGCGAGTATGGTCAGATGGCTGAATGGGAGATACCAGAGGGTAACGGTTGACAATTGTATGTCAGGTTGGAGGCCAGTGTCTAGTGGAGTACCCCAAGGATCTGTGTTGGGTCCACTGTTGTTTGTCATTTACATTAATGATCTGGATGATGGTGTGGCAAATTGGATTAGTAAATATGCAGATGATACTAAGATAGGTGGAGTAGTTGATAGTGAGGTAGATTTTCAAAGTCTACAGAGAGACTTGGGCCTTTTGGAAGGGTGGGCTGAAAGATGGCAGATGGAGTTTAATGCTGATAAGTGTGAGGTGCTGCATTTTGGTAGGACAAATCAAAATAGGACGTACAGGGTAAATGGTAGGGAATTGAGGAATGCAGTGGAACAGAGGGATCTGGGAATAACTGTGCATTGTTCCCTGAAGGTGGAATCTCATGTGGATAGGGTGGTGAAGAAGGCGTTTGGTATGCTTGCCTTTATAAATCAGAGCATCGAGTATAGAAGTTGGGATGTAATGTTAAAATTGTACAGGGCATTGGTGAGGCCGAATCTGGAGTATGGTGTGCAGTTCTGGTCGCCAAATTATAGGAAGGATGTCGACAAAATGGAGAGGGTACAGAGGAGATTTACTAGAATGTTGCCTGGGTTTCAGCACTTAGGCTACAGAGAGAGGTTGAACAGGTTGGGTCTTTATTCTTTGGAGCGTAGAAGGTTGAGGGGGGACTTGATAGAGGTTTTTTAAATTTTGAGAGGGACGGACAGAGTTGACGTGGGTAGGCTTTTCCCTTTGAGAGTGGGGAAGATTCCAACAAGGGGACATAGCTTCAGAATTGAGGGACAAAGGTTTAGGGGTAACATGAGGGGGAACTTCTTTACTCAGAGGGTTGTGGCTGTATGGAATGGGCTTCCGGTGGAAGTGGTGGAGGCTGGCTCGATTTTATTATTTAAGAGTAAATTGGATAGGTATATGGATAAGAGGGGATTAGAGGGTTATGGTCTGAGTGCAGGTAGATGAGACTAGGTCAGGGAGAATGGTCGGCGTGGACTGGTAGGGCCGGACAGGCCTGTTTCCATGCTGTAGTTGTTATATTGTTATATTGTTATATGAAGCAACATGCCGTCGTGTTCACATGTCATTCAGCACATGCAGGCATATTCCCTCGAGTTTCTTCAATGATTTTGTGAGTCTCCATCTGCTCTGTTTGATCTCATGGATGATAAACATAGCCTCTTTTCTTTCACTCCTAGCTGTCCTATGATGCTGAATAGGGAATCCATAATGACTCCAGACCTAGGGAGAACTCAACTCTTCTTTTTCATGGTGGTGTCAGTGAATCTTCCAAGTCCATCTGAATGGTTTGACATCTCATCAACAAGATAGAACCTACAGTAATGTAGCATTTCCCAATGTTAGATAAACGTGTTTCTGAGATTTTGTGCTCTTGTTTCTGAAATTGGACTTAAAACCCCGATCTTGAGTTATTTTTGGAGTAAAACTAATGTCTCGTGTTTATGATGTTTATTACCTTGTATACTCTAGCTCTAGATCTAGGCTGTGAGTAGTTCTTGTGAAACCGGACCGCTGTGTCACTGAACAGATTATTGCTGAGATGTTACCACTGATGATTCCTTCCACCACTTCACTGTTCATTCAATGAGATTTTTCCCAGGTCATAGCATTGGCAACCTTTCATTTGCCTCCAAGTTAAACACTCTGCATTTATTTCCTGAATCGAAAGATTAGACCTTGACTATGTGCTACAGATGTTGATGGTTCAATTTCTGCTGTTCACATTGCAGCACATCAAGAATGCTCATTTTTGGAAAGGGAAAAAGCAGCTACTTTCCACTTCTGCAAAACACAAAGTGCAGGAGGAACTCAGCAGGTCAGACTGCATCCCTTTGCAGATGCTCTGTGTTTTGCCCAAGATTCTAGCATCAGCATTTCCTTGTGTCTCCCAACCACTCATAATGCGCTGTGATGTGGAGCACTTCATTAAATGTGTAAGGTACCAAAATAATGTACAATCCCATCTCCAGTTCCGACAGCCTTTTACAAATTTACACTCGCTTTAATTTATCAATTGAAACTTTTCCAGGTGAATCTATATCTTTTCACCGAATTATTGTTTCTAAAGGCTTCCCCACTACTGATGTTAATAAACTGGTTAGCCCATGGTTGCCTAGTTTATTCTTACTGCCATATTTGAACACTTCAAACACGCTACATGATAATCTTTAACCCTTGTAATCTGATGTAGAAAATCCCAGGAATCTGATGTAGAAAATATAAGGAAAAGTATATTTACTGCAAACACAAGAATACAACACTGAAAGCAATGATTGTTCACAGATCTTTGTATACAATGGAAAGTGGAGCTCAAATACGTTCAACTAAATATTTACATACCTCTGAATAGAGATATCAAGTGTCAAAATGTATTTAAATATCAGCCTTTGTTAAAATAATGTTATCATTTATTAAAGACTGAAAACTAATTTTTTTTTTGTGAACGTTTGGTCTTTTATCCCACAGGAATGAATCCCAAGGATTGTATCTAGCAATCCTTCTATGTCGCCGGCAGGCTTGGATGTGGATTATAATTATGTGTAGGTCAATGAAGACTTGAGGTCTCACTCGGGTAAAAGGCTTTTTCTCCCTAATGTGTGCCACAAAGAGATTATACAATGATTAATGTACAAAATGAAGCAGATTTTCATGCTTTGACAAACCATTTGCTTTTAATATACCATCAGGCAGTAGTGTTTATTTGGATAAAATTGTAAGGAATTAGACTTAACATTCTCTCTTATCGGTTTTACTCTCCTCTTGTTGCATTTGCATTTTATTTCACAGAGTTGTCTGTGACCTGATTAGGTGAGTTTAAATCACAAATCTCTGAAAAGGAGCTAATGGGCTGTTTAAACAACAGCAGAAAATACCGGAAACACTCTCCAGTTCATGTAGCATCTGTTGAGAGAAAGGATATCAACATTTCACATGTAGATTGCAGGATACTACAGATCAACGGCACTTCAAATGGATCAGAACAGAATAAATAAATAAAAATAAACATCCTATGGTTATTGGGCAAGAAAGCTCGCATCAGCATTGGAAAATGAATGTAGAGACTAATCATGATCAGCTTGCAGAATAACTAGGATTTACGCAAGAATAGTTATAATCTGTGCAGAGAATAGTTGTGATCCAGAACTCTGCCGAGATGGTAGAAATTGAGTCAAATGGGCTTCCAATTTAGAATTGGGTAAGAATGAGAGAATATCATTTTCAGAGCTGTGGGCAAGGAGCAGGGGAATGGGATACAAATATGACTTTCAAAAAGGCATTTGGACACACATATGAGTAAGAATTAGATGGCTCTGAGCTAAATGCAGCTAAATGGGACTAGCTCGGTATGCCAACTTGGCTGGCATGGACAAGGCGGGCCGAAGGGCCTGTTTCTGTGCTGTATAGTTTTATGACTGATTTGAATAAGTGGGCTGCGTGGTACTTTCTGCGCCACTCCTGTGATGTTCTTTTATGATTGTAAAATAATTCAAATGATCCTCACGAATTCTGCTTGTTATTTTTCTATAAAGTACTCCAGACATGAGGAAGAGTTACAAACAATGAGAGGCCACTTTATGTGCTCTCCCCAAAGACCATCTCTGAACTGCTGAGGCTTTTCAGATTTTGGTTCATAGATCCAATAGCAGCAGTATTACGCTTTATGTTCTGCAGTGGTAATGTTTCTTACACGTGTTGCACTCAATTGCTAAAGAGTGGGGGATATGTGAAGAGAAAGTTCATTCCACAAGATTTATGTCAAATTGTAATGGACTTCTCAGGCAATTTTATTTTAAATTTCAAATTAATGTCTGCATCCTTGTTAATGTGGCTTTTCCTGATCTACATTAGAGTTTATGATACATAATGATTGATACTAAAAAGACATGAAAAGAATGATTTGCTTGATTTTCTGGCAGTTGATTGACAGCTTTATTTCTCTGGTGAATGGACCTGCTTTTCGATTGGTTCGCATTCAGTTCTCATTAATATATTCACATGACTAACTGAACTGGTGCAGTTTAGTGAACTGGAAACAACTGTTGCCCTATTGACATGCTGCCTTTCAAGTTACAATGCTCCACGATCATGTGATGAGCACATAATTTATGATGAGGTTATATGGGCAACTGATACAGAAAATGACATCACGTGGCCCCTACAAAACAGGACTGGATTCTAGCTTTTACCAGTAGATGACGCTGTAGCATCAGAAACCTGGGGTGCTGCTTTATTTTGCTCTAAAGGCATTATTTGAGCAAGTACTTTACTCTTAATCAATAAATGGTTTTGCTATTTAGAATCATAATGTCACACAACATGAAAACTGACCCTTTGCCCCAAATCGACCATGATCCTATCCAAGCTAGTCCTATTTGCCAATGTCCGGCCCATATCTCTTTAACCTTTTCTATCCATGTACCAGTCCAAATGTCTTAAATGTTATTATTGTACCTCCCTCAACTCCTTCCTCTGGTAGCTCATTCCATATACCGACCATTCTCTGGGTGAAAATGTTGCCCCTCAGATTCCTATTACGTCTTCCCTATTCCACCTTAAACCTATGCCCTCTCGTTCTTCATTCCCCTTAACAGGGTAAAATACATTATGCATTTGCATTATCTATTCCCCTCATGATTATATACAGTATGCCTTTCATATCCATGTACATGTCAATGGTCTTCCAAATGTTGTTATTGTATCTGCCACAACTACTTCATTTGACAGCTTAATCCATGTACCCACCACCTTCTGTGTAAAGAGGTTACCTCTCGGGTTTCTATTAAATCTTTATGCTCTGGTTCTTGTTTCCTGTACCTTGGGAAAAAGATTGAAAAAGAAGCACATGAAAATGAGCTATGTTATTGAAACATGGAGTCCACTATAAAATGGAGTGATTTTTAAAAAGTATCAGATAAGTGTTCCTCACATCCAACAATAGCAGTATTCTTAAAAATGAAATATTTATTAACTTTGTGATAGATTACTGCAATACCAAGAGCCAACAAGATATTCCAGGAAAGGTAATCATATGTTGTTTAATATCATATAGATGTCATTATTCATTATTATTTTAGTTAAAATTTGGAATATAATGTAATTTGAATTCTGTACATGCGATTTGGCACCATGATTGCTGACCACATATGCAAGTGTTATGCCAGTTTCCATATTATGTTGGGTTGATATTGGTATTGGTTGTTATTGTCACATATACCGTGACACAGTGAAAAGCTTTTGTTTGCATGCTATCCAGTTAAATCAGATTGTACTACACATGAGTACAATCAAGCCAAGCACAAGCACAACACATAGTTCAGATAGAAAAATACCAGAGTGTAGAGTATAGTGTTACAGCATTGTAGCATTACGGGCACATACAGCATTGCGTTACGCGTACAGCGTAAAAATCCAACATCTGCAATGAGGTAGGTTGAAAGATCAGCGTGAAAAGAATGACAGGGTGTAGAATATGCTATTACAGTATTGCCGTAAGATCGCCCAACCTGAAAGTAGATTAAAGAGAATTTTGTTAGTATGTCAAAAACCCTGATAAATTTACAATTTGAATAGCGATTTAAAAGCGTGGATAGTAGATCATCTTCTAGGACCAGCACGCAACGAGTCACCAGGCTCCAGCATCATCTTGCAACAATATAAACGTTGGATTTTAGCATGTCTACAGAGCAAGGGATATGGGGCTGGTATAAAAAGGTGGGCTGACATTAAAGATCTTCTATAATCCTATTGAATAGCAGAGAGGTATGAAGAGCCGAATGGCCTACTCCCACATCTGTTTTATTATGTTGTTATGCACCACCAGCACCTGCCATAGATCTGCAGTTTGACTAATCACAAAATCAGTCCCAGTGCACCATTGATGTGGAACCAGTTCTACCAAATTAGACACTAATGATGCTGCTAGTGTCACATGTTAACCTCGTATGATTCATCAAGGAGTCCCAACTGGCATGCACACATACTGCAGCCGCAACACCATCTTCAGACTTGTGTGAGATCTGCTTTATCTATGGCTAGTAAGGTGACGGTTGTCATAAACGTCCAGGCTGTGCTGGAGCCAAAGAGTCCTTGACCTATCCTGGCTTTCCATCCAATCTGATAAGATTAGCCATAAAGCTTTATATTTCAATGGAGCTGGCTATATCTCATTGTCCCAGCATACCAATGGATGTGAGAAATACATCTGACACACTTTGCAATATCACTCCCTTTTACAGTGTACTCTGTTATAATTACACAGCTCTTTTTCTGTGAGCTTCTTTCTCAGAGTCTTTTCCTGGGAGTGGAATCAAGAACTAGAGGGTGTCAGTTTAAGGTGAGAGGGGAGAGATTTAAGAGGGACCTCAGGGCAACATGTTTACACAGAGGGTGGTGGATAGATAGAATGAGTTGCCAGATGAAATGACCATGTGGTTTTAACAGGACAGTCACCATATCCAAGGTTGGCATGCCATTGATTGCACATGTATCATTCTGAGTCCACCATGCACCAACTCAAGGAGTAGACCAATTTGTTTAGTTTCTATGAGTCTGCTGGGTATACGTATCTGAGACTAAATAGTGGCCATGACTTCCTGACTCTGATATACAACCCATGCACACAGCGGCAACATGGCATTAATGGAATCTAGAATACCACATGAAGTATTGTAAAGAGAACCACTGATGGTCTCAAAAAAGAATAGGCCTCCTGGTTTGTAGTGATCTGGTGTGTGCTGAACAACTTTGCTCTAACACAGCCTTGGTCTCTACACTACCTGATTATTAAACAGCTGCAGAGCTTGTGGAAGAGATGGAGGAAAGGAGGAGGATGTGGAAATTGTCTCTTCCTGGAAAGGCCATCCATGAAAAACAACTTCAATAGTTAATTACCACAAGCTCGGGTCTCATGGATTAGGTCAGTATTCATGTTTCTTAGTTGCACAGGTCGATGATTAGACCAAACTTGGAAAACTGAGTGCAGTTCTGTCTGCCCAATTATAGCAATGATGTCATTAAGTTGGAAAAAGTGCAGAGGAGATTCACCAGAATGTTTCCTGGACTTGCAGACTTGAATTATGGGGAGCAATTGGATGTGCAGACATTTTTCTTTGGAGTGTGGGAGGCTGAGGGGGTGACATTCCTGAGATGTACAAGATCATGAGGGGCATGGATAAAGTGAATGCTAAGTCTGTTTCCCATAGTAGATACAAAACCTAGAGGGAATAGGCTTATGGTGAGATGGGGAGAGATTTAAGAGGGACCTCAGGAGCAGCTTTTTCACTCAGAGGGTAGACTGTATCTAAAATGAGCTGTCAGAGGAACTATTGAAGCAGAAACAATACAATTTTAAAAGACAGTTGTACAAATATATAGATAGAAAGGGTTTAGAGGGCTGTGGGCCAAATGCAGGCAAATGGAACTAGCTCAGTATGCCAACTTGGTCAGCATGGACAAGTTGGGCTGAAGGGCTGGTTTCTGTGCGGAATTGCTGAATTGCTCTATGACTGACAATGACTATCCCAGTAAGGTAGAGTGAAGGGGTGCAATAATTGATTTACAGAGACCTCAGTTCAAAACCTACCATGACAGATGAGGAAGTTAAATTCAGATTAATAATCTATATGTCTGTAATGAAATATAGAATAGTACAGCACAGGAGCAGGCCCTATGAGCCATGATATCTGTGCCGACCAAGGAGCCAATTTAAACTGCACATCTGCCTGCACTTGATCTATATTCCCAGCCTGCCTAAATGACTGCCTAAATGCCTCTTAAATATTGCTATCATATTTGCTTCCGCCACTTCATCCAGTAGTAAATTCCAGAGAGCTAACATTCTCCATGTTTAAAAAACTGGCCATGTAAATCTCCTTTGAACTTTACCCATCTCACCTTAAAGCTTTGACCTCTAGTCTTTGACATTCCCACTCGTAGAAAATTACCAACTACCCTGTCGAAGCCTCACTAAATTTAATATACTTCTATCAGGATGTCCATCAGCCTCTGACAGTCCAATTCTGGGCTCCAGCAGAGCAGCCATTGTGATAAAACTGCAGATGTTGGAATCTTGCATAGAATACAAAGTGCTGGAGTAACTGAGTGGATCAAACAACATCTCTAGAGGACATGGACAGGTGCCATTTTGGATCATGACCATTCTTCAGACTGTGAAAATGGTAAAGATGAGGCAAAGGGGGCCTAGGAACTGAAAGTTTTTGGGTGTGTTGAAGAGTATATGAGGTGAGAGAAGGAATGGGTGACGTTTCGGGTCGAGACCCTTCATCAGTCTGAAGAAGGGTCTCGACCCGAAACGTCACCCATTCCTTCTCTCCCGAGATGCTGCCTGACCTGCTGAGTTACTCCAGCATTTTGTGAATAAATCGATTTGTACCAGCATCTGCAGTTATTTTCTTATAGTATATGAGGTGACTCTGATTTAGGTCGGATAGGGACTGGGAAAGGAGGACAAGTTAGAAATGAGTTTGGTGAGGCAGGTGCAGGCAAAGACAGTCTGATGAAGAGTCCTGACCCAAAACATTACATATCTATGTCTTCCAGAATTGCTGCCTGACTCGCTCAGTTATTCCAGCACTTTGTGTTCTACATGCGGATGAGCAGCCAGAGGTCATGGTGCATATGGCAGAGGTCAATAGATCTATTGTCTATTGTCTATATTGGTACCAACGCCATAGGTGGACAATGGGATGAGATGCTATGGAGTGAATAGAGGGAGGTAGGCAGGGTCTAAAAAGCAGGACCTCAAAGGCAGATGAGAAGGCTGAGGCAAATACAGAAGTTCGTGTGAGAAAATTCAGAGGACAGGACGGACGGTAGCATGGCAGGGAGTAAGGGAAGACCGATGGAATAAACTGCATTTATTTCAACACAAAAGGCCTGATAGGCATGGGAATGGGCAGCCTGGATCAAGTGAATCACTTGAAGAGTATAGGTGATGTAGGAGTATAATTAAGGGGAAATTCACAAGGACACAGTGGGACAAGAAAGGTTAAGGTGAAAGGCAAAGACTTAATAGTGGCACTTTTCACACGTAGGATGGTAGGTGTATAGAACTGGTACTGGAGGAGGTAGTTAAAGCAGGTACAAAAATAAAATTAAAAAAACATTGTAATAGCAGTTTCTTTACCATCTCAAAGTCCCACTTCGATAGCCATTACTGCTTGGGGATGAAATGTAGGTATAGCTTACGCACACGTTGCACCCTGATATGACAAAAACGAATCTTCCAAACTTCTTTTCTTCATTAATTGTTTTTTTATTAAAATAGCACAAATCAAAGAGTAATTCATCACTTTCCGTACTTTATCAACTGTTTCTTCTTCTAACAATATCTCAGAATTCTAGTACTTATTACCGTATGGTTCTTACAAATATAACCGGTGCGAGCGCATGGTAAAGAACTGTATGCTCACCATCCTCCGAGCCTAAACTGACCCACAATCTCTGTCGACACGCCAGCCTCCTCCCATCTAGACACTCCCCATTATGCATTAAGCCACACCCTCAAGCAGGCAAAAAGACATAAACTAGAAATATTAAAACATAGCCATAACACAATGACAATAACTGAATTAAGCATAAATGGCTCCTACAAACATTTTGACATGTACTTGGATAAGAAAGGTTTAGAGAGATATGATCCAAACTTGTGCAAATGGGACTAGCTTAGTTGGGATGTCCTGGTCAGTTTTGATACATTAGGGCAAAGGGCCTGTTTCTGTGCTGTTTGACTCCATGACTCTCTCTGACATGCTAAAGGCACATCTCTGAGGGAAAGAGTGTTTGCATCTTGTTCTACTTGAAAACAGAAGAAATCATAGGTTGATGCAGAGGGGAAATGTGAGGTCTGGAGGTATGATGCGTCTGCCACCTGCAATGGTTTCACCATCATCCTTTGCGAGGCTTCAGTTATGGCTGCTTGAATTAAGAAGGGGTTTATCTCCATGAGGTGAGGCGATGAATTGTTGCCACTGATGATTATCCGCCACCTTTCCCTGCCAGGGAAAGGAAAACATGCCGTCAAGTTATGTGTAATGTGTTTGGATGATGTGCCTGTCATTACTGAATAGCTGGCATTGTCCTCAGGTTATGGGGTGTCTTTGAGTGTTGTAGCAGTGTAGGTGTGAAAGGGTGAGGGGCAGTGTCTGAATATTGGAGTATGAGCCTTGTTAACAATGGGATATAGTGCATGGGGTGTCTGATCAAAGTGATGTATTTATTGGGATACTTGAAGATGCATTCACCGATATTATATATGCACTGTGGGGGTTACTGATTTTTTGTGACCCTGCTTTGTGTATTCAACTCCTGAGCTATCTTCTCTCACATTCTCTATGGGCCAATGTAGACTTCGTAGCGTGATAGGAGCCACCCCTCATTAAAACCCATACAATTTTAATAACTTGCCTGCATGTCCATCACCGGCTATGACCTCCCACCATCGAAGGGATTTATCGGAGTCGTTGCCTCATAAAGGCAGCCAGCATCATCAGAGACCCACACCATCCTGGCCACACACTGATTTACACTGAACTTTTTTTTCCTCACTCGTTTATCATATTGTTTACAGTGTACTATGTTTACATATTCTGTTGTGCTGCAGCAAATAAGAATTTCATTGGTCTATCTGGGATATATATGACAATAAAACACTCTTGACTCTTGATTCTTGAACAAATCACACCCGCTTCTCGGCTCGCTTCCACCAATTTGTACTGGTCCATCTAGTTTGGGAGGGTGGTCTGGCTTTACATTGCATTCAATGGCACAGCTGCTCCTGAACCCGAGTCCACCATCTTTGAGGTTCTGATCAACTTAGCAGTGCAATTAGCATTATATGGGTAATATATGCATGAATTGATCATCACCATTCATCTTTTCACCCTGCACTGATCCGAGCTCAACCTCCTCTGCCCACACGTGATTCATATCCCTCCATTCCCTGCATATCCATGTGCTGTTCTAAAAGCTTTTCAATGCTACTAAAGTATACCTCCACCATCACCCCTGGCAGTGCTGTCAATTTTAATCCCCATTATTATAAAAAATACCGTCACAAATGAATAATTTTTACATTATTTATGTTCAAAGTTATATATGTATATGGACAAATTATTTTTATATTTTTAAGTAGAAACAAGGAACTGCAGATGCTGGTTTACAAAAATTACACAAAGTGCTGGAGTACCTCAACAGATCTGCCAGCGAGCCTGACCTACTAAGTTTCTCCAGCAGTTTGTGTCGTTGTATATTTAAGTTGGAATAACAGAAAAATATTGCTCACATTAGGGATTTTAATTTAACAACCAAGCTTCCTTGTTGAATGGAAGGAAAGACACTATTAGACATTTATTAGTGTTAAACATAGGGTTAGAATATCTATGTAGTAACTGGGCAATTAGCCATTTTTAAAAATATATATGTTTGTGCAAATGGAAGATAACCTCTTACCTTTGCCTCAACTTTTCAGTGTTTCAATTTCTGTATGATTTTGCAGCGTCAACCATAAATAATTGATTTGAGTTGTTTGTAATCATAAACTTGCTGGTATATGGTAGGAAGTGGTGTTGATAGCATTCTTGCACTGCATTTTTGATTAAAAGAATGATACACAGGAGATATTACAAGACTGATCTAGTATAGGGATTTGAATAATGGCTCTAGTGATTGCCAGCTCATTTGAAACCTGAGATTAAATTGTGGCTTGACATTAGTCAAGGATACCTGAGTTTCTCTTGTTCTTTAATCTGTTGGCTTTATTGCTTTTGTTCTGTTACCAGCCTGACTTTGAGTTCTATTCCTACCGATCACTGCCTTTTTGTTTCAGCTTAAAAATTAACAATTGAATTATTGCAGATGTAAAACTATTTAGTTGTTTATGCGAATGCATGCTCATTTTTATTGCTTCATTATGAAATAGAAGCAAACGGTAATAAATTGTTTTTTCATTACAAACCAAACTGTAACTCTATGGCTGAAATATGTATTTTTTGGACAATCCCCCAATTAATACTTCCTTGCATATCAATTATTTTTTTTGACAATGAAGTTCATAGCATTGAAGGAGGCCATTTAGCCCACTATATCCATCCTGACCGATAAAGAGCTTTCCAGTCCTTAGCATATTGCAGCACTTCAATTACTTAGCTTTTAAAAAATAGATTACATTGGTTTGCAGAGTTAATGGGAATTAATGATGTGTTATCTATTCAAGGGTTGAATGTAAATTCCTGGATTATTTTATTTTGATCATTGAAATGTGGAACTTCTTGGAATCTATCAAGGAAATACCATACAGAATTAAATGTTCTCAGCTGGTTCTCATTTACTGTCCAAGGGAGAGAGTGATGTAAACAGAAAGCCAAATTTAACAGAATATAAAATGGTGTAATGTTAACACTTTTGGCTGACCAACAGAATATATCAGTAGTTTTGGTGTAAGGGGTAAACAAATAAATGCAATTTAATTCCTCCCATTGAAACAAAATAGAATTAGAATTAACATTTTGTTTGTCAGCCATTTAAAGATTGCCGGAACAATAAATAGTGAATCAAAAGTTACTACCAACTGCTCGTGTTCATCACTAATCATTGTGATTAAGTCCCAGCCTATGTTTTTTTCGATCTGCAATGGCCACTTATTTTACCAAAACTTGCCAGTCCCTTTCGTTTCACATAAACAACATTGTTTGATGCTAGTTAGAATCTTACCTTCTCTGTTAAAATTTACTGTTTTTCGGGATGCCCTAAAAAAACCTCTGAAATTACATTGATATTAATCACATTCATGAATAAGGTACATCAGTGTCACTAATGAGCAAAAATGTAAGGTTGTCTATTATGTGTTATCCCGAGTATTCTGCTATCTACAGACAAGAATTAGGTGATTAGCAATGAGTTTAAGACTAAGATAGCAAGACACTGGAAGCCTCGAAAATGGGACAAGAGACTGAAAGAGGAGTAGTCCAATGGAAGAGGACAGCAGTCAAAAGATAATGATTGAATCAAGAGGAGGGACATGCATTTCAAACAAATCTCTGCTTTCTCAGCATTCACTCTCAAAGATCCACCTTAATTTCCTGACATCTCCAAATAATTCTAATAACTTTAACAGGTATCATTTATTGTAATAAAGTGTGGATTAACAACCCTCATTAGCACCAAACTGCCCTGATTTACTCCTATAACTTCACTGCACATCGCAGCAAAGGACATAAATAACCATAAATGCATCTTCAGACTTTCTACCTGAACTACAATATAAGGGTAGAAAACAGGTGCTGATTGACAGATAATAGCTGGTGAAATAGTGCATGTCTACATTGAGCAACAATTTGTAGCTAGGACACAGAATATATACTGGGTGGCGGACCTCAATGTCCATCATCAGAGCGTTTTGGTAGTGCCACCATTACCCTAGCTGAGTCCTGCGACCAGAGCAGCAATATAGAGTTGTGGCAGTACGCAGTGAACCAGCACTCTGGGTAAACATTTGTTACATTGTCTCGTCAATCTATTTGTTACCATGCATTACTAATCATGTAGATTTCTCTGTAGACAAACCCGCCTTCACACCCAAAACAACCTCAAATGATTGCACGATGCTTGGGCTATTCTCATTCAATCTACTTGTAGAAATTCAAACAGATGGAAATCCAAAATTATCTTTTAGATAAAAACTAGATTCAACCTATAGTTAACTATTGGTTTTCTTTTGGCTGAACAACAGAATATGTCAGTATTTTTGGTGTAAAGGGTGAACAAATAAATGCAATTTAATTCCTCCCATTGAAACAAAATAGAATTAGAATTCGGGTCTGATTCGTGCCGTGATTGCTTGGAAGGTTCGCTGTTATTAAGATGAATTTGTGACCATTAATATTGCATTCACAATGATCTCATCCTCATTTACTGAACAATCCTTTAAGGTATTAAACTACAAGATTCCACAATTTATTTGAAACATGGAATTCACAATTTAAAGGTAAAAGCTTATAGACAAACTACAAAACAGGTGGACCGAATCTTCCAAATTTCACGTTGGCTGCTTATTCTATTTTCATGTAATTATACCATCCTGGGATCTCTGGTCTTATGCATTTGAGATGAGGCTTGAGAATTTTTGTACACTCATGCATCTCAGCAGATCTCAAAACAAAGATTGTTTTTCTCATTTCTCAATCTTATTTAATCATCTGCATTGATTGAGCTCTGATCTGTACACAAAACTGGAATGCTGAAAATTAATGATCAATAGCACGTGTTTACATTTGTTCAGAATTTTGAAAAAATGTTCCATTTAATTATTTGTTGTTCCCTTGCTGATTAGTCAATATAGTTACAAGCGGGTTGTTTCCATGAGCATTTTTTAACACACTTTACATATTCCATAATGAAACTCCCTAAGGGTCCAATGTTGACTTCGAAAAAACAAGTATAGAGTGTTTAATTATCATCTCTACTGGCAACAGAACTTTGAAATTTTTACTTGCTGCAGCTTCACAGACCATTAATGATAGATATAGAGAGAAAAGTCAAGTCAAGTCAAGTCAAATTTATTTGTCACATACACATACTGTGCAGTGAAATGAAAGTGGCAATGCCTGCGGGTTGTGCACAAAAAAGAATTACAGTTACAGCATATAAATAAAGTTAATAAGTTACTATTAGTGTCGACAAAAATTTAGTCTCTGGGGTTATAAAAGTTGACAGTCCTGATGGCCTGTGGGAAGAAGCTCCGTCTCATCCTCTCCGTTTTCGCAGCGTGACAGCGGAGGCGTTTGCCTGATCGTAGCATCTGGAACAGTCCGTTACTGGGGTGGCAGGGGTCCCTCATGATCTTGCTTGCTCTGGATCTGCACCTCCTGATGTATAGGTCCTGCAGGGGGATGAGTGTAGTTCCCATGGTGCGTTCTGCCGAACGCACTACTCTCTGCAGGGCCATCCTGTCCTGGGCAGAGCTGTTCCCAAACCAGACTGTAATGTTGCTGGACAGGATGCTCTCTACAGCCCCAGAGTAGAAGCAATGAAGGATCCTCAGAGACACTCTGAATTTCCTCAATTGTCTAAGGTGGTAAAGGCGCTGCTTAGCCTTACCCACCAGTGCGGCAATGTGCATTGCCCACGTCAGATCCTCTGTGATGCGGACTCCCAAGTATTTAAAATTGCTCACCCTGTCCACAGTAGACCCATTTATCTCCAGTGGCGTGTACGTCCTTGGATGTTTAGCCCTTCTGAAGTCTACAATCAGCTCCTTTGTTTTAGTGACATTCAAGAGGAGGCTATTGTCCTGACACCAGAGTGCCAGATCAGCCACCTCCTCCCGGTAGGCCTTCTCATCGTTGTTGGAGATCCGGCCCACCACCACAGTGTCATCAGCAAACTTGATGATGGAGTTTGAGCTGAACCTGGCCCCACAGTCATGTGTGTACAGGGAGTAGAGTAGGGGGCTAAGGGCGCAGCCCTGGGGGGATCCTATGTTCAGGGTGAGGGAGCTAGATGTGTGTTCCCCCATCCTGACCACTTGGGGCCTGGCAGTGAGAAAGTCCAGGACCCAGATATATTTTTAAATTATAAGCTTAGAAAATAGAAACATAGAAACATAGAAAATAGGTGCAGGAGGAGGCCATTCATTGTGATCATGGCTGATCATCCTCAATCAGTAACCTGGGCCTGCCTTCTCCCCATATCCCTTGATTCCACCAGGCCCTAGAGCTCTATCTAACTCTCTTTTAAATTCATACAGTGAATTGGCCTCCACTGCCTTCTGTGGCAGAGAATTCCACAAATTCACAACTCTCTGGGTGAAAACGTTTCTTCTCACCTCTGTTTTAAATGGCCTCCCCTTTATTCTTAGACTGCGTCCCTGTTCTGGACTCCCCCAACATTGGGAACATTTTTCCTGCATCTAGCTTGTCTAGTCCTTTTATAATTTTATACATCTCTATAAGATCCCTTCTCATCCTTCTAAACTCCAGTGAATACAAGCCTAGTCTTTCCAATATTTCCTCATATGACAGTCCCTCCATCCCAAGGATTAACCTTGTGAACCTACGCTGCACTGCCTCAATAGCAAAGACGTCCTTCCTCAAATTAGGAGACCAAAACTGCACACAATACTCCAGGTGTGGTTTCAGCAGGGCCCTATACAACTGCAGAAGGACTTATTTGCTCCTGTACTCAAATTCTCTCGTTATGAAGGCCAACATGCCATTCGCTTTCTTCACTGCCTGCTGTACCTGCACGCTTACTTTCAGTGACTGGTGTGCAAGGCCACCAAGGTCTCGTTGCACTTCCCCTTTACCTAATCGGACACCATTGAGATAATAATCTGCCTCCTTATTTTTGCTGCCAAAGTGGATAACCTCACATTTATCTACATTATACTGCATCAGCCATGCATCTGCCCACTCACAACCTGTCCAAGTCACCCTGCAACCTCCTAATATCCTCTTCGCAGTTCACAATTAGAATTAGAATTAGAATATTAATATTAAAAATGTAAAACAACATTAACAAAAATAACACAGATAAACATATAATTATCAATAATATAACAGATGAATATTTGGTAATACCAGGTAACAAGACCATAATACTGCAAAATCGAAGTCCGTAGTGCAACCAAAACAAAGTCCATGGTAGCTCATTGTTGCTGAGATAATGGTGGATAGGATAGGTTGAGAGGGATGTGGACCAAACACAAGCCGGTGGGACCAGTGTAGATGGGACATATTGGTTGTCGTGGGCAAATTGGGCCGAAGTACCTGATTCCACGCTGTATGACTATAACTCTATGATGTATAGTTTCAAGAGCATGATAGTTGTAGGGGAGAAGTTGTTCCTGAACCTAGAGTTCACAGTTTTCAGGTTCCTATATCTTCTTCTCAGTGGCAGTGAAGAGATGAGAGCATGGCCAAGGGGATGTGGGTCTTTGATGATTTTGGTTGCCTTTTTGAGGCAGCATCCTTATAGTTCCTTTCAGTGTTACGGAGGCCAATACAGGTGATGGATCGGGTAATATCTACTATTTTCTGGGCATTCAAGTTACCGAACCAGGATGTGATGCAACCAGTCTATGTGTTCTCTACTGTACACCTGTAGATCATAGGTGGAATGGATGTTGGCGATTCAAGTGGCTGTTCCATGGAATCAGTGAGGCAGTCGGAGATTGTAGGAGGTGAATGGAATAAAGGGAAGCATTAAGCAGGCAGCATTGTAGACTTTTTAAAGGTTGACAAAGCTCATTAGCTTTTCCTTAATTAGGAGTTATCAGTTCAAGTTCCACACCAGAGAACTGAGCACAGAAATTTAGTGTATCATCCTCGGGTAACAGTCCAGTTGCTCCACAATTTGAGATTTTTAATAGTAAAATTCACATGTGATTAAGTTCCTGGGGGTGCAGATCACAGACAGCCTGACCTGGTCCCTAAACACTGCATCTCTAGTCAAGAGAGCCCAGCAGCGTTTGCACTTTCTGTGCCGGATGAGAAGAGCACACCTCCCCCATCCCATCCTCACCACTTTCTACAGGGGCACCATAGAGAGTATATTGACCAACTGCATCTTTGTCTGGTCTGGGGACTGAAAAGCCTCAGACTGGAAGGCCGTGCAGAGAGTGGTGAGGACGGCTGAGAAAATCATCGGGACTTCACTTCCTTCCATCCTGGGCATTGCACACAAACGCTGCTTGTCCAAGGCCAAAAATATCATTAAAGACCCCACCCATCTCCATCATGGACTGTTCACCCATCACCACTATGGACTGCCCTCTGGTCAAAGGTACTGCAGCATACGGAGCGGAACAGCCAGGTTATGCAATAACTTCTTCCCCCGAGCCATCAGACTCTTGAATTCACGATGATCCACCGCCATCATTTTATGTGCGATTACTTATTTATTTATTTTTCTTTAATCAATTTTTATTATTTGGTGTTACATTGAAGCCAGTTGCAACGGAATTTTGTTCAAATATGCACTCGTCTGTATAGTTTTGAATGACAATAAAGTTATATTCATTCATTCATTCATTCATTCAAAGTGCACATTGTCAGATTTTAATAAAGGCCATTTTAATACCTTTCAGTTTCACCATGTAGAAATTACAGCAGTGTTTGGACATAGTCCCTCCATTTCAGGGCACGATAATGTTTGGGACCCAGCAATGTCATGTAAATGAAAGTAGTCATGTTTAGTATTTTGTTGCATATCCTTTGCATGCTTGAAGTCTGCGATTCATGGACATCACCAGTTACTGGGTGTCTTCTCTGGTGATGCTCTGCCAGGCCTGTATTACAGCCATCTTTAGCTTATGCTTGTTTTGGGGGTTAGTCCCCTTCAGTTTTCTCTTCAGCATACAAAAGGCATGCTCAATTGGGTTCAGATCGGGTGATTGACTTGGCCACTCAAGAATTGACCATGTTTTAGCTTTGAAAAACCCCTTCATTGTTTTAGCAGTACGTTTGGGATCATTGTCTTGCTTTAGAATGAACTGCCGGCCAATGAGTTTTGAGGCATTTGTTTGAACTTGAGCAGATAGGATGTGTCTATACACTTCAGAATTCATTATGCTACTACCATCAGCAGTTGTATCATCAATGAAGATAAGTGAGCCAGTACCTTCAGCAGCCATACATGCCCAGGCCATAACACCCCCACCACCGTGTTTCACAGATGTGGTGGTATGCTTTGGATCTTGGGCAGTTCCTTCTCTCCTCCATACTTTGCTCTTGTCATCACTCTGATATAAGTTAATCTTCGTCTCATCTGTCCACAAGACCTTTTTCCAGAACTGGTTGCTCTTTTAAGTACTTCTTGGCAAACTGTAACCTAGCCATCCTATTTTTGCAGCTAACCAATGGTTTGCATCTTGCAGTGTAGCCTCTGTATTTCTGTTCATGAAATCTCCTGCAGACAGTGGTCATTGACAAATCCACACCTGACGCCTAAAGAGTGTTTCTGATCTGTCAGACAAGTGTTTGGGGATTTTTCTTAATTATAGAGAAAATTCTTCTGTCATCAGCTGTGGAGGTCTTCCTTGGCCTGCCATTCCATTTGCGATCGTGTGCTATCTTTCTTCTTAATGATGTTCCAAAGAGTTGATTTTGGTAAGCCTAAGGTTTGGCTGATGTTTCTAACAGTTTTATTCTTGTTTCTTAGTCTCATAATGGCTTCTTTGACATTCATTGGCACAACTTTGGTCCTCATGTTGATAAACAGCAATAAAAGTTTCCAAAGGTAATGGAAAGACTGGAGGAAAGACTAGGTGCTGAGAGCTCTCTTATACCTGCATTATGGAGGCAATTAAACACACCTGTGCAATTACAAATGCATGTGAAGCCATGTGTCCCTGAAATGGGGGGACTATGTATAAACACAGCTGTAATTTCTATATTGTGAAACCAAAATGTATAAAAATGGCCTTTAATAAAATCTGACAATGTGCACTTTAACCACGTGTAATTTTTTCTATTACAAACCTCAAATTGTGGAGTACAGAGGCAAATAAATAAATGATAGGTCTTTGTCCCAAACATTATGGAGGGCACTGTATTACCTCATCACTGGATACTGGAGAAACACAGCAATTTACAAAAACGATCTGGATTGAAAATCTCAGTGCTCAATCATCAATCACCAGCTTCTTAGTTACAAATTACAGTGTCAGAGAATCAGAAGAGAAAGCTCAGAATTCTACCACATCGAATAACATTTTCTTCAAAATAGAGGCCATACAATGTCAGACAATATTTACTACAAAGAGCTAGGAACTGTTTATAAAACCAGAAAACAAATGATAGGCATTTTTCAGGAATGTTTTGAAATGGTTAATTACAAATAAAAGCACAATGAGGCCAATCAGCCCCTTATTCTCAGCCTGCCATTTGATAATATCATGGTTAATCTTTATCTAGAACATTTTGATATTAATCCCAAATTGCGTGATTGCTTTAATATTCAGTCTTTGTCACTCAACGCTAAACACGTCCGAGCAATGTGGGGTAGCTGGCAATAGAAGTGGTGAAATGATCAAACAGATTAACACTCTGACCACGTCAATTCTACGTCAACCTACAAACAGGAGAGGCTGTCACACTTTCCAGAGAAGAGCCACAGGGGTAATCCTAGGGAGAGGAATATACGACATGAGTAAATGCTGTTTCTGCTCTAGAAGGGAGTTGCTTATAATTATAGTGTCCGTAAAATAGCCGTTTAAAGGTTAAAAAAATGTGGAAAATTTCTTCAAATTAAAATATGGAAATGTAGCTGTACTTGATCATGTGTATATTTTTTAATGAATGAGGAAACAAACAGCTCTTCTATTTTAAAGTATGAAATATTAGTCTTGCATATTTTTTACTTAATTCCTGAAATAAGATTAGCATACATATTTTGCCAAACCACACATAAGAATATAATCAAATAAAATTCTAGAATGTTAGTGTCACGTTAAATATTACTAATGAGTGGATTTTTGCTTCGGATGGTCTTTTCCTATGTTCTATTGTGTCTGCTCATTGAAGTAGCAAACTCTGGAGATTTAAGAAATGAGTATCCACCATTATCATTTAAGTTGACTAAGAGGCATAGTTTGCATTCTGGACTATATAAAATGAAGCTGCTACCACTGTCTCTGGACTTGCTTTTATGTGGAAGTATCCACACAAAATTGTATAATGTACCTGCTCAAGTCATTATCTCCAGAATAGAGGTATAATACCTCAAGCTTTGGAAACTAGGAAAATACTAGATCTTTACTTTGCAGTAATCTGTATTTATTTTCATTTCAGTTTTCACAGGTGGAATTAAAGTTGAAAACATTCATGCTGCAAAATGTTAATTAAGAATAAGGTTAGGTTTAGGGTTTATTATTATCATGTGCACTGAGGTACAGTGAAAAGCTTTGTTTTTGCATTGTATCTAATCAAATCAGATAAAACTATACATGAATACAATCAAGCCAAAGTCAAGTGCAATTGGTCGAGTGAAGGGAGAGAAACAGAGTGCAGAATATATTTCTCAGCATTGTAGTGTAATAGTTCCAGAGGCAAATTCCAAAATTCACAATGAGGTAGGTTAGAAAATTGGGACTGTACCTAGCTTATGGAAGGAACGTTCAGAAGACTGATAACAGAAGGGAAGTGGAATTAAAGTTTTAAAAATTCAGGCTGCAAATATGTTAATTGAGAGTTATGTTCCTCCATAAAATTATCTAGATTTAGACACAGGAAAACACAGGCTTACATCGTTATAACCCTTTACATTTTCCAGTATAAAGTGATGAAACATTTAAAATATACTTAGAACATTTCCTGCTGCTAAATCCTGGCAGATTACTTGTAGTCTTATCCAGTCAAAGTAAAAATACATTGCAAGTATTTGGATTTTAAACCTTTGGAGGACTGTCTTTTCAGAAGAGTAATCATTGGTATTAACATTTATGATTTTAACAGGGGAACTGATCAAACTGCATTTGAGCTTGGGGTAAGTATTACTGTATTGTTTAAGAAATGCACTCATTTAAGGTATTAGTGAAGATTAATTAGGCATGGGACTAATATGGATTAATATAGTTTACAATCACAAATTTCACTTACTTTTATTCAGTAAAATATGCTAAGATTTATTTCATTTTATTAATCCAATTAAATAGAATTATGAAGAAATAGCTTTCTAGTGTATATACAGCTTATGATGTGGACATATTTTCACAAAGCTGTAAAGAATGAAATAAATCAGGTTAACAGTTTTAATATGAGTTTTATGATTTAGATTTTGGTGCTATGGGGAACCTCCTTTATAACTCATGGAAACTGTAACCATGGCAGTAATGAACAGCTTCATAACATGGACGAAACATAAAAGAGGAGACACCTCTTGGGACTTCAGTCTTTGTTTATAATATGTCTATTTGTTTGCTTCCTTCCCATGAGTTCGGAATTGCGATGTGATGTACATTTTATTTTTAAAGAATCATTGACTGTAAACAATTTAACCATTTAAAAAAATAAAGCGATTTATTGTTTACATTTTAAAAAACTCAAAAATTCCAAAATGACTTCACGTTATGAATCACATGTTTTTGCAAAGAAAATAATGTACTGACATTTCAATGATGAAAGAAAATCCTCCAAGTGAACTGCAAAGTCAGTTAATTCCACTCTACATGATTGAATTGTTTAAATTTAAAGCAACTAATGGTTTGCAGAGGTAATGTGATAACGAGGGCCATTATTTTCTGGAAGCTAGAAATGTATTTCACTGCTAAAAGAATCAAACAGTTAAATGCATTTTGCTAATCTATAGGATATTGAGGTGCTACATTGTTGGTAAAAGATTAAAAGTGGCCTGTTTACACTGATACCTTCATGCCAAAACAAAACTTGTATAACTACATGCCAATCTCCACAATAGAAACCTGTCCTAAACCTGCATACTCCAAACTCATGCAGCATTCCGTAACGCTACTTCAGACAGTGGTGCGTTCAGGGGAGCTGCAGTACTAACTCCAGAGCAATGCTAGTGTAGGCGATCGTATCTGCTACAAAGCAGCATTATTTTTCTGATGGGAGACTACTTCTCCGTGAGATATGAACAAATGACATCCAGAGAAAACGTTAACGTAACTATAATGAAGTAAATGCACTAATCCCTTATTATTGAAAAAAAATAGGCACAGTGCCCAGTAAATACGTAGCTCTTGTGCAAGTGGCATGCTGTCAGCTTCAATATAAATAACGGAACGATAACGTTAATGGGGAAAAAAAAATCATTTGGGTGGAGAGAGAAAATCCTCATCACTGTAATAATGAATACTTGTTTTTAAAGAAAAAGATATGTATGATGTTGATCGTAAGTTTATGTAATAAAGACGCCTGTCAGCATTCTTCTGTGGACTCGGACCTAAAGAGAAAGAGCAATTATGAAACGGTTTCTGCAATGCACAGTTGAGATTGTCGATGGGCAATTCCAGGGTGTTCAGCAGCGGAAACTTGAATCCTGAGTGTGGATTAAGGACAAACATAGCAAGAGAGATGGCGTCAGTTTGATGTATTACACAGCAGCAAATGTCGATGGCCTGGTGAAATCAAAGACTGCAGCTGAAAGCACAAAACTGCTGCAGAGCTCGCACTGAAGGACAGAGTCCAAGAGCATGTTTTTTAGCCTGTAATATAAAAGAGAAAGAGCAGACTAGCTTCAGAGAGAAAATCACAGCTGACCTCTATTTTCTTGTTAGTTTGCCAATGAAAGTCAAGGATTTTGTTTTAATGTTTTGTGCCCTGTGGGGACCTCTGACAAGCCAACATTTATCGCTCAACCTGAATTGTCGTTGAGACGATCATGGTTGTGGGTTGACTTCTTGAACCACTGCAGTCCTCATGGTGGAAGCAATTCCAGGATTTAGACCTGCCGATTATATATTTGCAAGTCAGGGTGGTTCACAGCTTGGATGAAACCAGCATGCATGTTCAGCACAGACGCTGGGCCGAAGGTTCTGCATCCGTGTTGTATGATTCTATGATGTTTTCATGCACCTGAAGTTCTTCCCCTTCTCATGCTAATGGTCAGGTATTCGAGAGGTGATATTGGAGTAATCTGGGCGAGTCACTGCTGTGCCTTTTGTGGTTGTTGCACAATTCAGATACAGTGCACCAGTGGTGGATGGTGTGAGGCTTCTTGAATGTTGGTGATGCTGAACTCATTCATGCAGGTGGAGAGTGTTCCACCACACTCCTCACTTGCATCTTGTAAATGATGATCAGCTTTAGGATATCAGGAGGTAAGTAGATCACTGCAAGGTACTCTACCTCTGACCTACTGTTATAACCAAAGATTTTATGTGTTTGGTCCAGCTGAATTTCTGGTCAATGATGTCCCCCAAGATGTTAATGGAAGGGCACTGGGCAATAGTATCGAGGGTTTGGCTAGAGTCCCTTATCGGAGATGGTCATTGCCTGGTACTTTGGCATGAATGTTCCATGCCATTTATCAGCCATGCTGGAATGTTGTCTAAAGTGTTGCTGCATGCAGATGTGAACAGCTTAATTTGCTGAGGAGTTATGAGTGGATTTGAACATCTCATATGTCAGAACTTAGGATGAACGGAAGCCAAAGAAGGGTGGATCTAGGACTCCAACCATCTTCAGCAGGAGGAGCAACCACAGTGAAAAAATTCTGGAACTGAAATGATTGACTTCCAATAACAATAACCAGCTTCCTTTGAGCAAGTTATTGTGCCATTGATTGAAGCGCTTTCCCCATGGATGTCCATTGACAGGTTTTACAGGTTCCTTGAAGCTGCACTTGGTTAAATGCTGCCTCAATGTCGAGTAGTCACTTTCTCCTCCCTTCTGGGATCCAGTCCTTTGGTCCATGTTTGGACCAAAGATGTGACGAGGTCTGAAATCTAATTGTCACGTAAGTGCTGGTTGAAAATACTATCAACAATATTTGTTTATCAGTTCACTGTTGATTATGGGTAAACGGATTGGGTGGCAATTAGCCAGATATTTCCTTCTTTTTGTGAATAGAACACAGCAATGCCCAAACTCCACAATAATGGATGTAATTGGTGTAAATGGCAGGAGGAGTGGTTAATCCTGGCTTTGAAGATTTCATAACTGCATGTGATGTTCTTTCCAGAGAATCTGATCTCCTCCATTTCTCATTATTCATTTTTTTTCAAACCTTCTCATCTCTAACCGCTAAAACCTCCATCACGACACAGGTTTGAAAGCAGCAACTCACCTTTGCCTATCAATGACTAGCCACACAATTACCAGGTTATTTGTGAAAGTGAGAGTTGTCGAGAGACTGAAGATTGTTCCAAATGTGAAAGATGTGTCTCAGTGCTAGGCAGAACAGTTACTTCCCTTACTCCAGTACTGGGCAGAACTGTTACTCCCATACCCACAGTGCTAGGCAGAACTGTTGCTGCCCCACCCCCTTTGCTGGGCAGAACTGGTACTGTCCCTATACCCATTTCTGGACAGAACTGTTACTGTCCCTATGCCCATTGCTAGGCAGAACTGTGTTACTGCTCCATCCATATTGCTGGACAGAACTGTTACTGGCCTACACACATTGCTAGGCAAAGTTGTGACTCCATACCCCCATAGACTCTCTCGGTGGCACAGAATACACACAGATGGTTCACACTGCCTTCTATGATGACACAAAAATTGCGTTTGCATAATGCCTTTCGTGTAAAGCTGTTTACAGCCATTGAGTATAGGAGTATAGGAGTATAGGAGCAAAGAGGTCCTTCTACAGTTATACCGGGCCCTGGTGAGACTGCACCTGGAGTACTGTGTGCAGTTTTGGTCTCCAAATTTGAGGAAGGATATTCTTGCTATGGAGGGCGTGCAGCGTAGGTTCACTAGGTTAATTCCCGGAATGGCGGGACTGTCGTATGTTGAAAGGCTGGAGCGATTGGGCTTGTATACACTGGAATTTAGAAGGATGAGGGGGGATCTTATTGAAACATATAAGATAATTAGGGGATTGGACACATTAGAGTCAGGAAACATGTTCCCAATGTTGGGGGAGTCCAGAACAAGGGGCCACAGTTTAAGAATAAGGGGTAGGCCATTTAGAACGGAGATGAGGAGGAACTTTTTCAGTCAGAGAGTGGTGAAGGTGTGGAATTCTCTGCCTCAGAAGGCAGTGGAGGCCAGTTCGTTGGATGCTTTCAAGAGAGAGCTGGATAGAGCTCTTAAGGATAGCGGAGTGAGGGGGTATGGGGAGAAGGCAGGAACGGGGTACTGATTGAGAGTGATCAGCCATGATCGCATTGAATGGCGGTGCTGGCTCGAAGGGCTGAATGGCCTACTCCTGCACCTATTGTCTATTGTCTATTGTCTATAAATAACTTTCATGAAAAGGAAATGCAGCAACTGATTTGTACACTGCAATATTATGACCAGATGGTCTGGTGTTGGTCAAGGAAGCAACATTGACCAAAATATCATGGAGGAATCCTCTTAAAACCAGCGCCATGAGAATTGAGAATGCAATTCAGGCACAAAAAAATACAATGTGCTGGAATAACTCAGTGGCTCAGGCAGCATCTGTGGGAAATATGGACATAGATTGTGGCTCTGAGTCAGAGGGCTGTGACTTGAACTCACAGCCCTCTGACTCAGAGAAGAGGATGTTATCATTGAGTCACCACAGATACTAACAACATTGTTGAATTATAAATCCCTTGGAATGCAAGGATATGTTTGCAGATGCTTCAAATATGCAATGACAGTTTATTGACATGAAAAAATTAGGACAGTTACATGTGAAAATATGGTGTAAAAGAGTTTGAGGAAATTTAAAATAAAACATAAAAGCTTTGGAAGGGAGGGCCTGTGCATTATATGCAAGGGAATTATATAAATAATTGTACAATGTCATCAGAGTTGAAATTCTTCTTCTGTGCCCCCTGTCTTGAACCTAGCCAACTATCTGTCAAGTGTCGCTTAGTAAATGGGTGAAGGATATAGTTTTATATTTCAGGTAGACACAAAATGCTGGAGTAACTCAGCAGGACAGGCAGCATCTCTGGAGAGAAGGAATGGGTGATGTTTTGGGTCAAGACTCTTCTTCAGATTGATATCAGGGGAGTGGTTCCTTCAATTTAAACCAGCATCTACTGTTCTTTCCTACACGTTTCATATTTAACCTTGAATTCACTTTCATTCAATTGTTTTGAATGATTCATATTGCATGCAATGTTCTCATATCTTTTGAAAGATCAACTGTAGCCTCTGCTGCTGTGGTTTTGTGGACTGAATAAACTGGTTTTCTTCTAGTTGGGAGAGATGGAAAGAAATAACATATTCTAATTGTAGACATGAAGGCTAAAATGCAGTAAAGTTAGGTGGCTGTTTTTTAACCTATAATAAACAACCTATTTTATGATGGTGTTGCCATCATTTAAGATTTACTTGATAAAACAACACAGAATCCAAATATCAAATCTTAGTTATAGATTGGGAGAGGATATTGGAAGAGCATCCATTTCTTCATTCACTTAAATGCAAGATGTGGGATCCTGCCAGTTTAGGTTTAGTGGTAGTACTTTTGCCTGTGACACAGGTCCTCAGAAACAATTAATCTAGGCATTCATTATAGAACTGAGTGAATGTTGCATTGTTACAAAATCTGTACTCGTTGAAGCTTTAAAACCAATTTGGGGAAGGTTGAGGGAATGTCGATGAGAACGTTAAAAATCACAAGAATAGAAGAAAAATTCTCGATAAGGCTAAGAACATTAGTAAAATCACGAAAGCTGGTGCTTTTTATTTGTAGACAATTTGGTACCTGTATGCATATAATAGTTCATACAACGCGATTGGTCACAAAAAAGCACTGAGTAAAGCAGACTATCTGGTCTTTTGTATTGTTGTATGAGTGAATTTACTGTAGGAAAATTGTGTAATATTATTTTATGGAGGTGTGACACTAGAATTACAAAATTTGATTAATTGTATAGAACATTACACATGTGGTTACACTTTAGTGGCTGTTCATTGATGATAGGACCATTAGTGACACACTTCCATCCTTTTTACGTACATGTACGTGTATTTTAATTTTTATAAAGCAATTATTGTCGATTAGCTGTGATTATTCAGACAAATATCAGCAACCAAACTCATGTTATCCAAAGATTATTTTTTCAAGTCAAGAGAGAGTCAAGAGCATTTAATTGTCCTATGTACAGGCAATGGTATAATGAAATTCTTACTTGCTGCAGCCTAACAGGCCCATTAATACAATAATATACAGATAATACTGAATTTCATATCAATAATACAATAAATAAATACATTTTTGCTTTACGATGGTAAGACCAGTTAAAAAGTTACCAGTTGTAATGCTTTTTTCTATGATGTTAATAAATAACATATATTCTAACATAAAATCCTTTCATTTAATTTGATTTAAATTTATTCAATTAAAGCAATATATTATAGGAAACTTGTAGCCAAAAATAAGAAAAGAAATCATTGTATTGTGCATTTATGCATAAAAATCATAAATTTGTTATAACATTTCACAAGCAATTGAAGAATTTTAAAGATTAGTTAAACTTTCCATCTTTTAGATAACGTCTAGAATGTTGCCCAGCTTGATTTCCCATAGGCCAAGGAAGGCCTATGCTACCCAGTAGTTTTAAATGTATATACATTTGGTGAAATAAATCACAAGGTTGGATTTTAGCTAGCATGGCAAAATTGATTTAAAATTGTACTTACGGTTCTAAGGAAAGTTTGCACCAGTGTTCAGGAAATTGCTTTAAGAAAAAGTAATTAATGAGGCAGTTCTTTGAAAAATAGTGACCAAACACACGGACAGTGGTACAAAGTTCCTTCTCCATCAGGATCATGAATTTTAATTTATTTGTTTAACAATATGGTAAGTATTGCACTATCCATGAAGAGTTAATGATTTTATATATACACACAGATAGCCCGGGTTCCTTTACCATAGCTTTATTTGCATTATCACTTTATAAAGCGATGCAAATCAAAACTGATGATGTTACCTCTACTCCAGAATCATGATTATTCCAACCTCAATCATTAAGGTAAAATAAAAAATGATCCATGTTTGAGATCAGATGAGTTTCCCTATGTTATTTACTGTTCATGCTTATTATAGGCTTTATTGGTTTCTAGTTCCATTGTGTTGAAGCCCCGAACCATACATGGTGTAATACTTCAATCAAATTGCTGTCAACTGAATTCTACTTGCTAACTCAGCTATTACTACAGCTATAACTAATCGTTTTTTGACATTAATTTACTATATTCTAATTTGGGATTTGGAAGCAAGTGAAAGATTTCAAAAACAAAAAAAAATTATAAACCTATCATTTTGCTTTCCAGGTTTCCAAAATTTGATTTTTACTCACCATGCAATTTTGTAAAGGTAGGAATGGAACTGAAATTAAATTTTGATTAATTTATCTTGGTAATATCATAGATTGTTTGATGACTTTAAATAAAATGAGACTTTAAATATTCATTATAAAATTTGCCTCTTGCATCATTGGAATTCCTCCTAATTATTCTAATTATTCTAATTATTGTCCTAAAGGAATATTGTAATGTATTAGTTTTTACTGCTATTCCAGAGTATACAGTATCTGTTGGTTAAAATAATCCTTTGGAGTAAACGAAAGACAACACAAAATATTCTGCACATAATTTCTCTCAGCTAAAGGTGTGAGTCTTTAACACTGGCAATATGAAACAGCAAATATTTTAAAGCTTTTGAATATGTATAATGACAAATTACTTTCAGTTAAGTTGGTGTGATATAATGACATTTTGGACCCGTTTGATCCAATTTCAAATATACTTATTTCCTCCATGGGAAAGATTTTAATATGAGGATGTCTGAATACAAATAATGTAAATAATTTATGAACAACATGCCTCTGGGGAACATGACAGTTCAAGTGTCAGATTCATGCTGCTGACAATACAGACTGTGACTGGTATACAAAGTGAACCCTGTCTATGGTAATGGACTGAACATTGACCTATTGATTGAGTGGTACAAGGCATCGTACAATATCAGCTGGGTCTTTCAAATTTAATTTGCTGTGTGACATGAATTAACCTTAGGAACCTTTCACTTGTACTCCTAGCTCTGTCAGTTAAGTTCTAGGTAACGCACAATCATGCTCATTTGTTGGTCAATATGACAAATTACTTTAAGAGTAAGCAACTCCTCCAGGTTTATCTAACTAGGGCTCCCAGTAAATAGAATGTAACTTATCTAAGCGTCATTCATGCGGCAGACCTTTCATTATCGTTCAGCTACAGAATGAAACTTTTAAGTGCATATTTATAAATTTAGCTCGAAAACGAATTCATTTGCAAAATAGTTGAATTATGTTTACCGTAATAAAGTTTAGTGCATCTTAAGGAGCTTACGAAAAGATATTTAGACCACCTATACTCCAGTAGATAAATTGCTATTAACGGACAAATGTGTGTAACTGAACAAACTGCAACACAATGCACTCAAAAAATGATCATCATTATGCATGAAATTGATAGACATTAGCATGGATTTTTTTTTTAATGCTCATTCCTGTATATTTAAAATATGCAGTTACAAAGGCTGGCAAAAAAAAATAATTAAATCAATGGCACGATGCATTATTATGTTGTGCAATGGATTGGGAGACCTGACATCAAATACCAGCCGCCTTGGTCAACATTGCTGTGCTACAGATGGCAGTTACAGATTATATTTAGGCAGATTGCATTTAAGCCATTGATTGGTTGAACTTGGCTATTTAGTCAACAGGAGAGAAATGTATAAACCTGCTTTAATGAAGGTGTCATTGAATGATGTCATGAAGATGTCCTGGGTTATTTTCTCTGCTATGTGGCCTGAAAAAATAATACAAGGAACTATGATGTTAAAAAAGCACCCCAACATTACAAAATGATATTCTTATAGGAAAATAATGAAGTCAATAAAATTAATTTGAAAATAATGTAGAAAATGATAGTAAAGCAGTAGTCCTGTTGAATTTTAATTTATCATCTTCTGCAAAAAAATTGTACATTCATATAGGAAAACTGTAAAGCAAAATAACAGGATTCATAAAAATTGTTTTACAATTCATACTGTTTTTTCTATGAGTTTGCTAGAAATTGATACATATTTGTTCAAAATAATCTAAGCAATTTTGTGCCAAAATTTCATTAATATTTAAACTTTGCGTGTGCAAAGACCTACTTTAAAGTTTGTTCTCAAAATCAGGAAATTATTCTGGATTTCAAATCATAAATATCAAAACATATTTTGTAAATACCAATTGAGTATGTGTATTTTGTCAGGAAATAAAATGGATATGGATTTTACATTAATTTCACTTTGTGAATGCACAAATTTAAATTGTATTTAAGCATTAAATATATTGGAGTGAAAATAATAATATTTAATAAGTACATTCAAACATCTATTTTATCAATCTCGCCACTGAACATTCCACACTGATAACTTGTTTAATATATGTTGACAGTACTGGTGTAACTGGATAGTTTTCCATGAATTTACTGCCTCATCTTTTGAAGTAAATTGTAAATATCCCTAATTAGTTTGATGGCATCAATTTTTAAGAATAAACTGAAATCTATGATAAATTTTAAAAATAAAAATAACTTATACTCAAAGAAATGAATGTTGAAACCCTAAAAAAAAGGGATATCTTAAAATCAGTGAATTTTGTTACATGGTCAAATTGAACTGTGTTGACACAAGAGGAAATGCCAACAGATATTAAGTTAAGGAAATTGCCTTTATAGTAAACTTGCAGAAAAAGAATCTTACAAAAAATGCCATCTATTTTCAATGCCAGTAAATAATATTGCTTTACCATTACTAAGGAAAACATACCCATTCGTCCCATTGAATGTTTTTAAAAAATCTATATAGAAATCAGACATCACCTTTATCTAGAACTCCTTCCTATCATACCTGATGTGTGCAGCCAGCACTGTAACGATATGGTATTGAGCTTTTTAAAACAGCACCTATTTTATTCAGGAGTTTGAAATATACATAACTGGCATATTTAATGTGGTTTGATCTGCCGCATTCAGTTTAGCAACAATGAAGTGAAAATCCTAAATAAAACGGACAACTCTTATATGACAACTGCATTTTTCATTAGTTCAAAAAAATGTTAATCATGCAATTTCAAGTCTAATCCTTTTGATATCGTCAGGTACCTCCTGTTCATGGGTTAATTGCTTTAAAAGCGGAGGCAATATTCTGAACGGTGGGCTGTGTCACCTTTTCACAGCTGTTACCATTGAATGACAACTAAATCCCATGTGTAAGATGTGGAAAAGCTCAGTCTCCAATCGAGAGAAAATTTATGTAAACTGCAATCCCTTCAGTATGTGCGGAAGTCATAGACTTTCTTGATTTACCCTGCTTTTCCCAGAAAGCTCCATTGTTTGGCTTCCTAAGTCTCATCAACCCTTTGTAGCAGAATATCACAGCAGCAGCAGATAGCTTAAAAAATATAAATGCTATCATAGTGGTGATTAATAGCAGTGCTTATGAGTCAAGTCAGATAACACTGCAGCTCTCCACTCAATTTCAGATACTGCTAATGGAATCTGTCTTCTCCAATTGTAATATGAGAAGGGCTAATTTGCTATGGAGCTTGGAGCTGTCACCAGCAGGGGATTGTGGGGTCAGATGGGAGCTGCCAGGTTTTTGCCCTGCAGCTTGTATCTCCAGCTTTGAATAGAGCAGCCCCTTGCCTGCTAGTTAGCTGATAGGCCGCTATGGGGTTTATGCCACCTTATACAATAGGATAGGGTTGTGCAGACTGACTTTTGTAATTGTGAAGCTGGCTCAAATTTCGAGAGCTACTGTGCGGCATAATTTCTAATAACTGGTTTTAACAAATGTCAGATTATTAAAAGTTTTCTCAATTACAAAAACTCATAAAACATTTGAATTGATAAATCGGTCCCTTGTTGAGTTTCTGCCACTGGAAATTGAGCTGTTTTTTCATGTGTGGTATTAGAAACTCACTTCAAAATTTGAATTACTTTTAGTTTCCCCTGCTTTCAGGGAAGAAAGTAGTGCTGCATTATCTTGCACTTGGGAATTCAGTGGTATCACACAGAACTCATTTTTAACTTTCTGAGGATGAGCTTGCTCTAACTACATGACAAAGAGAATCTGCTTTCTCAAGATCTCTGAGAATAATGTGATTCAATGACAGGCTAGTAACGCAGGTGGAAAGCCACAGCACCTGCCTCCAAACAGGATAGTTAGCAGAAGTCCCAGGACAGTTGTCACTTGAGCCTGCCTACCATTGTCAGGAGAAGGCTTGCTGATTCTTTGCTCCAATATAAGTCAGAACACAACATGGGTGTTCCAACATTTTTGCCTTCTTAAGAAATACAGGGTTTCACCAAAGTACTTCAAGGTCAGCTATTAAGTTTGAATCAAAATCCTGTTTAATTTACTTAGCCTTTGGGATTCCAGTATTAATGTATTGTAGCGACCATAGAGAATGGTCCAGGTCGTCGAACCCTCGGATTGGCCAGCGAGGTCACGTGGGAACGCGACCATGAGGATTGGTCCAGCAAACGACATCGCTGATTGGCCAGCGATGTCAGGTGCGCGTTTGGCGCCCGATTTAGCCAGTTCGGCGAAGTCTTCAAGGAAGACAGTAAGTTTATATTGGTTGTCCTGTAACTTGTTGTTTTGATTCTGTATTCGTGTATTGCGGCTGCAATAAACTTCGTCTACAACTAGCAAGTTTCGGACTCGCCATATTGGTGACCCCGAACGTGATCTGGACGATCACCAACTGAGCAGGAACCCGACGCCTCGTTGACGATGACCGAGCAGGGCACACCGGAGTCAGGCGCGGCAGGCGTTCATCTTCCGTTATTTTGGACGTACGCACCGCAAGCTTGGTTTATCCACGCCGAGGCTCAATTCCACATAAAGAAGGTGTCGGACGATTCCACGAAGTACTTCTACCTCGTCAGCGCCCTATCGCCGGACACAACCAAGCGCATGATGCGGTTTATCATAACTTCACCTGCGGAAGACAAATACGAAACCATGAAGAAGGCATTACTGCGAACCTTCGGGTTAAATAAGCATGGTGGTGCGGCAAAACTTCTGCACCTACCGGAGCTTGGAGACCAACTGCCTTCCGTCCGCATGGCTGAAATGATGGTGCTAGCCGGTGAGCATACGGATTGCCCGATGTTTGAACAGGCATTCCGCGAGAAACTTCCCGAGGATGTCCGACTGCTGCTTACGGATTGTTCTTTTAAGGACCCCGAAGCATATGCAGCGAAAGCGGACGCGCTCATAGCGGGAAAAAACAAGGCCAGTGAGTCCATCAACAAAGTCTCGACATCGGTGACCACGCCACAGCGACGGAAAGATGGCGCCACATCTCCCGCCAATTCCCCGAAAGCCCGCCAAAAAGATCCGCACAAGCGCGGCTGGTGCTATTATCACCTACGATGGGGTAACGAATCCCGCAACTGTCGTTTGCCTTGTACCTTCGCGGGAAATGCCTCGGCCGATCGTACATAGGGGCAGTTACGATTGGCCAGAACCGGCGCCTCTATGTCCATGATCGATTCACGGACACAGAATTTTTGGTAGACACCGGAGCCATCGTCAGCATAGTGCCGCCGACCGACCTCGAAACCAGATCGGGTAAGACAGGTCCCACCCTCATCGCGGTTAACGGCAGCCCAATTCGCACTTTCGGCACACGGAAGATGTCCCTTGCTTTAGGCCTCCGCACGTACGAATGGCCATTCATCATAGCCGACGTCAAACAAGCGATCCTGGGCGCAGATTTTCTCTGGGCTTTTTCACTGGTTCCTGATGTCCGCGGTAACGACCTCCGACCCGCTGCTGAAGACGAGCACGTCGCTCCGGCAATCGCCTCCTCGCCCAGCCCTACTGTCCAGGCCGTCGTCGCGGCCCCCGACTCGTATGCTGCGATTCTGGCAGAGTTCCCAGAGCTGCTCGTCCAACGTTTTGACGCACCTTCAGCTAAGCACGGTGTAGTCCATCACATCCGCACTGAAGGCCCTCCCGTTTTCGCTCGGGCCAGGAGACTACCGCCAGACAAACTGGTGGTGGCACGGGCGGAGTTCAGGAAGATGGAGGAAATGGGAATTGTTCGTCAGTCTGACAGCCCGTGGGCCTCGCCGTTACACATGGTCTCCAAGGCATCTGGGGGGTGGAGGCCATGTGGCGATTATCGGCGTCTCAATGCTGTCACCACGGCTGATCGCTACCCCATACCGCACCTACAGGACTTTTCAGCTGGACTGGAAGGAGCGGTGGTGTTTTCCAAAATCGATTTGGTGCGAGGATACCATCAGATTCCGGTGCGACCGGAGGACATACAAAAAACTGCAACTATTACTCCGTTCGGGTTGTTTGAATGGTTGCGTATGCCTTTCGGTTTAAAGAACGCGGCACAAGCTTTCCAGCGACTGATGGACCGCGTGGGCAGGGGTTTACCTTTTGTGTTTATTTATTTAGACGACATCCTGGTAGCCAGCCCCTCAGTGCAAGAACACCAGGCCCATTTGCGGACCGTGTTCCAGCGGCTCCAAGACCACGGGCTCATTATTCAACCCTCCAAATGTCAATTCGGACTGCCTGCCCTCGATTTTCTAGGTCACAGAATTACCTCGGCCGGCGCTGTCCCTTTGCCAGAGAAGGTGGAGGCTATCCGGGCTTTCCCCAGGCCTACCACAGTAAAAGGGCTGCAGGAGTTCGTAGGCATGGTTAATTTCTACCATAGATTCGTTCCGGCAGCGGCGCGAGTCCTGCGCCCACTTTTCCAATGCCTTGCAGGTAATCCGGTAGAGTTGTTGTGGTCCCCGGCCGCAGAGTCGGCTTTTACGGCAGCTAAGGCAGCCTTGGCAGACGCCACCATGCTGGTCCATCCGAGCCCCTCCGCCCCCACGGCCCTGACGGTTGACGCCTCTGATGTGGCGGTGGGCGGGGTTCTGGAGCAGCAGGTTGGTGGCCGTTGGCAGCCTTTAGCGTTTTTCAGCCAGCAACTAAATTCGGCCGAGCTGAAATATAGCGCATTTGACCGAGAGCTTCTAGCTCTCCATTTAGCTGTCCGTCATTTCAGGTATTTCCTCGAGGGCCGCCCATTTGTGGCATTTACGGACCACAAGCCATTAACATTTGCTTTTTTGAAATTGTCTGACCCATGGTCGGCCCGCCAGCAGCGGCACCTGACTGCTATCTCAGAATTTACCACAGATGTCCGTCATATCGCGGGTAAGCTGAATGCCGTTGCTGACGCCCTGTCTAGACCTGCTTTTCCCCCTATTTCGGCGGTGGACTGCGAAGTGGATCCCCAGGAGCTCGCGGAGGCACAGCTCCTGGCGGATACCGTTTCGACGTACCAGTCCACCACTTCGGGATTGAAGTTGGCCCAGGTAGCTTGTGGGTCGGAGGGCACGAAAGTCTGGTGCGATGTTTCTCTTCCTCGCCCCAGGCCGGTAGTACCGCCCTCCCTTCAGCGCCGGGTTTTCGATGCCATTCATGGGCTGGCACACCCGTCCATCCGCTCCACCTCTGCCTTGGTGGCAGCGAGGTTTGTCTGGCATGGCCTGCGGAAACAGGTAGCGGGATGGGCACGTTCCTGCGTGCCCTGTCAGACCGCTAAGGTCCAGCGCCACGTCCAGCCCCCCGTACAGGATTTCGAAGTCCCGGCTTTTCGTTTTTTCCACATCCACGTGGATTTGGTCGGGCCTTTGCCTTCCTCCCGGGGCTACACCCACCTCCTCACGGTGGTGGATCGGTTCACCCGGTGGCCAGAGGCTTTCCCATTGTGTGATATCTCGTCAGCGTCTTGTGCTAGGACTTTGGCCCTTCACTGGGTAGCTCGTTTCGGGGTCCCGGCAGTTATTACAACTGACAGAGGACCACAGTTCACTTCGTCCCTCTGGGCCGCGCTGGCGGAACTGTATGGGTCCAAATTGCAACCCACAACTGCATATCACCCCCAGGCAAATGGACTCGTAGAAAGGTTCCACCGCCAACTTAAGGCGTCCCTCAGTGCAAGGCTTGAAGGCCCAGACTGGGTAGACCAACTCCCTTGGGTTCTGTTGGGCATCCGGACGGCTCCTAAGCCAGATCTTGGTGCGTCGTCCGCAGAGCTGGTATATGGCTCGACCCTTCGAGTACCTGGAGATCTGTTTCCGGACACTTCAGCCCTGCTCCCTACAGTCCCATCAGCGTTAGCCTCTCTCTGGGAACGGGTGGGCTCCCTGGCTCCAGTGCCGACTTCACGTCATGGGTGTCCCATGGTACATGAACCGTCTTCCCTGAAGGACTGTGAGTTTGTTTTTTTTGCGTAAAGATGCCCATCGCGCCCCGTTGCAGAGGGTCTATCAAGGGCCGTTTCGGGTTTTACGTAAGGGAACGGCTACTTTCACCTTAGACATGGGCGGCAAGAGTGAACTCGTCTCGGTGTCCCGGCTCAAACCTGCCCATTTGGACCCAGATCAACCAGTCCTGGTCGGTCAAACCCCTAGAAGAGGCCGACCTCCGTTAGTTCCGCCCAGTCCACAAACCCCCATTCCGACAGTTCCTCCGGGACCTCCAGTTTCGGCAGTTCCCCTAGGACCCCCCGTTTCGGCAGTTCCTCCAGGACCCCCCGTTCCGGTAGTTCCTCCAGAACCTCCCGTTCCGGCTGTTCCACCAAGTCCGGAACCTCCGGCTCCTGTGGTTCAGGCTGTCCCTCTCCGTACTCGTTATGGTCGCGAAATCCGGCTCCCTGCTAGGTTCCGCACCTCGGGTTCTGGGGGGGGGTCATGTAGCGACCATAGAGAATGGTCCAGGTCGTCGAACCCTCGGATTGGCCAGCGAGGTCACGTGGGAACGCGACCATGAGGATTGGTCCAGCAAACGACATCGCTGATTGGCCAGCGATGTCAGGTGCGCGTTTGGCGCCCGATTTAGCCAGTTCGGCGAAGTCTTCAAGGAAGACAGTAAGTTTATATTGGTTGTCCTGTAACTTGTTGTTTTGATTCTGTATTCGGGTATTGCGGCTGCAATAAACTTCGTCTACAACTAGCAAGTTTCGGACTCGCCATAGTATCCCTCTTTGCTGATTTGAGATTTATCAGCGGAGGCAACCTACACTTAAGTAAATCTCTCAACGGAGAAAACAGTTTCATAGCATGGTGATGTGTTGGAGAGCACTGTTGCAATATAACTCCAGGGACATGGGTTTGAACCTTAACTCAGTGGCTGTTTGCAGTTTGTGCTCTAACAAGGCAGTGGCACGGCCACAATTGGAGACCGTGGCACTAACGTTCATGGTGATGAAATGCTTTGGGAGGTTGGTTCTGGCGCATATCAACCTCTACCTTAGCAAGAACCTGAACCCACTATAATTTGCCTACCACCATAATAAGTCAACAGGCAATCTCGCTGGCTCTTCTCTGCACTGGATCACTTGAACAATAAGAACACGTACATCAGGCTGTTGTTCATCAATTGCACCTCAGCGTTCAACATCATTATCTCCTCCAAACTTGTAATCAAGCTCAAGAAACTGAGTCTCTACACATCCCTATGCAACGATCCTTAACTTTCTCATCAACAGATTATTATTTGTACGAATTGGCAACAACGCTTTCCTCTCAATAACCATCAGCACAGGAGCACCTCAAGGTTGGGTGCTCTACTCACTCTATACCCATGAATTAGCTAAGACAAATGTGGGTCCCTTGAAGACATAAACAGGTGAATTTATTATGGGGAACAAGGAAATGGCAGACGAGTTGAACAGGTACTTTGGTTCTGTCTTCACTAAGAAACAATCTCCCAGATGTATTAGGGGACAGAGGACCTAGGGTGACGGAGGAACTGAAGGAAATTCACATTAGTCAGGAAATGGTGTTGGGTAGACTGAAGAAGGCAGTGGAGGCTGATTCACTGGATGCATTCAAAAGAGAGTTGGATAGAGCTCTTAAGGCTAGCGGAATCAAGGGATATGGGGAGAAGGCAGGAACGGGGTAGTGATTGTGGATGAACAACCATGATCACATTGAATGGCGGTGCTGGCTCGAAGGGCCAAATGGCATACTCCTGCACCTATTGTCTATGTATCTATGATTGTGTAGCCAGACACAGATCCAATACCATCTTTAAATTCACTGATGACACCACCATTATTGGACGAATTACAGGTAATGATGAGTCAGAGTATAGGAAGGGGATTGATAATACGATTGAATGGTGCCAGAAGAGCAACTTGCTCTCAACGTCAGCATGACCAAGGAGCTGATTGTTAACTTTAGAAAATGGAAGCCAAGGGTCCACAATACTGCCTCATTATCAGCTCAGCTCAACAACTTCAAGTTCCTGAGCACACATGGCATCTGTATTCACCGAGGAGAAGAACTTGGAGGTCAGTGAGATCTGTGTGGAGAATGCATTCATAAAGCTCATCAAAGCCTCTACTTCCTCAGAAGATTGAGGAGATACAGTATTTCGATGAATACTCTCTTGAACCTCGACAGATGTATGGTAGAGACCATATTCATCAGTTACATCATAGCCAGTTTGGCAACATGAATGCCCTGTATTGAAGGAGATTAAAAAAGTAATGGACACCGCACAGTCCATCACAGATACTGTCCTCCCCACCATCGAAAATATCTATGGGAGACGCTGTTTCAAAAAGGCAGCTGGCTTCACCAAGGACCCTCACCAGCCTGGCCATTCTCTCATTTCACTCCTATCATGGGAAGAAAGTATAGGAGTCTGAAAACCATGACCTCCAGGTTCAGGAATAGCTTCTTCCCTGCAACCATCAGTCTCACAACAAAACACTAAACTATAATTATAATTATAAACTATCTTGGTTGTACGAAGGATTTGGGGCTTTTTGTACTAATACTGGGGTTTATAATTTATTGATTTTTTAATTGATTATGTCATCTATGGGTTCTTCTCAATCTTCTAAGAAAGTAGAGCCGTTGATGGGCTTTATGCATCAATATGCACCCAGGAACTTGAAATTGTTGACTCTCTCCATTGTCGACCTGTTGATGAAGGCAGGTTCATGTATCCTCGGCTTTCCTTTTCTAAAGTCAACTATCAGCTTCTTTGTCTTACTCTTTCCCATGTAACAACAGGAGATCCAGGAGATTCAGAACACTGTTCCATTCACAGTTATGACAATGAGAATCTATTTTCTTGTCAATTTAATTATCCTTCTGCTTCCACTCTGACCTCCCTCTCCTTTGTTTCTCATGCTGTTGTATTGAATTCCAACTCGTGACACTGATCATTCTAATAAGAACATTGCAGGGTTCAGTATACAACATAAAGTTCAACAATTTTAGATACCAGGTTTTTTATCAGGACTGGACAAGTTCAGATGAAAAATGCAAGGAACTGCAAATGTTGTTTTACAAAAAAAGGACACAAAGTACTATAGTAACTCAGTGGGTCTTTGGAGGACATGTATAGGTACATGTTGGACTGGGATGCTTCTTCAAATGAAAGTTCCTCAGGCCATGAACGTTGAATAAATATTTCTTGTTCCACAGGTGCTGCCTGACCTGCTGAGTATCTCTCTTTTATTTCAACTTTCCAGTAACATCATCGCTTTGTATCTAAGGAAGACACAAAATGCTGGAGTAACTCAGCAGGACTGGCAGCATCTCTGGAGAGAAGGAATGGGTGACCTTTCGGGTCGAGACCCTTCTTCAGGTCTGAAGAAGGGTCTCGACCTGAAATGTCACCTATTCCTTCCTACACATTGCTTTGTATCTCACAGTTCCAGGGCTTTTTTCTCCCTTTCTTGTTCCCGTGCACCCTCCTATTTCCATCTCCTCCAGACAAATCAACGGTAATTAATTAGCCTTCAACATCTGCGGTGCTGGATCGAAGGGCCAAATGGCCTCCACATGCACCTATTTTCTATTTTCTATCCCCTGTTGACATTTGTGATATTCAGTCACAGTTGGCCATGGACATTTGCTTTACTCTCTTCACCCCTTCCCCTTTCAGCAGTATAACAAATGTTTAATTTCGAACTCTGTAATAAATCTGAAATACTAAGTCTATTTCTCCCTTTGTGGTCATTTTTGTTGTCATTTGTTTCCGAATTTCATTGCAATAATTCTTTAGCAGTGTCTCTGCACCACATCTATATTCGGGAAAGGATCATAGATACACTGGTGTTGAATTTGGTTAATTTAATGTTATCAAATAAATGCTGCAGATAGAATCTTCTGGGTATTTTGCTATTCCTAAATTAATTGGACATCTTGTGGAAAAATTGAAAGAGACAACAAGATTTTGTTTATGTGGAAACATAACCGATAAAGGAAGAATACTGTTCACATGATGAACATCCCTGCCATTATGACATAGCTGCCAGTACAACAATTGGATTCACTCTCCGAGTCCTGAGTTCTTCAATTGTTTTCCTAATCTTTCTTTTTGCCTGTTGATTCCTTGACAGGTTTGGATTTAATAAATAAAAGGTATTGACCTTTTAATAGTCGATATAATTTGGGTAACACAGTGAATAGATCACAACACTATTTTCCTTTGAGATCTCCTTTTAATCAAAATGCATTCTGCACGACTTAAGTAGAATAGCTTTTGAATATTTAATATGCAACCACCGAACAGAAGATGCACTAAGACCATTAAAGAGATAGATTTTATTTATATAGCACCATTCATATCTCGTGGGCATAGCAAAGCCCTTCATAACCAATTATTCGTTGTCCATTTGGGCACTGAGGTGCACTATAATGTGTAAACGAATGAACATGTAATCTGTTTTAGTGGCTTTGATTGATGGACATATCAGTACTGTGAGAACTCTTTTTTTTGTTGCATGAATACCATTGGCTCTACTTTGTATGCCTCATTTAACCTCTCCTCAGAAGAAGACCTTTGATAGTGCGCTTCTGTGCTTAAATCTATCTGAGCTTGAGCTCATAACCTTCTGACTCAAAGGCAACTGAACCCAGTCAGGTGCTTGAAGCTCTTTAATGTCATTGAACATAAATGAATGCTGATGGAGGAACAAGACACTGATAAAATAAAATGATCTAAATCTACTTTTGCTAAAAGTAGTTGATTACCCTTCATTTAGTCATATTCATGGATAAAATGTAATTCAAAAATTGATGGTCATAAGGTGTATGGATAGGAAAGGTTTAGAGGGATACGGGCTTCAAACGCAGGCAAATTGAACTAGTTTAGATGGAGCATCTTGGTCAGCATGGACAAGCTGGCCCAAAAGACCTGTGTCTGTCCGGTTGAAGCCACATTACAGGAATACCTGTGTGCTAAATAACAGAAACCAGCCTGCAACGGACCAAACCAAACAATCTCACAACAAACAGTACAAATTCAAAATCTACTAAACCCCCCCACACCTAGTCATGAACAGGGTGGATAATTAATCAGCTAATGGGAAGAGATGTCTACAGGTTCATCTCTGTCCTCACTGAAGGCAGCACCCAGCTCGAGAGTATTACAAGAAATACCTGCAACCATGTTTGGCCAGAAGAGTGGAATCGATGATCTATCATGGCTTCCTCCTGAGATCTTCAACAGATGGTAGTTCCAGACATTTTGATTCACTTCAAGTTTGCAATGGCTGAGAGCATTGAATATATCGAAGGCTATCAGACAAAATAACAACTCATGACAGCTTATTTCCCTTTTTTTTTATCAGATTGCTGAATGGACCTCCCATTAACTAGGGTGTAGTCCTGATCTTCCAACCTACCTCGTTGTGGACATTGGACTTTTTCTCTGGAACTGTAATGCTACAATGCATGTACAAGGCATGTACAATCCTACAATACAAGGCAAGAAACATGTTCCTGATGTTGGGGGAGTCCAGAACCAGGGGCCACTGTTTAAGAATAAGTGGTAGGCCATTTAGAACGGAGATGAGGAAAATCTTTTTCACCCAGGGAGTTGTGAATCTGTGGAATTCTCTGCCTCAGAAGGCAGTGGAGGCCAGTTCTCTGGATGCTTTCAAGAGAGAGTTAGATAGAGCTCTTAAAAAATAGCAGAGTCAAGGGATATGGGCAGAAGGCAGGAATGGGGTACTGATCGTGGATGATCAGCCATGATCACAGTGAATGGTGGTGCTGAACTATATACAAAAATGAATTTCACTGTACCTTGGTACATGTGACAAGTAAAGTACCATACCATCCATCGACACCTCCACCTTCTCCCCTGGAGTCGCCGACATACTCCACCTTGGAAGATGTCCGCGACTGCAGGGGAAAAGGAGGAGGAGGCGGAGGGGGAGTGGATAAAGTGATGGGTGAGAGGGGAGGGAGCCCCACAGTGACCAATCTCAGCCTGTCGGTAGCAGCGGCCTGAAGAAGCGCAGCCTGTCGGGGACTAAAGTGGGAGCTGCAGCAACAGCTGCATCAACTGGTGAAGAAGGACTAGCTGAAATGACAAAGTGCTGGACTAACTCAGCAGATTGAATCAGTCTGAAGAACAGTCCCGACATCACTTATCCATGTTCTCCAGAGATGCTGCCTGACCCGCTGAGTTACACCAGCACTTTGTGTCCTTTTATGTCCTCTGCAGTTCTTTATTTCAACTACATATGATCATAATCCTTTGCTCAGTTATAGAGGACAATGGGCAATAATGGACACCATTCCCCCCTCCCTTATGGTCCATTATAACGAGGATTTACTGTGGTCCTGTATGTTCACCTAAACTGTTTCAGGACATTTACAATGTGGGAACTAGCCCAGGTATTTCCTGTTCACAATAAACAGAACAGATCCATATTGGTTAACCAGCATCCGACAGTCTACTCTCAATCAGCACCAAACTATTTCCGACAGTGCTATGAAGCAGTGCTCACTCACCAATAATCTGCTCACCATGGCTATGTTGTTAAGAGCTTACCATAACTTTGGTCCAAGCATGGGCCAAAAAGCTTAGTTCCAGAAAGGAGGTGATCACAATTACCCTTATCATCAAGGCAACATTTGATCACAATTACCCTTATCATCAAGGCAACATTTGACCAGGTGTGGTATAACGGCACCCTGGTAAAACTGATGACAAAGGCATCAACTAGAAAACACTGGTGGTTGGAGTTATGCCACACACACAGAGGAAGGTGGTTATGGTTGTGGAAAGTCAATGATCCCAGTTCCAGGATGGCAGAATCCAAAGCTTCACTATCTTCAGTGGCTTCTTCATTGACTTTTGCAACTCCTTAACAAATGAAACATCCTAGCCTACATGTTGTAGCAAGACCAATGTGAACAAACCGACATGGCCTCAGAGAAACAAACTCGACTCAAGCAAAAAAACTGTAATTTTGTCCATAATTATAACTAAATAAAAGTATAGATGCTCTTCGAGGTAATAACTGCTGTTAGCACATTAGCCAGCCATTGCGATTTGAAGGGAATGACGGAAACAAAAACACTGTTGGAGGAGTTGAGGCCAGTATAGATCAGCCATGATCACATTGAATGACAGGGCAGACCTCAGACATCTGGTGGCCTACTCCTGCTCCCATTTTATAGAAGATAGAACAGTACAGCACAGGAGCAGGCTCTTCAGCCCACAATTTCGGTACTGAACATGATACCAAATAAAGTAATCACTGCTTTCACATGATCTAAATTCCTGCATATCCATGTGGCTATCTAAAAGCTTCTTAAAAGCCTCTATTATATCTGCTTCCACCACCCCTGGCAGTGCATTCTAGACACCACCACCCTCTGTGTAGAAAACCCACCTCACACATCTCCTTTAAACTTTACTCCTGTCACCTTAAAGCTATGCCCTGTAGTCCTTGACATTTCCACCCTCGGAAAAAAGATTCTGACTATCTACTCTATTCACGTCTTTAATATTGTTATATACGGTCACCCCTCAAACTCCGATGCTCCAGAGAAATCAATTCAGGTCTGTCCAACCTCTTCTTGGAACTAATGCCCCATAATCCAGGTAGCATTTTCTTGAATTATTGTGAAAATGCCACATAGTATTTGAATATTTTTTTCCTTCATATGAATAATATTTGAACTCTAGTTACATAGCAGATTCTTAATGTAAGAAAATAACTGCAGATGCTGGTACAAATCGAAGGTATTTATTTCACAAAATGCTGGAGTAATTCAGCAGGTCAGGCAGCATCTCAGGAGAGAAGGAATGGGTGACGTTTCAGGTCGAGTCTGAAGAAGGGTCTCGACTCGAAAGGTCACCCATTCCTTCTCTCCTGAGATTCTGCCTGACCTGCTGAGTTACTCCAGCATTTTGTGAAATAAATAGCAGATTCTTAATGTTGTTGTAAATTACAGGAGATCATAAATTTCTCCAAGTACATTTTGGGTATGGGATTGGAAGCCTCACTTCATTACTTACAACTGCACACATTCACAGATTAATATTGAGGAAAAATGTAAAAAATTGTTTATTGAAAGCCCTAAGAGGATTACAGACCAAAATAGCTTTTTAACCAAATCTGCATAATTAAAAGTCTTGCATCGAGTTCATGTCTACAATGTACCACACTTGAAAATATCACATGCTTCTTTGAATATGTTTTGCCTGAATGCAATTGGTTTAAATATAAAAGGCACATTGATTGATTAAAAGTTGCAGCATGGAAACAGGATTTTCAGCCCATTGAGTCTATGCTGACCGTCGATTAACCATTCACACTAGTTCTGTTATCCCACTTTAGCATCCACTATCTATATACTAGGGGAAATTTACAGAGGTCTATTAACCCACAAACCCGCACGTCATTGGAATGTGGGAAGAAACCGGAGAACCCAGGGGAATGAATCCCACACTATCACAGGTGGACATGCAATGTATGTCCTTTCTTAAATGAACTGAGGAATGATAAATGATCAGTTACATTGAAGGAAGTGTATCACAAACTTAATCAGCAGATGGGAGCACGAAGATTAAAGCTGCAAACAGAGCAGAGAATTCATTATGGCACAATGGCAGAGCCACTGCCCTGCAGCACCAGAGTCCCAGGGTCATACCTGTCCTTGGGTATTGCCTGTGTGGAGTTTGCACATTCTTCACGTGACTATATGGGTTTCCTCTGGGGGCTCCTGTTTCCTCCCTCATCCCAAAGATGTGATGGTTGATAGGTTACTGCATCAACCACTGTAGCCATTGTAAATTGCCACTAGCGTTTCTGTAAATGGTAGAACTCGGAGGTAAATTGGCACCTATCAATGTCCTCCAGACATGCTGCCTGACTCACTGAGTTACTCAGTGTTTTGAGTTTTTATTTGTAAAGCAGCATCTGCAGTTCCTTGTGTCTCCATTTCACTGACCATCAAAATCCATTTCCAAAATCAGTTATTAATCCCATTATTTTATTCTCCCATCATCTTTGCCAATCTGTCGATGAGGAAGTCGAGTTGCAGAGAGATACGCAGAGACCCAGTTCCGCGAGCTTGGTAACCAGTATGGAGGGGATGATGGTATGGAACGCTGAGCTGTAGTCTCTGAACAACAGCCCAACACATGTGTTTTTATTGTCCAAGTGCTCCAGTGCAGAGTGGAGAGCCATTGAGATTGCATCCTCCGTTGACATGTTGTGACAGTAGGCAAACTGTAATGGGTCGAGTTCTTGTTGAGGTTGGAGTTGATACGTTCCATAACCAACCTCTCAAAGCACTTTATCACCACGGACGTTAGTAACACCAATTAATTATTGTTGAGGCACGTCACCTTACTCTTCTTGGGCACCAGTATTACTGATGCCCTCTTAAAGCAGGTGGGAACCTCAGACCTCATTAATGAGAAGTTGAAAATGTCCGCAAACACTCTAGCCAGTTGGTCTGCACAGGTTTTGAGAACACGACCGGGTATACCATCAGGTCCAGACGCTTTCCAAGGATTCACCCTCCTGAAGGATCTTCTGACGTCGGCCTCTGTGACTGTGACTGTAATACCATTAGGACGTATGGGGGCTTGGGAAGGCACATCAGTATTCTTGTCAAGGAGTGATGCTTCACTGTGCTTGAACTGCCCCCGGATTTCGCCTTGTAGGAGGTAATAGCATTCAAGTTCTCAGCTGCCGAACATCTGCCGCATCCACCAGTGAAAGTCCCTTTTGACCTTTGTGATGGCTTTGGCAAGGTCGTATCTGGACTTCTTGTAAACTCCTTCAAAACCAGACTTGAATGCCCGGGTTCTGGTCCTCACAAGAATGCGGATCTCCTAGTTCATCCAAGGCTTCTGGTTAGGAAACACTAGGATGGTCGAAGTGCTGTACCTTTCTCTGAGTCAAATCTGTATTAAATACTGGATTCTAACTAGATTTTAATTGTAAAAAAATAGAGGGAAACTATCCTTAAAGGTATTCTTTTGTGTAATGTTTGCCCTGCATCCTCAACCAATATATTGTTAGTTCGCCACCAAAGATGTGCAAAGACTCAGCTGATTCTGTGAAATAAGGTGAAACAAGTAGGTGATAGACAAGGCAACATTTGAGAACCTGTGACCATAATATAATTAGGTTTTATGTAGCAATGGAGAAAGAAGAGGTCAAAGATTAAACAACATTAATTAAAAAAATAGTTTGTGATTGAAGGGAACTAATAGGCATTTAGGTAGAACAAAGAAGCAACTAGTAGAGTTCTGCCTTAGCAAAGAGAAATATTTAAATATGAGATGGAAATGTTAGACATTAAATGCATTTGTGTAAGGAAAATTGTGGATTTAATGGTGGAATTCGACAGGAATCTGTGGTAAGAACTCTGTGATATATATAAACGACTTGGACATAAATGTGAATATGTTGGTTAGTAAGTTGTTAGGCAACACTAAAATTGCTGGAGTTGCAGACAGTGAGGAGGCTGCCAAAGTATATGCCGGAAATTAGATGAGTTACAAATATGGGCAGAAAAATAGTAGATGGAGTTTAATCCGAGCAAGTGTGAGGTGTTGCACTTTGTGAGGTCGAATGTAAGGGGAAAGTATACAGTCAATGGCAGGTCCATGAGCACCATAGAGAGATCTTGGAGTCCAACTCCATAGATCCCTGAAAGTAGCAACACACGTGGTAAAGAAGGGGTATGCTTGCCTTCATTGGTCAGAAATCATGTGGCAGTTTTATAAAAACTTTGGCTGCCCATATTTAGAATATTATGTGCAGTTCTGATCACCCCATAAAGAAGGATAAGGAGGCTAAGGAGAGGCAGCAGAAGAGGTTGTCCAGTCTCTCCTTATAGCTAATACCCTCCATTTGAAGAAGCATTCTGCCTTGAATAGAGGGAATTAGTTATAAGGAAAAGTTGGACAACCACTTCTGCATCCTCTCCAAAGCCCCCACATTAGGTTATTAGCTAAAAGGAGAGGCTAGACAAAGGTTGATTGTTTTCTATGAGTTGAGGGAAGACCTGATAGAAGTATTTAACATTTTGGGAGGCGTAGATAGGGTAGTCAGTCTGAACCTTTTTCCCAGGATGGAAATGTCAAAAACCAGATTGCATAGCTTTAAGGTGAGAAGGGGAATGCTTAAAGGAGATGCGTGAGCAAGTATTTTGCACAAGAGGTTGGTAACTGCTACGAATATACTATCAGGGGTGATGGTGGATGAAGATACAATAGTGGCTTTGAAAACGATTTTGGATGGATACGTGGATATGCAGGGAATGGAAGGATATGAATCACTTAAAATTAGTTTAATTTGGCATCGTGTTCGGCACGGACTTTGTGGGCCGCAGAGCCCTGTGGTTTAGTTTACTTTAATTTAGAGATACAGCGCGGAAACAGGCCCTTTCGGCCCACCAGGTCCATGCCGACCAGCGATTCCCGCACATTAACACTATCCTATACACACTATCCTATACACACTAGGGACAATTTTTACATTTACCAAGCCAATTAACCTACAAACCTGTGTGGAGGAAACTGAAGATCTCGGAGAAAACCCACACAGGTCACAGGGAAAACGTACAAACTCCATACAGATGTAGTTGGGATTGAACCCGGTCTCCGGTGTTACATTCGCTGTAAGGCAGCAACTCTACCGCTGAGCCACCCATGACTCTGTGGTGTACTGTTTTATAATCTAAGAAAAGTTTGTCTTTTTTCATGTGTAAATATAATCCAAAATGTTCTTAAAAACTGAATGACACAGTCAGATATGCTTCTTGCAAGTGCTTTGAAGGTATCTGCTCCTGGGACATTACAGTTTTCATCTTTTAATTGAGTTTTGTGTTTGGTTTAAACCAATGAACTCAATAGTGATGCTGAACAAGAGACTGCCACCTAGTGCCTAATAAGGGAATGCCAACAGAGCTTTATTTGTCATTCGGTACCAAGGTACCGAACGAAACTACATAGCAGTCACACACAAAAAAGAACACAAGACACATGACCCCAACACATAACGTCCATCACAGTGACTCCAAACACCCCCTCACTGTGATGGAGGCAACAAAACTTCCACTCTCCAACATAGGACTTAAAGATATGTCCAATTGCACAAGTTTTAAACTGTGTTTAGCTGTGTTACTCCATGAAACAAAGAACAACTGCAAATGACCCAACTTCTTATCCTCCCCATGTGACTCTCCACTTCAGCTTACATTACACCTTGAACAGCTTTGTGTTTTCTTTTGTCAATGAGATGAAACAATTCGTTCTAAACGAATTGCGTTTGTTAAATTGCACAAAACAGTGGTCGAAAACACTGCCAGGCAACATGGTATTTTACTTGAGATGAATTTCATTCAACGTGTTTAAGATTACATTTCTGATGGAAATTGATTGACAACTGCAACGCACAGTGTAAAATTGAGCAAGGATGGTTACTATTTCCAAATGTTCACATCCCAGCAGATGCTGGAGCCTTGAGCAAAACTCAGCGGGTCAGGCAGCATCTGGGAGTCATAGAGTCATAGAGTGATACAGTGTGGAAACAGGCCCTTTGGCCCAATTTGCCCACACCGGCCAACATGTCCCAGCTACACTAGTCCCACCTGCCTGCGCTTGGTCCATATCCCTCCAAACCTGTCCTATTCATACACCTGTCTAACTGTTTCTTAAACATTGGGATAGTCGCAGCCTCAACTACCTCTTCTGGCAGCTTATTCCGTACACCCACCACCCTTTATGTGAAAAGGTTACCCCTCGGATTCCTATTAAATCTTTTCCCCTTCACCTTGAACCTCAAACTAAATAGACGATGATAGGGAAATAAATAGACGATGTTTCTTGGTGGGACCCTTGTTTGGACCAAACTGTAAGTTCCCTTCACTGATGGTGCTTGACCCACTGAGTTCCTCCAGCTTGTTGTATTTTGCTGTAATCCTTCCTTATCTCATATCCTGGTCCCATAGCAGAAGCGTCCACGTCGTGGGGCTGGAAACTGGAAGTGTCCTGGGCTAATTCCGCTACCACCGTCGTCTACTGTACAAGTGAGGCTCCCATTGATTGTCAACGGAAGCTTACGCCCTTTTCAGGACGGACGATGATAGTGATGTAACATTTGAATGATGGACATGAAAGAAGTAGACCTCATATCCTTACACTTACTGTACCCAGTGATGGGAAACATTCAGGCAGATAAACTGGAAAATCTGTCGATGGCCCCTGACAGCTGGAGGCAAATCCCAATTTTCATGCACCAGTAAGTTAGGTTTGGTCCGACCTGTTGCGTGGCTGCACCCCAAATTGTCTGCAGGGATAACTGACTTTATGGAATTTGATGAGGGAAGCAGCTTTTTCATCAGTGCAAACAAGCTGGAACCACATTTGCTGATGGTTTACCAAGGACAGCCACAGCAATTAAAAGCAATTCAAATTGATTAAAAAGATTATCAATGCAAACACAGCCACTTGTGTGAGGAGAAGACTGCAAGGATAAATAATTTCCAGTCCATGGCTTGATACCACTCATTCAAAATATTAGGTAGAATGGTTTCCTTTTTGAAAGAATTGTCACTGTTCTGTGGAAGTGCAAACTAAAAGGGAGGAGTCAACAGACGTCATAGACTCATAGAACATGGAAATAAGAACTTCCGCTCAATTCATCCCTATCAACCATGTTGCTTAACTGAGATAGTCTTACTTGCCTGCACCTGGTCCATATTCCTCCAAAGCTGTACTATCCTTGTATCTGTCCAAATACCTTTTAAATGTCATAATTGTACCTGCCTCTAATACTTTCTTTGGGAGCTAGTTCCCTACACCCATCCCTCTGGGTAAAAAAGTTGCCCCTAAGGTTTCAATTAAATCTTTCCCCTAGCCCCTCTATTTCTTGATTCCCCACCCTGGGAAAAAGACCCTGTGCATTCCTCCTATCTGTTCCCTACATGATTTTATACACCACTACAAGATCACCCCCAACCTCGTGAATACATTTCTAGCCAGCCCAACCCCTCCTTACGGTTCATGCCCTCGAGTCCTGGCACCATCCTAATAAATCTTCTCTACACCTTTTGCAACTTACCTGACAGAATCTACCTGACTCACTGAGCTCCACCAGCATTTGTTTTTTTGCTCAAGATTCCAGCATCTGGAGTTCATAGAACATAGTTCATACAGCATAAGAACAGGACCTTCGGCCCACGGAGTCTGTGCCAAACATGATGCCAAGATTATCTTTCTTCTACCTGCACATAATCCATATTCTTACATTCCCTGCATATCCATGTGCCTATCCAAAAATCTCTTAAATGCCACTATCTTATCTGTCTCAACCACCAACCCCCGCAGTGCTTTCCAGGCACTCACCACCCTCTGTGTAAAAACGCTGTCGCTCATATCTCCTTTAAACTTTGTCCCTCTCACCGTAAAGCTATGCCCTCTAGTATTTGATTTTTCCATCCTGAGAAAAAGATGCTGACTGTCTACCCAATCTATGCCTCTCATAATTTTAGATAGTACTTTCAGGTCTCCCCATAACCTCTGGCATTCCAGAGAAAACAATCCAAGCCTATCCAACCTCTCTCAGTAGCTAATCCAGGCATCATTATGGTAAACATCCTCTTCACCTTTCCAAAGCCTCCACATCATTCCTGTAATGGGGCGACCAGAACTGCATGCAAAATTCCAAATGCGGCCTAACCAAAGCCCTGCAGAACAGCATGATGACTTCTTGACTCAATGGCCCGACCTATGAGGGATATGGATTACTATAGGCCTTCTTTACCACTCTATCTACTTGTGTTGCCACTTTCAGGAAGTAATGGACTTAGATCCCAAGATCCTTTTGTACATTGATGGTGTTAAGACTCATGCCATGCCCTGGTTTCTGTTCTCTTGAGGTCTTGAGCTATAGGGAGAGGTTGGGCAGGCTAGGACTATGTTCATTGGAGTGCAAAAGGATGAGGGGTGATCTTATAGAGGTGTATATATAAGGGGAATTGATAGGGTGAGTGCATAAAGTCTTTTACCCAGCATAAGGGAATCAAAAACCAGATTCGCTTAGGTTTAAAGTGAGAGGAAAAATGTATTCCACACAGTGCGTGGTGGGTATATGGAACCAGCTGCCAGAGGAGATAGTTGTGGCAGGTACTATAACAACATTTTAAAAGCATTTAGACAGGTACATAGTTGGGAGAGGATTGGAGAGATATTGGCCAAGTGGCAGCAGATGGGATTAGTGGAGATGGGATATTTTAGTCAGCATGGGGAAGTTGGGCCGAAGGGCCTGTTTCTGTGCTGTATGAAGCATAGCCTTCAACTTTAAAACCAATACATTGCAAACCAATTAAAACAAGGACAATCAACTTAAAATTCCATTGCCATTAGAAACAAACCTAGTGGCACATATAGCTGACTGAGATCACATGTGGGCATCTCACGAATAAATTCAAAAGAGATCTAATTTGTTGTTGCCGGAGTCCAGTGTAATTTTAATTAGGGTGGGATCAGGTCCACGCAATAAAATCTTGAAGCAATGTGCAATGGTTCACTGAATTGATATTGTCCTTTTTTGCGCCATTATCCAAAGTCGGAATTACTTCTTCAGTATACAGCAACTGCTTTGTTTTAGGGAGCCCTCCAAAGCAAATGAGGGTGAGTCTGTGTTTGTGGGTGAATTGTACAATCAATGCAATTGTGGGGAAAAAAGCCTCTAGAAACTGAGACTTTAATGTAAAGCAGTTTCTAACATATTCTTACTAAAATGAGCAGTATTTAATTACTGTCCCTGCAATTTTAGTTTCTGGTGTTAAATCCTAGGGATAAAAATAACAAAAGAGCTTGGTCTCTTACATATTGCTCTGTGCCACTTCAAATATACACAAAGCATTTTTTTCTCTCTCATTCCAGTACAGTTAGAAAACATTTGCAAAGGTAAGGAAGTTAATCTTGTGCATTTTAAGTGAAATTCATCTCAATTAACATACTGTGTTGGTGTCCTTGGCAGTGGTTTCTGTTCAGTTTAACAAACGCTTTAATTCAGATCAGTACTTCATTCGTCCCTTTGACATACGTTCTATGAAAAAGCCCAAAGCTGTCCAACATTAGTGTTAAATCCATGTAAAGTAAGCTTAGAGAAACAGCCACGTGGGGGATGGTAAGAGGTTGGGTCATTCTTTTTGTTCTCTCCCTTGGTATTTCACTTTATACGGATGTTACTCTAACAAGACTACGGAGCATTTATTTTGCAAACAGAAACTTTTTGAAAATCCTGATGTTTCTAGAAGTTGATTGAAATATTATGGAGTAAACACTTTGCCTGCTATGGTGAGATGCCAACATGTTCTATAAATACTCAAGATGCTTTGGTGGGAATTTCAGAAAAAGGAAAATAATCCAGTTTAGTTTTTCCTTTGAGTGGAGATTATTGCAGTAATCCATCTGGTTTTGCATAGTCGTGAATATCTAGTCATTTCTATTCTTACCCTATTATTTTTCGATGCAAAATGGTATAATAAGTAATAACGATTTTCAAAATGACATTGCTTCTGTGAATTTATATTCTGCTTTCTTCAGTGGTTTGAGCGTTTAGGATTAAATGTAAAAGAAAGAGCCCTGTCATGGATAATACAGGACAATAATATTGAATACTGATATTTTCTCCATTTGTGGGTGTATAAACCACAAGATTAGCTTCCCTTCGAGTAACAGGTAATATTCCTAGTCCTGCTAACTTACATTTCCTTTTATGTACACAAATATCCTGCAATTTGCAGTTAGTTCAAATTAGCTGTAGTTTGTATTTTTTTTCAAAACGTATTGCACAATTTTATGTCACATTCTGAGTTCTTAATGGAAAATATAATAGTCTACTCAAACAATAGTGCTTTCAATTATTTTATTATGACATTTAATTAATGGCAACCTGTTTTAATGAATAAAGTCACTCAGAGTCCTTCAGGGCTTCCTAAATAGTGACCAAAAGCAGCAGGGACTTTTTTTTTTAGTTGTATGCTCCCACTCTTCAAGTGCTGTATAGAAATGCTCACTAATGAAGAGGGAGGGGTAGGAGCTTGTCTACATTCAAAGATCACTGGTGAGTCATTCAGCAAAAAAGGACCCCTTACCAGGAATAGTCACAGTTCCGTGGCATTGTACTAGCAAAAGGACCTGATCAAAGGTCTCCCGCGGAGCATGCATGGTTTCCTTTCATGGTACAACCATAATTAAAACTACTAACTCTCTTTTAAAAGGCTGCAGGATGCCATGTAGGCATCTGTCTGGAGTGTCCTTTGTGATGTCATCAGCTGTCAAGGGCCAGTGCAAGAGGGCTTTGAGGAAAATGCCAGTCATGAAGGTGCTTGTAGACAAGGGTCCTGCTAGTGTTTGACAGGAGCCTTGACTGTGTAATTCTTGCTGAATTCACCCCTTGCTATTGCGCTGTCAGCTGCCAGTAAATAAAACTCAAAGAGGCGAGCTGAAGTTTTATTACCTGATCCAAGAGGGTTTTTGTTGGTTCTGGCATCACACAGAGGAAGCTCTTGCTCCCCTATTATTTGTATTTGAAGATGTCCATTGGAGCCTGCAGAGTCTGGGACAGGGTTCAGAGCGGGATCTTTTGAAGAGCGTCAATAGTTGTAACAGTTCAGCTGTTAGGAAGGAGAATAAATGGAGAAGCTTGTTAATCCCCTTTTGGCTCCTCTGATGCCTTTTGGCCTTTTATCACAACCCTATTAGGCTCGTACTCATCTCAGGCTGAAAAAACATGAATTGTTGTGAAGTACTAATTGGGGAAGGCCATAAATCATTAGGTTCAGGAACTTTCTCTAACTGGAAGTCAACTCACCGCAGGAATCAGCTGAAGGCTAGAACTTCTCCAAAACAATGACACTTTTATGTTTAATACTGTAAAAAGAAATCCCAATTGAATCACTTGCAATATACCCATGAAGATTATACAACACTGCTACTGCCTCAGATTCATCACATGCAGTAAATACATGTTAGGAGAATGATAAACCTGTAAACAATAATAGTTTTGTTAATTGGTATTTAAAGAAACCATTTTCATTTACATGGAAAATAATTGGCCTGACCCAACTGTTATGAACCAAGCGCGACTAATGACTTTCTTGATGTTAATTAAATCCTATTGCTCTGCACCAAAATTGGTGTGGATTTGTTTCTTATTGATACAGCATGGAAACAGGCCCTTTGGCCCACTGAGTCCACGCCGACCATTGACCACCTGTTCACACTAGTTCTATGTCATCTCACTTTTGCATCCACTCCCTATACACTGGGGGCTAAACACAGATGCTAATTAACCTACAAATCTGCACATCTTTGGGATGTGAGAGGAAACCAGAGCACCCGGAGGAGACTTATACCCTCACAGGGAGAAGGTGCAAACTCCACACAAACAAGGTGAGGATTCTGTGTTGGCCAACGGCATGAGTGATAATGGAAGTTGATATTTGTTGCATGAAGAGTCAGGTGTGGTGCAGATTAACGACTGCCAGTCATTGTCACTTTTGCGATTCCTATCGCAGAATAACATTAAACCTCTGTCCGCAACAGTGAAAATAGACAATAGACAATAGACAAAAGACAATAGGTGCAGGAGTAAGCCATTCGTCCCTTCGAGCCAGCACCACCATTCAATGTGATCATGGCTGATCATTCTCAATCAGTACCCCGTTCCTGTCTTCTCCCCATACCCCCTGACTCTGCTATCCTTAAGAGCTCGATCTAGCTCTCTCTTGAATGCATTCAGAGAATTGGCCTCCACTGCCTTCAAAGGCAGAGAATTCCACAGATTTACAACTCTCTAACTGAAAAAGTTTTTCCTCATCTCCGTTCTAAATGGCCTACCCCTTATTCTTAAACTGTGGCCCTTGGTTCTGAACCTATCGTGTTATGGTTTGAGGAAATTATTTTAAGGTTTAAAATATCAAACAGCACCCTAATATGTTGCAAAGATTTTAAACCCCTAATTTTGAAAATGGGCCAAATGCAGGAAAATGGAACTAGCTTAGATGGGCCTTCTTGGGTGGCATGGATGAGATGGGCCAAATGACCTGTTTTTGTGCTGTTTGACTATGACTAAATGGTGCCATTAAATGAAAGCTAATCCCAATGATAATAATCAAACTACTACTTTTGTTCCAGAAAGGAAATCTACAATTCATATTCAGTCAAGGCTACATGTGATCCATCTCAACTACCATGTGACTTCAGGGCTATTTGGGATGGACTTTAAATACTGACTTTCTAGCACCATCCATATGCAGTAAACAAATAAAATGAGTATTACTGGGCCAATGAGCAAAAAAACATTGTGTTGGAGGAGCTCAGCGGGTCAGGCAGCATCTTTGGAGAGAATGGACAAGCAACGTTTTGGGTTGGGCCTGTACTTCAGACTGATGTTTAAGCCATGTGGGACAAGATGGTGGTGAAGGGCAAGGGCTGGGGAAGGACTTGTGGCTGTAGTAGTGAGTCTAGGCTAAAACATGGTCAAAGGGCAGGAGAGCAGCAGGAGTCATAGGGGAGCAGTGAAAGAGGGTCTCACACAAGGTAGGCATACCTCGAGGAGATTTTGAGCAACCTTAGTTTTCCGGGCCAATGTGGTTTAGCTGACTTTACAATGTGAGAAAGCTTCGGCAGAGGGTGGATGTGAAGTCAATTTATTTGATGATCAACATGAATTTTTACAATGAATGGGCCATTCCGGAAATCTACCTTACTCCAAAACTTGTAAAATGCATGACAGCAAATAAGATAATTGTTTGAACACACATTATCACAAAATATTAATTATGGTTAATTACGGCACCTCCTTAGCTGATGACCTGAACTCTTTTTACGCACGGTTCGAGACGGGTAACATCACCCCTAGCTCGCCGTCTAAAAACAACACTGACAGTGCGCTGGCTAGCGAGGCTGGAGGGGGATCCACCGCCGGGGATGTGCACACATTCTCGGTGTCCGAGCACGACGTGAGGAGGGCTCTGACGCGTGTGAACACGAGGAAAGCTGGAGGCCCAGATGGTATAGCTGGGCGAGTACTAAAATCTTGTGCTACTCAGCTTGCTCCAGTGCTCACCACAATATTTAGCCTCTGCTTTGGCCAAGTCCGTGGTCCCTGCATGCTTCAAAAGATCCATTATTGTACCGGTGCCAAAGAATGCCTCTCCAGCTTGTTTGCAATGACTACTGACCGGTGGCCCTCACCTCGGTTGTCATTAAATGCTTCGAGAGTCTAATCAAGAACCACATCTGTGCCCTCCTTCCTCACAACATGGACACACTGCAGTTCGCATACCCTCCGAACAGATCCACGGATGATGCGGTCTCCCAGGTTCTGCACACCGCTCTCTCTCATCTGGACAGCCAGAAGGGGGGCTATGTGAGGATGCTGTTCATTGACTTTAGTTCAGTTTTCAATACCATAGTCCCTACCAGACTTGCTGAGAACCTGCTGGAACTGGGGCTTAACTCTTTTCTGTGTGCCTGGGTCCAGGACTTTCTCACCGCCAGGCCCCAAGTGATCAGGATGGGGAAACATACATCTAGCCCCCTCACCCTGCACACAGGATCCCCCCAGGGTTGCGTCCTTAGTCCCCTACTGTACTTCCTGTACACACATGACTGTGTGGCCAGGCTCAGCTCAAACTCCATCATCAAGTTTGCTGATGACACTGTGGTGGTGGGCCGGATCTCCGACAACGATGAGAAGGCCTACTGGGAGGAGGTGGCTGATCTGGCACTCTGGTGTCGGTACAATAGCCTCCTCTTGAATGTCAAAAAAACTAAGGAGCTGATTGTGGACTTTAGAAGGGCTCAACATCCAAGGACATACACGCCACTAGAAATAAATGGGTCTACTGTGGATAGCGTGAGTAGCTTTAAATACCTGGGAGTCCACATCAAAGAGAATCTGACATGGACAACACACATTGCCGCACTGGTGGGTAAGGCAAGGCAGCGCCTTTACCACCTCAGACAGCTGAGGAAATTCAGAGTATCTCTGAGGATCCTTCAATGCTTCTACTCTGGGGCTGTAGAGAGCATCCTGTCCGGCAACATCACAGTCTGGTTTGGGAACAGCTCTGCCCAGGACAGGAAGGCCCTGCAGAGAGTAGTGCGTTCAGCTGAACGCATCATGGGAACTACACCCGCCCCCCTGCAGGACCTATACATCAGGAGGTGCAGATCAAGAGCAAGCAAGATTATGGGGGACCCCTACCACCCCAGCAACGGACTTTTCCAGCTGCTGCGGTCAGGCAAACACCTCCGCTGTCATGCTGTGAAAACGGAGAGGATGAGACGGAGTTTCTTCCCTCAGGCCATCAGGACTGTTAACTATTATATCTCCAGGGACTACATTTTTTTCTGTATTCATTTTAATTTTTATGCTGTAATTGTAATTTTTTGAACAATCCGCAGGCATTGCTACTTTCATTTCACTGCACATCTTGTATGTGTATGTGACAAATAAACTTGACTTGACTTGACTTGACTTGGTTTATGGTTTTCAACAGAAATTATTGTTCTTTGCACAGCTTCATTTGTTTTTTACTTTCTACTATGTCATGTTTCTAATGACATTTATTTAGTTTAGTTTGGTTTAGTTTAGTTTAGTTTAGATTAGTTTAGTTTAGAGATACAGCAGAGAAACAGGTCCTTCAGAGAACCGAGTCCACACCGACGATCAATCACCCGTTCATACAAGTTCAATGTTATCCCAGTCTCGCATCCACTGCCCTCACACTAGGGGCAATTTACAGAGGCCAATTAACCTGTGAACCCGCATGTCATTGGGATGTGGGAGGAAACTCACGCATTCACAGGAAAAATGTGCAAACTATACACAGGCAGCACCCAAGGTCAGGGTCAAACCCGGGTCTCTGGCACTGTGAGGCAGCAGCTCTACCAGCTGCACTACTGTGTCGCTCTTTAAATGTTCTTATGATGATGTTCAACAAGTTTACTTGAAGAGTAATTTACCAGATTGGGATGGTTCCAGCTTCAGCCCCGGTCCGCAAGGGGGTATCTGATTCCCATAGGAGCAATAGATGTCTCTGGTTGGAAGTAGCTGTCACTGTACAGTTTTTGCCAGTAAACGCAGAGAAATATCATGATTTAAGAGGCTAATCAAATAGATTTTCTTCCAATTATTCACATTTAAAATTTTGTCTGCTTCTTCTGACAATCACGTCGGGGGATAAAATCCAAACACCATTTATAAGGTCATATCAATGTTTATTTAAATTTTTAATTGAAACATCTGACCTAAATTCTCATTGATTTTAGCCTTCTAAAATTGAGCAGTCTGCCGATGTCAAGGGTGATGAGCGAACAGTGGCTACTCATTTGGGATATCAAAGGAGAGAGAAAAAAACACCAGCATGTGATGAATAAATGGGAGAAAATCTAATTGCATAGAATGCAATGTGCTGGAGTAACTCAGTGGGTCAGGGATGGATAAGGGGAATTTGGGGTTTGGACCCTTCTTCAGATTGGGCTGCTGAGTTACTTCAGCACTTTGTGTGGAGCATTCCAGCATCTGCAATCCCTTGAGTCTCGCGAAAATCTTCTTGAGGTAAGCAGATAGCATTTGAGCATTTTTGCCCATGCCTAATTGTCTCTGAGAAGATGATGGTTAGCCTCCTCTTTGAATCTAAACTATATAGTCTATTAGAACATAGAACAGTTCAGTACTGGAACCGGACCATCAGCCCACGATGTCTGTGCCAAACATGTTGCAAGTTAAACTATTTCCTTCTGCCAACATTTGATCCATATCCCTCCATTCCCTACATGTCTACAGTCTATCCAAAAGTCTCTTAAATGCCACTATCGTATCTGCCCCATCCATCATCCCCGGCAGTGCGTTCAAAGCATTCACCACCCTCTGTGTAAAAAACTTTCATCCCACATCTCTTTTAAACTTTGCACCTCTCACCTTAAAGCTATGCCCTCTGGTATTTGAATTTTCCATCCTGGGATATATGCCCAGACTGTCTCCCCTATCTTTACCTCTCATTTGAAATATTGTACAGCCTGTGAAGCACCTCTGCAGTGTGTGACAGTAGAGAACGTGGGGCATCCTTGTCAGTGGTCTTCTCTATGCATGCGTCAAGAGTTTAATTGTTATATGTGCCGGAAATGGAACAATGAAATTCTTACTTGCAGCAGCATAACAGGCCTGTAAACACAGTACTCACAGCCAACATAATAAACAAAAAAATCAATAAATTAAAAAAACCCAATATTATTGGAAAAAGCCCTTAGTGCAACCAAGATAGTTGTGGTTTAGTTAGTGTTTATAGTGTTCAAGAGCCTGATGGTTGCTGAGAAGAAGCTATTCTGAACCTGGAGGTCACAGTTCTCAGAATCATATACCTTTTTCCCGATGGCAGGAATGAAATGAGAGTGTGGCCAGGGTGGTTTGGATCCTTGATGATGCTGGCAGCCTCTTTGAGGCAGCGCCTCCTCAGGGCCGTTTTTACAGCATTATGGGCCCCCGGGCAAAGCAGTGTACTGGGGCCCCTACCGTTACTCTCCCCACCCCCCTTTCCCTACCAGCCCCCACCTGTCGTGCCGGCGAAAAGCACTTACCGAAAAGCACTTAGCGATGGACTTAGGGTGCTACATTGTTGCAAAAAGCACTTACAGATCGCTGTGAGAAGAACTTAGGGATGGAAAAGCAAAGCACTTAGGGAGCTAATTGTTGCGAAACAGATCGCTGTGAGAAGCACTTAGGGACCGAAAATGTTGCGAAAAAAGCACTTATTGAACCTACATTTTTAAAGTAGTATTTATTTATTGCAAGTCACTTAACATACACAGATCAGCATGGGGCCCCTATGCTCGTGGGGCCCCGGGCAAGTGCCCATCAGGCCCATGCGTTAAGATGGCCCTGCGCCTCCTATAGATATTTTCAATAGTGGGGAGCGCGTGTGATGGACCAGACAACAGCAGTCACAGTTTATGAGTCAGCAATGGGGACCCTGCCCTATTCTCCCTCTTGTGGGCCATACACTGAGTGCAGAGTAGTCTCCATTGCAAATCTTTATCGAACGGTTAATGCAGAACAAGAGTATTGCATTACTCTGGTCTGTGTAATGACATAGTAATTATGGTCTGTGTAATTACATAGTGCATCATTTTTTTAAAGACAATCTATTTAGGGATGGGGCAACTTGGTTGACATGGACGAGTTGGGCTGAATGACTAGCTTCTGAGCTGTCCCACTCCATGACTGTCTCTTGCTCCTCCCAAGCTTTAAATAGATTTCCAATTGTGCTATCTGTAAAGCTGGAAGAGTGCAAAGTGGTTGAGGAAGAACAACCTCATCATGTACAAAGGTGGAAGATAAAATCGCTCGTTGTTTTGGAGTCATTGGATTCAGATCATATGGGTGTTACTTCAACAAATATTTGTGTAGAAATTACAGATGACATGCAATCGAGACAAACACAGAGGTTAAAGAGAGTAAGCTCAGTGGACAGGATAGACAGGAACATGGCAGGGAGCAAAGTAAGTCATGATGATTTAAACCGCTTTTATTTCAATGCAAGAGGCCTGGCAGGTAAGGCCGATGAACTCATGGATAGGAACATGGACAGGGATGTTATAACAATTAGCGAGCTGAGGGAAGGTGACAAATGGCAGCTCAATATTTCAGGGTACAAATGCTACTGGAGGCATAGAGGTGAAGATGAGGGAAGAGTGGGGGTTGAGCTTTGGATTAGGGAGAACATCACAGTATTTAGGAGGGGATATTCCTGGGGGATTGTTCAGTGAGACTATGGGGTGGAATTCAGAAATAAGAAGAGGATGATCACTGATGGTATTATAAGATTGCCCCCTCTTCCCTGAAGTAAGTGGGAGTTGGAATAGGAAATATGAAGGGATATCACAGACAACGGCAAGAATAATAGGATTAATGTAATAAAAAGGAACTGCAGATGCCAGTTTATATCAAAGATAGGCACAAAATGCTTGAGTAACACTACAGGTCAGTGAGCGTCTCAGAAGAAAATGGGTAAATGACATTTTGACGTTCAGACTGCAGTGGGAAGAGTGGGGGGAAAACAAAATAAACTAGATGCAAGAAAGAAAAAACAGGATAAATCAGGTCCGGCAATAGATGACCTCAGGAAAGGAGGTTCCCTGATAGGCTGATTGTTGGGGAGGGGGGAGTGAGGGGCGAGGGGTGTTTGTAGTAGTTATCTAAAATTGGAGAATACAATGTTCATACCAATGGGTTATGAGCTACCGAAATGAAATATGAGGCACTGTTCCTCCAATTGGCATGTGGCCTGCAGAATAAGAAGAAGATTGAAGAGTCTGAAATAGGGCCCAACCCAAGATATTACTTATCCATGTCCTCCACATTGAGTTACTCCAGCTATTTCTGTTTTCTTTATGGACACAAATACGCATGAAGCAATGCAGTAAATGCAGTATTGATCACAGATTTGTCTTGCCATAAAATTTTGCTGTGCTACACAACCCAGATTTTTCCAGGCCATTACACTCATCCCTCTGCATTGCAATAAGAATATAAGAATGTGTCAACAAATGAAATCTATGACTCTGAGTGCTCAGTCACTTGCAGTGACTTCAGGAGCAGTTCTCTTCATTACATTCATCGATGGATCATGTGGCAACTCTTAGAAACTTGTAACCAGCCCCCACTTTGGGCAGCCTGGGACAAGTTGCTGATTTTTTTATTCACAAAAGCACAGGCAGCAACCCTGATGACAGTATCAAAGCAAAACATTTCCACCAGCATCTTTTAGTTCGTTTTACATTACTCATTGTGTAAAGAGAACAGACGTCATGGGATTTAGGACGGCAATGTTGTTTGCTGCAGATTTCGCTGAATGGTAATGAGTTCCCTGCAGCTTTGGCATGCACACTCATACTGAGTCAAGAGCTGCCGTGTAGGCACTAAGGGACAAAAAAGGGCTCACCTCAGAGCATGCACATAAAACTACCAGCAGACTGATCTCACACCAGAAACGTGTCAAAAACAGCCAGCGAGCTGGGGATCAAAGGCAAGGAAGAATTTTCAACCGGGCATTTTGAACAGAATAATTCCACTCTGAGTATCAAGGATGATTAGCAGCTTGGAGAGGTACAAAGATGTCAATGGAATTTTCAAAGTGTAGGGTGAAAGTAATCATAGAACAAATACCACCCTCATTCAGGGAAATGTTCACACAATTATCAGAATCTGTTTTGAGTACTGTGATAAGGATGAAAGGTATAAAATCCTAAAACTAAATATTTGCATATTTGGCACTGATAAATAATGGTCAATTATTGATAGAGTAAGTAAAAGAAATGGAACCAATCAGACAGCCTGTATAAGAAATGTAAAGAAATTTAGATATTAGACAAATATGAGGATAACGGTTATTAAATCATTATAGACAAATCAGAATAGACTAAAGAAATTCCACATTTCTTCAAAAAACAGTGACCGAGGTATTACTGATAGTATTGATGATATAGCTGATCAGATTGGAGCATCTTAAGCAGCTTGCAAAATTCAAAGGAGTAAGGAAAGTATGTAGGGAGGCACGGGGTTATTCTACATCTAAAATTCTTTGGAAAAGCCACTATATTTGTGCAAAGTTCATCAAAAATCTCTGTGAAACATTGATCACCTTAAGGTATCCTCCCAAATTTTGATAAACGGTGGTATATTATTTCTGCAGCTGGCACACTTACCCCTTCCAAATGTTGCTCATAAGTGATGTTGAGTTGCAAATCCACCCGGAAGTACCCATGTAAAATTTGCTCAACTTAGGTGTGAAATATGGATCACACCTGCAACACCCACCTGAGGTTATCCTTTCCAAACCGACTGATGACCAGTTTGAAATATCCAGCATGGACCCGAGGTGACACATGAAACTGCAGATGTGGTACGCATATAGTTCCATGCTGTTGATGTCTGTGGTGGATTGTTGGCCTATAAGCTGCTTAAGCTATAAGGGCCTGATTTAAAAAAAAATTGAACTTTAGTGATCTTTTTATAATATTAAATATTAAATATTCTGAAAATTAGAAAATCTGATTTTTGACTTTTTAGAGGCATTTTTGCTGGCATGCTGTACTAATCCATACCATCAAAAAAAATGCACTGGATACAAATGATAGGATGTACCTAAGGATATCCTTGCAAAATTGCCTTGAGGCGCCATCACAACGGCCGTATCAACCAAAATCACACCAGAATCTGCTGCACAAAGTCCATCGCAACAACAGCATCCAATGGGAAGAACATAAGGAATAGATTAAGAGTTGACTATTTGGCATCATTTGCCTAGTCTGCCTTTGAGTAAGATTACAGCTGGTCTTTTACATCAACAGCACTTTCCTGCACTAACCATATATCCCTTGACTCCCATAACATGTAACATTCTATCAATGTCTGCCTTAAATATACTCAGTGACTTTGCTTCCACAGCTCACCTGGGTAGAGAATTGCTATTTTTTGTGTGAAGATATTCTTTATTCATTTCTGACCTGAAAGGATGATCGCTCATTTGACAATGTGCCACCTGATTTTGGAGATTCCAGTGAGGAGAAATAGATGAATGGTTGTGGAAAAAGAAATACCTTGCTGGGTCTGTGCAGGACAGAACGCGGCAGTTACTGGAAATCTGGGATGAAAGTGAATGCTGGAATTTCTCACCACCTTCGGTAGCATCTGTGGAAAGAGAAACAGGAAAACTCATTATACCTAATTGGAGAAGTAAGCCCCTAGAGGTTGCAATGTGGATATGTGTTCAATTATATATGCTCTAATTTTGCTTATTTATCTCTTCTTAGATACCTTATAAAGTCCAAATACACCATGTTAATTTTGCCAATTACAATGAATGCAACTAACACATTTCTCAAAAAATATTTTTCTTTCGTAAAGAATCTGCCTTATATGACTATTAATTTCCTAGTGTCAACAGTTTAAGGACTTCAATTCAATGGTTCTTCTGATCTTTAATACTCCCTAAGACCCTACTATACAATACATTCCCCTTATCAGAAAGATATAGAAATAGGAAGGTTATACTACAGCATTATAATACCTTGGTCAAACCTCAGCTTGAAAAGCTGTAGAGGAGATTCACCACGATGCTGGGGTGGAGCAGTTCACTTATGCGAGGGACTGGAGAAGCTAGATCTGGTTTCACTTGAATGGGGGTGATTAAGAGGGGACATGATTGGTATGGATAAGGTAGACTACGGGAAACCTTTCCCCATATCAGAGGTCAATAAAACCAGAGGACTTAAATACTCACCCAAAGTAGTTATTGAATAGGTTTAGGGTAAGGGAAAAACAATATAGAGGTGATATAAGGGGTTCTTTCTTCATCTAGAGAGAGATAAGTATCTGGAATACATTGGCTGTGAGACTGGTTGTAGGTGGAATGTTGACATTATTTAAGAAGTCTGTGAATGTTTTGTCTATATATATTCAGGACAGAGATCAATATACTTTTAGTTATTGAAGCAATCAGGTAATGTGGGATTAATGCAGGAAAATCAGGCAGAGATAAATGATTAGCCAGGTGGTTATGGAAGATGGGAGTAGAGCATATGGGATTGTGAAGGGAATAAAATGGGGATACTGTAAATAGAAACATGATGGTCAGCATGGATTTTGTACTGCTATCGGGTTATTTTATCAAGTGGACTGAGATGCCTTGAAAAACATTGTGCACCGAAGGCCCAATTTCTGTGTGATATAGCTCAAAGGCTATAAATCCTCTTGTGACAAAGGCAGTAACACCATATTGTGCACTCTGGTATTTTTTTTATCTTTGCACTACTTGGTTGTACTTGTGTGTGGTTTGATTGTATTCATGTACAGTATGATTTGATTCGACTGGGATAGCACACTAAAGGTTTTCACTGCTTCTCAGTACACATGACAATAATAAACCAATACCAATACTAATAACAACATGCTGTTTTCCTCCTTAAATGCCTGCATTGTAACTTCCATTGATTTGGGTACCTTTCAATTTCCCACCATTTAAAAAAATATGCTGCCTTGCTAAATTTTTCTACCAAAGTGAATGAGCTCAAATTTTTCCCACATTATGTTCTATTTTTGTTGATTTTGACAACACCTGTATGCTTCTTTGTATGTGTTTTTGTAGTAGCTCTGACACATGTCTTTGACATTGAACCAACCTAGTGAGAGTTCTCCAGGGGAGGGTATGGCTAGCCTGGATGGGTCTGTAGAGTTAGAAGCCCCTATCCAACCATAACATGTGTTCAATTCTTAAAGGAATAGTAAGATGAAGAACTAATTGTCCAGCATTCGTCAAGTATTTTGAAGTGAAAGATTCACAATTAATCTTCTCATACTGTGATCTTTAATCAAGAATTGTCATGTGTACTGGCAACGGAACAGTTAAATTCTTGCTGCAGCTTTATAGGCCATTGACACAATAAGACTCAGCTAAATATACAGTAATCAATAATATAATAAATTAATAAGAAGTAATCTTTGGTAACCGGACGATAATAGTACAGAACTAAACTACATGGTGCAACCAAAACAATCCGTGGTTTATCATAGTTGCTGAGTTGCTTAAGTAGGGTTGTAGGAGAGACCCTGACTTACAAAATCAGGTGAAATATTAGTTAATACAAGTATAATCAAAGAGGTTTCCTGGACTAAGCTCCAGAGATCAAAGGTAATGAAGAGTATAAGAAAATAACTGCAGATGCTGGTACAAATCGAAGGTATTTATTCACAAAATGCTGGAGTAACTCAGCAGGTCAGGCAGCATCTCAGGAGAGAAGGAATGGGTAACGTTTCGGGTCGAGACCCTTCTTCAGCCTGATGTCAGTGGGCGGGACACAGGAAGGATATAGGTGGAGACAGGAAGAGAGGGAGATCTGGGAAGGAGGATGGGAAGAGAGGGACAGAGGAACTATCTTAAGTTGGAGGTTGATGTTCATACCACTGGGCTGCAAGCTGCCCAGGCGGAATATAAGGTGCTGTTCCTCCAATTTCCGGTGGACCTCGCTATGGCACTGGAGGAGGCCCATGACAGAAAGGTCAGACTGGGAATGGGAGGGGGAGTTGAAGTGCTCGGCCACTGAATGGGAGGGGTTGAAAGGTAATGAAGATGTGTTGACACTAAAGTGGGTGGTATCGTAGATAGCAAAGATGGTTATCAAAAATTGCAGCCAAATCTTGATCAGTTAAGTAAGTGGGCTGAGGAATAGTTGGAGTTTCATGCAGATAGATGTGAGGTGTTGCATTTTGGGAACACAAAACCTTCTTGGACAGGAGCTTCACAGTGAATGGTGGGGCCCTGAGGAGTGTTGTAGATCAGAGGGATCGAGGAGTACATAGTTCCTTGAAAGTGGTGTCACAGGTAGAGGTCATGGTCAAGAAGGCTTTCGGTACATTGGCCTTCATAAGTCGGGGTATTGAGTATAGAAGTTAGAATATTATGTTATAGTTGTAAAAACTTTAGTGAGTCTGCATTTGGAGTAATGTATTCAGTTTTGGTCACCCTGCTATAGAAAGGATGTTGTTAAGCTGGAAAGAGTGCAGAGATTTAAAAAGATGTTGCCAGGAATTGAGGACCTGAGCTATAGGGAGAGCTTGGATAGGCTAGGACTTTATTCCTTAGAGTGCAGGAAGATCAGGAGTGATCTTATGGAGGTGTATAACATCATGATGGGAATAGATAGGGTGAATGCACAGAATCTAACCCAGAGTAAGGGAATCTGAGGGACAACATTTTCACATTGTGTGGTGGGTATATGGAACGAGCTGCCAGAGGAGGTAGTTGAGGCAGGGACTATAACAACATTTAAAAGACATTTGGAAAAATACATGGACAGGAAAGGTTTTTGAGGGATGTGGACAAAATGTGGGCAGGTCAGGCTAGTGAGGATGGAGCATCTTGGTCGGTATGGGCAAGTTGGGCTGAAAAACCTGTTTCTGTGCTGTATGACTATGATTGATTCAATTAGCATCCATTAACAAATGATTTTGTTATCTGAATATCCATTACAGCCAACAAAAAAGATGGTGATGTATGAAACAACCTAGTTTCACAATTTTCAATGACGTAATGGAAAATTCTTTAGACTATCATATTTTGAAATGTTTGAAAAATACGACAGTCTCACTTAATTTTTGGATTATTTCTAGTTACAAATCTTTTTGTGCACCAATCTTTTCTTTCCCTCTAGGTTAAATAACACCATTTTTTTTCCTCTTCAGTTGGAGCATGTTTGATCAGATTTTTGGAGAGATTGGGCATAATTGCCTTCAAGGATTTGCATTTTAACCTGCATCATGGATGTCGATTGAGATTTTTATGCATTGTCACTGATAATGCGCACAATGTGGGAAGAAAATATCACGTGGTGTTATGTGTTTTATAGAATTGCTTGGGTAGGATATGGGTGAGAAACTATTTTTTTAAACTGGTCCGCAGTGGTGAATCAATATTTAACCACATATATAGTTTTAGTATAGTTTAGCTTAAGGATATAGCATGGAAACGGGCTATTTGGGTCACTGAATCCATGCCAACCATCAATCATGCATTCACACTAGTACTATGTGATCCTACTTTCACATCCACTCCCTGCACACTAGAGGCAATTTACAGAGACCGATTAACCTACAAATCCACAAGACTTTGGAATGTTGGAGGAAACCAGAGCACCCAGTTCTAGTAGCTGTGCCACTGTGCCGCCCAAGATATTATTTCTCTTAGATATTATTTAAATCTATACCTTTTCTATTTTAAATCTAGAAATCACTGAATTGCAAATGCTCCATATGGCACAATATTAAATGATATTGAAAGAAAACCTTTGGTCACATAATGATAGTATTTCATATCTTAGATGCTCAAATTTTATGTATTTTGCCAAAGCTATATGTGGATAAGCTCTGCATTCTTATCAAATCACTTACTAGGCAAACCTGGAATTTATGTACTATGCTGATCGGATTAAATTGCGTGGTTTCATTGAATTATCTGAGGCATTTTCCTCCTTGCACATGCATATGCTTCCATTGCTTGGCCTTGTTGACCACATGTTGAAAAGCACAACATCCACTCTCAGCTGCCTGCTGTTCTAAGGCTGATTGATAATGACCCTCTGTGCTGACAGGATATTGTTTCCCCTGGAACACCATTAGTAAGGTTCCAGATTCTGTGTCAGCACTGACACACCTGAGACAGGTAATACTTATCATTAGTAAATCTTAATGAAATCCCAGGACTCTCTCTGTCCCCACCCACTGTGCCTATTCTTTGCTCACAATTTTTTTCAAGAGGGTGACACCTGTGACTTTTATTGGGGAAAGCATTGCAGTGATTACATATTACTGGACCTTTCTACTGCTCCTTGAATACACAACAGAATTTCAACATTGAATGGTTATTGAGGTCCAAGATTTTTGTCTGATACCTGTGATATCGAGATGGCAGTTTCACATTGGTGTAGATAAATCAATTTTCAGTGTGGTCAATAGTATTCTTGGAGTATTGAGAGGCATTGAAAGAGAGAGGCATATATAGGGTAGACAACCTGCACCTTTTTCCTAGGGCGGAAATGTTAAAGACTAGGGAGCATTGCTTTAAGGTGCAGAAGGCAAAAAAATGGAGGATGTGCAGGGCAAGTTTCTTTACACAAAGAGTGGTGGATGATTGAAACGTTCTGCCAGGCATGGTGGAGAAACAGTTACAGTGGTGGTATTTAGAGGCTTTTCAATGTGTAGGCAGAGGAGATTAGTTTAACGTCATCATGATCATCACGGGCATTGTGGGGCGAAGGGCCTGTTCCTATGCTGTTCTGTCCTATGTTCTATATTTGGCAAGACAAAACAAATACCAAGATTGTAATAGCGAAACAACCAAAAGCTTTTCACTGTACCTTTGGTACATGTGACAATAAACTAAACGAACTAAATAAGTTGTCCATATTTCAATGCATTTATGTTTACAGCCAGAAGAGGGCAGGACAGGCAAGTCCTTTGCAGATATTAATAACCTGTTTTTCAAATAGAATGTTAGGTATCAGCGATTTGTGGCAGCTTGTTTTGTATACATTTTTCCATGCTGTATGTGGGTTGAAAGAAATGCTGTGGATAGTCATCTTATTTATAAGTTTGCTTCACGCAAATAATCCTTAGTGGACCTGCAAGGTTAATAAATTTTAACAAAACAACACTTCACAAACACAGACTGTTCCACAAACTGTGAATTTTAATTGGACTTACAAATATCTGTTTTCAACCAAAAGATTTGCAGACATTTTGCGCATAGGTATTATAAGGTTAATACAAAATTCTACTTGTAACGCCAATCACATGCTATCTATGTTAATATACTTTACCAACTCAACCGACATCAACATACATGCTCATTAGATATTTAATTCTAATGATACCAAGCTATTAAAGTGCAACAGATAATTATACATCATGAGTACCAGTGGGATATGAAGTCTATTGAAGGGTTCATCTCACCAGGCAAATCAAATACAATTAAATCCATCGCGCTTTCCTTATTTGTCCACATGAGGCACATTTGGTGTATTGTGTTCCGTTTTGGTCACCCTGCTATACGAAGGATGTTATTAAGATGGAATCGGTGCAGAGAACATTTACGAGAATGTTAGGACTTGAGAACCTGAGGTCTAGGGAAGGTTTGGGCAGACTAGGACTTTAGGAGGCTGAGGGGGGTGATCTTATAGAGGTGTATAAAATCATGAGGAGAATAAATAGGGTGAATGTACAATGTTTTTTTTAACCCAGGGTAGGGGAATCGAGAAGGAGGGAAGGGAATGGGTAAGGTGAGAGGAGAAAGATTTAATACAAATCTGAGGGGCAACTGTTGTACTCAAATAAATGTATATGGAATGAGGTGCCAGAGGAGTCGAGCATTATAATGGCATTTAAGAGACACTTGAATAGGTATATGGATGGGAAAGGTTCAGTCACAAATAAACAAACAAAATACTCTTGTTAATTTCCAGAAGAAAATAATAGAAAAGCAGAGAGACAATTTTCCCATTGTACAGGACCTTGGTTAGATTCCACTTTGAGTATGATTCTGGGCAATTCTGTTCTCCATATAACAAGGAGGATAAAGAAGCAGCCCAAAATAATTTTCTAGAATGTACGAAGAGAAATATCACAGGAAATATAGAAAAGTTGGTTCACTGCTCTAAAGAAGAGAAAATTGATTGACTCTTTGATAAAAGACGATTGGCTAATATGTTTGATATGGGGGATGTCAAAATGTTTCCAATATTAAGATCACAATTTGTGACCATAAATGTAGGATAGTGATAAATTAATGGGGAATTTGAGGGATATTTCTTTCCCCAAGGATTTGGACCCCGCCACCGCACATAATTGCCCACAAAGTTGGATAAACGCACAGCAGAGGAATTGAAGAGAATTAGCCGTGAAAAAGTAGGAGAAGGCTACGTGAGTGTAAAATTCAGTTTGGTCCCATTGTCCAAATTGTTTCTAGCCGTAGTCACGATGCGTTCAAGAGCATGACTCCCATGCATGAACAAAGGGACATTTTGAGAAAGCTTTTGTAGGAGTGGAAATGAATCACAAAGTTGAGAGTTCTAGAAAGTAGAACAAGGCAAACAAATTGCCTTTCATTAATAATATAAAAAGCGACAAAGTACTCTCATGTCTAAAAAGATACAAAGAACTGCAGATGCAAAAGCAGAGTGATGAAGGAACTCAGCGGGTCAGGCCACATCTGGGGAGGGAATGGACAGATGTTGTTTTGGGATTGAAGTCAATGGAGGTTTTCAAGGAAGGAGAGTTATGGGAATAGGATCCAGTTCAGAACCAGGTTAGCGGTATGGTTTTTGATCAATGGGAGATTAAGTGAGCTGGTGGGGACATCTTTGAAAAGGCCAAATTGAAAAGCAAAAACTTCAGATACAGGAAATCTGAATTAAAAACAACATATTCTGAGACTGCCCAGCAGGTCAGGCAGTGTCGATGAAGAGTCAGAGTCATACAGCACAGAAATAGGCCCTTTGGACCAACTCATCCATGTTGACCAAGTTGTCTACCTGAGCTCATCCCAATTACCCACATTTGGCCATATCCCTCTGAACCTCTCCTATCAATGTATGTATCAAATTGTCTTTTAAATGTTATTATTGTGCCTCAACTCTTCCTCCGGCAACTTGTTTTATGTACTCACCATCCTTCGTTCAAAAAAGTTGGCACTCAAATCTCCTTTAAATCTTTCCCCTCTTACCTTATTTCTATGCCCTTTACCCTGGGGAAAAGACTGTGACCATTCACCATATCTATGCCCCTCGTGATTTTATGCTCATCTATAAGATCGCCCTTCAGCCTCCTATGTTCCAGAGTAATAAAACAATCTATCCAGTCTCTTCTTAAACTCAAGCTTCCAATCATAGTAACATCCTTGTGAATCTTTTCTGTTCTCTTTCCAGCTAATGGCATTCTTCCTAAATTTAGGTGATCAAAACTGTATACAATACTCTGAAGTGGTTTCATCAATATCTTGCACAGCTGTAAATTGATGTCCCAACTCTTGTATGCAATGGCCTAAATGATGAAGAGAAGCATGTCAAATACCTTCTTCGCCATCCTGTTCATTTGTATTGACACTTCCTTGGAACTATGTACTTGTAGTCAGTCCTTGGGCTCTCTGGTCTACAACACACTACACGGCCTTGCCATTTACCATGCAAATCCAGCCCTGGCTTCACCTACCAAAATGCTACACCTCACATTTGTCTGAGTTCAATTAAATCTGACATTCTTTGGCACACTTTCCCAGTTTTTCTAAATCCTGTTGTAAACATAGGTTTCGAGAACTGTGGGCCAAATGCAGAAAAATGGGACTAGCCCAATATGCCATCTTGGTCGGCATGGACAAGGTAGTTCATGGGTAAATGCACAGTCTTTTGATCTGCAGCTCTAGGACTCTATGATTCCAGATCACTGTCCACTATAACACCAATTTTAGTGACATCTGAAAACTTACAAACTACTAATTGTGGATATCACCAAGAGAGAAGCAGAGTTAACATTTCAGGTCAGTGACCTCTCCGTAGAGCTGAAAAACCAAGCCTGAGGGTCCAGGGAGAAGTTAAAGGTGGGACAGATGGTTCTGAATGAGTGGAAATAAATGGTCTTGATTTTGCCACGGCAAATGAAACAGGAAACCTAGAGTGAGTGATACATTAATGCAATGCTGGGTTCTTGTGGGGAGGATAGATGTGGAGGGATCAAGGGCCAGCTGCAGATTTATGGCTGAATAGGATGTTTTCAGCCATTCTGTTGTTAAATTGGAGAAAGATTTACGAGGATGTTGCCAGGACTCGAGGGCCTGAGCTGAAGGTGGAGGTCGCGCAGGCTAGGACTTTATTAGAACGCAGGAGGATGAGGGGTGATCTCATAGAGGTGGACAAAATCATGAGAGGAATAGATAGGGTAAATGTACAGAGTCTTTTGCCCAGTGTAGAGGAATCGAGAACCAGAGGAGATAGGTTTAAGGTGAGGGACGAAAGACAGGTACATGGACAAGGTAGTTTTAAAGGGATGTGGGTCAAATGCAGGCAGGTTGGACTAGTTTAGATGGAGGCATGTGGATCGATGTGGGCCTGTTTCCACACTCTATTACTCTATGACAATAAAATCCAGGCCCATTCACAATTTGAGGTCATATTTAATGGTATGTAACTCATCGGTGGCCTGTGTACAGATGTGGTTCCATACCAAAATCAAGCCTTTTCCAAATTGCTGATGTTGGAATATTAGAATTTTTAAATGGTACAGAAGCAAAATCAGTACAAAATTAGGAAAAATACATGTTTTTTTAAAATCCCAGTGCTAGATTTTAATGGGTTAATTTATCAAATCCCTCTTATTTTAGGGTGGCTTCTGGTTAAAAGATAGCCCTGTAGCAGGGCATTCACAATGTGCTGTATTTTATGGATTATAATCCTATTCATAAATCAAACAGTGGTATTGGAAAGCAATTTTATTCAAATAGATCACCCGCTGTAAAGCAGGTTTTCATTTTAGTTTTAATATGGAAAACACCATTTCTGTTGATCTGGTGTCTTTCAACAAGTTTAATTCTGTTTGTAGATTAGCTCTGGAAGTACCGTTTCCACTCAGCTGCAGACAAGTGGGTCATTGTTTACTTGCCTCTCGGTCTTTCCCCCTCCGCTACCCCTCACACAAAACCCTAGGTGGCATTCATTCCATTTGACACCACAACACTCTCTGTGAGGTGGCTATCTGGCAGGATTTACTGGCAGGCCCTCTGAGGTGTGGAAGAACAAAATGCTGTTGTGAGGCGGGCACTCATGGAGATCTGTGGTGATCGGGTGACTGCTAGGTTTTTCCAATCCGTGTAACCAAAGATCATGAGAAGGCATCAAAGGAAATTAATTTGGAAGGACACAGACATGATTTACGGAGCACTGATTGTACTCTAAGACCATTGATACGTTTGTTACCTTCCCATTGCCATTTGCTGGGAATCCAGAGGTAGAATTTTATGTATGTTTGCTTTAGAGAGCGCTGACTCCTTCCCTTCTCCACTAAACCCGCACTGACAACTGGTGGCATATGGATATTTGGCAGTAATAGTTGTCACCATTAGGTACTCTTTACTTTTGCTGCCCTGCAAGTTTCTGTTTGTTTGTGTGGTCAGTAAATTAAATCCGTTGTGGAATGTGGGAGTTTTGTTTTGGGTCAATCTGTGAGTGTGCTTGAGTCCCCCTCTGGCTATGTGGAATAGCAGGCTTGGAGCTTGCACTGAAAAACCACGACCATTTTTCCAAAGCTGTACAGCCATTAAATAAATTCAGTGTATCTTATGCACCTTCTAAGCTCTAAAATTCCCTGCTTAAATCTCCTCTTCTTTCTTACTCTCTTCCACCACTAAACACTCATTAAAAGCCAAAAGTTTTTGTTTGGCCATATTTTCCCATCCCCTCCCCTCTCTGCGTTCCGCAGAGACTGTTCCCTCCGTAACTCCCTGGTCCACTCGTCCCTTCCTACCCAATCTACCCCATCCCCGGGCACATTCCCCAGCAACCGCACGAGATGCAACACCTGTCCCTTTACCTCCCCCCTCAACTCCATCCAAGGACCCAAACAGTCTTTCCAGGTGAGACAAAGCTTCACCTGCACCTCCTCCAACCTCATCTATTGCATCCGCTGCTCTAGATGTCAACTTATTTACATCGGCAAAACCAAGCGCAGGCTCGGCGATCGCTTCGCTCAACACCTGCGCTCGGTCCGCATTGACCAAACTGATCTCCCGGTGGCCGAGCACTTCAACTCCCCCTCCCATTCCCAGTCTGACCTTTCTGTCATGGGCCTCCTCCAGTGCCATAGTGAGGCCCACCGGAAATTGGAGGAACAGCACCTCATATTTCGCCTGGGCAGCTTGCAGCCCAGTGGTGTGAACATTGACTTCTCCAACTTTAGGTAGTTCCTCTGTCCCTCTCTTCCCCTCCTCCTTCCCAGATCTCCCTCTATCTTCCTGTCTCCACCTATATCCTTCCTTTGTCCTGCCCTCCTGACATCAGTCTGAAGAAGGGCCTCGACCCGAAACGTCACCCATTCCTTCTCTCCCGAGATGCTGCCTGACCTGCTGAGTTACTCCAGCATTTTGTGTATAAATACCTTCAATTTGTACCAGCATCTGCAGTTATTTTCTTATAAAAGCCAAAGGTTGGTCACCTGCCCAAGTAACTCCTTGTGGAGGAGATTAGTTCAACTTGACATCATGTTCGGCATGGACATTGTGGGCCAGAGGGCCCATTGCTGTGCTGTGCTGTTCTATATTTTTCTAAGCACCAATTTCTATTGAATGTTGGCTTGAGAAAAGTAATTGACAACTAACCTACGAAGACAGGAGCAGAGGAACTTGATGTATCTGTGCTTAAAACATTGAGCGTGGCTGACTTGTGGAAGAAAGTGCTTTATAAAGCATGTGGCATACTGTGGCTCACAAGGTACTAAAGAAGGAAGATTTATGTTGAATCTTTATCAAACACCAGATAGGCCAAACTGGAGTATTGTGGTGACCTCACTTTAGGAAGGATGTTGGGATGCAGAGAGGATGCAGATAAGATTTACTGGAATGCTTCCAGCATTGAGGGATTTCATCCATAATGTTATCCCTAGAGAAATTGTAGTTGTTCTCTTTGATGCAAACGCAGTCACAGGTAAGCAGTCTTTCCTGCTGCCAATCTCTTGATTCGCTCTGTATGTTTAACACATGGCATTACATCCAGTTAAGCAGGCCAGCAATCCACATTAATGGACAACTGGACTGACCTATTCCATAAACTCCTGCTGTGTGTGGTCATCACTTTTCAATATGGTGGGTATGTACTGAGAGTTGCATTACAAATATGTGTACACAAACTGAGCATCACTTTGGATGCATCTCCCCACTCATTACACCCATAGACCAAGCAACACACAACCAAATATTAGGTCATCCCTTCACAAGGAAAGACAGAAATTCTCTGGGATTTGACCACAAGGATAAAGATTTTGTTCTCATTTGTTTTCTAACTTATCACTGTCATTACACTGCTAGTACCATAAGGCTGAGATCTCATTAGGTGCTAAAATGATAATCCTCAACATTTCACTTGTTGGAACTCCTTGTGTTGCACACTGCTGCTTGCTGCATGAATCTTATTGACAGACTGCAGCAGGTGTCAATGTAAAAAGGACATTCCAATATTTTCAGTGGGAAGCAGAGAGGAAAGGTGTTACAAATCCGCTTATATCACTGGAGCAGCTCAATACACTGAGGCAGAATGCAAGCTGCCACAAGTCTCTGTTGAAATTAATGGGAAAAGATAGTAGACTTGAATTTATGTAGCATCTTTCATGGTCTTGGGGATGTCCCAAGTACCTAAGCAACAAATTACAGATTTATTATAATCAATTTAAATAAATTCTTCAACTGCCTCAGTTGGATTCAAGTGCATTGCTCAAGGTCATTGGCTCAGATCTTTCCCACCATGCTACTTATAGGACTAGCTTAGAGCTTAGGTATGGGCAAGTTGGGCTGAAAAGCCAATTTCTGTGCTGTATGATAATGATTCCTATTCACATCAGTGTGTTGGTTAGCGCTGGGTCAACCATCACATTTTACCAAAGGTTATTGCTTCTAGGAACATCGGGAGATAGCAATTGTTTTGTTCACCTGGATGGGTTGGAGAATTTCCAAGAATTTCATTTAAAAATTGCTCTGTGCTTCCTCCCTTCTGGTCATTGCATTGCTGAGCAAGCCACTTTCAGTGTCCTTTCCCAGGCCAACATCCCTGGTATAAAGGCTTAGTCAGCTACATGAGACAAGCCACATCACTTACCGGCCTGACATCAGACCTCTAAAACAAATACACTTTTCTGAGCTAAGATGTGGGACAAGATTACCAGGTAAGTAGAGGAAATCTTTCAAGGATGTGCACAAGGCAATCTTGAAAAAATACAACATCCCTACTGACCTATTTTGTTGGAGATAAAGCATGGAAACAGGTCTTTCGGCCCACCGAGTCCATGCCGACGATCGATCAAAAATTCACAATAGTTCTATGTTATCCCACTTTCTCATCCACTTCCTACACTCTGGGGGCAATTTACAGAGACCAATTAATCTACAAACCTGCATATCTTTGGGACGTGGGAGAAAAATGGAGCAACTGCAGGAAACCCATGCAGTCATAGGGAGAATGTGCAAACTCCACCCAGTCAGCACCTGAGGTCAGGATCAAACCTGGGTCCCTGGTGCTGCGGGAGCAGTTCTATCAGCTGCGCCATGGTGCCACCCATTTTGGGAATCCCCACCCATGGTCACTCAAAATGGAGGAGGAACATTGAGTTAGGAGTGTATAGAAGCCCAGTGCTGAGCACATCGAAGGTCAGCAGCGAACGGGAGGCTAAAATTGAGGGCAGTGCTATTGTAAACTTGTTGGCTGGCGTTCATTGGCAATTTATAGGTTAAAAAAAAAAGAAATGCTTGCATTTATGTAGTGCGTTTCATGTCCTCGGCTTGTTGCAAGGTTTCTTACAGTTAATGGAGTGCTTTTGAAATATAGTCCAAGAAGTCAATAGCCAACTTGCATATTACATTCTCACAAAGGGCAATGCAAAAATTATTAGTTAATCTATGTTTGTGGCCTTTATTCACTGGAATTTAGAAGGGTGAAAAAGGATCTAATAGAAAATATAGAAACATATTATATATATTTCTTATAGTAACATAAATGTTGTTAGGGATTGGACAGGCTAGATGCAGGAAAAATGTTCCTGATGTTGGGGGAGTCCAGAACCAGGGGTCACAGTTTACAAAGAGGAGAAGGCAGGAGAATGGGGTTAGAAGGGAGAGATAGATCAGTCATGATTGAATGGCGGAGTAGACTTGATGGGCCGAATGGTCTAATACTACTACTATTCCTTATGACCTTATGACCTTAAGAAAAAAGGGTAGGCCATTTAGGACTGAGATGAGAAAAAAACGTTTCACCCGGACAGTTGTGAAACTGTGGAATTCTCTGCCACAGAAGGCAGTGGAGGCCAATTCACTGGATGTTTTCGAGAGAGAGTTAGATGTAGCTCTTAGGGCTAACTGAATCAAGGGATATGGGGAGAAAGCAGGAACAGGGTACTGATTTTGGATGATCAGTCATGATCATATTGAATGGCGGTGCTGCCTCGAAGGGCCGAATGGCCTATTCCTGCACCAAATTTCTATGTTTCTAAATAAGTGTCAAACGGATACCATTGAAAACAGCCCAACCAAACAGAATATTATATCCTTCTTCTCACTTACCTTCTTCTGCCTTTCTATGTTCTGTGTCCTGCCCTCAATCTTGAGGACATAATTTATTCTCAGAAATATTTGTATATATTCTATATTCATTTCAAATGTCTGATTGATATCACAAAAAAAGCTCATCACGCCTCTATTTTCTCTGAAAATTGAGGAGATTATGTCGACAAATAGTATATCGAACTTCAACAGTTGCATGGCAGAGAGCACACTGACTGGTTGCATCACGACCTAGTTCGACAACTTAAACACCTGAGAATAAAGGAGATGGTCGACACTGCCCTGTCCATCGCATGTATTGACCTCTCCACTATCCAAGGGATGGATAGGAGGCACAGCTTCAAAAAGGCAACCAATATCATCAAAGACACACACCACCCCTAGCCGCTATCTTATTTCACTGCTACCTTTGATAGGAAGGTATAGAAGCCGTAAAACTGTCACCAGGTTCAAGAACAGCTTTTTTCCCAGCAAACATCAGGCTCTTGAACGTTGCACAATACTAATCACTATCTCAGTAACTCTGATCTTCTTTGGACTGTGTCCTTGGTTGCACAACATACTTGGGTTTTTACATTCAAAAGTACGTGGCTCTCTCTTGACTTTACCTCTCAAGCTCTCTGAATATCCAACACATGCACTACCTACTATATTTCATATGAAGATATCCAGTCTTTCATACGAAGAAAGACTGGATAGACTAGGCTTGTACTCGCTGGAATGTAGAAGACTGAGGGGGGGTCTTATAGAAACATATAAAATTCTTAAGTGGTTGGAGAGGCTAGATGCGGGAAGATTGTTCCCGATGTTGGGGGAGTCCAGAACCAGGGGTCACAGCTTAAGGATAAGGGGGAAGTCTTTTAGGACCGAGATGAGAAAACATTTCTTCACACAGAGTGCTGAGTCTGTGGAATTCTCTGCCACAGAAGGTAGTTGAGGCCAGTTCATTGGCTATATTTAAGAGGGAGTTAGATGTGGCTCTTGTGGCTAAAGGGATCAGGGGGTATGGAGAGAAGGCAGGTACAGGTTACTGAGCTGGATGATCAGCCATGATCATATTGAATGGCGGTGCAGGCACGAAGGGCCGAATGGCCTACTCCTGCACTTATTTTCTATGTTTCTATGTTTCTATGTTTCTATATTTGCTGCTCAGACTAGAAAACACTCTTCTCTCATTACTGGATCACTGCCCACTAATTCTATATTGGAGATTCAGTGTATAAAGGGGTGTATAAAGGGAGAGCAGGATTTGGTACGATACAGGCATCAGTAATTTGGATGAATTGATATCATTGACTCTGAAAACAAGGTGCAGGCCAAACATTAGCATAACTAAGTCAGAAGGCAACAAATGAAGGTCTCACTTCCTGACTGGCAGAGGCGAATGCAGCAAAGTAAATACATTTGGTAACTGCTTCAACTTCTGAACAGTCAGATGTTGTACATATGAAAGGGTAATTTTGTCACATAGTGAACACATTCTAGTGGACTGTTTACAAATCATAATCACAATTATTTTTTCCATTCACCCAAGGAGATGGAGAAGTATGAAATTTCATCCGGACCCCAGTAAGCAGTGATGTTATAAATTTATCCAATTTACTGCCACATCCATGAATGCTATTTATGCACAATAATCGGAAATAAAAGCCTGATAATCACACATCCCCAATCAGCTATGAGAATGCAAGATGATGGTGAGGCACGCAGAGTTTCAGTTTTTTTCACCTTGCTATAGGAAATATGCCATTAATCTTGAAAGGATACAGAGAAGACTTAATGTTGCCAGGACTCGAGGGCCTAAGTTTTCGGGAGAGGTTAGGCAGTCTACGACTTTATTCCTTGGAGTGCCAGAGACTGAGGAGTTATCTTATAGAAGTGTATAAAATGAAGAGAATACAATACAATACAATATAATACAATACAAACTTTATTGTCATTGTGCAGTGTACAAGTACAGAGACAATGAAATGCAGTTAGCATCTTAACCAGAGTGAATGCGATGGAATAGTAAAACATATAATATATACAGTAATTCAGTAGTGGTAGTGGAAATTCCGGTGAGCGAGATCAGTCACTGATGGGAGGAGTGCCCGAGGAGGGGTGGGGGGGTGTGGGGGATGGCAGCAATCACCGAAGCGCAGAGTTAAGTAAGGTAACGACCGCAGGAAAGAAGCTGTTCCTGAACCTGCAGATCTGGGAACGGAGAGACCTGTAGCGCCTCCCAGATGGGAGGAGGGTAAACAATCTGTGGTTGGGGTGAGAGCTGTCCTTGACGATGCAGCGCGCCCTTCGCAGACATCGCCTACTCTGGATAGACTCAATGGAGAGGAGTGAGGAATAGGTGGGGTGATGGTGATTCCCGGGGTAGGGGAATCAAGAACATGAGGGATATAAGCCAAACGTGGGCAGCTGGGACTTACATAGACAAGGCATCTTGGTCGGCATGGACAAGTTGGACTGAGGGCCTGTTTCTGTACTGTATGTCTCTATGACTCTAGTAAAGCAGCAGTAGCTGCCTAAAGAGTAAACAGTTAACAGTGATTCAGTGATCTGCTCCTGTAAATATTTGTTTCAAAGCTCATTACATGGACTGAAAAAAATAAAAATAAAATAACGTCAGATTCTGTTGATTTTACCAAAGAAATGATGTTACCAAAGGAGTGACTTTTCAGAAGTAGCACCAGTCATACACGTGCAGATGAAAGAAAACAAAAGCCACCATTACATGCAAGCCACTTAATGCATGAAAGCTTAATCACTACTTTGAGAAATGCAGTGCTCGGAAGCTATTGAGTTTAAAAATAAAAGCATCAAAGTTTTAATGGAAGTCTGTTTGGATCAATGTATCATAAAGAACATCCAAAACTGCTTAGGCGATCCTTCTGTAGAAATGAGAATGGATCTTCAGGATTTAGTCAGTAAAGCCTGCTGGATTTGACCTTGCTTGGTCTCATATTAAGTCTGCTGTAACTCTATGAAAGCAGTTTTTGTTTGGTTAATGCGTGGGATTGCAGCCACCATTAGACCGCACTGTGCAACTGATGCTGCGGCTGAAGTTTAGTGTGCATATAATTGACTGATAAGACTACAGCATCAAATGGCTAAGGAACTGCTATCATAGAATTTAAAGATTTGTTCTTCTTTGCATTTCATTTACATCTCAAACCATACTGGAGATACTGTTGAACAAAGCTCCGGCTTAAACAGTGATTAGATCTGAGTGGCTTGGATTTTCGCTGAAATTGCTACATTCTTATCCAGTGCATTCAGAGAACGGGTGGAAAATGATACCTTTGGTCAACTTTACTATTTTGTGAGGCGGTTTTATTGCATTAAAATTTGTAAAAAGATGGTATTAGTCAAGAAAGCCTTTTCCGCCATCAAGATGTTAGGGGTTAGATGGAAATAAAGCTCAGAATGGGCAAGAATCCAGCAGCATGGCTTTGATAAGGAAACCTCCAACCTTGGCCTGCTCCAGCCAGTTACCTTTGCCACAACGGAAAGCTGAGGACACAAGGACAACTAATGATTTCATTAATCTCCCATCTAAAGAGGATTTCAAAAGGAGTACCATTTTGTTTGACACAAAAGAATTGTTTTTCAATTCTGAATGGCATACAATGTTGGGTCATTTATACCTTTTAAATTCTGCTTCTTGCGGTGTGCAATAGGATTTTTAGATATAAAATTCCAGATTCATTCTGAATACACCATATAAATATAATACTACTGAAAAAAAAAATTGTTAATTCCTTCCAGTTTGCTTAATAAATTATAAATGTCTATTATTATTTTGCTAGACAATTGGTCCTTTGTACCAATCCATATTTTGTCTAGCAAAATAATAATAAACATTTATAATTTATTAAGCAAACTGGAAGGAATTTTTTTTTTTAATTTCAGCAGTACAGCTCAAAGGTATAGTTTTGATTAATCAAATAAATTATTAAAAGGGAAAAATGGGAAGACAATAAATCTCATATATAAATTTAAAATGTTTCTCCTGTGCTTTATCTTGATCAAAGTATCAAAAGACAACAAAAAAAGCTTTTTTTGTAAACTTGTAACAATTTTAAATATATGTTTTAATCACCTGAATAATAGCTATGGAAACTGTATTTAAAACATAAAACATTCTGTCTCAACTTCATGCCATTAATTTGTTGATTTAGGTAAATAATAGACTTATACCAACCAATTTAGTATGATCTATATAAAATCATTAACTGAGAACTATCCACCTTTATCTCCCTGCACCTTATTAGTCAAAGTCATTTAAAGAAAAATAGATGATTTTCTTTTATTGAACATTTAAGTGATTATTACACTTAAGTAGGTATATTGTAACATTAAGCATATAACCATCAAGTCAGTGTGTGTCAGACATCTGTGAAGCACATTCCTCCTTATCTGAGTAGGATACACCGTAATGGAAACAATTTGTGAATAAGTTACAATTTCATACTATGAATACGCAGCTTGATTACCTACCTTAGGAAGCCACAGGGGTGAAGTTTAACATAATATATTCATCTGCCAAAGGAGAAGAATGAAAATTCATATCAATAGCATTTAGACTAAATATTAAGCAATGTGACATTCAGGAAACATATAATTTCAGTGTAATAATTACTTTGTTTATTGGCATATCTGTGGATTAAATTCTGGTCTATCAGTGCAGCATAATTACTGGAACCTTTCAAGTGAAATTACTTTCAAATTTCATCATTTACATCTTTGAGGGAAAATTGTGTTTTAATTCTGGTGCAATTTTTTTTATGGCTTAAGTGTAATTTCTGGATTCTATAAATACATAATATTATCAAGCTTCATCGTGTAAGATAACAAATAGGGGAAATTTGTCAGCAGTATGTATAACACACTTTTTAAGTTGCATTTAATTCACAGCATAAATTATTATTATTTTTTTTAAATTTACCTCACCTTCGTCTCTTTGTTGTTTCCATTTGTACTCATCTCAAGTTCTGACGGGGTAATTCTGACTTGGAATTAGCAGCATTCTCCACACTAAACATACTTCCAAAAAATAGGATTTCAGGATAAGAGAAGAGCTCTTATCCTGAATATTATGTTGGCAGTTCTTTTATTCTGGTATTATTTGTACCTAAAGGTACAGGAACATAGTAATGTCATTAAGCCAGTGATAGCATGCATGTCAATGGATAGCAGTACATAAATTGGAAACCTGCAGGAGAGGGAAAGATGGAATCAAGAGGAAATGCTCCATCTGCAGTGATAGGAAGGCCGATGCATACTACCATTGAAAGGAAGTGCTTCTGAAATCGTTTGAATTTTGTGTCATTGAAAATGAGAAGGCCTTGAATTCTTGTTTTGCTATCATGCAGTTAGAATCATAACAAGGTAGAATGTTTAAAGTAAACCAATCCCAGCAGCAGTGAATGTAAATAAGAAAATACTCAGAGCCAACATTTTACCACTGGTAGACATAACTGAAATGAAAAGGTACAGATTTACAATTTTGAGAAGGGAATGTCTTACAACTTGCATCGTTGATAACTGTCAAAATCCTAAATGACGGGGGAGATTAGAAGAAATTTATTTTAGTTTTAATAATTAGTCCCTGAGATGCTCAGTTCAGATTTCTGTTCCGAACAACCTCAAAGTTTCACATTATTTCTGAAGAAGGCAGAATAGGAACAAACCTCCATTATAACCCAGTCTTTGGGAACCAGGCACTTGGCATTTTGTCATGAAGTGTACATTATAGTGAATGCCACTCAACTTGGCTTTTCATGGAACATAAGAGGAAAAATGAACTGAAGAACTTTAGTAAAAATTGTAAAGATAAAAGAAATAGAAATGATTTAACCAATCACAACACTGTTTAGGTATGCTTTATGAGGCATTGCAATTTTAATTTGTTTTTTTAGTGGTTTTATGGTAACAGAATAATGAATATTTAAGCAAAAAAATCTTATTATTACCCCTCTAATTTCTAGAGCACTTCTAATTTCATTCCATCATGAGGAAAACCAAAAGTTTTTTTTTTTTTTGCTGACTGGTTCCAAAACTAGACATTCTACCAAAAGATATGATTTCTGAATAACAGATGTACCCCAGTATATTATGATGACAAAATTGTTAGTAATCAGGCTCATCAAGACGATTACTTATAAATTAACCAGTAAATCAGATGGTTCTTTGGTCGTGTTAGTGGCATGCAGGCTAAAATGTATGCTTGCCAAATGATATGTTGATTTTAATCTACTCTTTGGAATGGGATTTTGAAAAATCGCAAAACACGGCTTTTAATTAAAAAACCTTTATGATCAACATTTTGAACTGATGAAGGTGGATCATATGGATTAAGGAGAAAATCCTCCCTCAGCCTAGTTCTAACAGATGAATGGTTTGGTGTCTGAGAAAGTTCAAGATAAATGGTGTAATGTCATTGATACTTATACTGTTATGCTACAATGCTGAGAACTATATTCAACACTCTGTATGTTTCCCTTCTCTCTACTTATTATACTTGAGTATGGAATGATTGTAGTGTATAGTATTATCTGATTTGATTGGATAGCATGCAAAACAAGGCTTTTCACTGAACCTCAGTTCATGTAGCAATAATGAACCTAAACCTAAACTTACTTTTGGGTTCTCTAATTAATTGAGCAACTGAACCAAAATATTTTAAACAATAATTTCAAAAAGGTTTAAAAAGCTTTGTGTTTTTTTCTATATGTCCAACAATAATGAAATGAATAAGTCGCCACAAAAAAATATATTTTTGAGTTCTGGACAGGTTGTCTGTCAGGCTATTTTAAAATCATTACTTTGAATGATTGACCTCCAACTATTTAGTGAGTAGCCTTTGAGTAAGTAGAACAACAATGGATGTGTCATGCATTTTGAATGTTGTGCCTCAAGGCTCAGTTAATTAGTGGTACAATGAAGTTTGCAGAGGACCAAGACAATTTGAACAGCAGATCCTGTTTTCTCTATTTAATCATCCATGTGCACTCCATGGGCAATACTCACATTTACTCCAGGACAATGGTGGATCTGATATTATTCTTGCACATATTCTGCTCCAAGGTGTACCATTGAACAGCCAGTGATAATGCACCGAATCCAGAATCTATTTGCAATCATACCCAAAATGAAATATGATGGTTTTAATGGTGACATAAGAAACTGCAGATGCTGAAATCCTGAGTAAAATACAAAATGCTGGTGGCACTCAATAGGTCAGCAGCAACTGTGGAGGGAATGAACAGATGATATTTTGGGTCAGGACCCTTCTTCAGACTGATGGAGTAGGGGAGAGCTGGGGGTGGGGTAAAGCCTGGCAAGTAATGGGTCGTTACAGGCGAGGGGGTTGATTGGCAGATGGGTGGACTATATGACAAAGGTCAGAAATTAGGAGACAGAAGGGTGCGAGATAAGGAGAAAAGTGGAGGAGTGAAATATAAAGCCAGAGGGATGGTTTAATACAGTTTTAATTCAAAAAGAATAACGGAACATGACAACCTTTGCAGTAGTGGAAGTCATGAAATTTCTGGCAGACAAGAACTTTCCAATCTCTGTTAACATGAGACTAGACGACTGAAGATTTTATTTGACCACTTGAGTCAGGGAGAGGTGGCTGGAAAATCTGGCATTGTAATGGCTCTGCTTCTATCTGATTCTCGATAGTTCAGGTGAAATCTAAGTCACTGCAATAGTGCAATCGTGGCATTCAACAGCCGTTGCACTGACATGTCAGGCTTTGTAAAGTCCCAGTACTCTCTGCGGTCTGAAATTCATACGTTCCAGATCTATTCCTACAACCTTAACAATAGACAATAGACAATAGACAATAGGTGCAGGAGTAGGCCATTCAGCCCTTCGAGCCAGCACCGCCATTCAATGCGATCATGGCTGATCACTCTCAATCAGTACCCCGTTCCTGCCTTCTCCCCATACCCCCTCACTCCGCTATCCTTAAGAGCTCTATCCAGCTCTCTCTTGAAAGCATCCAACGAACTGGCCTCCACTGCCTTCTGAGGCAGAGAATTCCACACCTTCACCACTCTCTGACATATTGAACATACTCAGGTGCGGCAGGAAGGAGGGCTCCACTAGCAGAGTCCTGCCTCTCCGATAAGATGGTCAACTGGATCCTGTCTCTTCAGAAAGATGTAATGAGAAGAAAAGCCCTAGACAATGGTAACTGTAGATGCTGGAATCTTGACCAAAACACTAAGTGCTGGAGGAACTCGGAAGGCCAGGCAGCATCTCTGGAAAGAAATGGACAAACAATATTTTGGGTCAAGAACAAACTAGGAGTTCTCTTCAGTATCTTGGCCAATAATTGTCAATCAATCAATATATTTGAAACAAATTATCAGATTATTTTCTTTACCTGGAATTACTAGAGAGAAAAAAGCTGCAAAAGCTCAAAAATATTTTCCTGGTGTTGTTGAGTTCAATGCTGAGTACAGAAGGATGTGGTGGGCCCACATTCCTTGAACCATGTCTTCGCCCACCACCATTGTTCATTGGAACAATTGTGGTGGAAAAGACAGAGAGGTCAGAGTTGGAGAGGGATGTGGTACAGTTATTGGGTGATGGAATTAGTGACTGGTATGTCCATACACACATTGGATGAAATATCAGAGACAGAGATCCTCCAAAAGCTGTTCAGCAATTTTTCATGCTCGCTCCCGCTCAGTGAAGACACCAATCAGTTTCAGTTTAGTTTATTGTCACGTGTACCGAGGTACAGTGAAATGCTTTTGTTGCATGCTATCCAGTCAGCAGAAAGACAATACACAATTACAATCGAGCCATTTACAGTGTACAGGTACATGATAAGAGAATAACCTTTAGTACAAGGTGAAGCCAGCAAAGGCTGATCAAGGATAGTTTGAGGATCACTAATGAGGTAGATAGTAGTTCAGCACTGCTCTCTGGTTGTGGTAGGATGATTCCGTTGCCTGATGACAGCTGGGAAGAAACTGTCCCCGAATCTGGAGGTGACTTTCACTCTTCGATACCATTTGCCTGATGGGAGAGGGGAGAAAGGGTGGCCAGGGTGTAACCCATCTTTTGATTATGCTGCTGGCCTTGCCGAGGCAGCGGGAGGTATAAATGTTCTATTGACTATTACACTGATTGGTGTGTTCAGTGAGTGTGAGTGAGCATGAAAAATCACTGAACGGTTTTTGAAGGATCTCTGGTGTCTCATCCAATATGTTCTCTGGTGTCTCATCCAATATGTTATAGACATACCAGTCAAGAAAGCTAATATAAGATGCACTGTAATGTAAAATCTTTCTTGTGTCTACTAAGAATAAGTTTGATAGCTTGAATAGGGCTTTTGTTTCATATTCTGAAAATGTTTAATGGAAAATTTGCTTCAAAACATTAATATATTTTAATATTTTAGTCAGTCCCCAGCTGGGAATGCATATATCCGCTGTGAAATAGTATTTCTTATGATTATAATGGTGAGCCCTATCGCCAAGGTAATGCCTTATATTTAGAAACTTGAATCATCAGGTTGCCAGATACATATGGTGCCAGTAACATGTTTTGCAGTGATTGCATTTATATTTATAATGAATGTAGTTCATTGGCAACTGCTTCCCTATCATTGATTCAATGTTGACACGAGGAACTGCTTAAATTTTGGATGGAACTCAAAGTGCTGGAGTGACTCAGCAGGTCAAGTAGCATTTCTAGAGGACATGGATAGGCAACGTTGCAGGTTGGGACCCTTCTTCATTGGCAACTGGTTCCACATGATTGTTTCAATGTTGTTTTGCGCCAACTGGATGATGCTTCAATTGCATCACAAGAGCAGTTTGAGAACTTTTGACATTGTGCTTCACTTAAGACAATGAAGTGCATTTCAGATCACCTCAAATTCAATCAATATTACCCACCTTATACCAACACAGTAGTTCAGAGACACAAGGAACTATAGATGTTGGAATCTGGAGTAAAATACGAAGTGCTGGAGTAACCTAGCGGGTCAGGCAGCATCTAAGGAGGGCATTGACAGGCAATATTTTGGGTCGGGATCCTTCTTCAGAATGAAAAAGAGACCTGACCCGAAACGTCACCTGACCCGCTGAGTTAATCCAGCACTTTGTGTTTTACAGTAATTCACAATCCAGATTTGAAGCTAAATTTCCTGAATGGGAATAATACTGCTGATGCCCTAAGTTACAAATGCATATCAATTTCCAGGAAGAAAGGCCTATTTCCGCGATGAATCGTTCAATCAATTCAATCAAAAATTTGTCGCTTGATTCATCATTTAAAAAAAATATCCTGTTCAATGTGCCCACTGGAAAGTATTCAGAAATAAAGATTTTGTATTAAATAATGTTTTTTTTTAATTTGAAACTGTATGTATTTAATATTACTCTGTTTAAATCTATTTTGACCTGAATACATATTTTCATTGTATACCAGGCAGATGTAGAACTGGATTGATTGCACTAAGAGAGAATGGCATAGTGTGAACCTAAAGATACGTTAAGCTATCCTTGAGATATTCATTTCTAACCCCACTGCAGGTTTATGCTCGTAATAGGGATCAAGTAACGTGGAAAGTAATTTTTCATTTTTCCAACCAATTTTTCATTTACAAGCCAAACTAGGTCATATGTACTAAACCAGCAAATGTTTTGCAGAAGATATGTAAGATACTTTTTAATGCCTTATTTTGTAGTAAGGCCACGATGTCAGGTTATAATGTCACGCTGTGATTACAGCTGTGTCGGGCTAAAGCTGTTTAAATGAAGTCGATATCAAAACATGTTCCTAGTAATTACAGAGCGACCCTGTTTTTGACATATGAAAAGTAATTTTGTTTTTAAGGATTAAAAATATTATGGGATTTCTCGATCCATTTGTCCTTTCTGCAAAACATAGAATAGTTATGTTCATTGTTATACACAAAAAGCCTTACATTTTTTAGCTGCTAAATAATTCCTTGGGGGTGAGTGGCCAAGGTAAGGTGGAAGATTCCAGATTTTCCACAGTGTGTTGTCAGAGCCACTTTAGCACACTCACACCATTAAAGTAACGTTTCTATGAATTCTGTGCAATATGTCTGAGTCAGCATCTTAGGCACTCACCTGCTTTTGCTGCTCTCTTTAAAGGATCGACCTTCTGTGAAATGCAACTTCTATTGGCTCTGTAGCTGATGTCATCCATGATGGTCTTCCTTTGGGTCCATAGAATTGTAGCATGAACATTGCCCAGGGTGTTGTGGAGCATGAGGTGGCCTTCCTGGAAGGTGAGCAGGAGTGTTCACAAACTTAAGTTCTAAAACTTTCAGAGGTTGCTAAATAATCTGCTACTGATGCATTTTCATAGAATGTTTCAAAACACAAATGTGAGGTTGTGCTGTGAAGTTGTGAGGTTACTAACAAATCTACCTTTAAAACTTTCACTCCTTATCCATTCTAGCTGCACTCAAGCCTTGGTCTCACAACCAATTCCCAAGAAGCTATGGGAACCTGCACGCACCCAGCTAAACTCCTAACCTCATGTTAATTTCATTCTTAATGAGTGATTATCTCATTGAAATCACCAGCTTGGCTCTCCCAATGGGATTTCTTGGGGAAATTGGGTTAAATGAAGGAATCAGGGAGTTGGTGCCAAGTTTCTGATTTAGTCTCTGTCAGCACATGGTACCCTTTCATTCCTGCTTCCACGTTTACAGGCTGTCAGGGTTAAACCCACCCCCATTATTTCCAACACCGATAAACAGTCTCAGAGAGTCATATGGTACAGAAACTGGCCTTTCGGCCTAACTTGTCCAAGATACTCCATCAAGGCTAATCCCATTTGTTCATGCTTGGCCCAGATCCCTCCAAACTTTTTCTATCCATTTACCTGTTGTGGCATTGGGGATGATGCTGGGTTCGGCAGTGACCACATCAACACAATGCAATAGGGTGAACTCGCGTATATATTTTGTTTACAGTGGTAAGAAAGTCCAGGACTGCATGGGGATGCTGTCCCTTGCCATCAGGCACATGTTCAGTGGCAATGGTGACCTCATGCTTGTCCCAGCACCTCAGTCCTGGTCTTGAAGGAGCAGGCATGGTGATCTCAGGCTTCTCCCTGCAGTTTGCCCGTGTCTTAACACAAGGTGTTGGCGGTCTCAGATTTATTGTGGTGGCTCAGCTTGGAGCTTGAAGAGGTGGTGCTGGCAGTCTCTAGGCTATCCTGGCCTTTGCCTCTTTTGTCTTTGCCTCAGACTGTAGGCAAAGTCCCTCATTGACTGTGGGCAGGAAGAGGCACTGGCGTCTCAGGTGCCCAGGCCACTCAATCTTAGCCTCAGTAGAGGCACTGGCTGTCTAGGGTTTCTTCCCGACAACCGAGTCTTGACCACACAGTAGCCCTGATGGTCTTGGGTTTGTCCCAGTGGTTCAGTCTTCTTCAAACCTGTGGCGGGAACACAGCTAGCCCCACTTCCTCTCCCTTCCCCACTCTTTCTTCTTCCTCTCACCTTACCTCTTCTTCCTCCTCCTCCACCTCTTCTTCCTCCTCCTCCTCCTCCTCCTCCTCCTCCTCCTCCTCCTCCTCCTCCTCCTCCTCCTCCTCCTCCTCCTCCTCCTCCTCCTCCTCCTCCTCCTCCTCCTCCTCCTCCTCCTCCTCCTCCTCCTCCTCCTCCTCCTCCTCCTCCTCCTCCTCCTCCTCCTCCTCCTCCTCCTCCTCCTCCTCCTCCTCCTCCTCCTCCTCCTCCTCCTCCTCCTCCTCCTCCTCCTCCTCCTCCTCCTCCTCCTCCTCCTCCTCCTCCTCCTCCTCCTCCTCCTCCTCCTCCTCCTCCTCCTCCTCCTCCTCCTCCTCCTCCTCCTCCTCCTCCTCCTCCTCCTCCTCCTCCTCCTCCTCCTCCTCCTCCTCCTCCTCCTCCTCCTCCTCCTCCTCCTCCTCCTCCTCCTCCTCCTCCTCCTCCTCCTCCTCCTCCTCCTCCTCCTCCTCCTCCTCCTCCTCCTCCTCCTCCTCCTCCTCCTCCTCCTCCTCCTCCTCCTCCTCCTCCTCCTCCTCCTCCTCCTCCTCCTCCTCCTCCTCCTCCTCCCGCCTTCTCCTCTCTGGCTGGAATTCCTGGGTGTTGTAGGGAGTAGGCAGACAAGCTTCAGGTGGCCAATCCAATATCAGCTAATTGGACAGAGAGGGATTGGCCTCTCGTGTCCTGTTAGCCGGTGACAGGGGTCAGAGCAGCATCTGAGGGAGGGGGCGCTGTCACACTCTCCCAATGTTTTTTAATTGTTTGTTATTGTACCTGCCTCAACTACTTCCTCTGGCGGGCTGTTCCATATACCCACCATTCTCAGTGAGAAAAAGTTGAGAGAAATGTTGCTCCACAAGTTGAGAAACGGGGCAGTTGCGGTAATAATGCAATATTCTGAATTAATAGTTTGTTATTTATGTTAACTTCATGTCACAGATCAAATGCATTTTGGATCAGATGCAACATTGACCTACTAACTAGCTTGAAAGAGCCCACCACCAGATTCAGCAACAGTTTGATCCCCTCTCTGATCAGGCTTATGAACAATCCTTCCATAAGGTAGAGTACTGTCTGAAGCACCTTTACCCCATTGAGGATATTAAACTTTGTCTTTTGAACAGAGGCGCTACAATGCTGAGAACGATATTCTGCACTTTGTATCTTCCCCTTTATTCTCTCTATTGTTCTGATCTGTTTGATAAGCATGCAAAACAAAGCTTTTCACTGTACCTCGGTACATGTGACAATACTAAACCTAAACATAAACTTAATTTGCCTTAATCTGTGACAATTTGAAAGCAGTGGAACCTCAACATGATCTGTTCCTCAATGCAACTGCAGGAGAAATACAGAGAACAGAGATAACTGCTGTGCTCAGAGTCCTTTGATCTTGGACAATAAAACACAGATGTCAGGCTGAAGAAAGACACAAATGCTGCAGTAACTCAGTGGGACAGGCAGCATCTCTGGGGAGAAGGAATGGGTGACGTTTCGGGTCGAGGCCCTTCTTCAGACTAAGACTCAGGGGAGGGGGAGGGGGAGATACAGAGATAAGGAAGTGTCAGGTGTGAGAACGAGATATCAAAGGGGGTGGAGATCAAGCAAAATGTAGAATAGATCATTGATAGCTACGAATGAATGAATAAATAAGCTTATTGGTCAAGTATATACACATACAAGGAATGTGCCTTGGTGCTCCACTCGCAAGTAACACGAACATACAGTAAACAATTAAGAATAAAGCATAAAACAATTAAAATACTAAGAATACAACATTACGGTTTAAACATGTGAGCAAAATAAACCAGAGCAAAAAGAGGCTACAGACTTTTGGTTATTGAGTAGAGCTACTACTCGCGGAAAAAAGTTGTTTTTATGTCTGGCTGTGGCGGCTTTGACAGTCCCGAGTCGCCTTCCAGAGGGAAGTGCTTCAAATTTGTGGCCAGGGTGAGAGGGGTCAGAGATGATCTTATCCACTCGCTTCCTGGCCCTTGCAGTGTACAGTTCGTCAATGGGGGGAAGGTTGCAGCCAACAACCTTCTCAGCTGATCGAATGATTCGTTGCAGCCTCTGGATGTTGTGCTTGATGGCTGAGCCAAACCAGACCATGTTGGAGAAGGTGAGGACGGAGTCTACGATGGCAGTATAGAATTGGACCATCATTGCCTGTGGCAGATTGTGTTTCCTCAGCTGCCGCAGGAAGTACATCCTCTGTTGGGCCTTTTTGACTGTGGAGTCGATGGCGGCCCCCCATTTAAGGTCCCTGGAGATGATGGTTCCAAGGAACTTAAATGACACCATAGATGTGACTGTGGTGTTGTTGATGGTAAGTGGGGGGGAGGGGAGGGGGAGCTCTCCTAAAGTCTACAAACTGTTCCACTGTCTTAAGAGCATTGAGCTCCAGGTTGTTGCGATGGCACCAGGACGCCAGCTGTGTCACTTCCTGTCTGTAGGCAGATTCCTCCCCATCCTGGATCAGTCCAATCAGGGTAGTGTCATCCGCAAACTTGAGAAGCTTGACAGAGGAGTTTGTGGAGGTGCGGTTGTTGGTGTAGAGAGAGTAAAGGAGAGGGGAGAGTACGCAGCCTTGCGGTGCTCCTATGCTGAGGGTCTGCGGGTCCGAGATGTGCTTTCCCAGCCTCACATGCTGCTTCCTGCCTGCCAGGAAGTTGATGATTCCCTGACAGAGGGGTTCAGGCACAGTCAACTGGGAGAGTGTGGAGTGTAGTAGCTCTGGCACAATGGTGTTAAATGCAGAGCTAAAGTCCACAAACAAAATCCTTGCATAGGTCCCCTTGCGGTCTAAGTGTTGTAAGATGAAGTTCAGGCCTAGGTTGACTGCTTCATCCACTGATCTACTGGCCCGGTATGCAAACTGCAGAGGGTCCAACAGGTGGTTTGTGATGTTTTTCAACTGGGCCAGCACAAGTCTTTCAAAGGTCTTCATGACTACAGAGGTCAGTGCGACAGGCCTGTAGTCATTAAGACCAGTGATCCTTGTCTTTTTGGGAAAGCTAGAAGAATGTAACAACAAAGCAAACAGAGATAAAATGGAATCAGGGACAGTCAGATTTGTTGGAGAACTGGGAAGGGGGAGGGATGGAGAGAGAGGGAAAGCAAGGGTTTCTTGAAGTTAGAGAAGTTAATATTCATTCCGCCGAGGTATAAGCTGCCCAAGCGAAAAAAGCCTCATATGTTACCTTTTCCTAGCTAACCACAATCATTTTCCTTGAGATACACCCCCTTTGATGACTCATTCTCACACCTGACACTTCCTTATCTCTGTGTAGGAAAATAACTGCAGATGCTGGTACAAATCGAAGGTATCACAAAATGCTGGAGTAACTCAGCAGGTCAGGCAGCATCTCTGGAGAGAGGGAATGGGTGACGATTCGGGTCGAGACCCTTCTTCAGTCTGAAGAAGGATCTCGACCCGAAACGTCATCCATTCCATCTCTCCTAGATGCTGCCTGACCTGCTGAGTTACTCCAGCATTTTGTGATACCTTCCTTATCTCTGTATCTCCCCTCCCCCTCCCCTGACTCTCAATCTGAAGAAGGGTCTCAACCCAAAAAGTCACCCATTCCTTCTCTCCAGAGATGCTGCCTGTCCTGCTGAGTTACATCAGCATTTTGTGTCTATCCTTGGTTTAAATCAGTATCTGCAGTTCCTTCCTACATATATGTCAGGTTATTGTTCATAGACTACAGCTCGGTGTGCAACACCATCATCCCCTCCAAACTGGTTACCAAGCTCACGGAACTGGGTCTCTGCACATCCCACTGCAACTGGATCCTCAATTTCTTCATCAACAGACCACAATCTGTACAAATTGGCAGCAACACTTGCATCTTGAAATCCATCAGCACAGGAGTACCTCAAGGCTACGTGCTCAGTCCCTTGCTCTACTCATTCTATACTCATAACTGTGTATCTGGATACAGTTCTAACTCTATCTTCAAATTCAACGACGACAAATTGGACAAGTTACAAATAATAATGAGTCATAGTATAGGAAGGAGATCGATCGACCAACAGAATGGTGCCAGAACAACAACCTTGCTCTCAATGTCAGTTAAACAAAGGAACTGATTGTTAACTTTGGAAGACAGTTGAGGATCCACAAACCCGTCTTCATCGATGGGATGGTGGTGGAAAGGGTCAAAAACTTCAAATTTCTGGGAGTGCATATCTCTGAAGTTCTGTCCTGAACCCAACACACTGAGGCAATTATAAAGAAAGCCCATCAACACCTCTACTTCCTTAGAGGATTGGGGTGATTTTGTACGTCAATGAATACTCTCATGAACTTCTACAGGTGTACAGTAGAGAGCATATTAACTGGTTGTATCATAGCCTGGTTCGGCAACTTGAACGCCCAGGAATGAAGAAGCTTGCAAAATGTGATGAACACTGCCCAGTCCATCATGGGTACTGGCCTCCCCACCATCGAAGCGATCTACAGGAGTCATCTTATGCTGCTGCAAGTAAGAATATCATTGTTCCATTTCGAGATATATGACAATAAAAAATTCTTGACACTCGTGCACTAGAAAGTGGATGTGCAAAGTGTTGAAAAAGTTCAATTTTTTCCACAGCCCATTGATCACATCCTACCATTTAATATGGAGTAGTAATGCATAAAAAGCTGTTTGAGAGTGTCTTTCCCCTTAAGCTGGAAAGTGCAGTGATTTACGAGGATGTTGCAGGACTTGAGGGTCTGAGCCAAAGGGAGAGTTTGATCAGGCTAGACTTTGTTCCTTGACGCGCAGCGGTGATCTTGTAGAGGTGTATAAAATCATGAAGGGAATAGGTAGGGTGAAAGTACAGAGTCTTTTCCCTAAGGTAGGGGAATCAAAAACCAGATGACAGTGGTTTAAGGTGAGAGGGGCAAAATTTAATGGGAACCTGACGGACAATCTTTCACTCAGATGGTGAGTATACTGAATGAGCTGCCAGAGGAGATAGTTGAGGGAGTACAATAACAACATTTAAAAGACATTTGGACAGGTATGTGGATAGGAAAGGTTAAGAGGGATATAGGTTAAATGCAGGCAAATAGGAACAGCTTAGACGGGGCATCTTGGCTGGCAAGGATGAGTTGGGCCAAAGGGTCTCTTTCCATGATGTATGACTTTATGAATCTATGACTTACTCAAAGGCACCTTTGGCACAGGTACAGATCTGATCTCCTCATAAGGTCAGAACAGACTTGATGGGACAAATTGACTCCTCTGTCCATTTATGAAACTATGAATGTAAAATATAAAATTCTACAAAGGCCTCCAAAAATGTAAAATTAAAGGCTAGATACGAGGTAGAACAGATTCTCCAGAAAGTGGGGCATACAGAGTTAACCTGGTGGGCTGAAGGGCCTGTTTCCGTACTGTACCTCCAAACTAAACTAAACTAACACTGCAACTGAGCCTGCCGTTGCATTGCACCATCTCAGCAAGGATGGAAGCAGTCTAGATCGTCAAACTACTTTTGACAGTGCTTCATTCCTGTGGTTGGGCTCCATGACTAGCACCTCCCGCCCCGTTTAGATCCTTTGTTTGGAAATTATCCGGACACCATGAGTGCATGGACCCCAGCCTTGTTTTTCACCTCCTCCGCCAACACATTTAGAAACATGGAACTCCTGACCCTTGATCTACAGGTCATGCAGCAAACTGCAATCACCATTGCAATCATTTCCTCTCATTATTCCAGCTACAATACCTTTCCCCTTTCAGAGAGCACGCTAGCTTTAAATGGACCATGCTACTCACGATATTGAGCCACCTGTTGAGCGTGCAGCCATTCAGCATCATAGTCAGTGCAGGTTGAATGTTATCATCGATTAAGTTAGTAGGTAGCATGAAATTGGCAGGCTGCCCGTGCTGCAATCAATGGCAGTGGGTTAACCTCACAACATGATCCCTGCAACCATTTTCATGGGTTATTTGGTATAAGTCGCAGTGTTTTTCATAAACAATTGTCCCACTCTTGTTAAAGTGGTAGAAAATGAATGTCGAGGTTTATCTCCCAGTAGGATCAAAGAGGGGAAAGAAGTGGATGGTAATAGCATATGTATATTGTCAAGCAGGCTGAGTAAGAGAAACGGAAACAAGGAGTGCCATTGGAAGAGAACCCAGAGCGTTTCCTAACCCCAGCATTGCCACTCACTGGGGGCATAGCTCAGTCCCTGTCCTTGATGTACATAGTCCACCACAGAGGAGAGGGCATGGAGCCAGATTTGTCCTTCTACAGTGGCAGTTTCCTGGCACACTTCAGCACCATCTTCTCCTGAAAGAATGATGTCAGTACATTTATATTTAGGGATTACTCCCATCATTGTGAAATAGTTGAGCAAAACGCAAAGTGGTGGAGTAACTCAGCAGGTCATGCAGTATGTGTGGATGTAATGGACAAACAATGTTTCATATCTCTCTGAACGTCTCTGATCCACTTCCCTGCCGAGATGCAGCCTGACCACCTGAGTTCCTCCAGCCCTTTGTATTTTTGCTCAAGATTCCAGCATCTGCAATTTCTTCTGCCCCAAAGAGAACTTGAGAGGTTGGACTGGGCTTCATCCAGCTATTTTAACAACAATATGTGCAGATGCCTTTAAATATAATCAATGAAACTTAATCTCCCACTTCTAAACAAGCAACCCACCAAATCATTGCACTTGTATTACTAGGGGGTTTATCTGGATCACTATGCCAAGGTCCGAACACCAATTTTTCATTGTAACCAGGATCCGGTGAACAAGGTATCTGCCCCCAATTCTACCTGCACCTAATCCACATGCTCACTTCCTTGTGCCATCTGATGTTTAAATTGTGCTTTTTTTTGTAACAAATGTATGGGACAAACTTGCCAGGCAGGAAGAGTGATTAGAGTTAGGAACAATACTTCCCTGTGAGTGAGTCACAAACCTGCAATTAAACTGAGGAACTCAAATGACAATATAGAGTGAAAGAGAAGTTCGAGTTGCAAGAGACGATATGCTGAACTTTGAATTATCCTTACTAATAAACATTTTTATTTAGATAACAATTGCAATTCTCACCCCCAGCACATACATAGTGGTTGTCTCGCACCATAAGTGAGTGACTGATTTGAACATTGGTATCATTCAGCAGGCGTTATGTATGATAAGACAAAGTAGCTTTGGAAACCAGTTATCGCTTCATGTGACATTAAAAGGAAATGGAAAAAAGAAATAAAAGATAGAATTATGGAATCCCGGAAGGAAGCGATTTAACACCATGTGGCTGTGCAGACTCTTATCCCACCTGATATAATTTTCTGCCTCTAGGCTTGTAATTTTATAGTTACCACCACTTCAAGAGCATACCAAAGGACTTCTTAAATCCAATAACATTTAAACCTCTCTCTCTCACCATCCTCTTAGGTGAAATATTGATTGTCATCTTGCCTTTAAACTTTCTAGCTCCAATCTTAAATTTATATATCAAAGTTGTTGACTGCACCTATCTTGCACCCCACCTGTCCTCCTCATTATAACCCCTCCACAGGACAACCTATGTTCCAAACAATGTAACCCACCAATCCCAAGATGCATCTATTATTTGCTCTCCATCCATTTACCACCATCAAGGTCCACTTGTTTTATTAATCCACGATGCTGTTGCTCCTGGAAATAATCAGTATGTAGAGATAATCTTCTTACAAAAAAATATCGATGCAATTACACTGGTCTCTTCTTCTACCTCATAGTGTGCATGGGAATTTTGTATTCAGATTTTTTCTCTATTATGACTGAAAGTGACCAATTGCATCCAAACTGCATAAATATGATATCGTTGCCTGGAATAAAAGCTTTATCTCCCTGAACACGGAGTCTTTCACCTTTTTGCTAGTTGAGTCCTTTAAACTAATCTATTACTGAATTGATAGAATTCCCCGATGAAATAGCCGTTTCAGTTTGAGGAGCTCAGAGGTGATTGCACTAATTTGTAGCTACCACTGCACAATGCAAGTCCAAATGTGCAGAATGATGCAGATTCTTAAAAAAAAAAGATATATTGAAATAAACTCATTCATCTGTTGAGGGGCAAAATATAATTTTGTGATGCTTGTTTACAACTGCTATGGATCAAACATTTGAAATATTGAACATTGGCTTAAATGTTTTTAATTTAAATTTTCTGGTTTGAAACAACAGAATGATTTAAAGTTTACATTGTGAAAATGAAGCTCAACTCTGACAAACAAACCTCATTATTATGAAGGAACGACACGATGGAATTTAATGAGTCCTTATGCTTTGTATACTGCCAAACTGTTTATTTGTTTGATTATGAGAATAAAGTGATAGTGCAGCTGCACTGGGATGACTGATTAATTTACAGGAACATACAGGTAACAGATTGCAATCAAAGGGGAGAACCAATCCTGTCAAATTAAAATATGTTCTGCACTGGTAAGAGAAGCAGGGTAACACAGGCAGCAACAATCCTTCTTCTGAAGCAAGTGAAAAGCTTGTAGACACTAATCACAGCTCAGGCACTGCAACTCAATAATTACCCACAGTCTCATCATCATCCGAGCCTAAGCTCTGACAATCCATCTGGGATCCTTGTCTATTGTGGCACACAAGAATGAATATGCTTTAGTTATTGGCTCTTGTTGCCCTACAAGCCCCAGGAGTAAACATTCATAGTCCTCACATCCTCTTTTTCTTTCCCGTTGAAACTACTTCCTAATTTTTATTTTTTCTACAAATGCTACTTTTAAGATGAAAAGCTCTGGTGAATCCCCAGTCAGCCCAGCCTAGTTTTGCCATTTACCAACAGCTACCAAATTGGGCACTAATTGCAAGCTCTGTGATTTAATTAGACTCATTCCAAACACTCACATTTTATCAATTAGTTAATGGGCTAAAGAGGGTCTTATTGTTGCAGCCAGGTCATTTGGAAGCTCAAAGCTTCTTGATGGTGAGAATGTTAAGACAGCAGCGTTAATATCTGTAATTAACCTTGAGGGCTCTATGCTGCTGAGATGGAGGTAAGCCCCATTCCATCCATATGTCTTTTTTCAGCTGTCACATTTATATTAAAAGTAACAATATTCTTTATTTCCTTACTTTCATCGTTTTCTTATACAAGATTGCACCCCTCTGTCTCAGCATCAAATCATATAAAATGTATTATCGTGCATTGAGCAGGATAATTATTATTGTTATATTTGATTAAAAATTCTAATGGCTTGATTTATATTTTTTAAATAAGTTAACTTTGTGATATTTTTCACTTCATTTTAATATATTATTACTTTTAATATTGATATGAATGTCACTTTCGAAAGGTGTAAGCAAACTAACTCAGTAACTCAGCCATTAAGATGTATATTAAAGATTTATCAATTAACTTTCACATCAGAGCACTGCCATTTTGTCAACAAGTTTGTGTGAAAATTTCTGACCGGATCAAAATGCTACAAATGTGTAGTTTATATTTAAACAGCTTATGCATATTTTGTTTAAATGGTGCAACATAACAAATAAAGTATATGAATGCTTTACATCCTAATTCATTTGCATTAACCTCTATTATGTATTTTCTTTATGACTACATTTATTCACGTATATAGAAATTTCATTTTTGAGCTAATAATTTAACTAAACTAATAATCACAGGAATATTCCATTTACATCAATTTGATTTATTTAAACAAAATCCATTTTCTATTAATGCCATCATGTTATGAAAATGTATGTTTCATAAGGAATATTTATCTGGCCTCTAATCACCTATGCATTTGAGCAGATCAGTTGAAGCAATTATTACCTGGGATTTTTCTCACTTTGGTAAAATGGTATTTTGCATTAGTTACAGTAGCACATTTTATACAGTAATTACACGCATCTTAAAGATCTGACACTCTGGAGTATATAATTGTGCTTTCTATAGGGATGATTATACATGTTTGACTGTACATTGCCCCAGTTATAAGACAGGTGGAACGAGAGGACATCTGTCTGAATATTGAATGAAGTGCTTCTTCCCATCTGTTGTAAAGTTAGTGATGACTCTGCTTGGCGTCAGTTATCCTTCTCAACATACAACTAGGGTGCCATATGCCCTAAATGTTGCACATGCCACCCAGATGACTGGTCTGCCTCCCGTCTCAGCTTGAGCACCTGCACCACAACAAGGGGTACGTGAGGAAACTGACGGCTGAGCACGTGCTGAGCACAGCGGGTGGCATTCAATACAGCCGCAGAGTCCTACTGAACAAGCCAATCGCAGACCAAACTGGCCGTGTGGAGCATGCTGCCAATCAAACATACCATGATCCACCTCACCGGCTCATGAGTGAGAAGATTTACAGAACATGATGGTTCATCATTTCTAATCCTATCTTAGCCCAGCATGGCTTAGTGAGAGTTTCTCTGACAGACAATGAACACCTGACAGCTGGAAGCTTCACATGTAAACATGGGCTGCAGATCACTCATAATTAAAAAATATTGTTTGAAAAACTAATTAATTTTTTGTATTTGACCTTTTCCCTGAACCATCACAAATGTATTGTATTACTAACTACATTTAAACAATAGATGTGTAATTATTGCAGAAACATCAAGATGTATAGATTCACTTTAACATCAGAGCAATGTTATTTTGACAACAAGTTTGTAAGAAATCTGCTGACCGATCAAAATGCTGCAAATGAGTAAGATGTACTTAAACTACATAAAGTGTTGTTTTACTAAAACTGAAAGGACATTTACATTTTAGTGACTATTTGTCATATTAAATATTTAATAGTGATATTAGATGTAGTGAAATTAGATGTGGTGATATCAGAGTATTTGTAGTGATGTTAGATGTTATAGTATTAGAGTATTTGTAGAGATGTTAGTGTTAGATCATAGTGTTAGATTATTTGTAGCGATATTTGTAGTGATATTAGACTGGTGATGTTGGAGTATTTGTAGTGATATTAGACAAGATAATTCCCTAAAAGGGGAGAGGCGGTGGCGATGTGCAATTAACCCAAGCATGTTACGTGGGCAGCATGCCAACTTTGTGCGGACTGTTAATTTTAATAATTGCAGGAACCAGACAGTGCAGACTGCACTGGACGCTTCAGCAGGGTGCCAACATCCTGAGTGGCTGGAACCAGTTAAAGCCAGCCGGCACCTCTAGAAAGGGCAGATGTCCTGTGCCTGGAGCAGGTGTCTGCAGGCTTTTATTACAAAGGAAGCTGACCTGGGATGCAATGGTGAACGTCATCATTGGATGAAGTGGGCTCTGAGGGTTATGTACTGGATCTGCAGGGGTCAGAAGATTCGCAGGACACATATAAGAAAATGCTGGGAGACTGTAGCTATTGATAGAGATGACGGGGACTTGGACACGTGGGTGAGTGATGTTAAATGACCACGCAGGCAGAAAGTTAAGGTCAGTGAATTCAAAAACCACATCCTACTGACTGGAGCACAATCTCCGGTATGGTAAAGTTCACCACACTCCATTCACTCACATACATCGGCTGAGCCTCTGATTTTCAAACTTCATTCCTATATATTCAAATATTAGGGAGGCTGAAGAAACTGTAGTTGCTTGAATTTTGAGAAAAACACAAAGTGTTGGAGAAACTCAGTGAGTCAGGCAGCAGCTGTCGAGGGAATGAACAGATGAGTTTCGGGTCACATTTTGGACTGACTAGAGTAGAGAGAAAATAGCTGGAAAAGAGAGGTGGGAGGGGCGAAGTCTGACAAGTAGATCCAGGTAAGTGGTATTGATTAGTAGATGGGTAGAGTAAGTGACAAAGGCTGGAAACAATAGGGTGTCAGAAAAGGAGCAAAGAGGTGGAGTGAAAGCTGGATGGAGGAATATGGGTGGAAGGGGGCAGGGGAAAGAGGGGAGTTAAAAGGATATATGGGTCTCAGGGATAGTAAAGAGTATACAGTATCTACTTATAATATAATATTATGCTGCACTATCACATTTGGCACCACTGCAACCACACATCACACTGCCATCTATTTGCACATGACAAGTACATGATCGGGCAGATTGCATGTTCATTTACAAACTTGATTCTTGCAGGGTAAGGAATTCTCTTTGTTCATTTGTGGGATATAGCCAGTATTTATCGTCCATACTTATTTTTCCCTGGACTAAGTAGTTTACTGGGCTGTTTCAGAGGTTATTGAAAAGTACACACATAGATCGCTCAAAAAGACCGGAGTAAATAAGATCAATAGACTTCCTTCCGTGATGGACAGGGGTTTACCAAGCAGATGGTGGACAGTTGGAAGCTGGAACTAACTGGACAGAAGAGATGAGTATACCTGCATGTCCTAACTCCATGAAACCATGAACTAGTGGCCAGCGCTATCAACACACATTGTACTGTATTTGAGAAGGTTAGTCAGCTCTGGCCTTTGACGACGCACCATTTATGTGAGGTAACTAAAAATCTTGCAGCAATTCTTCCTGGTGCTCATTGCATTGCAGGGATCTTGGGTTTCATAGAGTTAAATGGAACAAACTGTACAACAGGCAAGAAGATGAGAATGTGTGATAAAGCCAATCTGAGAAATGCCCCAAAGCCTGTGGAGTGCAAATCTGGAGGAGCTTCCAGGTCTCTGCAAAAACTGGTTCCTTTCCATTTCTTGAAACAAGACCTGCAGTGCAGCACAAGAAAGCCATGGAGCCCATGTTGGATCATCTCCTTGGTTAGTTTCCGCACAAACCAGCATTCCTTTGAGGTGCAGGTTAGCTTTAACTGGTGCTTTCCATTCACTACATTGAACACTGATACAGAATCCAGCACTACCAACACCCTCTGCCTTCCCCCAACACCCGTGATTCCCTGCCAATGGCCACAATGGTTTGCAATGGCTGTCTTTTCAAACTATCATGACGAGGCAGCACATTTTATGAATGGGAATTTATTGGCTTGACTTCATCACACATATCCAACCTCTTCCCTGTTTCCTTTTCATTTGACCTGCTTATCTGCCCTTGTTCACTCTCTTAATCAATTCACTCCATACATTTAGTAGACACACTATCAGTACCACACATCTAGCCCCCTGTCCTATCACTCCCAACACGCTCATCTGCGTGGAAGTAAATTGCTTATTAATAATAATAATAATAATAATATGCCTTTATTGTCATTGTACGAACAGTACAACAAAATTAGAAGTGCTACATCTGAAACAGTGCGACAATGCAAAACTTTCAAAGACAATCGCACAAACATAGGAACCAACACAACAAATACCAATATCAATAAAACCAATAAAAAACCTAATAAATAATGAATGAGTTTTACACCTAAAATGCTGAAAATATTTTTTAAAGTGCGACGAAAGTGAGAGTCACATCAAATCAAGTGTTTCCATTCACAGTTCGTATGGCCCAGGGAAAGAAACTGTTTTTAAGACGGTTTGTTCTGGCCCTTAGGCTCCTGTAGCGCCTCCCAGAGGGCAGGAGAGCAAACAGTTCATATCTTGGGTGTGTGCTGTCCTTAATTATATTTCTGGCCCTGTTTAGACAACGCGAGCTGGAGATGTACAAAGATCTCCAAAGACGTACAGGTATGTAGGTTAATTGGCTGGGTAAAATGTAAAAATTGTCCCTAGTGGGTGTAGGATAGTGTTAATGTACGGGGATTGCTGGGCGGCACGGACTTGGAGGGCCGAAAAGGCCTGTTTCCGGCTGTATATATATGATATGATATGATATATGATGTCCTTCAGAGAAGTTTGTGGACAGCCAATAATTTTCTCTGCTGTCTTAATAACCTTCTGGAGGGCCTTCTGGTCTGCAGCTGAGCAGCCAGCATACCACACAATGGTGCAGTATGCCAGTACGCTCTCAATGGTGGAGCGGTAGAAGGTCACCAGCAGATTCTCCTTCAGTTTGTTTTTCATTTGACCAATACTATGACTTGGTGGCCTGTCGTTTTTAACCATTACGCACTCAGCTCCCATAATTTCTATTTTTGGAAAGGGGTAAAATATGGTACAATTCTGCCTATTACATGTGCTACTAAAGCATGGTCCTTCAAAACTAAGCCAATTGCTTCAACTCCACTTTGATGGGCCAGAGATTCCTGGGAATCAGTGGTGATGTTACATTTGTTTCAGGGATGTTTTAAGCATACTGTTGAATCTCTTCCTCTATCTACCTGTAACACTTTTCTCATGACAGAGTATCTGTATTTAGGAGCCAGGTGTCAGGCATGTAAATGACGTGACCCCCTTAACACAGCCGACTATTGTAATTAGGGCCATGGTGCTGAGGATGTTGCCCCATGAGATGACACTGACATACCATTACTGGGTCACCTGTAAAACAGATTTCCACAGCTGACTCAACTCTATGTTTTTGCTATATTAATAGCGTGGGGAATAAGCATTTTGCATTCATTGTTACTTTTAAGAAAATCTCTTTGTCAGTAAGAGAATTAATTTGAAATTTAAATCTGAATGGCAACAATGAAAGAGACGAACCAGAAACTGCAACAGCCTTTAAAGGTAAAAAGCGCTGAAGAGAAAAACACCATGACATTTCAGCTGCAAATGTGAAATGACTAATAAGGCTTTAAAGAGATTTAAACATTTATATTTTAAGTTTATCATCTGTCTGCACATCATTTTTCTAATATGAGAAAGCTTCAAAGAACTATCGATGCCGAGAGGAGAATGTTATCAAAAGAGTGTTTGGGAAGATATGTGTTTTTGTAAATGCAGAAGCTGTTTCCTTACTATGAACAGCCATTCCCTTTTATTCCATCTTTTAAAAAGAACTGTCAAGGGTTGACACAAATGTAGAAGCTGATTAGTCTGAACTATTCATTTTCATTAAAAAAATCTAGTTGCCCTATTTGCCCTCCTGTTTTAATATTTGGTGATTCTTATAAAATGCCTGTCATAACGTAAATTCTTATTACTCACTATACCACAATTATAGTAATGTTAATAATACCCTATATATTAATATCCCATTCCATTTTTGTTAAGTATTTACCCTGAGGTGAAGGTTTAATCTTTAAATACGAAAATAAATACGATTTATGTGTAAAATATCACTGTTTAAATTAAATGAGTTAACATTAACAAAGCTAATGTTCAACATGAGTGCCACAACTTCCAATTTAATGACACAGTATTGACGCTTACTGTTTACATGGAAAATCTTTGAACTTGATTTTGTCATTTGTTGCCATGCATCGGTCTCTTTAGAATCTAGTCGGTGGACAGCTCAGGTGAGTTTAGCTATTGTGTTGGTCCAATTTGAGATTTGAAAATACTTAGTTATACTGGAAATAATTTACAAATCTGATTTTAAAATAGGATGTGTGAGAAAACAAAGATTTAAGCAAGATTTGAACAAAAATATCGATAATATCTCATTGCGCAAGAAGAAAACCAACCAGCTGTAGCTATGTATAGTAACTGTGATGTCTATAGTTCTCCCACAGACTCTGTAGAATTAGCATTACGAGAAAAATATAAAATATATTTAAACTGTACCACCTTTTTAAACCTTAGAAAATATTGTAGTTTTTCTAACAGATTTCTGAACAAATCCATAATTACTTAATTCAGCAACAGTCAGAATTCTCCTTCCCCCCAACTTTGTTTTGAGATTCTAAGAGTCCGGGAGAGAATGCTGCGTTCCATGGAGTTTTCGATTTCTTAATCTGTCAGAGTCCTCTCCAACATGACAGGTTGAATGATCGTTTTGACATTCATGAATGTCTAAATGGCATATTACTTATGAATTTGCAAAGCTTAATGTTATCAAATGATGATTCCGTGGTAAATAAATTACATTTAGTTGCATTTTTTTGTATGTGTTTAACTTTAATCTTTCTGCATTAAAATTCAAAAACACCACGTACAGTGTCCAAGAAAGATATGGACCATTCTATTGTTTAATTCCATGAATGACATACTGTAGGAAGAAATGTGCCTGGAAGTCACAAGGTCCCTTGAATTAATATAGACATGGCCTATTGTTTGCCTTTCTCATTTGTAAGATAAAATTCATTGATGGCTGCGTCACTGCCATGAAGTTGTGCATAGCTCAGACAGCAGAGGACCCGAGATCAGCATTTAATTCCGCGTCCACATTTTGCAGCCAATGACTCAATGTTCACCACAGTACTGGAATAAAAGCAGAAAATGCCGGAAACACTCCACAGGTCAAGCAACATCTCTGGAAAAAGAAAATGTTAACGTTTCAGGTCCAAGATCTTGAAAATGTGTGCTGTAGTTTGAGACTCTCCTACTTGCAGAATTATCTCAACATTTACCCTGTCAATCCACATATCTAATCCTTATTATAAGCCCTTCCCTCTCAACATGTCATTTCTACTGACATACAAGCTGTAGATGGCAGAAGGAAGCAACTCTTATTTTTCTCCACTCTAGTCACTATTTTTAGCTAAGTTTGCTTTATTATTGTGACATGTACCAAAATACAGTGAAAGCTTTGGTTTGCGTGGTATCCAGTCAAATCTATATATTACTAAAACTCGCATCTTGTGTGTTTGTCAGTTTGTTTGTAGGTGCCCGAAATACAGCCAAAAATTGGATGTACCCGAAATACAGCCAAAACGGTACACGATAGCGCAACAATTTTAGATCCACCTTACTCACCATTGGCCTGCGGTTCAAATGATTGTTATATTTTAAAAGTTATTCACTTTTTAAACATTAAAAAACACTTTTTAAACTTTAATAAATCCCTTTTTCTCTTGCCCTGCCTGTCAGCTGCGTCTGCGCAGTAATATCTCCATGTTCGACGTCACAATGGGAACCCAACGGGTCCGCACCTGCGCAGTTGGGGCCCGTTGATCTAATACTTACGTAAGATGGCCGCTGGATCCGCGCGTGCGCAGTTGGGGGAGGATTGCCGCTCGGAGGGGGGCAGAACCCGCCCGCGTGACGGGAGTGACGAACAATGAGGGGGTGGGGGGGTGAGGACACCTCTCCTGCTGCTGGCCGCCACGAAGGCCGCCCGGGGCTGGGGTGAGTGACTCCCTCTCCCCTTTCCTCTCCCCCCTCACTCTCCCCTGGCCCCGGGGGAGTTTTAAGGAGGGTTGAGGGAGGATGGAGTGGGTGAATGTCGTCAGTTGGGGAAGGGTTGCCGGGCGGCAGGAGAGATTTGCACAGAGGGTTGCCAGGCCCGCAGGAGGGGTTTGGACCCAACAGGTCCACGCCGGCTATTATACATAAAATTGTACAATCATACATAAGTTTAAGAGTGGAATGATTGCAATGGATAATGGTGGATCCTCTTCTGAGGCAGCAAACAAAGTCACCAGAATTCGGCATCATCTTGCAACTTTCAAGTCTCTGATCGTTGCTGAAGGAAATAATGCAAATTCTTATTGTCTTACTCAGAGGCCCAATGTCCTGGATTGATGACCTAAGGGTCAGCCTGGCCCAATGCAATAGATGCCATCAGTTACTTTCACGGCTACCACCAGTCTGTGCAGCTGCCGCACGCTGCACTCGATTCCCTCATTCACCCAACTGCTGTAGGGTCTTCTTTTTTTCCTCCTTTCAAACTCAAACATTGCAACCTCTCCAAGAAGTCATAGGAGAGCAGAAAGAGTGTGATAATGAATAAAATTGTCACTCCATTTAACACAAGGACAGCAGAATAGATAGTAGCCAGTGTGTAAATGAGAGGTTACATAGAACACTATAGCACAGAAACAGGGCCCTCGACTAATAATATTTGTTCCAAATATGATGCCGTGTTAAACTAATCTTCATTGCCTGCAGCTTATTCATACCCCTCCAATTCCTGCATATTGCTTGGCCTTTCTAAACGTCTCTTGCGCTCCACTATTGTATTTGCCTCCATAACCATTCCAATTTGCTTATGGCCTCACTCTGGGAATGAAGGAGGCTAAGAACGGAAAGGTCAATATTGGAATGAGAATTTTAAGTTTAAATAACTTATACTAATTAGAAGTAACTTCCACTTACACTCTCCCCCCCCCCCCCCCCCCCTTGTCACCTTCCTCCACCCTAGCTTTTTTACTAGTTCCACAGTTCTGCATGTTGTTTCCCTCTTGAGATCACACCTTCACTATTCAACAATGGGCCAACCAGGGCACTGCCCTGCATGAGGGCATTTGTGGCCAGCCCTGATTGGTCCTGGTCTGTACTCGCCTCCAGCTCTTTACCCCACCTCCCCCAACTTTCATTCTGAAGAACGGTCCTGACCCGAAACATCGCCCATCCTTTTGCTCCAGAGATGCTGCCTGACTCGCTGAGCTAATGTTGCACTTTGTGTATATCTTTTGTATAAACCAGCACCTACAGTTCTTTGTTTCTGAAACAAAACATTAACGGGTTGCATTTTCTGCAGATGCTGCTTGACTGGCTGAGATCTTCCAAGATTATTTTTTAATTTCAGGCACAGGTTGGATTCCAGTTAAGTCATCTATTTTGCCTGGAATTCTTTTGCACTTGGATATTTTGTGATGCAACTGACTTGTGCCTTGTAGATAGTGGAAAATGTTTAAGGTGTCAATTGGTGAATAACTCGCAATAGAAACTTGGCTTCTAAAATTATGACCGATCCTGTCAAGTTTCTAATCGGTACAATGCTGTTGAAGAATTCAACAATAACGATACAGATGAAGTTCAAGTGAGAGTAATTAGCCTCTCATGGTGGCGTTTGTGTGCCAAAACTTGCTTATGACTTTTCAGCTTGTCTCTGAACAATGTCCCAGTCCTCCTGTATGTCAGAACAAACTGCTTTACAATCTGAGCAGACTGAGAATTCATCTTCATAATAGGATGGAAATAACATTTGATGTCATCGATGGTCAATGTTTCATTTTATGTTTTAGTGTCATATTTGTGAATCAAGAAGAATATTACAACTTGCATCATTTATCTATCTTCAGTCAGAAGAAGGGTCCCGACACAAAACGTTGTCTGTTCATTCCGTTCACAGATGCTGCCTGTACCACTGTTCCTCCACCAGTCATTTATTTATCCACATATGCACAGAGTACATTTGCTACGTATCTGTCACCCCTTCCCTGTGAAAAGTTTGGAGCAGCATGAAATGGTATCTAGTTTTTAATAGTGGCAGTTTGTTATGTAGTGCTAAATTCTGTACTGTACAATTCAGCATTTACAGGATTCCATTTTCTTAATATTTTCCTTGTTTGAAATCATCTGCATCATCTTAATCCACCACTCATTGTTTTGTATAATTTACGCAGTCATTGTGTCCATGTACGCTTGCAGTACTGAATTGTTCTCTGGGCATGATACCATTCTACGCATACTGGAGCTAAACATTGTTAATATGATTTGATATAGTTGAATATGATGAGCTTCCAGTGTGGCCTTAAAAGCTTCTTAAAATGGTATGGTTTGAGTTGCTCCCTGTTCACAAATGCCATCTTTGTTTCCTATCAATATGTCTGATACTCAGACTGAGATTCAAACCACACTGTAATTAATTGTAAATAAAAGGCTTTCAAACTTCAAGATAATTTATTAGTATCATATGTACATTTTTCAATCTCACAACAAAAGTTTCAAACTTTTATTGTTAGATTCAAGATTAATACACAGCGACATGGTTATTTTTTTCAATAAAATTAATAATTAAAAAGATCATTTACAAACACTTGGCAATATTTGTGCTAACTGGATTGAAAATTATAAAGAATTCTCTTCACTCATGAAGGTTGATGTTACAATGAACAGAAGTCATAATTTAATTTAATGAGGCTATGTTTAATGAGCTATGGTTTATGGCAAGGTGGACACAAAATGCTGGAGTAACTCAGCGGGACAGGCAGCATCTCTGGAGAGAAGGAATGGGTGATGTTTCAGGTCGAGACCCTTCTTCAGACTGAATATGGCATCTATTGTGTTATCCGTTGTCATAATAGCTATTAACACGTTACTCAAAGTATCTACTCAATAGAAACATACAGAGCATTTATCAGAAATAATAGACTAAGACAGATTGTACCGATTTTCTTTCTGCTAATGTTTTATTCTTAATCTTGACATGTAATTGCCCTGTTTCTGCTGCACATACATGTTGGCATGTAATTTTCAGTTTTGTAACATAACAGAATTAATATTTAGTTTAATTTCTGATATGATGAGGAGCTCTACATATCCTTTGCTATCTCTAAACCGTTTCTAGGTTGTATGCATTAAAGTACTTTCAAAATTGGTGATTTGTAATTTATACCAAGAATATGTGGATTTTAAGTTAACTTGATTCTGAATATTTAGGAACAAAATGTGGCCTTAAAGGCATGGTTTGAGTTGCTGCTAAAGAATCGATCCTGTTCACAAATTACTTCTTTGTTTCATGTCAATATGCTTCTCTGATACTGTGGTATGATTGTTTTAAAAATTACAATAAAGTAATAATTCAATATAGAATTAATCACAACAGAATAACGTAAATTTACAGAATTCTAATGCAACATTTCTCAATATAGAATGGAATGCATGACAATTTTGTCAAATTTATCTCCAGGTCTGGTAAACATTTGCCTACATTTTGTAATCTTGCAATTTAGGTACTTTCACTCTGGAAACAAATTCCCACTCATTCTGCTGTAATCCACTTTGATTTGTATGGGCTAAAACAATACTGCAAAAATAGGGGGGGAAATGCACAACAGAGAAAATTAATTTATAATCATCTGCATATTTATAATATAATGTTTTGAAAAATTTCCTTCCAGAATAGCCCAATATTTCATCCAGTCGCCCAAGTTTATCATTCGAGATATATAAATGAACGCAAAACTCCTATGTAACTTAGAAATTGTTTTCTAAATATCAGTAAATATAAAACACATTATGTTGTAATATTTTAAAATGCACAACTTGACAATTATTTGGACAGGGTGCACACGCGTAGTCAAGAGATATGAACACATTACATATTGCACGCGTGTCCATCTCGACGTGTAGTTGTGTATTAAAGAGTACAGGCAATAAGTGTAAGGGTTAGGAAACATGTTCTGCCGCAAATGTCGCCTATGGAATTAAGGCAAAAAGCAACAAGGCAGGTTTCTCTGGGTTTGGGGGAGAGCCTATGCTCTAATCCTATAGTTCCACCTAATTAATTTCTCTTTTATGGAACTGCATTTCATGATTGTATCTTGTTTGAAGGAGATTAGGAGTCGCGCACTTCATTTACAAGGTGTAAATGATCAGAGCCCCTCTCCATCCACCTGCCTAATTGGGTTAATGAAGTGTCTCTGCGGAATATGCTGCAGAAACAAACCTCCCAATCCTCACAGATTTACTGCTCTGCAATATCCAATCCTTCAATTGCACAAAGACCACACTAACTCGCAGCAAAGATCGCAGGTTTGCCTTTAAAATTTCGATGTCAGTAAAATAATCTGACTCTTATCAAATTACACCTAACTGCGGAATTAATTCATTGCACCGAATCATTCAATTCCACTCTAGTTTTTTTTTTAATGATCTAAACACTATCAATCTCATTAATAGGGTCTGTGCTTAACCTGTGTCATTTGTTTCATAACTGTTAGTTGTATAACTGGGCAAATATTTTCCCTCTGCCAACTATATCGCAGTAATAAACGCAAAGCATGGTGTACTGAAATACCGGAACGCTTCTAATTCAAAGAATAACGCGCAGAATCCGTGATTCAATTCAGCTCGCGACCGATAGCATAATTAGAAAAGCATCGATTTACGCCTGGCTAAATATACTTTGACCATTATATATTTTCCAAAGAAAATGTGTTGCCGTTATATATTATTCCAAAGAAATATCTTCCAAACGCCAGGGCACTGTCCATCCAATTCACTTCTACCCCACTACGGATATTGGACTTTGTCTTTTGTCCTGATGCGCTAAAATGCTGAGAACTATTTTCTGCGCTCTCAATCTTTCCCTTCGCTCTGCCTATTCTACTTAAGTTTGGTTTGTTGGTATTTATGTATAGTGTTGTCCAATTTGGATCGATAACACACAAAGTAAAACTTTTCACTGTACATCGGTAGACGTGATAATAATAAACCTAAATCTAACCTAAATCAACGTTGTCTAACAGCAGGCATTCTGAATGGTCAGTGTTTGCTGTGCTATGAACGGAAATCTGAATCCCAATTTATTAGCTGAGGCTTAAGCAACTTGAATCTCAAATATTCAGAGGAGAACAAAACTTACTTTTCAATGTCAGGGTTTATTCGGGAACCTGGGCCCTCACTGGCACGAACAATACTTAAATCCAATAGACAAACCTGGAGTATGTGCTCCAGAGATGCTGCTCGACCCGCTGAGTCACTCCAGCACTTTGTGTTCTACAATACAGAAATCTAGCCTCGATTAAGAACACCAGATTTAAAATTGCGATAAGATGATATTCAATAGATGGGGTTTAAAACAGTTTAATGCTCCCAGACAATGTTTTACCGTACTGCACTAGAAGCCTGTAATCCTCATCAAAATAGGTTATAGCAGTTTACATTCCCGGTTGCATTTCAAGTAAAAGGTCAGATAGTGGGAGCGTGGATATTTGGTTAGTTTGGGAATGTGTTAATTTTTGCCTATATTTAATGGTTCAAGATGGTTATTGTTCAAAGTAGACATTCAGCAAATGCCAACTTGGATAAGGATAAAACTTCAACTGCTGAGAGAGAAAGCTGTTGTTTTCCAACACTTTATAAAGCATCATTGTTGACTCTAGATGCATTGTAACTCGGGACACCACTCGCCTTTTTGTGGTGTTAAAGGCGTTCGATTGCACTTGGTTTGACTATTAGTTCGGGGAAGTGCAAGGTGAAGGGCGCATTTACAGCAGGACCAACTTTAACTGCAAATGACATGATATTCGCACGGTTCAGCAGTGTGTCACAGCCAACAGATGCTGTCGGTGTCCACACTTTCGCCCAGAATCTTCCCAGGATACATGTAGGAATATTCTCACCTCCGTGTGATGTATAACTTGTACGTGTAGCTACCACATGCGGCGTTCATTTGAAATCGAAATATATTTATTGGAAAAAACAAAATTCGATTGTGTGTACTCTGATTAAGAATGTCGCAGTCAATAGTCAGATTGTAACCATACACGTTACATCTTGTTCATTTGCTTACCAATCCTGATTCAAAGGGTAAAAAGTTCAAGTAAACGACTCTGTGCCAAGTATGACAATGGGGATATTAACAATAACAATCAAAAGCTTAAAACAAGCCAATCCCATTTAAATTATAGACGATTGAAGTGTCTTATTTTCAGATCTTGAAAACGAAACATTTTTGTCATTAGTCATGTTAAAAATTATAATATGCATTGTGAAATAACACATTGTTGCTCAATTTAGTCGTTCATTTTGAAAAATGTTTTACCTAAGCACGCTCTCTCCGGCTCATCTATATATAACATACATATTTCTAGCTACGATTGCTAATTAAATGATTTGGACAGTGAATACTTAAATATTGAATTTATATTGCGGTAAATCAAATCGCCATCGGGTGAGTCCCAGACAATACATCTGGCTGGACTCCATTGCCTCGTCTCATCCCGTCCTCTGCGGTAAAGATCTCACGTGCAGTAGGAAATTGCGGGGAGACTGGTCTAAAACTAATGTCCTATACAGGATCTATACCGGGCGAGACTGCAAGTTGTATAATTTCTGCGGAGTTTCTAATGGCAGTTGTTCGATCGGTCACGAATGTTTCGCAACAATAAATTTAAAAATCGTGTCAGAATGTGAACAGCCGCCAAAGAACGGCCTCAGCCCCACCAGAACGAATACTTGTTTAGTTCGAATTAACGCATTTCTTCCGCTAAATGTGGACGGCAGGATACCTTTTTAAGTAACGATTTAATTCAGAGTGAATGAGTCCGACTTATCCGGTGTGATTTCATAATTGAAGATGACCCAAATTCTAATGCCTAATATTCTCAATCTGATACAAAACTTTGAGGACTATCAAACGCAATTGTTCGTGTTGTTAACTTGTTCGTGGACAGCAGGCGCTGTTGAAAATGAAACCTTAATACTCCTTTGTAAAGTTAGAAATATTTTGGTGAGTAAACAAATTAGAAATATTGATGGACTAAAAATATGTGTAATTGGTTCATGTCAGATAACTTTTGGTGACCTGAACAGGTTTACAATATCCACATGGTTCCTCGGGAGTGTCGGAGACGTAGATTCATTTCAGCGGTAACGCCGATCGCCAGAGAGTTGGAGTTTCATAATTTGATGGGGTTTGTGAATCGGGGTGGGATGATAGGTGTAGAGACTCGATGGCTTGTGGTGTGAAGCGCATTCAGCTACAACCTAGACCATTGCAGCCTTCTTGTTCGTTGTGCTAAGGGGAAGGGAAGGGACGGGATTCCTAGTGAGTCTCATGCAAAAAAATGTTAAAATATTCGTTTCCCAATCAATAATAATAATTATTTTATTTGTCATATGTAGGTTGGCACGAGGTCAACGATACAATGAAATGTATTTGACAAGACAACGGGTCACCTCAGCAGTAATAGTCCAAGGATAAATAAGATAAAAATGACATTAGTAAGGTAAAAAGACAATATTAAAACAATCAACATATATGATGTGAAATGTGTTTATGAGTTCAGAAGCCTGATGGTAGAAACTGTTCTTAAGTCTGGTGGTACGCGCAGCCATACTCCTGTATTGTCTGCCTGACGGTAACAAGGAGAACAGCCTGCGTGCTGGGTGGCTGTGGTCCTTGATGATGCTGTGTGCCTTCCGCAGGCACCGCCGGTAGAAAATGTCCTGAATGGCCGGGAGACAGTTGCCAGTGGTGTGTTGTGCCGTCTTCACCACTCTCTGTAGTGATTTGTGGCTGTGGGCAGAACAGTTCCCGTACCAGACTGTAATGCAGCCTGTCAGCAGGCTCTCGATTGTGCTTCTGTAGAAGTTTGTGAGGATGCAGGCGTTCATGCCAAACTTCCTCAGTCTTCTCAGGAAAAAGAGCCGCTTGCTCTTTGTTATTGTGTCCCTGTGCAGTGTCCAGGAAAGGTCCTCAGTGATGTGCACACCGAGGAACTTAAAGCTACTGACCCTTTCAACCTCAGCATCACCGATGTGGATGGGGAGGTGTCCACTCCCCCGCTGTCTCCTGTAGTTCACGATCATCTCTTTAGTTTTGCTGACATTGAGAGAGAGGTTATTTTCCAAGAGCCAATAGTATTTAATTGTCAGATGTACTGACAAGGAAACGATTAAATTCTTACTTGCAGCAGCATAATAGGCCTGTAAACACAATGCACACAGATTAAAAGATACACGTGTAAGAAGGGACTGCAGATTGGAAACAGGCCCTTCGTCCCACCGAGTCCACGCCGACCATCGATCACATTCGGGGAAATTAACAGAGGCCAAATAATCGACAACCCCAAACAGTCTGAAGAAGGGTCTCCACCCGAAACGTCACCCATTCCTTCTCTCCCGAGATGCTGCCTGACCTGCTGAGTTACTCCAGCATTTTGTGAATAAATATCCCAAACATATAATAAATATAATAAACTAAAAGTCAATAAATTGGTAACATCAATACCAGTGCAACAAAAAAATTCAAGCGAACATGCCCCAAATGATTGATGTGTTATGAGTCGAAATGTCAAATTTGACAGGCGCACAAACAAAAACAGAATATATTTGCTTTAAGTACGCATTTGATCAAATATCATTGCAGATTTCACATGGCAATTTTGCATAAGATTGAGTCAAGATTTAAAGCATGGTGCCATGTTTTACCTGATGGTTGTAGCGTACGCGATTAGATCGGACTTCAGGCGCTTTCTGTGCGGTTTAGGAGAGGCACCTACACATGCCAAGAGATGCCAGTTTCACTGGAGGCGCCGCGCACATATCCCAACACGTTTGGCGGGGTACTTCTGATTGAAGAGATAACATCGAATACTTGAAAAAATAACTAAGATTAAAAGAATTATTCTGTAGAATAACAGAAGAAATGTTTAATTCTCAAAGTGGCCGAATGAAAAGGTGAATCAAATGAGGCATTCGGAGCAGCATTTACATTTTATCATAGACCGAACTGATCTTTTTCTAATCGTTTACTTCTAATCGCAATTTTCCATTCTTGTTTTTAAGAATGCTTCCTAATTAATTTTCACGGGGCGCCTTATTCAAAGGAGCAAATCGTTTTGTCCAAGGTTTTTTTGTGTATTTACATTTCCTAAAACGTGTCAGGTCCTGATGTGTTCGCACTGTCCATTCCTGTCGGCCTGTCTCCGTGTAGTGCCTGCCTTTGGCACTGTATGGCAACTTTACGAGCAAGGGAGGGCGAATTCACCTTTTAAATATTAATTCCGATTCTGCGCCGCTATCTGATGTGTATTCTGACCCCCGATGCAAGAACAGTAATGACAAATGAACCCTGTCTCCTGTCCAAATAGACATTACATAAATAATTACACTGGCACGGCGTACACTGAGTTTATGTCAGGAATTAGACTTCCCTGTCATTTCAAAGTACCGTAATCCACAAGGCAACCGTGAGACATACCTGACAATGTTTCGGCTGATTGTATATTTTTAATTGAATACACTGCCATATCTCCAGTGTGCTGGATGTGCGAAATATTGCCGACTTACTGCTGATCATGTACAGAGGGGAAAGCGGCGCTTCGATTCCAGATTCCATGGTACATGTTTTTTATGGATGATTTAAGAATACGGGGACAAGAACACAGAGAAATCTTTCTCCATTGGCCATTTTAGTTAAAAAATTCCCCGTATGAAATAGAGATTTAGGAACACATTAAGGGACCTTAAAACACCTTTCAGGGACACTTTAAACATTACCTTGGCTGCCCATATTGCGTTTCCTTCAAACATTGAGGAACACCTCTTATGGTCGGCACTGACCTCTCCTGTCGGATATATGCGCTGACCGGTTGGCCTAGTTTAACGTTAGTTTGTTGGAAACGCTAGAATCGGATGCGTGTAACGAGAGGACTGCGATTGTTTGTCCCTATTACTTTCCTATAGTTGTTCGCAACGATGAATCTTCTGCAAAATGTTAGCGCACTTCGTTCACGTGAGATTCATTATTCATGTAAAGGCTGCCGAAACAAACATAAATTGTTGCTCAAACTTCATCAAATATACAGCCTAATGTTTCCCATGTGTTGTGTTTGCTTGGATACAGAGCTAGATGCTGCATTGTGTAACATCGTACTAAATTTCGTAGAAATGGCAATCTGCTGAAGAACGGCCATATATCCAAAAAGTAGTCAATTCTACATAATCTGATTAGGATAAAGAGAAATAAATAATAAGTGGAACAACACTCCACATCGAACATATTAAACTATTTGTGTCTCGGAAGACCAGTCAACCTACAGTATCCAATATTTAGGCGTCGATGGATATATTAATATGGTGCGTTACTTAATCATTGGCTTTCGGATGTTCGCACTTCTGAGGTGCTCTGAAATGGTACGTTGAGCTCTGAAGAATCCTTGTTCAGGGTCTACTTTTCATATGCATTGAAATCATAATTTTCAATTTTCCTGAAATATGTAATATGTTGTAATAATATTTGTAAGTATTTAATGTTCTGTGTATTTGTTTTATTAGACACAATGGAACGACGATTAAATATCCACGATCCTTCTTTATTGAGTGGTTATTAATGTATAACATTTTCTTTATTACATATTTTTCTGTGCATATCGTGTTTACGGGCCTATTAAGCTGAGGCAAGCAAAATAAAGAGTTGCATTGTTCCGGTGTCGGTACATATGACAATTAAGCATTTTTTACTCTTAACTTGTGTCTACGATGTAACACGTTGCAAAGCACCACTGTTTGTGTCTGCCCTTTAAAATAAACAATGGATCAGCTGAAGTTAATGAATTTCAATCACATACTTTTTTGGATTATTTCACTTCTTCCGCAAATGTTATATCAAACTTGTCAATTCCACAGGTCGAGTAGCATAATATTCTGTTCACCGTGATTTCTAAACTCAAGCTCCCAAACTGATGCGCCTCAGGAATATCTTCTAACTCTGCGGAGGCTACCTAAATGCAGGTTGTTGTTGCACACCAGGCTGTCCATTTTCCCGCAAAAGGAACCGGAAGTCAGGCACAGCTCATAAGATACAGTAAAATAAAATTGAAAGACACTCTTAAACACCCAGACATACATACAGACAGCTTTATAAATATATATAGGGGTACTTGTGGCGGGGAAGGGTCAGGGAAGAGATAAGACGGGCGAGACTCAGAGAGAATCTCACCTGGCCACGTCGTTCGTTGAAAGGCTAGCCATCCATTCAATCACACAGACACCGACAGCGGCATGTGCAGATGCGGGTGGCGAGAGGCGGGGAGGGTGTAAATTAGGGAAATATTTTACAAAAGCTGGCTACCATTCCCAACTTTCTGTGTTTGTTGAATTTGTTCCATTTTGTTCACAAAATAAATGAGAAACGTGAAAGCGGGAGAGGTCAGGAAATGAGTGGCATGATGGATGGGTCGGTCTGTTCCTGCGACAGTATATTTTCTGATTTATTATCGTTCTTATCGTCAACAAATACAAACCTACTAATTGGCAGCGTAAACGGAGCGTGAACTTCGTCTGTGTGGCCCAGGGAGACAATCACTGCTACAGTCATATCAAGGTGGTCTGAAATTGTAAATGTATTAACCGAATACGAGTGTCCTGGCAATTAGTTGAAAGAAACTTTTCACCAATTTACACGAGCAATCTTAAACGTGAAATACAATTGAGATTGAAACGATTCCAACTCCAACACAATTCCAACTCCAACACAATGCAGTTGATTCAGAAAAAGGCGAGGCAAATGTTTATTAACTGTGTATATTTGCAGAAATATTTAAAGTTACAATTCTTTGTTCTTATTTTCTAGTGTTCAATTTTCGTGTTAGCCATGAATTAATTAGCCAGTTCATTTTTTTTCCGGTGGCTAACTCCGAGGCAGATCATAAAGGAACATTTGACTGAAAGACGTTATAAGTTATACATCTAGACTTATAAAACAGGCCGAGAAATTGTTCTTCAATTAATTAAAATTACAACTAGTTTGATTTGCTTTGACTCCGTGTGGTACTTGTATTAAATAAAGGTCACGAGCTCGTTCGTATCCGGGTCTATGTTGGAAAGCAAATTGAATAACCAGACCGGTGTGCAATCATATGTTTTCACAACGCCAAAGGTGTTCTATGTGTTCCAAAGTTAGGATGGGATATTGCAATGTGGCTATTTCAAGGAGTTACTAGCGTCGCAATGCAAACTGACGTTTATACCCTAAAATGAATTTCTTGTGGAAGGAGGAATTAATTTGAATGGCCGTACACTTTTTGAACACATCTGTAATCTTGCTAATCCTTTCCCCATGTTGGTAATGATTGCACCAAAGGACGCGCTCTTTGACGTGAAGACTAACGTTTGGTTTGATGCACACTTATTAAAATAGTGTACAGTGTGTGCTGCCTGGATGTGATTTCGATGTACTGATGGGAGATACATTGTAATTCTGTTTGAAGGAGATCCTGTTTGAACGAGATTTTGCGTCAGGTTACATTGTTTGCATTCAGACACTTGATATGTGCTGTCATCTTAATGTAAGTCAAGATTGAAGTTAAATCTCTGCATTATTACTTGTTAGGAAGTTTAGCACACGGGGGTCATACTAAAGCCTCCTTAATCGGCAACTAAATCAGGAGCGTTACAAAATAGTGGGTTGGATCTGCTTGGAGAATGGATATGGGGAGTTATCAACCATTTTAGCAGCAAAAGTGATATTTATTATGAAGAAATTATCGAAATTTCACAAGACTTTTTTTTTATCTATCATAAAATAAACACTGTACATAACCGAATATTTATATGAATTAGTTGGACAATAAATATTTGAAATGGACAAAAAAATCACTTGTAAAAAGCACAATTTATGAATTATTTTGCCTCACCTACATTTACATTGAAAACACTTACAATACCTACTAAAAAAAGAAAGTATGTTGCAGAGACTAGTTTCCAGGTCTAACCCGAGTCCTTTTTTTTTTACATAAGAAATACTAACTACAAAAGTATCCTGTACATAACAAATTTGATAAAATTTGAGAAATTTCAGGGAAAATAAACAAGTAAAGCGCCGAGCGTCAGTTTAGCTTCAGAATTTGCTGGTCTGAGTATGTATAATATATATAAATATATCTACACATTCTAATTCAGGCATCACTTCTGCGCATCATTTTCTACAATAATTTGTTTTCCTCTCGATGTAAAACTTATAAACAGAGGGCGTGTATCTGTGCCTCAAAAAAATAGAAAAACCAAAATGGAAAAACAGGATACCTGGTGCAGTGCAAATTTTCACCACTCCAATATAACAGACCGGCTGCCAGCTATAAAGCATATTATCATCCTTTTATGTTTGATGATTGGAATATGAAGGGAGGAGTATTGTGTGTGGGGGGGGGGGGGGGGGGGGGGGGGTGGAAAGGTGCAGAGGAAAACCTGAACAGACATTATTTGGTAAACTGATGGACCCTAATGACAGACTTGAAGTCGGCGCACTTTTTGTACACACTCATTGTAAGTGCCAGCAAGCGGCGTGGTTTCTATAGTTTGTTTATCGGATATTGTTTAAGATTGAACCGTGGAAGACAAATAAAAAATTGTGCTCGAATGACTTTAATGTAGCCACACGGATCTGTCGAGTCCAGTATGGTTCACATTTATGCATATATAACATTACTCTATTAACATCTGCAACCAATAGAGCTAATTTCTGAATACTTGATCCTCCATGGGACCAATACAACCGATCACATTTCAAAGATATTGGCATCAGTGTGATAGAGCCTTAGCGTCCATGTGAAGTTTGTAGTCAGGATGAAGCAGTCACAGTTCAGTTTATGTTTGAAGGCGCTCGTTTCAAACGATGGCGGGTTTTAATTTTTTTCCCAGCAGAATTTGGCTCCATTTGAATTCAGCAGAACCCCCACCCCACACCACCCTGACTTTCTTGTCCAACAGCATCAAGCGGTTCACATACTTGCATACAGTACAGCAAATCATACTTGTTTTTGAGTCTAACACAAATAAAAACACAGATGTACCACTGATATAAGACGCACACTGATTGTCTCTGAGGACCACATATGGAGATCCTTATAAACATTTTTAAATAAAGTAGTGCATCTGTGACAACCAATCGCACAATTCACACAGCCCTGATGGTCCTTTACGTTTTAAATGCCAACCTTTTAAAAAAATGGCTAACATTGGAATAATCACAAATATTGTCCTGTCCATTCCAAAATGTTCAACCTCCAGACTTGGCCACAAGCATGAGAATTATGTCGTTTCGTGCTCGAAGATCTGACATTGGAATGATTTGTCCAGGTTCAAACAGAGTCCCAGCGCTTCACAAAACTTGGAACTTCCACGAGGACGTTTGATCTTTGTAATCCAAGCAGTCGGCGTTGAAGTTGAGTTTCCATGAAGCTGTCTGGTCTTTATAATCCAAGCAATCGGTGGAATTAAAACCTAATCCGCCGGCCGGGTAGCCTTGGGCGGAAAGGGAGGCCGGAGACTGGTTAAGGTGGCCTGCGTTTGTGCCCATGGGACTGAGCCCCGTGCCTGGGGCGGGGAGCTGGTGATGCATCGGGGACAGGTAAGAGCCGCAGTCCATTCCCCCAAAGTAGGACGTGGATCCGGCATATCCCTGCGTGTAACCCGAGGCTTGGGTGTAGGTCATGGGGTAGGAACGCTGCATGCAAGACGAGGACGTGGAGAGGCAGTCAGGGGCGATGGGTGATATGGAAGCGGGGCTCCAGATTGACACCGGGGCGGTGCTGCTCGAGATGGCCGTCGCCGAGGTGCTGGAGGGCGGCGTGAATTGGCCGCCGGCCACGCTTTCAGAGCCCAGCTCCCGCGCAGGAGAACTCTTCTTCTTCGCGGGTCTAACTTTATGCTGCCCTCCGTTCTGCTGTTGTTGCTGCTGCTGGCGACACTTTGCTCGGCGGTTTTTGAACCACACCTTCATCAAAAACAAAAATAAAACCGTTCAACCGTAACACAAAAAGGTATTTACTGAATCAATGCAATTAATTAATGTGACATAAAATGACTGCAAATACAAATATCTTTGTCTCTTCGCCGAGTTCCCGGCGTTAAGATAACTAGTTCCCATTCTAATCGATAAACAATATTTCTTATCAATATTAATGACCATAATCTTCAGAAAGAAAATCGAATGAGTTTTCTGGATCTTTTACATCGGTTCCCATTTTTTACGTAAAGTTGGGACATGTTCCTGCATAATTTTACCCTGAATAATTACATGTACAGGATGAAATCTTGTAACACACACCATCAGATGTGCAGCACTTTGGTCAACGTGGGTTGTTTTTAAATGTGCTATACAAATAAAATTGACTTGACTTGACTTGATAACATTATCTCAGAAAAGGCACAAAATGCTGGAGTAACTCAGCGGGTCAAACTGCCTGACAAGCCGGGTTCGTCCAGCACGTTGTATCATTTTTTGGTAAACCAGCAACTGCAGTTCCTTGTGTCTATAAACTTATCTCACCGAGTTTACGGCCGTTCGTTAATAATCCCTTTTAGAAAATCGCAGACCTATCACGAGTTCCCCGCATAGTGACTGACCACCTGGTTCAATCCGATCCCATTTTAAAGAATTCCTTCCTCAGTGAAGCCGATTTGGCGTCGGAACAGGAGCGCCAGGCGTGCTCCCGGTGAAGGAGAGTGTGTTACCATCAGGTTCAACTCACCTGCACTCTAGATTCGGGCAAGTTGATTTTCAGAGCCACTTCTTCCCTCATGAAGATATCTGGATAACGAGTCTTGGCGAAAAGCGCCTCCAATATGTCCAGCTGCGCTCGTGTAAATGTGGTTCTCTCTCGCCGCTGCTTCCGTGGGGTAGCTTCAAACATAAAAAACAAACCAGACCTTCTAGGACTGGGAACTGCACAGTAAACTCGGGGGACCAAACATCCCCCCCCACCCCTCCCCCCCCCCCTCTTACTCTCCAGGCAAAAACGATTTAGGCTTCATTCCTTTACCACAACAAACGCCATTCTCGCTTTAATGTTTGCCGCGGAGAGAAAGAATTCAGCTCGTCAGAAGTTTAATCAAGAGAGTGAAATGTCGCCCAATGTCGCTCACGGGAAACACATTTTTCCAAGGATATGGGACATGAGAATGTGTCTGCTCTCCTTCAATAAATCTAATTTAAACAACAAGCCCGAAATACTCCGCAAAAAAACGGGGTCAGTTTTGCTCTGTGACCAAGAGGGAGCTTTGAAGTTTGTTCCCAGAGATTGCAGCTAAAAGTAGAAAGATACTTACAGGGATAGCCGACCGAAGGGTGAAGCAGATCCATCCCCGATGCCGTGAGACTCAGACCGTTCACTGTGTATGGAGGTTGCTTGAGATACGACATCATGCTAAAGTTGGCTCGGATGGCGAATTTGCAATAAATAAGTAAAATTTTTAAAATGCGAAATCTGGTTTGCTTCGGTCCTCTGGTGACTTGGCAATAAGGCCTCTGTTTAAATCTATACACATACACACACGCAGAGAGTAAAAGAGCGTGTTAATAGGAAGGATCCAGAAGAGCTGTTGTATCTCCGATCACTCAAAGTATCTGAACCCTCTATAGATCCCAGCCTGTCCCTTTAAAGCATCCGGGGACCCCCAGCTGCCTCTTGAACCAAGGGATGCTGAACGGATAAATATGTCCCCCAAAACGTGCTACACCCTCTTCCAACACGCCCTTCCCCACACACACACACACACATACACACACACACACACAACAAAACAAATAATTCAGATGCGCACACCACATTGTTAGCATTGCAATTTGCATAGATCCCATTCGTTAGCATCAAGCTGTTATTACGCTAATTGGTTCAAACAAAAAACTTGATTGGGACCATTTGCAAAGACAGTGGCAGGCCTAGAGAGAGAGGGAGAGAAATCGGCGATGTGCCGGCAACAACAGAAACAGGGAAAAATAACAATGCGTAAGAAGATAGGTAATTTGCAACTTGAATGAAGTTTGTAGTTTTACATTGCATGTTTGACAAACGAGAGGTTAGATTGGTTCTAGATTGTTCGAATACACCTTTGAGCAGGAAGATCATGTTTTCTGCGACGCTTTCATCGAATCGAGTGCCTATATTTTTGGGATAAAGAATGTATCTCTTCGCCTTTGAAACTACGCTCTCCAGAACCAATAAGGGAAAGCAAACAATGAATTGATTCTCATGTCAGGAAAAAAATACTTTGGGAAGGCAAATCATTTGCGCCTAATTGTATTGCAGGTGAATGTAAAATCCAACATTATTTAATGAAAAGCTTAGTGTGCAGATTGCACAAACAAGAGGCAGGATCCCTTGTTGATTGTACAACTTTGCACATTGTTTGGCCGCGGAAGTCACATATTGTCACCTGATTACATGGCCCAAGGAATGGCAGATAAACCCCCGCGTGGCGACAATATTGAAGATATATTTCTTACTGACTTTGAAACAAAGCGGCCGTGTGATCGTGGCGATCTACATCCCACTTTCCACAGCGCGGTTTAACAGGGGCGCGCACACCTTCAACATGGCGGGGTTGCAATGACAAACTTTGACCAGCGCAAGATAGTCTATTTAAAAAAAAGACCATTTAAACATATTAAAAAAGGGTTAAAATAAATGACAAGACCGTTCCGTCGTTAAAAGCTATGTGGCACCGCAATCGGAATGGGAACCACTTTACCGAACGTAGCATTTAGCAAAGGCTTTTTATTGCAGTCCAACCCGCTGTGCTGAGCAATGACTACTCCACACGTTGAACTATTCGCTGACTTTCAACATCAAACAACCAATAAACGCGCAAAAAGTCGCTTCTCCAATTTCAAGTGTAAGTTCTTACCTAAAATAAAACTTCACCCGAACAATCAATGGGCTACAATTGACTGCAAGCCGCACCTCCCTTCCCCGGCCGAACCTGCAGGGAAATCGCGTCTCTTGGCTGCTCACTGGTGAGGCCAGTTATATAGAGCTGCCCGAATCTGTCGGCTTTCCAGCACAATCTGTCACTTTTTGCAAGAATCCCATCTACCAGTTGCTCGGTCCTTCGGTCGACCATAATTACCCGCCGTGCATGCGGCCGAGAATTAATTATAATAAATGTTTTCTTGATAAATTAACGAGATTATCCGGGTGGCACACGTTCCTTAATTACAGAGACGCTGCAAAAAAAAAACTGGGATGGCGGAGAACGCGTCCTCTCCCCCCATCCCTGCCGCATTTGTTCTGATTAATTTTATGCTTGATGGAAATGAAACAAAGCTACAGAGTCGAATTGTATTTATTAAAAAGAAACACCATTAACCTCGGCCCTTGCAACTTTTAGACTCGTGGGACTTCTCTGAACAACGGCACACACTTCAGCATTTGGTTTTATTTGTAACATGCAAAGGTCGCTGTCCAACGATTAAAAAGGAATGTGTTTAAAAATTGGCTAGTAAGTTGCTTATCATAACACGCATCTAATGGACATCGTGCTAGTTACGAAGCGGAATGATGAATATCCGATATGTTGTTTTCGATAGCAGTTGTTTTTAAAATTCGTCTTTAAAGCGAGCTGCACGCGTGAGCTGTCTTTGCCTGCACGTGTCTCAGGAGTCTTTGAAATTTTGTTTCAAGACTTTGCAGTTCGTTCGAATTTGAGTTTATACACTCAGGGGCGAGCAGCTGAGGTGGAAGGTGCCTCGTAAATCTCAGCATTCACACACACGGGGTGACCTTGCCTCGCTCGGGCACAGTTTTTGTTGAATTTATACTAGAAGGCCTGTACTAATTCTACAAACTTCCGGCAAACTTGATAATTGTTTTCTGTATCGTTTTTTAGAAGACTAGGTTTAAATACAATCTTTAAGTCGTTCGTTATTTGTGATATAAACAATCCAACTATTTAAACCTCAACACGAACTACCTGGACAAAAAGCGCCTGAAAATTGCTTAAAACATCACAACACAAAACAATCCCAAATGAGATTAAGGTCGAGGAGAGCAAATGTTCATTTAAAAATATTGTTTTTAAATTCAGTCTCTTAAATGTCGTCCAAACTAAAACACGAACACACTAGAGACCATACAGTTACCAGTAAACGTTCAAACTTTAAACGCTAATGCCTCTTTTTTCAGGATTTCAATTTTTCATTTTAGTTCAAGAAAAACATCCCATTCTAATTGAAAACTAGTTTCTTGAAATGGGAAAACTTTAATTCAAAAAGTATTTTGTTGTAAACAAGCATATGGCCAGTAAAAGGAAAGGTAAAGTGAATTAAACTTTTTTTTCTGTAACGTTCAAGTGCCTACACGACTAAGACGAATGAATAAGCAATTGTGTTTTGCATATGTAGTGAACTTTCTATTGTTTGGCTGGAAATGTTGCTAGGAAGTTTAATCTTCAGACTCTATTCTCACCCCCCCCCCCCAAAAAAAGATCCTAAATTTGAACACATTTTGTATGAATATATTCTGTCTTTAAAAATAAATTGAAACGCAGAGTGAATGATCTAGGTTTTGTGTGCCAAAGACTCTTCTCTGCGGACTACTGAGCGATTCACCTACTGGAAAAGCTCTTGGTCAATAATTTGGAAGCGATCGATTTCATCCCAGTTTATTTGAACATATAAATCTTTGACAATAAACATCTGCAGCCAGCGCTTCCCAGATGAGGATGTGATTTGCAAGGACTGATCGGCGATGCTGAAGGGGGGTGGGGTGAGGGACCGAGAGAAATCCACGCCTCCTCAATTATCCCTGTGTTTGAACATTCATTGGGAAGTGGGTGGAGGGGGGTGGAGGGGGGGGTTACTGGGATTTAACAGCGATCCTAACACGGGCGAAAATGAAAGAGTTTTTGGCTCTATCCACTCAGGAATGGAGAAACCAATAATTGCAACATATTTATCCGAAAGCCTACAGCCAACTCGAGAAACAGCGAAACCCTTTTCCCAACTTGAATAATGTTTAAGCTGAGATTTTTGTCAGCCGTTCCCCCACCCCACCAGCACATCCTCCCACACACATACACACCCCCAAACTAAAAACATAAGTGAAAACAAACAGTACATAAATTCCAGACACATTGCAACCACTTTGGGGGGAATAAATGGAAAAAGACTTATCAAGATTTGGAATCAACGAAAAGTGTTCTCATGCACGCATATCAATGTCAAACGGTTTCATTCCAGGGCGGGTACACTCGTAGCTTTTTTTTCCCCCTCCCGGAAAGGTTTCGAGCAATATTCCGGACAAAATCTCCAGTTCGTTCAAAAAATATTATCAGCGGTTCCCAATCAAAAAGGAATCGCGATTTGTCAAAGAAGTCACCTGTTTTACTGGACTCAGGTCGACGTTAAACACCCTAAAATTCAGGCGTCCACGTTCCTGACGGCCTTTGTCCCTGAAAACAAAAATAAAATAAATAGGTTAGAAGTCTTCAGATTGTGGATTCAGAAAATACCTTCGCATGAAATGGATTCAATACCTGCCAAGCTAATATTTCTGTTTTAGGAAGGAGATGAGCCTGTTTACAGGCGGTGTATGTTGTTTGCAGAGTGGGAAAATGGTTGAGATTGCTCAGTTGCACCGGTCTCTCTCTCCTTTCTCTGAGACTTGCTGAGAAAGCGCCTCTCTGGTAACTTTTTGACGCAAACTCCGCAGCCAATAGCAAAGGGAGAGTGATTGACACATCTCAGCAGAACCAGGGGGAAAATAACACGCAGCGGGAAGAGAGAAACCCTACTCCAAGAGGGGAAAAACAGAGCGAAGTCACCCAAAGCAGGAAAATAAAGGAAATAAAACCAAGTCAAGCAATGGGAGCGACAATCCCAAGCGAAAGAGTAGAGATTACACAGTGAATACACCCAGTTTACAGTGAACTGGCCTTAGGCAGCCAGGATAACAGGGCCAATAACCCAGCCATTGGAAGTAGTCTAGGATTAAAATAAATATTACTAAAACAGGACCGATTGAAGAAAAACGGGGGTTAGGCCAAGACATAGGCAAAGAAGGACAATTTAGAACGTGTGGTGGAAAGCAGAGGAGGGGTGGGGAGGGAAGGAAGGAAAGAGAGAGAGAAAAAAAAAGAGAGAGAGAGAGAGAGAGAGAGAGAGAGAGAGAGAGAGAGAGAGAGAGAGAGAGAGAGAGAGAGAGAGAGAGATCGTGAAGGCATTAACTAAGAGAACAGAGGGAGCAATCAGGTTAGTGATTCTGAGCTGAACCGGCAAGGGGAAGGAATCTCGATAAGAATAAACCATAGCTGTACTGGCAGGAGTGACACAGTGAGGATGCATGAACTAGAATAATTCAGGATAGCTGGCTCAGGAAAAAAACAAAATTAAATCCGGCTACAAATGCCAGAGAGCCAGAGAACAACCAGTAATGCACCAGAGTGCGGAAAATTCATAGATAGACATGGGACTGTACAACACAAGGTAAGAGAACCGCATTTAAAGTTGTCAAAAGAGAGGACTTAATCTAGCGACAAAAATAGTATTAAGCAACATGTACCAAGGATGCCAATTCAAAAGAAAAATTACATCGCAGTTAATCAGTCGGTAGGCAAAGGTGAAAAACAAGTGAGTAGGTAGGGAGGGAAATAGATAGATAGATAGATAGATAGATAGATAGATAGATAGATAGATAGATAGATAGATAGATAGATAGATAGATAGATAGATAGATAGATAGACTGAAGAAGGGTCTCGACCCGAAACGTCACCCATTCCTTCTCTCCCGAGATGCTGCCTGACCTGCTGAGTTACTCCAGCATTTTGTGAATAAATCGATTTGTACCAGCATCTGCAGTTATTTTCTTATAGATAGATAGACAGACATATAGATAGATAGACATATAAATAGATAGACATTCGTACAGGCAGATAGATTGATTAATTAGAAAGAAACGAGGCCGATTGTGGCAACTCCACTCTAATAAAACGAGTTTTATCAGTAACCTGTGGCCTAGGATGCAATTTGCGTGCTTTGAAGAAAAGCATTTCGGATAAAAGAAAAACACCCCTCGCACAAACGGAGAACAATGCACCTTTAATTCAAACCATGAATAAATTAGTTCCACTTATAAGGAGAATAACAATATTCTGAAATTGATTAGGTCGGGTAGGACTGATTATTTCATATTTTGCGATCTGTTATCGTATGCCTGTTTATGTTTCTCGTTTATAGAGTCCTCTGTTATTAAAACCCCAATGCAAATGGGCGCACATACTTCCTGGTCCTAAACAAGACTGTATTAGTCTAACGTTTAAAAAATCGTAGATACGTTAATTGCAAACATTTTGATGCTTGATAAATGGTGACAATACCGGATAGAAATAAAGGTGTTGGTTGTTTAAATCACACAATGTGAGCGTGTGGAGGAAGATGAGAGACTGCAAAATGAAAAGTCCAAAAGAGGAATCGGGAGAAATTGTAATTAGAAAACTGATGAAAATGTTTGTCCCTTTCGAGGCTTTGTCCAAACCAACCGTTTAAAGACTCGCCTGAGCAAATGGAGTTCTCCCAATCTGCTCTGCAGCGATTCTACACATGATCCATATTTTACAGCAATAATAACTTTCTACACATAAAATGATTCCTTCCGACTTTAAAGGAATTACAATAAGACGTATCACTTTTCTGAACCCAACAAAGCGTGATTCTGTGAAACATTCAAGGCTCTAAACATAACCCACAGCTATACAACTTTTAGGGCCAACAAATGGGTTTTTTTCTTTGAAGAAGTGTTTCTCCATCAAGTAATTCGGGATATTTTCACAGCTATAAAATTTTTAAAATAACAAACTGAGACGCACTCCTTCAAGGCAACCAGCAAAGAATGTTCAAGTAACAAAGATGACCAACAACACTCATTCGACTGCCACCAACTGATATAAAGGAATTCTCGCCTCCGATTTTTACCTTTGCGCACTTATCTCATATATTGATGAAAGATTTGAGAAGTTCTGAATAAATTGCTGGAACAACATCGCCTATATTTTTTTTAATCTATAAAAGCACAACAGCGCCACGCTGGTGAAAACCACTTCAGAAGGTCGAAGCCAATGCAAAAGGCGATAACAAAACTTGGTGTATCCACCATTGCAAACTTCGCTTCAGCCAAGTTTCTGAGATTTGTTGCCTAATTGCAGAAAACGCAAATGCTTTCTTGCTCACGTTGGTATCTAATTCCTTACACAGTCACAGAGCAAAATACAAATTGCATAACACCGAGATCACAGAGAAATATAATGTGGTATAGCGTGACACTGAGAATCGGTGAAATATTTTAAATGACATCAGAACTTTGGGCTGGATGTCTGGTGCACTTGATAAAAAAACTGGGAAACTGTTTGTTTGCCTCTGTTTCAGTATTACTCTCCAGTGCATTCCACGTTAAGTTTGCCACCTTGTTTTACAAACACCTCTCTAAGTAACAAGTTAGTCGCTACAAACGATCGAATTCTATTTATTATCGACGTATTATTACCTTTTATCGAATAGTTTTATAGTTCGATCTCAACTAAATCAATCAGTCTTTCTTTGCCCGAGCCATTCGCTCAGTGCGAAAAATGCCCTCCCCCCCTCCCTATTAATTGTAAATGCGAACAAAAGCTGCCAAATGACTGGAAGTCGTCTCTGAAATGTTCGCTGTTGTTTGTACCACCGCGACCAGCGAGCACTCTGCCGGGGCTTAAACTCATGTCCCAGAAGGAACATTCGAAAACACTTTTAAATACATGAACATGTGTTCGCAGCTTTCCACACTGGAAAAAATAAATCGCCTCCAACTCCAAACCATTTCTTTAGAGTGCGGCGGATAAATTTGAAATTGTTTCTACTTTCAAATGATTTTATTTCTTTAACCAAAATGCCATTTATTTAACCTATTGCCATTTGATAGGCAATGTAAGGATACATTTTCTTTAAATACTTCATATTTGTATTATTTCGATTTAAATTATTGACAGAGATATATCTCTCTAAAGTTTTACTTGTTCCAGTGGTTGGCGAAGACTTGGCTGCGCGTTGTTCTCTGCAAAATCGTCTACTAATTATTGGAAATAGTTGAGTTTTTAATTTTTTTATATTTAAGATCTTTGTTTTAATATACCTTTAACAGTTAAATTATAATATGGATAAGGCTAATTCATTAAAGTCCAATGGTTGATATTGGTAGCACCCAATTGGGATGTTAAATTGTGAAATAAGGATTTTACCAACTAGTGCCCAGGTTAAATGCGGACACAGCTGTGGAAGTATTAGATCATAGCTTTGAGCTATGTAGAGTATCACAAAGATTTTTAAAAGAATACATGACTTGCATTTATGTAGCGCCTTTCAGGACTCCCAGAAGTGATTTAATGTCGAAGTACTTTTGAAGTATCTTCACTGTCACAGTGCAAGACGCATTGAAGGACCGCATCTTCTAATTAAAGAAAAGGTATTCTAGTTTCAGTGAGCTTTTAAACTTTTTGAAAATCTATGGTAATAGTGACATGGGTACCGGAGATCTGTTTTCTGGATAATGGATCTGAATGACTGTTGGGTTAACGTTTAGGTGTGCTAAATTAATCAAGGAAGGAAAATTTAAATCTGAATACGATGGAAGAAATAGGTTTAAGCTCGTCTATAAATCGTCTATAAATCATCATTGTTGGACGTTCTATCTAAAACAAAATCTAAAACACAAATTTCTACGGAATATTGTACATCTACCAGACAGTATTTATACCTAATAAACTTTTATGTCGATACAACATACTGTTTTTTCTAACATTTCTTAAAAAGGCATAGGAATACAGATTATTTTGGTGCTTTTTTGATAGGAACATTTCACAAAATAGCAACCAAGGAATGAAAAGACGCAGTTTTACCCGCTGCCTGGCACCCAGTCAGTTGCCATCAGTTCAGCTGATGATTTACTCTTACAGATGTTAATCTTCTGCCCAACATTAAATAAAATTGATAGTTCGCTCCTTAAGTAGATCCGATCACATTTGCCCAGCACCTGTTATTTCGTAGTCCAGATGTACTCTTTAAAGAGACACCACTTCCTGATCTGAAGAAAAGTAGGAGGAGTCGTTTAAATCAATGAAAATCTGGATAGTTTTATGTCTAAATCGGCTATCACCTCACCGCCGGTCAAAATAAGAACTCAAGGAGCGTTAAGTCATCGAACGCCGTTCGATCAGAAGCATTAAAACGGATTAAACCGGGCTCACTTTTTTCCTCCAGTAATAGAACGGGTGTTTCTCTTAGTTAATTAGTCCAAGTATCAGACACAATTTAATTAGTTGGGACAAAAACACAAAACCTCCCACCTCACCTGGAGCAAATAGAAGAATGTCCTCAACAGTGAAAAAATTCCCCAAATTTCACAGGAATATTTCAAGAGAGGAAAAAAACCAAATCAGTCGTCAAGCAAAATAAACGGGGGGGGGGGGGGGGGGAATTACAGTCTTGTAATGCATTGCCACATAAAATCCGAGGTAGCGGGCTCGGAAGGATCAGCTGCCAGGAGGCATTTTTTCATTGCTTTAATCGGGATAAAGTTGTGTTGTGGAGAACGCGGCGCTGCAATCAGTCTCTGACACAGCTCTGGAGCAGATGCCTCCTTTCCAAATTATACCGTTTAATCCCTTCACAGCAGCGGGCTGCCAATACACACACACACACACACACACACACACACACACACACACACACACACACACACACACACACACACATACACACACAAAAAGGAACGAAACAGGAGCTCGGTGCAAAAATAGCAATCTAAGGCATATCCAAGTGTGAGTGAGTGAGTGAGTGTGTGCGTGTAAGAAACACAGAACTACTACACACTCGTGCCTGTCACTGCCTTATCACCTTCCATTCTCCGGTTTTGCCAGTTTCCCATTTTCTAGGATTCTCGCTTGCACTGTTGTTATTCTTGTTCCCTTTGAAACAGGTTAACTCCTTCGAGGCAAGTGGCGCTTTTCAAAAGACCCGGCACTCGATTTTTAGACAACTGGCATAAATTTCTCCTTAATGAATTGGCCATTCTCGGTGAAAGTTGATTTGTAAATTGGGCTATCAGTAACTCGTTTTGTTGCATTTAACATTCATTATTAATAACACATTGGTGGAATCAATGCAAATAAAAAAATACAACAGGGGCCAGTGTACTGTTCTTTTTAAACAAAGAAATCCCTGAAAATCTGAAACTAAAAAAAATGCATACACTGCAGATCAGACAACATCTGTTGAGATATTTCAGATAGCTCATATGCACGTCTCCCTCTCCAGATGCAGACTGACTTGCCAGAGCTTCTACTTAAAAAAAATATATACTGAAATGTCAGCACCTTTTATTCTCATGAATGTGTAACAATTGGATAACAGTTTTGCGGGCGACACTGTTTATTCATTAAAGTTCCACACTAGAAATCAGACAATAGTTTAAAATATCAGATTAGCTGATGTTACTTTAAATAAACAATATTTTGCTAATCTCGCGATTTTCTCGTCTTGGGGTGTCTCCTGTGAAAATAATTTACTTTCTTTGCAACATCACAAAGGGGCCAGCTGTCGATTGTACTCCGTTTTTATTCTGAGGGTGTTATTGTGTATGATCGTGACATATGCGAATATTTAGCTTTGTATCTCACAGACTGATTAGGTTGGAATTTTACTACTAAAATTAGGAAATGAATATAATTCACTTTTGACATGTCTTCATTATGGAAATTGACTGTTGAGCTGAAGAGATCTTTTAATTGAAAAGCCGCCATATTTCAATAGCAATGCAACTGAAGAAGATTATATACTTTATCCAAACATTCGAACAATTACTGTTGGGATCGAGGATACCAACCAAACACCAAAAAACATTGGCTCCAATATAACAGGTTATATTAATTGCTGGGCGAATCTGATTTTATAAAGTAAAGTATTTCACAATATTTACACGACCAGGCCAGTATTATAGTTTGAGTGAAACATTTATTATATAAAACTTCTGAGTCAAGACCGTGTAATTTTGTTTAAATTGATGAATTAAATAGAACGAGTGTGATGAATTCATCTGGGGTGATTGCTTGAATTCTTAATTTTTATTTATTTTTTAATTATGTTCTGATATGTAAAATGTATTTGTTTTATCGCCTCTTCGAACACGGGCTGCAAGTTATGGGGTCGATCGGAGAGGTTTTGTTACTTTTTGGGAAATTAAGAGGCGCAGAGGAGTGAACAGCAGCAAGAACATACATCAAGCCAGATTACATTTAAATCTAACTCTGTTATCATGGATGTTTGCGAAATGTCAATTTTGAAATTTAGACAGAAGTGAGGCCAACAGCATTCGCAACTCATCTAGCACAGACTAATGATCAAACCCTGATGGTTCATATTTAGTTTCACTGTCTATGGGTCTTGACCATTACTGCAATCATTCTTTATCCCAATTCTGCCTTTTTTTTATCCTCGACCTTCTTTACTGCCCATTTTGTGGCAAAAGAGCGGAGCTCCAGCCAAATTTATTTTGTACTACCCATCGCAATAAAATAGTAAGCAACTTTTGCAAAGCCAACGTGACGTGTTCAACTCTTTATTTAAAGTAAAACAACACAGGTTCCGACAATGTCGGTCGGCGAATAACAACATTAGAGGAGTCGCTCGAGTGGTTTGTGGCTGGGAATTTGCCGCCCTATCTGCCAACAGGAATAGCTTGGAATATCAAAAGCACTTAAAGAAAAACAAACCCAGAGAACCACAATAGACTCGAAATCCCTTCCATTACCTTGGCATGTATTAAAAGAGCCTGAGAAAAATGACTATACAGCTGAAACAAAGTTTATTAACAATTGTAGTCGACCTGGGCGATGATTAACATGCAAGTCTACTTTGCCAAGACACCTTTAATAGCAGTGCAGCGATGTAGGATTTTATTTGGTTTAGACTAAGTGATTCCTCATTTCCTCGGCAGTGCTTTACTACTGAACCTCAAGTATCAACTCCAGTTTCGGCAGTTGCAAATCCGAGGAAAGATTTTGACACGTTAATTACATTTCAAAAATTTTAAAATTATAGTCTGGTATTACTACTCTATAGATCTGAGCAAAATACGACTACATTCACAAATGCAATCGAGATTTAATTCAACTCCAATTAATTCAACTCCAATTAAGACGAAGTTCAATTTGTTTTTCGACGGTGACATAATGTTCGAAATTGTGATAAATGAATGCTTGCTACAGCTTTTATTTTTTTGTTTAAAAAATAAAACAGCCCTAAACGCAACGTAAGTTTCCAATGCTATTATCGAGAATCCCCAATCAATGAGACGACTTGTAAACTTGCGCCGGGAAAAATATTTCTTGTGAGCTAACAAATGCAGCACACAAAGGTAGCCACAAAATGCTGGAGTAACTCAACGGGTCAGGCAGCATCTCTGGAGAGAAGGAATGGGTGACGTTTCGGGTCGAGGCCCTTCTTCAGACTACAATTACAAATGCAGCATACAGTTGAAGATAATAAAATAAAAGTGATTGCTTTTCATAAATATCCTCCTAAACAACCACTTGTGTGTTTACCTCAAAGATGAACTGCAATGCAAAATTAGTGGTTTATTGTTTTTCCACGGAGAGGCGTACAAAGTAAAATTTAAACCTTGCGTAATATTTAATTACAGAACCTTATTGGCGTCATCACAATTTGCAAATAGTAGTCGTATTTTCCTCCGGAATTACGTATTTTAAAATCCCATTCCTGGTGCATAAGGTACGTAATCCCATTCTGGCATAATGTACAGAACGAAACACCCCTCTTTTACTAAATAAAAGTTTAAAGGTAATGAGCAACTGCCTGAAAAAACCCTAACACTGCGTCCACTAAGCAAATGGGAGGAAGCTAAAGACCCCCCCCCCCCCCCCCCCCCCAACACTGCCTCCACTAACCCACCCATCTTCTGCTCTTCCCTATGCATAATTCCAGGCATGTAAACAAACGCAAAATATCTGTCAGGACATTTTATCCTGGAAACAAGATTTAAGACTTAGAATTTAAACAAGGCAATTAAAGCATCGCAAACATCCGAGTGCTGCGACTTTATGTTTCTGACATCGATGATTTAATGCAGAGACAGGAGGAGTCCACGGCATTGAGACGACCCACCTCCTGAAAGTTTCTCAGAAGCATTTAAAAGTAATACCATCCTTTAAACATATTACCTTTATTTTTACAGGCGGCGCAAATATTTCAGGTACCCTCTGAAAATACTAGACACATATTTACAGAATCCCAAGCGAGAAATATTTCCAACCACAAAGCAGAGGGCATCACCTGTACATATTTTAAAACAAGCGTGTGTAGACTAGTTATCAACAGTAAGGAAAGAGTATTAAAAATCCTATAGGTCTTCAATATCTCAACGAATAATTTAACCTAACAATTATTAGTTTTTCTGCTAGCATATGTGCAAAGTAACTGTGGGAAAACAAAAACTACTATACTGTAAGGAATGTCGAAATTACCAACGTTTAATTTAATCAATCAAACTAACTGTGACTTTTGCTGACCAAAATAACCATTGGTTGCTTACTGTGAAATAAAAAATATGTTTCATTTGCACAGTTCAATATTGTTCCGGTCACACCAAAGAATACCCATGGAATTTGGCAGAGTGAAAGCAACAAAATCCTCACTAAACAAGTGCAGGGAAAGCGGAAAAATGAATTTCAGCGTAATCCCTCCAGACCTGGACGTTAATTCAGTACTAGGCAGTTATTGTGAGCGACATCCTCTAATTACATATGGTACATGTTGTGTGTCAAATGATGTAGGACACTTGCTACATCAGTATTCTGAAAGGTAAATTTTCCATAGAGTCATAGAACTTTAAAAAACATAAGAAGGAGGAGCAGGAGGTGGCCATCCAGACCTTTGCGGCTGTTCCATCTTTCTGTGTCAGGATCCCTCAATTGCCTTTATATCCAGAATTACTGAATACAGCATTTCTCTCTCTCTCCCGCATGTTTTCATCCTCACATATCCGGGCCCAGTGAATGTTGGGGGTTTGGGGGCTGGAGAGAGGAGGAGACCTCTGACCTTTTGCCCACTGTATTTACATGGTTGATCCACTCACTCTCTGGTCAATAATGGTTTCCAAATATTGATGTTGGGTAAATGTACCAATGGCTATACTTTGATTTTGGAGGATGTCAATGTGTCACACCCATGTGATATGAGTGCTATGTGTCTTTGTCTCAGGTCATTGAGTCACATAGCTTGGAAACAGGCATTTTTTCCCAATTCATCCATGCCTACTCCTTCTTCTTATCGTGTCCACACCATGCCTACTAAGAAGCCCTATCTTGGCCTTTTAGCTGCAGAGTGCTGTATTACCTTTTGGCTAGTGAGTGGAATTGAAAGTCATCCATTGATTACTGAACATTTATATCTCTGATGGAGAGAACGTTTTTGATGACTGAAGATGGGTTTGCCTGGGACACTATGGTAAGGGACACTCGCAGTGATGTGTTGGGGCTGATATGATTGGCTTGAAAGCAATTAATTTTTCCTTCATTCCTTTCTATTGAACATCAAATAGCAAACTTGTGACACTCATGAAGCATGCGAATGGGCTGTTTAAATTTGGACTGGCTTATTAATCCTTAATTCATACAAATAAACTGGTAATCTTGTGATTGGAAGAACAATATCTTTGTACGTTTACTTTGTATTTAAATCTCACACATCCCACTCCACTGCTCCCCTCAAACCATGCAAATCGGCTTGAGAGCCTGAACCTTTAAGGTAAATACAAACAGATTTAACATTGCTGTTTGACATATTATTCATTGGCCATGAGTAAAATACACTTTCCTAAAATTTTGTCTCATTTTCACTTTGTAGAAATCATTTGTGGACCAGACCTCTGCAATATATTATCTCAGATTACCATGAAGACCTTCTAAATCGAAATTCAAGGTAAAGTCCATTAACGCCACAGGTTTCCCACAAGTAACATCAAATACATGTCCCTCCAGTTCCTTTGACAAAAGTAATGCTAATTAAGTAGAATTAAAATATTTAGGTTTCTTTACAACATCACTGAACTGAATCCTTCTGCATATTGACATTGTGCCTTAAAAGACTTCTAACAATTTTGCAACTTGTATCCTTGAACAAGACTGACACTACACAACACTTGCCAGTTTTTGCCCAGATCCTACCTCTTCTTCAACTTTCTCCCCCATATTGCATTCCATCTGAAGAAGGGTCCTGACCCAAAACGTCACTTATCAATGTTCTCCAGGGATGCTACCTGACCCGCTGAGTTACTCCAGGACTTGTATTTTGCTACAAAAAAACAATCGTATTTTGAGCACGAATCATGATTTATTTTTAGGATAAGCTGGAGGAGAGTTTGGATATTTTTGGCCATATATTTAGTTGTACAAATAGAATGTTCAGGATCTTTCATGTTTAATTGAGATATTACAGCATTCATAATTTTACAATCCCCACACAAGCATCATATTTTTATTTGTCATACATTACTCTCACAATTTTAAGAATGCTTCAATTAGAGATAATTATTAATAAAGAAACAAGAATCTGCAGATGCTGGTTTACAAAAAAGCCACAAAGTGCTGGAGTAACTCTGCAGGTCATGCTAAATTCTAAGAAAGTTCTTGAAAAATATTTATTATTTCTAAATTTGATGAGTCACATTTCATGAGTGGGACTTGTCTACAGTTTGCAGACAACGGTTTTTCATTCAAGACAATATTTCCAATTATCTTTTTCCAATGTGTAGGACGGAACTGCAGATGCTGGTTTAAACTGAAGATAGACGCAAAAAGGTAGAGTAACTAAGCGGGACAGGCAGCAGCTCTGGAGAGAGGGAATGGGTAATTTTTCGGGTTGAGACCGTTCTTCAGTCTGAAGAAGGGTCTCGACCCATCACAGTGAGGAATGTGGAATCCACTGTGATGGATGTTTGTGTTAACTTTTATGTGGTTGTGTGTCTTGTTGTTTTTCACTTAGTATGGCTGTATGGTAATTCAAATTTCACTGTACCTTAATTGGTGCATGTGACAATAAACTAACCTTAACCTTGAAACCTTGAAACCTTGACCCGAAACGTCACACATTCCTTCTCTCCAGAGATGCTGCCTGCTCCGGCAAGTTACTCCAGCTTTTTGTGTCTATCTTTTTCGAATGATGTCTTTGATCAGATAATGTGAATGTGCCTCAACTAACAATTTCAATTAGTTGTTAAACTATGTATATACAGCATGAGAAAATCTTGCCATCTGTTCATCACAGGCAGAATATACACTTGCATATAGTTTTTCCATAAAACATTTGCATCTTGTATAGCTGAGCCTCAAAATTAACTTCTTATAGCTTGCATTCAACTAGTTCCTAGTCACTATGCTTATCGTTGATCTTGCCGATTAAATATAGACGGAATCAATATCCTTATCTGTTTCCTCCAAAAGAATTCCTGGAAATTATTAAAATTAAATTTAATGCAACAGAACAAAATGCACATTTGCAAGCAGTACATCGATTATAATTTGGAGCTTAATCCATTTTGACTTTGCATAATATGGCAAACAAGAATTGTAACAAAAGTAAAAGTTTAAAGATAAGGGAAATGTGATTTTCCTTCATCAATGTGAATGTGTAAAGTATTTTTACAAAAATAAAGTCTGCAATAATATTTTGCACCAATATTGTCTATTTTCTGAAGCATCTCAGACATTGAAAATACCTCAAATAACAGGTTATTGTATTTCAATGTAAATTTTACAATTATAAATTATCAAGTTTGGAGACAAAATAAAACATAATCTTACTTTGTTGGCTAATGGATAAAAGCATCTGAATGTGGCAATATAACATGTTTCTTTGAAATTACATCAGTGTTGCAATTTATAGGATGAAATTATTGCATTAATAATCTAACACTTGAATAAACTGAACCAATAAATTATTGTAATCATACATGACAAGATAGTTCAATTATTCAGAATATAATAAACACTTTTCAATGTAAATGCCAAATACTCTATTGTACTTTTGATATTTGCACATTTTTACTAAATTATGTTCACCATGTACATGTAATATCAAACACTTCTTGATTCTATTTGACAAAATGAAATTTTCAACCTTTTATACTTTGTTCAGATTTACAAACCCTTTTCTATTTGTCCAGTTAGCCCACCTGAAATACTACTATATTATCCTAAAATATTCTATATTATGAAAGAGTCATTATTTTATTTGATTTACAATATTTATTGCAGGTAATTCCCAGGAATTATATGAAAACTACTTGATTGAACACTATATTAAGGAACAATTATATCCTTACCTCTTCTTTCTATATGGTTATCTTTTATTATATATCAGATGGATTTGGACACTGGCTTTTTATGTAATTCAGATTTTTAACAACTTGCTCATTTTATGTTACAGTATTTAACTTCATGATAACAATGATATTTAAGTATTTTTCAAAGGGAACCGGGTTTGGTTTCTAATAAGAAAGTTAGAACTAATTGAAATGTCTCTTGGAAATGTAAGTAGATAAGTTAATTGTTTGAAACTTATATGGGATAATTTCTCTCCGGAAAAACTATTTTGATGAGCAATCCCAGGTTATTATTATATATTGTTCATGACTGTACTTTGCTGTTATTTTGTGTAGAAGCTGATGTATTAATATTTACTATTGTCGAATAATGCAACTATCCCTTCAATGTATTTTAAGTCTACAAATTGCTCCTGTGTTACTGATTGAAACAAGTTTCTCTGATGTTAAAAGTAATCATATATTGTGCCTTAACCATTGTCAATCATAAATTGTTCTCATGCCAATTATTTTTTTGCATTGTCCAGGTTATCTCTACATGGCTCAACATTCCAGATTGTCTTCATTGGTTTAAATCCATGCATTCAAACAGATTTAATAATAAATACAATACATCTTTTTAAAAGTGTGAATATTTTTTGTGTGATGCAAATACCACAATTTGTAGGTGAACAATTATAACATTTTCAATTATGGACATTGTGGGAAACAAGGGAAGAAATTGTTCTGGCTCTGACAGAGATTGTTGTATCTTCATTATACACGGCTGAGGTACCAGTAGACTAAGAAGTGGCTAATGCTGTGTTTTATTAAGAAGGGCTAAAAGGACAAGACAGGGAACTCAGATATGGTAAGCTGAGCATCTGTGGTGGGAAAGTTACTGGAGGGGACACTCAGAGGCAGGATCCATCTGCATTTGGAAAGACAAGGACCAATTAGAGATAGATAACACGGGCACATGGGAAATTGTGTCTCACAAATTTAAATTTTTGAGGAGCCGATCGAGGATCGATGAGGACAGAATGGCAGATATTATCTATATGGAAGTTAGCATGTTCATTGACAAGATCCACACGGTACACTGTTCCGGAGGGCTAGATCACATTTGATCCAGGATAAGTTAGGCAACTGGATACTAAAGTGGCTTAGTGGATGGAGACAGAGAGTGATAATGGTTATTTTTCAGATTGGAGACCAGTGGTGTGCTCCAGGAATCCGTGCTGAGTCCCCTGTTATTTGTCATGTATATTAACAATTTGGATGAGAATATCGGTGATATGATATCTGAGTCTGAGTCCTAACCCTAACCCTAATGCGATCGACACCAAATTGTTAGAGTGGTGGATAGTGAAGAAGGTTTTCTAAGATTACAGCAGGGTCCAGAGCAATTGGGAGAGTATGCAAAAGAGTGGCAGATGAATTTAACTCAGACAATTGTAAAATAATGCATTGTGTAAAGTTAGACCAGGGCAGGGCATACACAGTGAATGGGAGAGTCCTGGGTAGTGTTCTTGAACAGTAGGACCACAGGCCCTGAAAGTGGTGCCATAGATAGATAGGGTGGCGAAGAAAGCACGAGGCATGCCACTGAGCACAAAAGTTAGGTTGTCATGTTATGGCTGTATAAGATGTTAGTGAGATCACACTTGCCATATTATGTGCACTCCTGGTTGCTACAGGATGTGATTAAGGTAGAGAGGGTACAGAAAAGATTTGTAGGATGTTGCTAGGACTGAGAGATTGGTTATGCTGAGACTGTTTTCCCTGGAGTGAAGAGGTCTGGGGGGGTTACCTTACAAAGATTTATAAAATTTTGAGGGGCATAGAGAGAATAGATAGTCATGGGATTTTTTCCCCCAGAGTAGTAAAGTCCAAACCTAGAGGCCATTGATTGAAGGTAAGAGGAAAGATTTAAAGGAGATCCAATGGATGTTTTTCAAATAGTACATGGCAGATACGTGGAACTAGCTGCCAGAGGAAATGGTAGAGGCAGCTACAATTACCAAATTTATAAAACATTTAGACAGGTACATGGACAGAAAAGGTTTGGATGGAAATGGGCCAAACAAAGATGAATGGGACTAGCTTAGTTGAGCACAATGGTCAAAGAGTCATAGTGTGATACAGTGTGGAAACAGGCTCTTTGGCCCAACTCGCCCACACCAGTCAACAATGTCCCAGCTACACTAGTTCCACTTGCCTGTGCTTGGTCCATATCCTTCCAAACCTGTCCAATCCATGTACCTGTCTAGCTGTTTCTTAAACGATGGGATATTCCCAGCCTCATCTACCTCGTCTGGCAGCTTGTTCCATACACCTACCACCCTTTGTTTGAAAAAGTTACTCCTCGGATTCCTATTAAATCTTTTCCCCTTCACCTTGAACCTATGTCCTCTGGTCCTCGATTCCCCTACTCTAGGCAAAAGACTCTGTGCATCTACCTGATCTATTCCCTTCATGATCTTATACATCTCCATAAGATCACCCCTTATCCTCCTGCGCTCCATGGAATAGAGCCTACTCAACCTCTCCCTATAGCGCACACCCTCTAGTCCTGGCAACATCCTCGTGAATCATTTCTGAACCCTTTTAAGCTTGACAATATCTTTCCTATAACATGGTGCCCAGAACCGAACACAATATTTAAACTGCGGTCTCACCAACATCTTATACAACTGCGACATGACCTCCCAACTTCTATACTCAATACTCTGACTAATGATGCTCAAAGTGCCAAAAGCCTTTTTGATCTACTTGCGACTCGACCTTCAAGCAACCGTGCACCTGATCTCATAGAGCCCTCTGCTCTAGAACACTACCCAGAGGCCTACCATTTACTGTGTAGGTCCTGCCCTTACTGTATGTTTCTTTTTTTTTTTTCCTAATCAGATGTGCAGCACTTTGGTCAACGTGGGTTGTTTTTAAATGTGCTATACAAATAAAATTGACTTGACTTGACTTGACTTGTTCGATGTCCCAAAATGTAACACCTCACATTTCTCTGAATTAAATTCCATCAACCATTCCTCCGCCCATCTGGCCAATCGATCCAGATCCTGCTGCAATCGTTCACAACCATCTTCACTATCTGCAAAACCACTAATTTTTGTATCATCAGCAAACTTGCTAATCTTGCCCTGTTTGTTCAATTGAATATTGCTTGAATTTATAGTAAATGTGTTTTTATTAATTTTGTGTTATTTCTGTGACAGAATACATCCCATGATCATGCATGCACAAATCTTCCTGTGTTAAGTTGTCCTCTCAAAGAACCTTTGCAATGATTCTTTTGCAGATAGACCTCGAATGACAGTAGTTGCAAATTAAGCATTTTTGTCAGACTGGATTATACTGTGCAGACTCACCACAGGTGGTGCCTGCCCATCTGCCTTGCCTTTGCTGTACGCAGTGCTGGATGAGTTAATTCTCTGAACCAAAGAGGCAACAGGGACACAAGTGGAATATCACTTAGCTGCCATTCCAGAATCCCCTGACCATTTTTGACAATGTTTTAACTGGCAAACACACAGCTGCATTTAACTAAAAATAGGATGAGTTGATATTTCAGGATAGTTCCTCTTCTCCCACCACAGATGCTGCCTGGCCCCTTGAGTATCTCCAGCATTTCCTTTTCTATTTCAGATTTTCAGCATCTAGACTTTTTTGTTTTTAGCTTAACTTTTTCTATAAATTTCTTTTGTATGAATTGTTGTCACACACTTCTGTTGTATTTTTTTATTATCAAATGTTTATCCATGAGGTTAAATGACTCACAAATTGTTATAATACGGTTCATGGCAACATATTGTTCTAGAGGCATAACATTCATTGAACTCACTACTTGTGATGTTGGAATTTAGAACACAATCCCATCCTACAATATTCATTGCCACAAATTGATCCTCCATCGTAAGAGGTAAGAAAGGTAAGAAGCTGTGCTGAGGTTTATCAGTCAAGGTATAATTCTATACTGTGAATGTTTTGTCAGGGTGGAGGATTCTAAGACTGCTGGGCATAGGCTTAAAATGAGATTTAAGAGAGACTTCAGGGACAATTTTTCCACTCAAAAGTAGTCCGTATCTGGAATGAGCTTCCAGAGAAAGTTGCAGAAGCAGATACAATTACGACTTTTAAAAGACATTTGGACAGATATATAGATATGAAGGATTCAGAGAGCAAGAAGCCAAATGCAGACAAAATAGCCCATGGAAAAGGTGGGTCAACCGGCATGTTTAGATTTTAGATTTAGAGATACAGCGCGGAAACAGGCCCTTCGGCCCACCGGGTCCGCACCGCCCAGCGATCCCCGCACATTAACACTATCCTACACACACTAGGGCCAATTTTCAATTTAAAAACTTTTGCCCAGCCAATTAACCTACATACCTGTACATCTTTGGAGTGTGGGAGGAAACCGAAGATCTCGGAGAAAACCCATGCAGGTCACGGGGAGAACGTACAAACTCCGTACAGACGGCGCCCGTAGTCAGGATCGAACCTGAGTCTCCGGCACTGCATTCGCTGTAAGGCAGCAACTCTACCGCTGCGCCACCGTGCCGCCCTATGCCGCCCTTGCCGTTTATGTGCTGAACAGCTCTATAACTCTCTGTTCATAGTTACAGACTGATGTTCGAGTATTCCTAGTTACAGTTTGATATCGCAGCATCTGGATTGGTGCAGTGCTGCACAATGCCACACTTCGATCCTACACTACTTATAGTCACAGATTATTGTTAGAATATTTATAAGTGCAGGTTTGTCCTCCACAGCACATACTCACAGACTGATACTCCATTCGCATGAATGTTTCTAGAGAACCTATTTTCAGTTTTATCCCACAAATTATATTGTCACAGATTGCAACCAGACTGCACAAAGTCACAAATTGAGCAGTTTGATCCAATGCTGAATGTAGTTAACAAAAGATCCCACCCCATGTACGAACCCAGTCAACGAGGAATCCTAAGGTGTTTACTTTCTAAAGTTGACTTGAGGATATTCATAGTGGTTGATTAATCTTAAATTGGACAGAGCCATGGATTAATTTGGCATTGTGTGCAGTCTAAAATGAGTCTTATAATGTACTTTGTAACAATTGATCTAATGCAGAAATAATTCACACCATACATAGTCACAGAGTGATATACACCTTCATTGACATAGACTGATCATATGGTGTTCACATTTCAGTACTGGCCCGACTGTAACAGTATCTGCAGCATTCTTAGTCAAAGATTGATCCACAATGCATGTTGTTGCAATTGATCCACTGCTGTTCATAGTGATCTTAAATGTGCATAGAGTAAGAAATGATCTTATATTGACAAATTATTGAGTGTTCTGGGCCACACATTGTTGTGACACTGTTTAAACCTGCATGTTTGCAAGGTTGCTTGGTTAATCTAACTACAGTCACAGACTGACTTTACACAGAATAGAGCCTCAGTCAGATCTTATGCTAATTCTTGTCAAAGATCAGACTTGTGTTTTATATACATAGTCTCAGATACATGTAAAGACAGTCAGGACTGAGATGAAGAGAACAGAAGTAACAGAGGCCACTGGAGCAGCAGAATGGTCTCACAGCTCCAGAGTCCTGGGTTTGATCCTGACCTCGGGAGTTGTCTGTGTGGAGTATCTAAGTTTTCCCTTTCACTGCATGGGTTTCCTCTGGGTGCTCTGTTTCCTTTGTGTGGGTTTGTAGGTTAATTGGCCTCTGTAAATTGCCACTAGTGCATTGGGAATGGATGAGAAAGTGGGATAACATAGAACTAGTGTGAACGGGTAATCGGGTTGGTGTGATGGGTGGTGTGGACTCAGTGGGCCAAAAGGCCTGTTTCCATGTTGTGTTGTATCGACCCTACACTGGATATGGTCACAGATTAGTCCAACAGTCTTCACACCTGCAGGTGGATCTTCAAATATACATCAACACCCAATCATCTTGCACTTTGTAAACTCAACATTTGATCTTGGACTGCTCACGTTCACAAGTTGAAGTTACTCGGTGCATAGTGACAGATTTGATTCATCGTCACAGTTCAGCCCTGCATTTCACAAAGGTGCAAATTGATCCGAGACTATACAGTTACAGGTTGACTCCATACTGTGGTCACACATTGCTCATTATCACAATGACCCTCCAATATATATTCACACTGCACCACACGTGGCCATGGACTGATATCATTGATCCTAGGCCATTTGTAGTCACAGATTGATGCTGCACTGTGTGTGGACTGAGTGACAGACTGATCGTATGGTATTCACAGTGATAGACTGATCCTACAGTATTTACGGTGATAGTCTGATCCTACAATATTCATGGTGACCGATTGATCGTACAGTATTCGTCGTATAGTAACAGATTGAATGGACAGTATTAATGGTGACAGACTGATGATATGGTATTCCTGATAACAGATTGATTGTACTGTATTCATTGTGACAGACTGAACATATGGTATTCACGGTGACAGATTGAACGTACAGTATTCACTGTGACAGACTGATCTTGGTATTCACTGCGACAAACTGAACATACAGTATTCATTGTGTCAGACTGATCGTACAGTATTCACTGTGACAGACTGTTCATAGAGTATTCACTATGATAGGCTGATGGTACGCTATTCACAGTGACAGATTGATGGTACAATAAACATGGTGACAGGTTGATCATATGGTATTCACAGTGACAGGTTGATCGCACAGTATTCAGGGTGGCAGGTTGATCGCACTGTATTCACGGTGACAGCTTGATCGCACTGTATTCACGGTGACAGCTTGATCGCACTGTACTCAGGGTGACAGGTTGATCGGACGGTATTCACCGTGACCGGTTGATCGCACTGTATTCACGGGACAGGTTGATCGCTCTGTATTCAGGGTGACAAATTGATCGCACTGTATTCACGGTGACAGGTTGATCATATGGTATTCACGGTGACAGGTTGATCGCACTGTATTCACGGTGACAGGTTGATCGCACTGTATTCACGGTGACAGGTTGATCGGACGGTATGCACGGTGACAGGTTGATCGCACTGTATTCATGGTGACAGGTTGATCGAATGGTATTCTGGGTGACAGATTGATCGCACAGTATATACTGTGACAGACCGATGGTACAGTATTCACAATGACAGATTGATCCTCAATAACCGTCAGCACTGGGGCACCTCAAAGATGTAAGTTCTGTTCCCTGCTCTACTCACTCTACACCCATGATTGTAGTCAGACACAGTCCCAACTCCACCTTTAAATTCACCAATGACATCTCCGTTATTGGACAAATTAAAGATAATGATGAGTCGGAGTACAGGAGAGAGATTGATTGGCTGACTGAATGGTGCCTGAACAACAACCTTGATCTCAACATCAGAAAAATCAAGGAATTGATTGATGACTTTAGAAGAGGAAGACTGGGGATCCACAAATATGTCTTTGTTAATGGTGGTGGAGAGAGTCAAAAACTTCAAGTTGTTGGGTGTGGATATCCCTGAAGACCCTATCCTGGACCCAGCACATTGATGCAATCATAAAGAAAGCTCATCAACACCTCTACTTAGAAGATTCAGGAGATTTGGTATGTTGATGAATATTCTCTTGAACATCTACAGGTGTACGGTAGAGGGCATAATGACTGGTTGCATCACGACTTGCTTTGGCAACTCAAATGCCCAGGAATGAAGGAGATTACAAAAATATTACAGTATTTAATATTGTAATATTAAATACAATATTAAATATAATATTAATAGTCTAGGATGAATCTTACAGTATTAATAGTCACAGCAGAATCTTACAGTATTAATACACATATGAATCTTGTAGTATTATTAGTCACAGATGAATCCTAGAGTAGTAACAGACACAGATTAATCCTACCATATTAATATTCACAGATGAATCCTGCAATATTAATACATACAGATTATTCTCACCATATTAAGAGTCACAGATGAATTTATAGTATTGATAGTCACATATGAACCATGCAGTATTAACAGTCACAGATTAATCCACCAGTATTAATAGTTAGCGATAAATCATGCAGTATTAATGTTGGCAGATGAATACAAAAGTATTAGTAGTCACAGATGAATTCAAGATTATTAATAGTTACATGAATCCTACAATATTGATCATCTTAGATGAATCCTGCAATATTAATACATATAGTTGGGTCCGAGAATATTAATAGTCACAGATTGATCCTGCAGCATTATTAACACTCACATATGAATCTTACAGTATTAACAGTTTCAGATTAATCCTACAGAATTAATCGTGCAGATGGATCCTGTGTTCTTAATAGTCACTGATGAATTCTATAAAAATTATTGGTCACAGGTTAATCCTACAGTATTAATAGTTACAGATGAATTTAAGTATTAATTGTCACAGATGAAACCTACAGTGCTCTATAGTCATAGATTAATCCTACAGTATTAGTTGTTACTGTATTAATGATCACATTTGAATCCTACAACATTATTAACACACAGATTAATCATGGAGTATCAAGAGTGACAGATGAATCCTTGAGTGTTAATGGTCACAGATGAATTCTACAGCATTGAGAGTCAGACAATCATATAGTATTAATAGTCTGATGAATTCAAGAGTATTAATAGTCACACATGAATCCTATAGTATTAATAATCACAGCTGAACCCAAGAGTATTAATAGACACATATGAATCGTGTGGTATTAATAGTCACAGATGAATCCTAGAGTAGTAATCAATACGAACAAATCTTACAGTATTAAAGTTCACAGAAAAATCCTAGAGCACAAGTAGACAAAGATGTATCGTAGAGCATTAGTAGACACATAAGCAACCTGCAGTATTAATAGTCGCAAATGAATCATGCAATATTAATAATCACAGATAAATCATTAGTATTAATAGTCACAGATGAATCATACAATATTAATAGTCATGGGTGAACCCTACAGTATTAATACAGGATTAATCCTGTATTAATACAGACAGTTAAATCCTAGAGTATTAATAGTCACAGATGAATCCTGCAACATTATTAACACTCACAGGTGAATCATACAGTATTAATAGTCTTGGATGAATCCTACAGTATTAATAGTCATAGATGAATTCTGCAGTATTAATAGATACAGTTGAATAGATACATAGATACAGTTGAATATTAATAGTCACTAATGAATCCTGTAGTATTAATAGTCATAGATAAATCTTGCAGTTGCACTAGTTATAAAGGGATTTTGGGAAGCAGCCTTTGAAACGTGCTCAGAAAGTTTGAGAAGGCTTGATAGGAATTTCAGAGTTCCAAAGGCTAAGCGGAAAATTGAGCAGAATAGTGGGATGAGGGGTTGTGGGGTGTTGCATGGTGCATGGGGGGGGGGGGGGGGGAGGGGGGCAAGCACAGCTGAAACACAATTTAAAAAAAAACATTAACCCAGTAGAGAGAGAATTAGACAACACTAAGGAGGGATTTGAATGTTTAGATGTAAACAAATCACTCTTTCATGATGGAGGGACATGACCAGAAAGGGTGCTCACCTCTTACAATGCCATCTGTGGCCACTTAGGGAATTTCAACTGAGCCCGTGTAATTTTGTCCGGATTATGCGGGTGGGCGGACCATCAGTAGCCAGAAAATTTGTAATAGTCATAAATTAATCCTATTATTAATCGTAGATGAATCCTGCAGTCTTAACGGTCACAGATGAATCCAAGAGTATTGTTAGTCACAGATGAATCCTACAGTAATAATAGGTGCAAATTAATCCTGTATTATTATTACACCCAGATTGTACATAGAACAATCCTGTAGTATTAATTGTCACAGATGAATCTGAGTATGAATAGTCACAGAAGAATCCTAAAGCATTAAGTCATGGGTGAATCCTGCAGTATGAATAGTCACAGATGATTCCTATAATATTTATCATCACAGATGAGTTCTTCAGTATTAACAGTTACAGATGATTCCCATAGTATTAATAATCACAGATGAATCCTGCAATATTAATAGTCACAGATGAATCTTAGAGTATTAATAGTCACAAACGATTCCTAGATTATTAATAGTGACAGATGATTTCTGTAATATTAATAGTCCAGATAAGTCCTACAGTATTAATAGCTATAGGTGAATCCTTAGTATTAAGTCACAGATGAATCTTGCAGTATTAAGTCATATAATTTCTGCCATATTAATTGCCACAGATGAATTCTACAACATTAATAGTTAGAGATGAATCCTACAGTATTTATTGTTACAGATACATTATACCGTATTATTAGTCACAGATTAATAGTCATAGATGAATCCTGCATTATTAATAGATACAGTTGTATCCTAGTGTATTAATAGTTATAGATGAATCCTGCAGCATTATTAAACCTCACAAATGAATCCTAGTATTAATAACCTTGGATGAATGCTCCAGTATTAATAGCCACAGATGAATCCTGTGGTATTAATGGACATAGATGAATCCAAGTATTAATAGTCATAGATGCATCCGTATTAATAGTCACAGATGAATCTTACAGTATTACTACAGAGATGAATCCTTCAGCATTGATAGTCCTGACTGATCCTGCAGTATGTCTAGATTGTTCCTAGAATGCTTCAAGAGGCAGAATTATTTTGCTCTGTACACAGTCATCAATATTTCTTCCCCTATACATTGTCACAAATAGATCCTACCTAGTGCAAATTTACAGCTAAATTCCATAGTAGAACACCATAAATAAATCCTACAGTATTCACTATCACAGGTTGATTCTATACTATATGTAATTACAAATCGATACACAATTTGGATAACTGCTAATTGGTCCTAAACTATACATTGGTACTTCTTAATCCAACAATATTCACAATCATGGATTAATCCTAAAGTACTCTGAACCTGAGCACTGTACTGTCATGGATTGATTCTGAAATAGACAGTCACAGATTGATCCTGAAGTATTAATTGTTGTTAGACTGACCCTAAATTGTACAGACACAGACTGATTCCAGGCAATGTCACATGCTGGCCCTCCAGTTTTCATAGACATGAACTGACCAAACCCTGTCGAGTAATGGTCACTGACTGATCTCACACACTATACAGAAATAAATTAATATTACAGTATTTATTGTAGCACATTATTCATAATATACATGGTCACTGACTGATCCTTACAGAACCCATGGTAACATTAAATACTCAGCAGCAGCTTAATGCCACAGTGCACATTGTCATACACCGATTCTGAACATTCAGTCAGAGATCGATGCTGGAGGATTCATTGATCTTTAGATGCCTAAAGACATATTCTCACAATATTCTTCTCACAGCTTAATCCTGGAGTAGTCATGGTCCCACTTTGATGGATAGGGCCCAGGTGAAACCTAAAGTACTGTTCAACCTTTGAGACAGAAACAACTCCAGATGCTGCTTTACAAAAAAAAAAGACAATGTGCTGGAGTGACTCAATGGATCAGGCAGCATCTCTGGAAGACATGACAAACAACGTTTGGATCGGGACTCTTCTTCAGACCAATTGAGGCGGGGATGGGGGTGGGGGGTGGAGAAAACTGATAAAAGAGGTGGGGGTGGGACAAAGCCTGGCAAGTGATAGGTAGATACCGTTGAATGAAACCCTTGCATACCTGTATCCACCTATCATTTGCCAGACTGCCTCACCCCCACTTTATTTTCCTTTTTCCCCCCTACTACCCCATTACAATGAGTCTGAAGAAGGGTCTCGAACCAAAACATCGTCTATCCATGTCTTCCAGAGATGCTGCCTGACCCGACTTTGTGTTCTATACAAAATTCCAGCATCTAAAGTTGCTTGTGCCTCTACGGATATATCTTTTCCATATATTGTGTTCTTTTACTTCGTCGTTTTTTCTTATTTTTTTAAATAAATAAATCACTTTGAGATAATAATTTTGGATAAAAATAAATGTACCTGCCAAGAACACGGAAGACAGGTTTTACTGTCGTGAGATTTACTCATGAATTATTATTGGTTGTTATCTTAGAGACATTGCCGTCACATTCTGTCACTTACGCCAACAGACACTGCATATCAACTGTTTAAATCTGACGGACATTTTGGCAAATGTTTCGGCAGTCAAAGTCGCAGTTAAAAGTAAAGCAACATCATGCAACACTGCCAATTTGTCTGTGCTTTCTGCCAAGTGAAGAGCCATTTTTGTGTCAGTCATCAGTCTGCCTTGTCTCGCTCGCTCTCCACGGCTGCGGCAGACTTTCTCAACTATCCCACCAAGTGTGACGCTGCCCATCAACTGCCCCCGTTGCCACTCCCCTATAATTAGACAAAGTCAACACAGCAGTCATTCATTGTAAAAACCACAGTACCTGAAGCATCAACAATTTCCAGTGCGAAGATATAAAGAACATGGCTTCCTCCATGAATGCATCAGCTACCGGAGTAAAACTGCAATTTACCCAACAAACTCTGATCAAACTGATAACCTGAACTTGCGCTTTCAGTTAGTCCAAATCTCCCGCTAAGAGGTAAGAGCTGCCACTCAGACAGCCTGCGCTCAGGAGCCAGTAACCATGCTTACTGGATCATTTGCTTAAGAATGTGCTGGCTCACATACAGAGCTTGCTGAAATGATGAAGAAAGTGCATAGGCCGCACTAGCTTGGCTGGGATGGTGGGGAATGTCAGACAAGACTGCTGGTACTCTGCATGCTATTTCTGAGCATGTACACTTTGTGGCAAGTGATAGACACCCCCAATGGAACAAAAAGGTCCTGGGGGTGTAAGTAAGGATTCTAATAATGCGACCTGTCCAGGAAACCCACTGTTTTGAAATGACAATTATAGATCCAGCTGTTTTTATCAGTTTTACACTAATTAAAATCTTAAATAATACAAATACCTAAAATTCTAAATTACGCTAATTAGACTGTGTGAGTGTGTGTGCGTTGTGTATGTGTATGTGTGTGCTTTTATGTTTGTATGTGTGTATAGTGTATGCATGTAGTGTGTGTGCGCATATGTGTGTGTGCTATTGTATTTGCATGTGTTTAGTGTGCAGTATGTGCGCGTGTCTATATGTTCATATACGTGTGTGTGCACCTTTGTGTGTGTGTGTAGTGTGTCTGTGTGTGTTTATGTGCATTGTGTGTGTGTAAATCATGGAGTCATAGTCATACAACACATAAACCTGCCCTTCAGCCCAACTTACCCATGCCACTCTACACTAGTTCATCTACACTAGTCCCATCTGCTCGCGTTTGGCCGATTCCACTCTAAATCTTTCCTTTCCATGTACCTATCCAAGGGTCATTTAAATGTAAGCGCGTGTGCTTGTAAAATGTGTGGGTGTTTGCGTATTGTGTGTGTGCACAGTGTTTGTGTGTGTGCAGTGTACATATGGGTGTGAATGAAGCTGAAGAACAACTTAAAAGTAAAATCACACCTGCCATCAAATTTAGATAATCCAATGCTTGCTACTTGGCAATAGGATCCATTTCACCCCAGTGTACCACACATTTGTGAACTATTTTGTTATACCTTATTTGTCTCTAACATAATATTTAAAAAAATCTTATGTAAAATGAGGCCAGGATTAAAACTGAATTATCCAGAATTCTGTTAAATACTAGATTTTTATTCTGATATAAATCATTGATGCATTCTAGGTATATTCACTAACGTTAGTGCCTCTGCGGAGTTCTTAAAGGCAGTTATTTTTCAGTGCAAACTATAGGCTTTTAATAATTGCACCAACTATAAAATTAATCATCCTGCAGGTGATTATTTTTGTTGACTGATCACATCCCTGGTAACTGGATTCAGATGAAGATTGACAGAAACCCTTTTTATTTCTCTGGTTTCTTGGAAAATCATGTGGCCTCTATTTATTTGACATCCCCCCTCCCCAACCTGATTTCAGGATGGTGGCCTTGCTATTAAGTCACTTCATGCAGCTTGGAATAGACTTAATGGAAACTATTCAAAATGCCTTTCCAAAACATCTGGCTTAAGCTACGGGAGGAAATGTGGAAAATGTAGTGTCTAACACAAAGTCTAATAATGGAGACTCGGAATGTAATCAGATGGATTGCTGACACTGCCTTATTCTTCTGTTATACACTAAGTAATGAAAGTCACAAACAGCCCGACTTCATGAACTATGCAACACTCACTTTGAGCACAGAGCTATATGCAGCTTAACTACTTTTAGCAAGCTCCATAGCAACAGTAATACACATATAAAACAGCAAGAAGTAATTGGGACTTCATCCAGCAAGTACAAGATGGTCTTTAACAATGATCTCTTCTTGGCTTTTTCAAATGGGAAAATAAGCTAAATGCTGTAACATCGGCTTAATTGGGCTGGGAGTGCCATCTAATTCATTAAATGGTCATATAGTGATAATTAGTTCACACACAAAAAAAATTGCATCATCCCTTAATCTGAAACATCTCAATATGTGAATTTTAGATTAAAAACAAGTTTCTGTTTCAATTTATTTTACAAACTAGGACAGAAACGTACAAATTTGAAGTGAAATTATTGACATCAAGATTTTCACAAATCATGAAATGCATTTATTTCAGGGAAATATCATTCAGCTTTCGCTTTATTAGAGTTGAACAGCTGCCTGGTTGATGCTATCATAATTGCATTGATGTATAATCCATCCTACATATGGTTTTTGCTTTATTCTGTGACATATTGCTGAGCCTTCCTTCAAACGTATATACGTATGGCATCTGTTCCTTTGACATCACCAAGATCAATGTGGCAGGAATTCAAGGCAGCATGAAAAGTTGCCTTTGCATAAGCTCAGCTCTTCAAGTCTTTATAGACACTGGACCAAGCCACGGACAGATTTTGTTTTGTGGTATTCCTCATAAACTGGTTTACACTGGTGATACAGATCATGATGGAGTGGAACCCAAAGCAATAATGAAAAACATGATTCAGTTTAGTTTAGTTTCAGTTGAAACATACACCTTGGAAAAATACCCTTCGGCCCACTAAGTCCAGGCCGACCATTTCACACTAATTTAGTTTTAGTTTTTGGTTTAGAGATACAGCATGGAAAGAGGCCTTTCGGCCCACTAAGTCCATGCCAACTATCCATCACGCATACACACTAGTTCCATGTTATTTTACTTTCTCATCCACTCCCTATACACTAGGTGCAATTTACAGAGGCCAAATAACGTACAAACCCACACGTCTTTGGGATGTGGGAGGAAACTGGAACATCTGGTGGAAACCCATGCGGTCACATGGAGAATGTGCAAATTTCACATAGACAGCATCCAAGATCAGAATTGAACCTGGGTCTATGACGCTATGAGGCAGTGGCTCTACCAGCTGTGTCTCTCTGCTGCCCTTATTTAATTTACCGTTCTTATTATTCATATTATTCATCAGCAAACACAATGTCAAATGCTTTGATATATTTAAATTAAGCTTTATGTCAGGTGGGAAATTCTTCAAAATAAAATGCAAACAATAAGTATGTCGTTGGCGTGTGACATGTAAAATAACATAGCACACAGCCAAGACATACATAGAGCATAGAGCACAGAACAGTGCAGCCTAGGAACAGATTATTTGGCCCGTAATGTCTGTGCTGATAATGCTGCCAAGATAAACGAATCTTTGCCTGCACGTGATTCATATCCCTCCATTCCCAGCATCTGGGTGATACACAAACAAAAGGGGAAGGACAACATGTCATATATACTATTTTACAAAGATGTGTGTGTATATATATCTAAATATATCTTTAGAATTTTGATTGCTGAGAATCCTATTTCAGTCATTCACTTACATTATTTACCAATGTCAACGAACTGCAGGATTTTACAATGTACAGTTTGTGAATGGTTTCCGAACACGACAGAAAAGATTACTTTTAAATGAGAAATGTTATAATATTCATAGGCTATTATATGCTTCAATACAACAGGACTCGAGGGCCTGAACTGTGGTGAGAGGTTGGGCAGGCTCGGAGTTTATTCCTTGGAGCACAGGAGGCTGAGAGGTGATCTCATAGAGGTGCATAAAATCATGAGAGGAATAGATAAGATGAATGCAAAAAGTATTTTTTTCCAGCATGGAGGAATCAAGAACCAGAGGACATAGGTTTAAGGTGATAGGGGGAAGATTTAAAAGGAACCTGAAGGGCAACCTTTTCACACAGAGTGTGGTGGGTATATGGAATGAACTGCCAGAGGACGTATTTGAGGCAGGTACAATAACAACATTTAAATGACATTTGGGCAGATACATGGATAGCAAACATTCAGAGAGATATGGGCAAAATGCAGGTAAATTAGACTAGCTTACACGGGATATTTTGGTCGGCATGTATGAGTTCAGCTGAATGAGCCAGTTTCTGCATTGTATGATTCTATAGCTGTATGGCTATGACATTAGATTTCAAAAACAATGACAAATGATCTAAATGTACAATTTAAAATTAGAGCATGTTAACTTTGAGTGGTGTATTCATTTAATATTTCAGTGACGTGATACAGTCATTACCCCTTTCTCTGATTCCGACAATTTTGTGCATTGTTATTTGATGATCTGCCACAGTTGCAATGGCCAGAGATTTATGTTGAATTCTGTAAAAGGTTCCTCATACTTTGACCATGCTTGTGCACTGTGCCTCCTATTCTTTCAGAATGTGGCTGCACTTACAAAGTGTTGATTCTCTCCCCAGATCCTTCTCCCTAGAATACTTCCAGCTTACACAGGGCATAATACAAATTTTAACCTTCACATTTATTTTGTCACGGATCCTTTATCCAGGTGTGTAAAGCCATGAAGGGAATATATGTGGTCAATGTACAGGATCTTTTTTTCCCTAGGATGGGGGAATCAAGGACCAAATGGCATGGGTTTAAGTTGAGAGAGGAAAGATTTAATTGGAACATGAAGGTCAGCTTTTTCACTCAGAGGGTGGTGGGTATAAGGAATGAGGTGCCAGAGGAAGTAGTTGAGGCAGGTACGATAACTACATTTAAAGGACCCCCAGCCTTTGGCCAGTTAGCCATGTAATTCTGCACTACCACCAGGACCAATCATAGAATTTTTATTTGTCTCACTGTTTTCTTTTCTTTGTCGATAATATTGGCAACGTTCTATTACATTTATTTTTGGACAATTAATATTAATATTAACAGGATTAAACAGAATAGCAGACAAAACTAGCAAAAATTATTATGTTTTCTGGTTACCTGTTTCCCTTGTGAACGCCTGCATGAGTGGCCCTTGTTACTTCTCACGTCAATAGACGAACACTGAGAACTTACAAGCTATGTAGGGCGCAGTGTACTATCTGCAACAAACAATGCTTCAATTGGAGTCACTGGCAGCAGTGTCGATGGCCTTTCTGTAAGAAGTCCACTGCTCTGTCAGGGTGCAGAATGATGAATCTTGATGGTTTTATGTATCCCATCCGTAGCTTTGCACGTGACAACATTCTGAGTTAAAATCAATCGTCTATTAGATCCCACATGCCACTGATTTATGGCTGAATCTTTTCATTTCAAATTTTAGTTTATAGATAATCATGGGAAGTGACCCTTCAGTCCACTGAGTCCACACCAACCACTGTTCACTGTTCACACTGTTATCCCACTTTCTTATTGACACCCTACACATGAGGAGCAATTTTACAGAGGCCAATTAACCTACAAACCTGCACACATTTGAGATGTGGGAGCTTCATTTTGTGTGATATCCAGTCAATCATATCATGAGTATAATCATACACAGTATAAGAGTGGAATGATTGTAGTGGATAATGGTAGAACCTCCTCTGGGACTACACACAAAAAGTCCAAAGCACCTGGAGGAAACCCCTAGCAGTCAAAGCTTTAACTTGAGTCATTTAACACCAATGTTTCAAGGGAGACCAATCTTCACTAAATGTGCTGTTTATTTTCTTCTACTTCTTGACTTGCTTTTAATTTAAAGGCCATTGTCTTTTTTGTATAGTGTTTATTACCGTGGTCAAAGGGAGAACGTGCAAACTCCACGCAGACAGAACCCGAGGTCAGGATTGAACCTGGATCACTGATGCTGATGCTGTGGGGCAGCAGATCCACCAGCCCTAGTTTATATCCACTGCAGTTATACATTCTGTGACATAAGCCTATGCTCATAACGTTCAGACAACAGCACAGAAAAACAGTTCTTCGGAGCCCATTAATAGGAGACAACAGGTATATCTGGCTGTGAAATGGGCCAGAACAGCAGAGAAATATATACTGTCAAAATGGTGCTCCTGGTATAAAGTTTCACATTTTATGAAAGCTTGTGTAAGATTGCTTCCCCATCCATTCTTCACCCTGTTCCACACAGTTCCTGAGGGTCATTTGCTGATGCAAACTCAGGTGCAGCCACGTCAGATAACTTCCTGGATTTCTGGTGGGCTGCACACAAATCAGGAGACACAGCCACAGGGGTCAGCTGCTGAGCAAGGAACAACTTTCCTCCAGGTAAGTTTATTGTTGTCAAATGTACTAAGATACAGGGAAAAACTTTGTTTTGTGTGATATCCAGCCAAATCATAACATGAGTACAATCTTACATCAGTATAAGTGTTGAACGATTGTAGCGGATTATGGTAGATCCTCTTCTGAGACAGTACACATAAAGTGTGTGAAGCCTGTGACCACCAGCACCTTCTCTTGAGGCAAGGGTGAATTGTAGGAAGATCCCTGAGATCGTCACTCCTCCTCCTTCAAAGACCAGGACTAAGCTGCTGGGACAAGCTCGAGATCACCAGCATCACCGCACATGCGCTCTGATGGTGAGGTAGAGCGCCCCATGTGGTCCTGGATTTTCCTACCACAGTAAATAAAATATATGCGTGAATTCACCCTACTGCGAGTGTCAGTGTGGTCACTTCCAAACCCGGCATCATCCCCGCGCCACAGTGTACAACAAAAACATTTAGAAGATGTGGACAGGAACACCGATAGGAAAGATTTAGAGGGATATGGGCCAAGCGTGGGCAGATGGGACTAGTTTGGATGGGGTATCATGGTCAGCATGGATGAGTTGGGCTGAAGGGCTTTTCTTCCGTGCTGTATGACTCTATGATAGTATGATTATTATTTTTTGTTGATGCATCATAAGTATTTACTTGTTAGAACCAGTAAAGTCTTGTGTGCACAAATTGATAATTTTCAATTACATTCACTGCCCTATCCTCTTGAAGAAAAAACGATCCTCTTTTGTATTCCTCATAAAAGTGAATCTCAGTCATCTGTACAGATAAATTGAGCAATTTCCATTGACATTGTAACTAAAATTTGATATATTTTTTAATGTGGGTCAGTTAATACTTTTAGCAGTTAACTCCCCATTGAAAAATCATTACCTCAGCATTACTATCAAATTAATATCCAAGAAAGCTTTTGGCATGCTGGCTATCACTCAGGGAATTGAGTATAGATGTTGGGACGTCATGTTTGCACAAGACGTTGGTGAGGGCACACTTGGAGTATGGTGTTCAGTTTTGGTCATCCTGTTATAAGAAAGATGCCCTTAAGCTGAAAAGGGTGCAGAGAAAATTTACTTGGATGTTGCAAGGCAGGTCTGAGCCATAGGGAGAGTTCGTGCAAGCTAGGACGATATTCTTTGGAGTGCAGGACGCTGAGCATCATCTGACAGAAGAGTACAAATTCATGAGGGAAATAGATAGGATGAATGGACATTTTCAGAGTAGGGGAATCAAAAACTAGAATCAACACTTTCCATGCTATACAATAGGTTTAAGGTGAGGGGGGGAAAGATTTAATAGGAACCTGAGGGGTAACTTTTTCACACTGAGGGTGGTGGGTATATGGAATAAGCTGCCAGAAGAAGTAGTTGAGGTAGGTACAATAATAACATTTAAAACACATTTGGACATGTACACGGATAGGAAAGGTTTAGTGGGATATGTGCCAAACACGGGCAAATAGGATTCCCTTAGATTAGTCATCTTGGCTGGTGTGGACAACCCAGGCTGAAGGGCCTGTTTCCACGCTGTATGACTGTATGACATTATTTATTATGGGGAAATCATAACTCAGGATTGGTATCAGAAGGAGGGTTGTGTAATCACGAGAAGGATTAAATCAGCCATTTGACTGAATTCTACTCCCCCTGGCTCACAGCTGTATAGTGGACCGCTAAATGGTATATCTTTGGTAAATCGCTATCTGACTACTCATGAATCCCTTAGTTTAACATCTGGCTCACCAGGTGATATTTCCTGCACCCCTTTAAACACACTGGGACCCAGTATGGTGCAGATAGACACAAAATGCTGGAGTAACTCAGGCAGCATCTCTGGAGAGAAGGAATGGGTGACGTTTCGAGTCGAGACTCTTCTATGGTGCACTCCCTTTAGACATACAGGGACCCAGTTTGACAGACAGACTTTAAACTCATCAGTGTCATATTTGCCACACTCCCTTGAACCTCACTTGGGATCTTTTTCCTGCACTCCCTTTAAACTTAATGGGTTCTTTGGAAATTTGGAATAAATACGTGAAAGAAAGTGACTTAAAAACAAAATGTGTAGGAAGGAACTGCAGATGCTGGTTTACACCGAAGATAGACATAAAATACTGGAGTAACTCAGCGGGTCAGGCAGCATCTTTGGAAAAAAGGAATTGGTGACGTTTTGGGTCGAAGCCCTTCTTCAGACTGAGAGTCAGGAGAGTGGGAAACTAGAGGTATGAAACGGTTCAGAACAAATCAGGGCCAGCACTGATGACCAAAGAAAGGTAGAGCCCACAATGGTTCATTGTTGGCTGTGGAAGAAGTGATAATGAAGGGATATATGGATTCAAACATTGAACAATCTATCTCACCTACACTCAGTCTGCCTTGGCTTACATGATCTCTTGGTTGCCAAACTTTTTAACTCCCCTTCCTATTTCTGTCCTGGGCCTCCTCCACTGTCAGAGTGAGGCCTCACACAAATTGGAGGAACAGCGCCTCACAATTTGCTTGGGCAGCTTACAACCCAGCGGTATGAATAGTGATTTCTTTAATTTCACGTAACCTCTGCATTCCCTCTCTCTCTCCGTCTCTCCCCCACCCTATTTATCCTGCCTGTTCCACTGTTCGTATCCATATATATCCCTTCATTATCACCTCTTCCACAGCCAACAATGGACCATTGTGGGCTCCACCTGTCCTTGGTCATCGGTGCCAGCTCTGATTTCTTCTGAACCTTTTCATACCTCTAGTTTCCTTCCTCCCTGTATCTCATTCTGAGGAAGGGTTTCAACCTGAAAAGGCACCTATTCCTTTTCACCAGGGATGCTAGCTGACCCGCTGAGTTACTCCAGCATTTTGTGTCTGACTTGAAAACAAGTTGGATGTGAATAGGAATAATATCCAAAAGTCTGGAAAGTCTCCCACCAAAGTCCTGAGTGTGCCTGAATATTGGAGTTATATTGTACCTCTTGTTGGATCAGATGGTCACTGACTTCCGGACTTGTGTTTTGAGGACACGGATGTCTGGAGCACCTGACCCACTGCTCTGCCATCGGTTTCACCTCAGTCAAGGAAACACATTAGAGTCACGCATGTTCAGAGATGGAAAGATACTTCACATGCAGCCAGACAGGTCCAGTATCAGCACTCATACCCCATTAGTTTAGTTTTGTTTGTTTTTGTCACATGTACAGAGGTACAGTGAGATGGTGGTTCAGTGGGCTATCCAGTCAAATCATACTATATATGAGTACAATGGATCCTTTTCTGGAACGGCGCGTAGAGGCTGCAGTTGCACATACAGGGACCCAGTTTGACAGACAGACTTTAAACTGATCAGTGCCCTATTTACCACACTCCCTTGAACCTCACTTGGGACCTTTTTCCTGCACTCCCTTTAAACTTAATGGATTCTTTGGAAATTTAGAATAAATCCGTGAAAAAAAGTGACTAGAAAACAAAATGTGTAGGAAGGAACTGCAGATGCTGGTTTACACCGAAGAAAGACATAAAATGCTGGAGTAACTCAGCGGGTCAGGCAGCATCTTTGCAGAAAAGGAATTGGTGACGTTTCGGGTCGAAGCCCTTCTTCATTCTGAGAGTCAGGGGAGAGGGAAACTAAAGGTATGAAAAGGTTCAGAACAAATCCGGGCCGGCACCAATGACCAAAGAAAAGTAGAGCCCACAATGGTCCATTGTTGGCTGTGGAAGAGGTGATAATGAAGGGGTATATGGATACTATACATGAGTAGAATAGATCCTTTTCTGGAACAGCGCGTAGATGCTGCAGTTGCGCAGGCTGCGTTCGCTACCCAGGTGTTATAGGGTCTCCCGCGGACGCCGCTGCCAACACCACCACCCTGCAACCTCCGCAAACACACTGATGGTCACCTCCAGCAGCCACCCTTCTGCTTCCATGTGCAGAGGCCACCGTGTCCCATTCCCGAAAACAATCGCAGAACTTTAGGGCATTTTCTGAGGGCAAAAGAGGTAAGTTCACGGGCCGCTCACAGATGCCAACTTTCCCCCTCACGTTCCATCTTGGAATGCTGGTACAATAATTTTGTGGAAGGAGTGTAGTGAAGATTGAGATACAATGAGATTGCAAACATCGTTTTAAAAAGGAAGGTGTAGTTAAATAGCTGATTTAATTTTCATTATTTTACTTAACCTTTAATTTGTGATTCATAATACATGAAGGCACTTTTTAAAAAATCTACTTTTTAATATTTTTTATTTATTTAAATTATTTAAATCTACCTGCATTGATGGTTAGGCTTAGGTTTAGGTTTATTATTGTTATGTGTCCTGAGGTACAATGAAAAGCTTTTGTTTTGTGTGCTATCCTTTCAAATCAGAATATACTATACATGAGAATAATCAAGCCAAATAAAAGCAACTACAAGAGCTAGAGTGAAGAGAAAGATACCAGCGTGCAGAACATAATGTCGCAGAGTTACAGTGCAAAAGTTCCAGAGAAAAAAATCCAAGATCAGGACTGTATCCGAGCTTATGGAAGGACTGTTCAGTAGGCTAATAACAGAGGGGAAGAAGCTGTTTCTGAGTCTGGTGGTGCATGCTTTCAAGCTTTTGTCTCTTTTGCTCGATTGGAGGGGGTGGTGGGAAGTGGATGTCTCTGTGCTGACAATGAGCAGCCCCAGGGCAAGGCAGCGGAGAGTGGTGTTTCAAGGCCTCATTGTTACTAACTGCCTGGCCTGCCCCATCGATTAGTCACTAAATCTAACTCCAGCGTGCTCCATCCAATGGAACCAATGTAAGTGCAGCCATTGGAAAATTGCATGCGGAAAAGTACAGGTGGCAGGCTGGACGGAGGACAAACCAGGCTATTGTGTCTTGTTTACCATCAATTAATGACAGAGATATTCAAGAGTCAAGAGTGTTTCATTGTCATGTGTACCGCACAGTTGCTGCAGCTGCTGCAAAACGTGCTGCAGCTTTTCAGGCCCAGAAGTTGGACAATCTTGGATTGTTTCCTCTGGATTGCCAGACTATGAGGGGAGACCTGATAGAAGTATATAAAATTATGGGAGGCATAGATAGGGTGGACAGTCATAACCTTTTTCTGAAGGTGGAAATGTCAAGGACTAGAGGGCATAACTACGGTGAGAGGGGCAAAGTTTAAAGAAGATATGTCAAGCTAGTTTTTAACATGGAGGGTGCAGAATGCCTGGAACTCGCTGGCATTGGTGGTGATGGGAGCAGACACAATAGTGGCATTTTAGAGGCTTTTAGGTAGACACATAGATTTGCAGGGAATATAAGGATTTGGATCAAGAGGAGATTAGTTTATCTTAGCATTGTGTTTGGCACTGACATTCTGGGCTGAGCAGCCTGTTCCTATGCTGTACTGATTTATGTTCTATTAATGGAATAACACACAAATAAATATATAATAATCAATAACACAATAAATTGATAATCAGTAATACTAGGTAACCAGACCAAAATAGTGTAAAACCAAAGTATGTCATGTAACCGAAACAAAGTCCACAGTAGACCGTAACCACTGAGGTAGTGGTTAGTGTTATGTTGTGTTCAAGATCGTAATGGTTGCTGAAAGAGTGAACGTAAATCACTAGTGGCCACAACATCCTCTTCCAATACCTCTCAACTCCTCATTGATTCCTTGCTTGTCTATCCAGTGATAACCAAAGAGTAACCTGTAATATCTTCTCTTAGGCCCTCTGCACTGTTAACTGCTGCATCTCCAAACAATCCATCTTTGGTCCTCTTCTGTTTCTTATCCATATGTTAGTCCTTGTTGGCATTATCAGAGAAAACATGATCGCATAATCTCTTTTTTATCAGTTCTCTGAAATTTTCCATCTCCTCCAATGTGTCTCACTCCGTCAGGCACTATTTGGTAATCAAAAATGTCCTCCATTTACATCCAAAGTAATTGTTTTTAGTGGAATGAGACTTCGCCAACTATCGATTACCTTTTTACATTAGTTCTATGTTATCCTACTTTCTCATCCATTCCCTACACACCAGGGTTTTTTTTTTCCAGAGGCCAATTAACCTACAAACCTGGAAATCTTTGGGATGTGGGAGGAAACTGGAGAACCTGGAGGAAACCCATGTGGTCACATGAAGATCATGCAAACTCCACACAGACAGCAACTGAGATCAGGATCGAACCCAGATCTCTGGTGCTGTGAGACCGCAGCTCTGCCAAATGCGTCATTGTGTTTGTTTTAACATTCTGAACGGTGTGGACAGGTAGAGGGTCAGTGAATGATTTGTTATAATCCACACAAACATCTACCTTCATCTCCAATCTGAAACATTAACACTGTTTCCCTTTCCACAAATGCTGCCTGACTTGTGAAGTGTTTCCAGTAATTCCTGTTTTTATTTCAGATTTCCAGCATCTGCGACTTTTGATTTACTTCCACTGCTGATTTGCCAGGGGAAAGTTGTGACAGTTAAGTGGAGCCTTTGTGTTCGTCAAGGGCTCCTTGCTCATAAATATAGGAGTTTTGCATGGATTTGCCTAAGCACACTTGGAAGAGTCAAGGCTTTGAATTAGATTAATCAGAACACATCCCAGACATGCTCCAAGTTAAAGCAATTTGTTTAATTTTACACAAATGACAGCGTGAACCGAGATCAAGCTCTTGAATATGTAAAATACAAACAAAACAAGTTAAACCTGAGCAGGCTTAATGACACCAGGATGCATGCTGTAGAATAAATCAAGTAAGCCACAGTTTTAATTAGAGTAACAGGCCTACTAAGTGTCTTTGGTATATTTTGCTCCGTTCGGTACACGGATTTATTATATTACGGTTAGAATATCTCACAGGTAACAGTGTCACTACAAGTTGCCCATAAGAAAGAAATCCCCTTGATGACATTTGTGATATAGACTACATTTCATCAAACATGCAAAGCATTCTGAGCACTTGTCTGCTGACAAACTCTTAAATGTGGCTTTGAATTCAAACTGAATTAGTTATCTGGTAACTTTACATCATATTTGATTTTTATTTTAATCAAATGTTATCCCATTGGGAGGTGCAATGTCAAATCATATCCATATTGTGAAACAATATTACCATTGAACAATAAATAATTGAAGAAAGCTTCTAATTAAAGAAATTTGCTTAACCAGTTTATCACATGCTCACAAGTCAATCATGAATAAACCTTCGGATTGTTTAGGCTAAGTTTGCAAGGTGAAATTAAAGTTCCTCTGAAAGGACAATTATTGTCATTTTCAGATATGAATGAAAGTTTACTTTTAAAGATGGTTAAATTGCAATTGTAAAAAAAGCTGAAGAACTTTACTACTTCTTGGGAAGTCTTGTGACCAGGCACCAGCCTGTGAAGTAACATTGCAACGTTTTAGTCTCATGCTACTCCCATCTTTTATCCTTTTTAATTAGAAGGCAAATTCTCAGACTGCTCTGCCTAATCCCTGCACAGTCGAACAAAGCCCAGCAATGTCTTTGAACAGTGTTCAGTCGGGCAGCACAGACCCTAGTAACTGATGGCAGTAGGGGCAGGATCCTGACCTCCATCCCACCATTCTTCACCCACTCCTGATGTTCCCTGCTCCTTAGAACTTTGTTCTTGTTCTTCTGCTTAAAGCCAGAAAGACAAAAGGCCATGACAATGTGGGAAACCTATAGGACCGGCTAGGTAGGGTGTGGGGTGGGGGGGGGGGGGGGGGGGGGGGCATGTGGCAACTGGGAGAAAACAAATGGAGTTTCACAGAAATAGACACAGTGGGGAGAATTGGATCACCAGATTATGTCTCTGGTCTCAAGAAATTTCTTCACACCTCACTAAATCTTTTCATTGACAATGCTACTTTTTAAGAATTGTTGCATTCCCCATTACGGTAGGGGTGCTCAAATAAACATCCAAAACCCTATGTAAGAGACCAAAGTACCATATGTCTTAATACTGCCCTGAGTCGACTACCTTTATGCTGAAGGAGCTATAAAAGCATCTTGTTTCCTGACACTGCTTTCAGAAAGACTTGCCAACAAACTAGTTATGTTAATGCAAATCAGCAACCACCCAGAGCTGCAATGGAAAGATTGGTCTTCTGACAGTTTACAATGTATTCCAAAACCAGTAATACCATATACATGTGAGAATGCTGAATAAATTCAGATAATTGCAGCGAAAAGTGGACTACAATTACGTCACAAAAAGTCCTGCACAACATTAATATCTTTACAAGATTTTCCTTGAAATCTCAGATATTTTCTTATGGGACCAAAATTTAATACTAGATCAATTATCAAGATTGCTTTTTAATTCCCTGTCACTGATTTGAATTGAATGAATCAGGTTCCACTTTTTGTTCAAGGAAATTTCTAATCTAGCATATTTGAATCTATTTTGAAGCCATCTATTAATAATAATCTAAAATGTCAAATTTCATTTTATTACAAGGTATTTCAAAATATTTGGGGTTTTTTTGGGGGGAGGGTTGAATTTCAAGATTCCATACATTTATCCATGAGAGTTTCTTTCTTAATTTCTTCAACCGTTCCCCATGTCCAGCGCTCTCCCTGCAGTAACCAACATCCCTCCTCTGGATTATTGTTTTGCCTTTTAGCACTATGTCCCTACATTTTAGTCCAGTGGTATCTAATAAACGATGTTCATGACAAGTGTAAAAGACTGGACCTTTCCACTGTAGTCTGCTCTGCCAATCTCCTCAAACAACCAACTTTGCAATATTACTGTGATATTCTTCACTTGGATAACTATTCTGGAGAAGCAACCTATTGAAAGTTAGGAATATTCATTTAAAATGTTTTAAAAGCACTCGCTGTAGACCAGTATGATTATGATATACTCTGTAAACCAGAAACATTTGAATTAATCAAAAGCAGACTAACCTCCCTTCCATTGACTCCATCTACATTTTGTACTGCCTTGACAAGGTCACCAGCCTAATCAAGGACCAGTCTCATCCCAGTCACTCTCTCTGTTCTCCTCTCCCATCAGGCAAGAGGTACAGAAGTTTGAAAACACATACATCCAGATTCAGGGACAATTTCTTCCCAGCTGTTATCAGGCAACTGAATGGTCCTCTCATCAGCTAGAGTGCTGACCTCCCATTTACCACATTGAAGACCTTTGAATTATCTTTTATCGGGCTTTATCTTGCACTAAATGTTATCTGAGCATGTGGATGGCTTGATTGTAATTATGTATACTTTTCTTTGACTGGAAAGCATGCAAACAAAAGCTTTTCACTGTACCTTGGTATACGTAACAATAATAAACTAAACTAAACTAAAATGCATGTGATACTTTTGATTTTAAATAAAATGTATTTTCCCCACTTTCAATAATGAAGTCTTCTTTAACATTTTAAATTGTTTATTGCAAGTTACATGTATGCAATCTGAACACAAGCAGTGTTATTAAGATTTTGCATTGGATAATAAGTGTCTCACCTTTGCTTCTAATGTAATTACTAATAGCATAACCAAGGCCTGTTCGAAATATGTGCTGAAAATCAATTTTCAGTAGTTTTGTGGTTTTAGCTCTGTAGGATACTTTCAATAAGTTCAGATGAAAAATTCCATTTGATTGTGTCACCATTGCAGTGTAGATTTAGTATGTTTATAACTAGGGTAGTCCTGAGGATGACTAGAACATTTTATAGTGGATTTGGCTGTACTGCCTACATTCAAAGATAACCCACACTTAACAATTAAACAGTAGAGCACAGGAACAGGCCCTTTGCCCATAATGTGCCTGCCGAACATGATGTCATGTTAAACTAATCTCCTCTGCCTGCATGTAATCCATATCCCCCCATTTCCTACATTGCTATGCATTTATCTAAAAGCCTCTTAAATGCCACTATGATATCTACATCCACCATCACATTCCACCACAATAGTGAAAGGCTTGGATAGAGTAGATGTGTAGAGGATATTTCCACTAGTGGGAAAGTCTAGGACTAGAGGTCAAAGCCTCAGAATTAAAGGACGTTCTTTTAGGAAGAAGACGAGGAATTTCTTCAGTTAGAGGGTGGTAAATCTGTGGAATTCTTTGCCACAGAAGGTTGTGGAGGTCAGGTCAGTGGATATATTTAAGTCAGAGGTAGATAGATTCTTGATCAATACGGATGTCAGAGATTATGGGGTGAAGGCAGGAGAATGGGGTAAGGAGGGAGAGATAGATCAGCCATGATTGAATGGCGTAGACTTGATGGGCCGAATGGCCTAATTCTGCTCCTATCGCTTATGAACTAATGAACCGCACCTAACAGCATGTTTCAGGCACTTTCAGGCCAAACATGATGGCAAGACCAAATTTAATCTGCCTGCAAAATATCCACATTATACATATCCCTCCAATCCTGCATGTCTATGTGTTATCCAAAAGTCTCTTAAATGCCACTATCGTATCTATCATGCCGGCAGTACGTTCCAGGCACTTATCACCCTCTGTGTAAAGAAATTGCCCCAAGCATCTCCTTTAAACTTTGCCTCTTTCACCTCAAAACTATGCCTTTATATTTGATTTTTCCATCCTCCATAATAATGATCAGTCATTTGCTGAGTATCCTTTTGCCCATGCTCATAAATTGTTTGCACTGCTTACACAATCTTCTCTATTTTGTTTTGATTAAGTTCTTAATTAATTAGGATTGTAATTTACCCATTCTGAGTGACAGAAGGATATATCTCTGCTGTAATAGTATTTCTTTGAGGAAGTTTGATGTCAATGAATGAAGATGGGGAGGAGGAGAAGAGATTGTTTGTCTTTTATAAAATTAGTTATCTGTTTCTTCTTCCCTAGAAATAAGGGTCCTTGTGGTGGTAGAATAGCTGCCTCACAGCATCAGAGACCCTGGTTCAATCCTGACTACAGGTGCTTGGCTGTACGGAGTTTGTACGTTCTCCCGTGACCTGCATGGGTTTTCGCTGAGATCTCTAGTTTCCTCCCACACTCCAAAGATTTACATGTTTGCAGGTTAATTGACTTGGTGTAAATGTAAAATTGTCCCAAGTGTGTATAGGGTAATATTAATGTGTGGGGATCACTGGTCGGTGCAGACACGGTGGGCCGAAGGGCCTGTTTCCGTGCAGTTTCTCTAAATCAAACAAAACTAAACTAAACTAAACTAAACTAAACTAAACTAAACCTGGCGTCAATCCTGAGTTCAACTGCTATCTGTGTGGAGTTTGCATGTTCTCCCTGTGACATATGGGTTCTTCTGGGTGCTCGGTTTTCCTCCCACATCCCAAAGACATGTAGGTTTGTAGGTTCTATGACCTCTGTAAACGTGCCCTATTTTGTATGGAGCAGATGAGAAAGTAGGATAACATAGAACTAGTGTGATCGATGGCTGGTGTGGACTTGGTGGGTTGAAGGGTCTTTTTCCATGCCCTATCTCGAAACTAAACTAAATTAAATAAACATTTCCAGTCCCTATTTTCCATTGAATTAATCTTTTAGATTTTGGCCTATATTTAGATTGTGCATTTGTATTGGCATTATACTCCCTGTGGTGCTTAGAGTGTTGAATTCTTGTAACATTTTTTAAAAACCAATTAATTTTTTCTCTGTGCAATTCCTGGTACAACACGAGAGGCCCGTTTGCTTTTCAAACCTATTCTGCATCCCATTGCTCTTCATTCACCCAGCTTCAGAACCCCACAACTGGGCAATGTTGAACACCAAAAGTTTACGGCATGATGACCAGAAATGTTAAAAACCATTCAATGAAATACATTGACTGGATAATACAAAGTTGCATGTTATCCCTTAGGATGAGTTAACATTAATTATTAGTTAGCATGGACTTACCTAAATGTGGCTTGATAGAATCATAGCGTCATGAAGCTGGACAGCATTGAAATGGGCACTTTTACCTGCCTTGTCCATTCCAACCAAGTTGGCTTAAAGGCTTAAGGATTTATGTTTGGTCTCGACCTGAAACATCACCCATTCCTTCTCTCCAGAGATGTTGCCTGTCCTGCTGGGTTACTCCAGCTTTTTGTGTCTATCTTAAGTTTATTATTGTCATATGTACTGAGGCACAGTAAAAAGTGTTGTTTTGCATGCTATCCAATGAAGTCAGATAATATTATACATAAGTGCAATCAAACCAAACTTTAAAAAAATCTGTAGTGCGAAGAGGAAGATATGGAGTGCAGAATATAGTTCTCAGCAATGCAGCGCAATATTTTGCCTGCATTTGACTACAGCATTCCAATCCGTAAATCTATCCAAATGTCCTTAAAAGTCATAATTGTATCTGCTTCTATAGCTTCCTCTAGCAGCTCTTTCCAGATACAAACTGCTCTTTGTGTGAAAAAGTTGCACAGAGTCCTTCTTAAATATCTCCCCTCCCATCCTAACCCTATGCCTTCTAGTTTTAGAACCCTCTACCCTGTGAACAAGACCATGAGCATTCACTTTGTCCATTCCACCTAATGATCTTGTACTCCTCAATAAGGTCACCCCTCAGCCTTCAACACTGAAGGAACAGCACCTCATATTTCGCCTGGGCAGCTTGCAGCCCAGTGGATGAACATTGACTTCTCCAACTTTAGATAGTTCCTCTGTCCCTCTCTTCCCCTCCCCCTTCCCAGTTCTCCCTCTATCTTCCTGTCTCCACCTATATCCTTCCTTTGTCCCACCCCCTGACATCAGTCTGAAGAAGGGTCTCGACCGGAAACGTCACCCATTCCTTCTCTCCTGAGATGCTGCCTGACCCGCTGAGTTACTCCTATCTATTCCTATGGAACAATTCACCCCTGTGGGTATCTTCTTCCATGTGGAAGTTTGGTCCACAGTCAGATATCTGAGTTATGAACAGTTCTCAGGAATGGCACCCATCCATAATCCAGGGTGGACCTGTAGTAGTATCCAGTTGTAAGTGAAATAGAATAACTCACATTAATGAACAGTTAGATGCAATCTATCAAAGTCAGCCTTCTGAGTAAGTGTATTGACTTCAGCACAGAGTTTATGACTTATTCTGTTTCAGTAAGATACCTTTTAAGATGCAAATCTTGGAGTTGGTGGTGAAGTGGTTGCATTTGGAAAGAGTAATCCACAAAGATCCAACAGTCTCTACAAAATTGATTCAGTTTTTCTTGATCCAACACATCATCAAACAGGCAAAAGGACACAATGTGCTGCAGTAACTCGGTGGGTCAGGCAGCATCTCTGGAGAATATGAACGGGTGACGTTTCCAATCGGGATTCTTGTTTCAAAGTCAAAGTCAAAGTCAACTTTATTGTCAATCCTCAGCCAGTTTACACAGACAGAAAATCGAAATACCGTTTCCCACAATCCCGAGGAACAAAGTGCATAAAATTAAGTTAAAATTAAAAAGGCACAGCAAACAACAATCAACATAAAATATAAAATATAGTCACTTCAATGACTTCAGATGAAGATGAATATATTACAATACAGTAGTGCAAAGCCTGTCCATAGCAGCGTTAAAAAAAAGTGTCTGGTGCTGGATGTGCGTGTGTGTGGGGTGTTAAAGTCCAGGTCCAATGGGGGCAGGGGAGAGAGGAGGGAGGGAGGGGAGAGAGTTCAGCATCCTGACAGCCTGGTGGAAAAAACTGTTCTTTAGTCGGGTGGTGCTCGACCTCAGGCTGCGAAACCTTCTCCCTGAAGGCAGGAGGGTGAAGAGGCTGTTGGAGGGGTGGGAGGGGTCACCCACAATGCTCAATGCTTTGCGGGTGAGGCGGGTGGTGTAAAGGACTAGGAGTGTTGGGAGTGAGGCGCCAGTGATCCTCTCAGCAGTGTTCACTATGCGCTGCAGGGTGTTGCGGCTGGAGGCTGTGCAGCTTCCGAACCACACAGTGATGCAGCTGCTGAGGATGCTCTCGACGGCGCCTCGGTAAAAAGTGTACATGATGGGTGTGGGCGCTCCCGCTCTCTTCAGTTTGCGGAGGAAGTAGAGGCGCTGCTGGGCTTTCTTGGCGATGGACGTGGTGTTGTTGCTCCAGGAGAGATCCTCGGTGATGTTCACCCCCAGGAATTTGGTGCTGCTCACCTGCTCCACAGCAGCACCAAACAGGTAATCCAGCCAATTGCGTTGAAAAATTCTCAGAGACAACAAATCAGGAAGAAAAATATACAATCCTTACTTCTCATTTTAAACCAAAGGAAATAATATAGCAGCTGAATGCTAAAATAAAAACATCATTAATAAAAATATTTAATATCCATTATATAGTACAACTATTAGTTTAGTTTAGAGATATAGCGTGGAAACAGAACCTTCAGCCCACCAAGTCCGCGCTAACCAGCGTCCGCCCACACACTCGTTCCATATCCTTCCATTCCCTGCATATCCATGTGCCTCTCTAAAAGTCTCTTAAAAGGCACTGGCATATTTCCCTCCACCACCACCCCTGGCAACGCATTCCAGGCACCCAGCCCTCTCTGTGTAAAAAAATTGCCACTCTTTTAAACTTTCACCTTCCAACCTTAAAACTATGCCCTTTAGGCAAGCATACCATACACCTTCTTTACAACTTCTTTATGGATTTCTATCTATTTTTAATGCTAATTTAGGTTTAGGTTTATTATTATCGTATACTGAGGTACAGTGAAAAACTTTATTTTGCATGCTATCCAAACAGAACAGATATGCCATACATAAAAACAATCAAGTCAAATACAATCAAGTATAATAAATAGAGCAAAGGGAAGATACTGAGTGCATAATATAGTTTGCAGCATTGTAGTGTATCAGTGGCATAGACAAAGTCCAATGTTCCCAATGGGGTAGAGGTGTATTGGACAATACCTTAGCTTATAGAAGAACAGAAGAAGCCTGATAACAGATGGGAAGAAGCTTTCAGGGAGCTATGGTCTTGGACCCCAAGATCCCTCTGTACATTAATGCTGTTGTATCCTGCCGTCAACTGCTTCCACTCTCCTTACATTCGACCTCCCACAGTGCAGCATCTCACACTTGCCTGGATCAAACTCCATCTGCCATTTCTCCATCCATATCTGTAACTGAACTGAACCCTTTGACAGCCTACCTCACTCTCCGCTACCCCACCAATGTTTGTGTTGTCTCAAACAACTAACAAACCCACCCAAAATATTGTGCATTTATACATATCACCAACAACAGAAATCCCAGTGAAAATCCTGTGGAACAGCAATGGTCATAGACTCCAACCAAAATACTATCCTTCCACCACTACCCCTGTCTTGTATGGGTATGCCAGTTCTGAATCGAAACAACTAAGACACCGTGGAACTGTGATGGAAATGGGGGGGTACGCAGGGGACGGTGTTCCCCTAGTTTTCAATTTCCAGCTCGGGTTTAATGAGTACTGCAGGAAGATTCGAGTCGTTTATCACTTTATTCAACTCAGACGAAAACGATTTGTTAACTGCCACTGTTAGCACTTGTTAACAGCCAGTAGTTAACAAGTAGTAGTTCTACAATGTGTCATCAATACATCGATCCACATTCCTCAGTAAATGTAATTGTGTTTTGACCATGTATTAATGACACCGCGTTCCTTTGAATAAACTTCAAGGGAGAATTTCTTAAACTCACTGTCAGGGCTACCGGACTGCGAGCACGGGCTCATTTAAGTCACGTTATTTTATTATTCCACGTTATTTTATTTGCCGCTCTGCCGCTGTGCCTGTGTGCCTCTCTGCCGCTGTGCTTCAGTTGTTTCAGTTAAATTAGAATGGATGGGAAGAAAATTAAATAAGTAGTACCAATGGTTTTTTCCAGCCTAAATCGTGAGTGGTGAATATTTTATTGTGGGTGGTTTTATTTAGCAAAACAATAGTGCAAGCGGAAATATTTTATTATATATCACTATCAAATTTTATTATATATCACTATTAAATCACTATCAAATATCTATAAATTTCAGATTTGTGTACCCCTATGAAAATGAGCATACTGGGATACTTTGAAAGACAGCTCAGATCGATGAAGAAATAAATGATAATGAAAACACTCAGCCAGAAAAGAAGGCAAAATTACTTGAAAATGATAATGTAACTGATGCAGCTGTTTCGCCTGATGCTGCATGTGAAGACATTTCAAAATATATTGAAAAATGTGATCTTCCAGACTGTTGGACACAAGAAATGTACTTAAACAAAAAGAAAGAATATCCCTGGCTAATTGTTAAAAGCAGAAAACTAGGATGTAGTGTATGCAGCAAGTGTCATCTTGGACTTGAACGAACACAAGCAATTCATTTGTCTCATGAGTGGTGCAGTGTTAATGTAGTAGGAGTGAGTGATGACAAAGCAAAACAGTTAATGGGTTTAAGAAAAAAAGATTTTTAAGCACAAAATGATGAAGCTCATATCAGATGTCAAAACATCAATGAAACAGCTGAAAAAAAAGCAATCGAAAATGTAGTGTATATGTCACTGATAAAGGACAAAGCAAAAACAGGTCAAGTTTTTAGAACTGTATATAATATTGCAGTTGGTGAATCTTCCCAACCTATATCATTCTATTTTGACTTAGAACATATGAAACTTGGTGCAAATGCAAAATTTATATATGATGGGGTTGTAAGTTGCTTACAAAGAGGTGGTTTTTCAATACAGTACCTAAAAGAAAATGTGATATCACTTGTAACTGATGGTGCATCAGTAATGTTAGGACGAAATGCAGGGGTTGCAAAACTATTTCTTGATGATTTCCCTAATGCAACTGTTTGGCACTGTGCCAGTCACAGGCTTGAACTCAGCGTAGGTGATGCTATAAATGAAGTTGCAGGTTTGATTGGGACTGAAGGCTGATAAATCCCCAGGGCCTGATGGTCTGCTTCCCAGGGTACTTAAGGAGGTGGCTCTAGAAATTGTGGACGCATTGGTGATCATTTTCCAATGTTCTATAGATTCAGGATCAGTTCCTGTGGATTGGAGGGTAGCTAATGTTAACCCACTTTTTAAGAAAGGAGGGAGAGAGAAAACAGGAAATTCTAGACCAGTAAGTCTGACATCAGTGGTGGGGAAGATGCTGGAGTCAATTATAAACGATGAAATTGCAGAGCATTTGGATAGCAGTAACAGGATCGTTCCGAGTCAGCAAGGTTTTACGAAGGGGAAATCATGCTTGACTAATCTTCTGGAATTTTTTGAGGATGTAACTAGGAAAATTGACAGGGGAGAGCCGGTGGATGTGGTGTGCCTCGACTTTCAGAAAGCCTTCGACAAGGTCCCACATAGGAGATTAGTGGGCAAAATTAGAGCACATGGTATTGGGGGTAGGGTACTGACATGGATAGAAAATTGGTTGACAGACAGAAAGCAAAGAGTGGGGATAAATGGGTCCCTTTCAGAATGGCAGGCAGTGACTAGTGGGGTACCGCAAGGCTCGGTGCTGGGACCGCAGCTATTTACAATATACATTAATGACTTGGATGAAGGGATTAAAAGTGCCATTAGCAAATTTGCAGATGATACAAAGCTGGGTGGTAGTGTGAACTGTGAGGAAGATGCTATGAGGTTGCAGGGTGACTTGGACAGGTTGTTTGAGTGGGCGGATGCATGGCAGATAACTGGACAGGTTGTGTGAGTGGGCGGATGCATGGCAAATGCAGTTTAATGTGGATAAGTGTGAGGTTATCCACTTTGGTGGTAAGAATAGGAAGGCAGATTATTATCTGAATGGTGTCAAGTTAGGAAAAGGGGACGTACAACGAGATCTAGGTGTCTTAGTGCATCAGTCACTGAAAGGAAGCATGCAGGTACAACAGGCAGTGAAGAAAGCCAATGGAATGTTGGCCTTCATAACAAGAGGAGTTGAGTATAGGAGCAAAAAGGTCCTTCTGCAGTTGTACAGGGCCCTAGTGAGACCGCACCTGAAGTACTGTGTGCAGTTTTGGTCTCCAAATTTGAGGAAGGATATTCTTGCTATTAAGGGCATTCAGCGTAGGTTTATTAGGTTAATTCCCGGAATGGCGTGACTGTCATATGTTGAAAGACTGGAGCGACTAGGCTTGTATACACTGGAATTTAAAAGGATGAGAGGGGATCTTATCGAAACATATAAGATTATTAAGGGTTTGGACACGTTAGAGGCAGGAAACATGTTTTCAATGTTGGGAGAGTCCAGAACCAGGGGCCACAGTTTAAGAATAAGGGGTAGGCCATTTAGAACGGATATGAGGAAAAACTTTTTCAGTCAGAGAGTTGTAAATCTGTGGAATTCTCTGCCTCAGAAGGCAGTGGAGGCCAATTCTCTGAATGCATTCAAGAGAGCTAGATAGAGCTCTTAAGGATAGCGGAGTCAGGGGGTATGGGGAGAAGGCAGGAACGGGGTACTGATTGAGAATGATCAGCCATGAGTATATTGAATGGTGGTGCTGGCTCGAAGGGCCGAATGACTTGCTCCTGCACCTATTGTCTATTGTCTATTGAATCATTTTCAGATATTTTGTGATAAATTGTATTCCTTATATCATAGTTCTCCTAAGAATCAGGATGAGTTAACTGCATGTGCTGAGGCTCTTCACTGTCAACTGTGTGAGATGGGTTGCTTTGTCTTACCGAACTGTAAAGGCAATGTGGCAGTCTTATAAAGCTATTTGGGAGCATTTTGGAAAAGCACGCTGTGATGCTTCAATATCTAGTGCAGAGAGAGCAAAGTACGAGGGGCTGAAAAACGTATTAGAGTCATCAGCTTTCGTAAATAATTTGGGCTTGTTGATGGACAGTTTGCTAGAGTTGTCTGAACTGTCACTTGAACTGCAGAACCAAAATTGTACACTTAGTAAAGCACATGACGAAAATAAACGAACTATCACGGTTCTATTGTCAAATAGAGAAGCCAGGAAAATGTTATACTCAAGTGGAGAAAGCAACAAGCCAGATGATATTTAATGGAATAAATTTGAGAGCTGGTAAAGTACCTATTATACATAGACAACAGTTTTTGAGGAGTTTGGTCCATAATATGAAATCCAGGCTGCTTGAATCTACAACAGCTTCCAATGATAAATGTAAAAAGTTAATTAACAAGTCGAAATATTTAGATATTAACAATATTCCAGAAAATTCACTTTTTACCTTTGGGGATAATGATGTAGAAGAATTGGCAGAACAATTTGGCTTAAATGGTCGGCTTTGTGTCAGAGCCTTCAGAGAATTCAAGGAATCTAAAGGGAAGATAGTTTCTGCAGATTTTCAGCAACTGGTAACGGCTGTAAATACAATTCCGGTATCAACAGCAGAATGTGAAAGAAGCTTCAGTGGCATGAATTTCTGCATGTCACCACAACGTGCAAGACTTCAAACTGATCATCTCTCAACTCTTCTATTTATTAAGTTGGTGGGACCCCCTCTGTCAAAATACAACCCCGAAGAATACGTGAGGACATGGCTTCTTGGTGGCAGAAGGCGTGCTGAAGAAACGGCATGCAGAAAGAAAGAGGAGGTGACAGAAAAAAATGGAGATTATATACCATTATGAACCATTTTGTAATGTAAAGAGAGAGAGAGAGAGAGAGAGAGAGAGATGCCAGAAAGCAGCTATGACATATAATACACAATAAACTATATTATAAACACACAATAAACAAGTTATGCATTCTTGTACTCTTACATGAGTATGACTGCACATAACCCCCCCCCCCCCTTCCTTCCCAACCTCAGCCTCACGGATCTTGGAGTACCCCTAGTTCCTAAAACCCATTTCCATCACTGCCGTGGAACCCATGCATCCTAACCTCAGGGTCAGTGTCCCACGAGTGGCATTGTTAAATGCCTTACTAAAGTCCACGTGGACAACAGACACTGCCCTACTCTCATCAGTCACCTTTGTCACTTCCTGAAAAAGAAACTCAATCAAAAGGCATGAAACTTCCACCAATAATTAATTTTTCAAGTAAGTTTGGAGAAGGATGCAAAACAATAGATCCCACAGAGCAGGAGGGAACACTGCTCGCAGGTTGTGTTTAACTGTGCCTGTGCATATTGCAAGACTTACTGGCAATCTTGTAACAAGAGTGAATGTTAACAGTTTCATTGTCATGACAACCACAAAATCCAGGCCAATATTTTTTTAAACCACCTGATTAAACATCGCTGATTGATGCTGTGATGAACCAGAAAAGGGAGCAAATGCAATTGGAGTTATAAAAATCACAAGCCAACAACATAGCACACAGCAAGCTTCTATTGTGCCAAAATAAATCAAATATCAGTGTTCAATCAGATATCCAGGTCAGAGCTTCCAGAATAACAGGATATGGTGTAGGCTGTCTGCAAATTTACCCCAGGGAGAATGTTCAATGATGTTCTATGCTCTAATCTGTCATCATCAGAGAAGGTGCTAACATTTAACATGATAAGTTCCAAAGTGGTTGATGCTAGTCCAGAGTGTATAGTCAGGGTTTGAACCAGGAATATTGTAGAGAATATTGGAGTGCTTCCAAGCATGAGTCATCTAGGCTGCAGTGTGGTGAGGGAAGAGTTTCTTAGATGGTCCAAGATGGTCTTCCAGTCTAGAGACAGATTGGTAGGAGATTAAGTCAGCAGGAATCAGTATCTTTGCAAATGTGGCACTTGAAATCTCTGCAGGCTGCATGTGTAGCACTTGTATGTTTAGGGACAGGTAAATAGGGCATTGATGCAGATAACATTATTACAATAAGTTTCATCGTAAAGTCTAACTGGATATCAATTGATTTGATGCACAGACTGTCACCAAGCTGAGTATTGCCACAGACGTTGCTGGTCTCCATGTGAATCCACCAGGAGAGAGGGACAAGTGTTGCTGTCAACTGAGTGACAGCAGTAAAGGTGTGTGTGGAGGAGGTGTAAACAGAGGGAGGTAAATGGAAGAAGGAATAGAAGACAGGGGGTTGTGGTGGAAGGACAATACTGGCTGGAGGTCTGCAACCAGTGGAATTCTACGCTGGGACATCTGTAGCCTGTGATACATAAAACGACTTAGCCTTGAACATAGGTGGGTTAGTTAGTAAATTTGCAGATTACATCTTGGTGGATTTACAGACAAGGCCAAAGGCAGTCAAAGTAAACAGTGGAATATAGATTACCCACTACTTTAATCTAAGCAAGTATGAGGTATTGCACTTTGGAAGGTTGAACTTGAGGGGAAAGTATACAGTTAATGGCAAGACCTTTAACAGCAAAGATATACAAAGGGTTTTGGGGTTCAAATCCGTAGCTCCCTGAAAGTGGCAACACAAATAAATTAAATGGAAGGGAAGGCAAATGGTATGCCTGCCTTCATTGGTCAGGGCATTGAGAATAAGTCAGGAAGTCATGATGCAGCTTTATAGGACTTTGATTAGGCTGCATTTTGGAGCATCGAGTCCAGTTCTGATCGCCCCTTTATAGGAAGGTTGAGGAGGCTTTGGAGAGGGTAAAGAGCAGGTTTACCAGAATGTTACCTGGATTCGAGACTATTAGCTACAAGTAGAGTTTGGACAAAGATGGATTGTTTTCTCTGAACTTTGGAGGCCGAGATGAGACCCAATAGCACTATGTAAAATTATGAAATGCTTAGATAAGTCAGACCTGTTTTCCCAGGGTGGAACTGTCAAAGACTAGAGGAATAGGTTTAAGGTCAGAGAGGGAAAATATAAAGGAGACTAGACCAAGTGGACCCGTTGGGCCCAAACCACTCCTGCAATGGTGCAATACCCACTCCCCCTCCACTCCCCCCTCCCCTCTTCTCCCCCACTCCCCTCTCCCCCTCCCCCCATCCCCCTCCCCCCTTGGGTGGCCTCTCCTGCATTGGTGCAGCACCTTCTCCTCCCCGCTCCCTCCTCCCCCACTCCCTCCTCCCCTCTCCCCAACCCCCCTCCCCTCACCCCTCTCCTCCCCCCCCCCCCCCCTCCCTCCTGCTGTTGAATTCTGCGAACTGTAACTTGCCCAGATGATCTGCTGTTCTTGGAACTTCATTGTTATATCGTAGGAGGCCAAATAAGAATGTGGGAGTGGGATGCAGAATTAAAATGACAAGCAATTAACAGCTCAAAATCATGCTGGAGAAATGAAAAGGGGTCATCCAATCTGCATTTAATTGCTCAAAGTAGAGGAAACTACATTGTGATCACCCTATGCCAAATCGGGAGACAGAATTGAATAGCAGCCATTTTCTCAGGGTAGAGAATTCTAAAACTAGAGGACATAGGCTTAAGGTGAGAGGGGAGAGATTTAAGAAGGACCTCACGGACAACTCTTTCACTCAGAGAGAAGTCGGTATCTGGAACGAATTTCAAAGGAAGGTATATTGATAGAAAGGTTTTAGAGTGTCATGGGCCAAATGCAGGCAAGTGGGACCAGCCCAGTATGCCAAAAGGTTAGGTGTTTTTTAAAAGCCATGTTGATCTCCAAAAGGGGCAGCACTATGGCTCAACAGTAGAGTTGCTGCCTTACAGCGCCAGTGGCCCGGGTTCGATCCTGACTATGAGTGTCTGTACAGACTTAGTACGTTCTCCTTGTGACTGCGTGGGTTTTCTCCCATTTGGCTTCAGTAAGTTGTAAAAACATTGTCCCTAGTGTGTGTAGGTTAGTGTATGGGGTGATCGCTGGTCGGTGTGGACACAGTGGGCCGAAGGGCCTGTTTCCACGCTGTATGCCTAAAGTTTAAAGTTTAACCAATCGAATAATGTGAAATATCAATCAGTGATGGTTGAAGGCAATAGAATGTAGAGATAATGTTCACATCTCATTGTTAAGCTTGAATGGTCCGAATCATTTGATTGATTCAATTTCAAACACTCAGTAGCACTCATCTTCTCTACCTCCTTGTGATCCATATGACCCCATTCCCTGCATATCAATGTGACTATGTAAAAGCCTCTTAAATGCCACAATCGTACCATCCTCCACCAGCACCCCTGATAGAGTGGTCCAGGCTCCCACCGCTCTCTGTATAAAACATTTGCCCTGCACATCTCCTTTAAATCTTGCCCCCTTCACCTTAAAGCTATGCCCTCTTGCCCTTGACATTTCCACCCAGGAAAATAGATTCTGACTGTCCACCTTATCCATACCTCTAGTAATTTTAATAAGTTCTATCAGGTCTCATGGGATATGGATTATGGATCAGGTGTCATGGGATATGGATCAGGCAGATGAGAGTCTGTCTTGGCATTCTGTTCGGCTCAGACATTGTGGGCCAAAGGGCCTGTTCCTGGGCTGCACTGTTCTATGTTGTATGTCTCACCTTAACCTCCGACATTCCAGAGAAAACAATCCAAGTTTATCCAATATCTCCTCTAATCCAGGCATCATTCTGGTAAACCTTGTCAGCACTCTCTCCAAAGCCTCCACGTCCTTCCTGTAATGGGGTGGCCACAACTATTAATTAACCAACACTTAGAAAGGTAGTTTGCCATGCAAAATTATTTGAACTCACCTGGAGACTAATAGTTTGGAGTTAACTAAACCCCTTTCTTTCTCTTTTAATTTGTCTGCATACGCAGTTTGGATTATTTTTTTACATAGTCAAACAGCATTGAATCAGGCCCTTTGGCACAACTTTCCCATGCCAACCAAGATGCCCCATCTACACTAGTTCCACCTGCCATTGTTTGGCCCATAACCCACTACACCTTTCCCATCCACATACCTGTCTAAATGTGTAGTACCTGCCTCAACTACCTCCTCTGGCAGCTCGTTCCATATATCCACCACTCTCTGTGTCAAAAAGTCCCCCCCTCAGATTCCTATTAAATCATTCCCCTCTCACCTTAAACATATGTCCTCTGGTTCTTGATTCCCCTACTCTAGGTAAAAGACCCTGCATCTTTTACCTAGATCTTATCTATTCCCTTCATGATCTTATACACCTCTATAAGATCACCACTCATACTCCTGCATTTCAATGAATAAAGACCTAGCCTGCCAAAAAATGTCTTAATAGGCCAGGCCCTCAAGTCTTGGCAACCTCCTCATAAATCTTCTCTGCATTTTTTCCAGCTTAACAACATCTTTCCTATAGCAGGGTGACCAAAACTGAACGTAGTACTCCAAATGTGCCCTCACCAACAGTTTGGATTCTATAGTTACTTTTATCTCAAATTCTCTCCAGGACTACATCTCAGATTTCTTTGCACTCTTTTCTAACTTCCAGTAACCAGTAGAAGGATATGGGCCAAACATGGGCAATTGGGAGTAGCTTAGATTGGAATCTTGGTCGACATGGACGAGTTGGGCCAAAGAGCCTGATTCTGCGCTGTATGACTCTTGTGGCTGATAAGATTAACTGTTCTCCAAAAGCTGTTACTAGTCAGCAGTATCACATCAGGAACATTGTTACATTGTCCCTTAACCTAGAAAGGTTTTGCAGCAATAAAGAGAGTGGAAGTCTCGGCATTGGCATTTTCTCTCTCTCAGTGGGAGATGGAGAGAAACTGAAGTAGTATTAATCACAGCTTGATTGGAGTGCGTAGAAAAGAGGGATTTTAGTCAAAGTCTTGCAGGGTAATTGATGCAAGGGAGTTGAACGTGGGAGGAGGGGAAACGAAGCAATTACCTGTTCCAAGTGCTGTGCGAGGGCTTAAACACTATTTGGTATCATAGGCTTTTAACAAGCAAGGAGTGTCCTGCCCTGTGAGCACATTACTGAAAATATACTACAGTCCATTTTATGCGCACTTTGTACTGGAGCTTTGTTAACATGCTGCTAATCTTTTTGTGAAAACCCCTGCAATTTTTTTTTCCAAAAACAAATATATTATTTGTAATTGAAATTATATACAAGGTAAATACCATGCAAAAAACTCTTCATACATTCTTAGTGTCTATACATTCAGTAGTGTCATACTCGGTAATGCTCGCACCTATCTTTGAGCAAGACAGCCTTGCCACTCATCTGCCCCATAAGGGTGATATCCCTCCCTTTGTTTGAGGGGTGTCCCCACCAGATTTTGCCCGGTAATGTCCAGCAGCAGAAGGACCCTAGACTGTGGTCCTCCCCCCATAGAGCCTTGCAATGGGCTGCAATGAGTCCCTCAGCATGTACCCCGCAGTCTGGAATGGGCCAGTCGGCAACATTCCCTGACGGAAATCTCGTTGTGCTGGGAATCCAACAGGTTTCAAGTTGACCAATGTGTGTCTTTCACCGATGGTCTTCCAGCAGTCCGTAATGTTCATCTCCAATTGTGTCCCTGGGAACAGCAATTATTTTTCTCCCTCAACCTCCAACTTCCATTCAACCGAGACCTGAATATAGACCCTCTCACTGCAGCCAACTCTGGGATTGCAGAAGGATTGAGAAGCATTTCAATAGTTCAATGGTCAATAGTTACTTTATTGTCACATGTACTTGGATACTGTGAAATGGTTTATTTTGTATTCAATCCTATAAAATTATACTACAGAGAAGCACAGTCATACATAAGTACGAGTGCAATGATTATTTTGTAAGATTAATAGACTTTCCTGAGGCAGTACACAAAGAGTCGCTACCTTTCCAGTGCCATTTTGTACCTTAAGCACTTAAAAATATCCAGTCTTATCTTGGCCTTAAAGACCCATTGTCCTGGCAGTGGCACTGGGTCAACATGGCCTGGCGACGATGCTGGCGTCCTCCATCGCGGATCCGTGCTGCTGCAGGCCACGTTTGAAATACTTGCTTGTCCAACCTCTGTGGGGCCTCCAGCGGCACCCGATCCACGAGATTCCTGGCTGCTGCAGGACCTCCAGTGGCCCACTCTGTCATCTCCTCATCCCGCGAACGCACTGTCCCCTCACCTCCCACAGCCAATGCGTTGTCTCCATGCGCCAGGGTCCCTCTCATAGCCGACCTCTGAACCCTTAGAGAGTTTCCAAGGGCACGGGAGGTGAGACCACAGCTCCAATCTTCTCATTGCTAAATAGTGTATATTAGGTCTTTTATTCAACCAGATTGAACAGTGCTTGGAAGTAAAATTCACTTGTCTTTCCACAAAGCTTTCAAAACCCAGCAGACAACGTGAGATACAGAAAATGTTTTTTTAAAGTGAATGAATAATTTCATCTTATAAGTTGTGCTTTACTCTAACTATCTTTATTTCAACTTGTTTTCCAAGTAGACACAAAATGCTGGAATAATACAGTGGGACAGGCAGCATCTCCAGAGAGAAGGAATGGGTGACATTTCAGGTTATGGTCACGCTGAGTTACTCCAGCATTTTGTATCTATCTGGTTTTATCCAGCATCTGCAATTCCTTCCAACACAATGTTTTCCAAGTAGTTCTGGGGAATGAAATTGGACTTGGTGTTAATGAAATCAGCGCATTACTCTCAGATTTTTCATCTCAGTTGATTTCTTTTTCTAGACTTTATTTAAATGAGTTGTACACAATTCCTTCCAGACCCTCCTAGATCTAATCAAATCCCAAACTATTCTTCCTGTGGAATAAATTGGTTAGAACATGTTTATGATTATGATGTTCTAAGCAATTGAAAGTTCTTTGGTTTCATTTAGACTGAAATACCAAAAAAGTTTTCAGTCTCTAAACATTTCCTATCTATATACCTGTCCAAATGTCTTTTTGTTGTTTAATTATGGCCTTTATGGTGTACCATGTTTAGATATCTGTTTTGCTGCTGCAAGTAATAATTTCATTTTGGGACATATGACAATACAACACTCTTGATTCTCTTGACTATTTTAGAAGTCGTAATTATAACCACCTCTGTAGCCCAGGTAACTTACTAGTGAATCTCTTCTGCACCCTTTCCAATTAATGACATCCTTCCTATAAGCCAGTGTTCCTGAGGTCACTCAGACGATTCCAAAATCAAAAATTTAGATTGTGGACCAAGAAATCGTCCTCAGGAAGTGCTGGAGATGGAAAACACATTGGTAAAAAAAATGAAAGAGAAGGAAAGAGTTCATTTACTGATGAACAAAGACCCTGTGAACCTTCCCCTTCTGTATTATGAAGTTGTTTGGCTCCATTGTGACTTCCCTCTGTGACTGGCATCCACAGGCTAATGATGAAGTGATGCATCTCATTAAAACTCCAATGTTCGTACAGCCAAATACACGGAAAAATGAGGAACAAGGATAAGGAATTTTAGAATTTCAATTCTGGTGTCAAACTGCCCATGTAATACATAGTTAAGGCATCAGACAATTACTTATTTATCAGTACATTTTGTTTATGTGAGGAATTCAGGGCTGAAATCAAATCTCGTGTGCACACTCTTGCGACATGGAGCGCACACACAAGATAGGGATTGCAGTCAAGGTATCACTTTACCAGCCTGCACCTTGATATCTGTGGCATCAAAATGCCCATCACACAGGCTCCACCTAACAGAGGGATGAAAGGATCTTGCTATAATTCCCCTAAATCCAGCTTTGCATGACACATAGAGCCCTGGTCTCTCCCTAAGACAGTGTAACATCGGCTTTAGTGCAGCAGGTTCAAACTCATGCCGCGACATATTGAAGGAACCATCGCCCTTGGCAAAAACCCTGCAGCTGAACACATCTGACCAGTTCAACTGGTGGCTCAGAAAAGGCATATGCGGCTGCTTTAGTTCAAAGCCCAGACTGCTCCTAAGCGAATGACCTAACCTTCCACATACAACCCAATGTCCTGATTAATTACAACAAATCTGCTCTGATACAGAGAAAAGGCAATGCTATCATTAATCCTTTAGCCCTGACCTACATTTAAAATGACCAAAACTTTGGTGATAATTGGTAAAAACAATGCTGCCTGCAACGTAAAGGCGTTTATCTACAGTATGTTCTGGTAAGAGCCCGAAGAAGTTGTGAAGTCTCAAAATTGATATACCCCTGAAGGTTAAGACACTTGATAATTAAAATTCAATCAATTAGCCATTGTGTTACAGAAAACACCTTAAACACAAGTTGTTGAAAGTATGAACTAATGTTCAATAATCAGCATGCATGCAGCTTTAACTTCTGTCTGCTTAATTGCTATTCACAATTTGCTGCTTAAGTGAATACCATTAATCCAATTTGTTTTACACATTTCTAAGGAACAAATGCATGACCAACCAGGATTCATCTAAAGCATACTTTAATATTTTGGCAAGAAATGCTCTCTCTGTTCATGCTTTTCACCACCAGCTTTTCCGATGGGTGCGGACAAAAGGAAAAGGAGGACATTGTCCTGTTGATTAAGTAAAGAGCTCATTAGAAAGAGCAGCAAGAGCCAAGAACCTACATATGTATGAAGAACATAATCTGATTTTGCAACATAGTGAAAAGGGAAAATGACAAGTGCTAAGGGTTCGTTTAATTACTTTAAGTGGTCCAATGCTGTTTGGGTAGAGAAACCCACAGAAAGCATATATTTGTACAGTACATCAGTTGCAAAGGGTATCAGGCCCCGTGCAAGATTCATTTTCTCCACAATACAATTTTGTTCTCATTCACATGAAGAATATGATCAAATCCATCATTGCACCTTTCAGAAATTACTGTAAACTGTTAAAGGAACTCACAAAAGTAAAACAAAGTCATTACAAACTCAAGACCTAAAAATACAGAACCATTTACAGTGAAATAAAATTGAATTTCCAGCTGGTTTGAAATGTAAACCTGTGAAGATTAACGTGACCCTTACGTTAATTCTGTCTTTGTGTGATGATAATTGAAAAGCAAATTAATACATAACCTTTCTATATATTATGCTGCACTATAAGTAATTGGGTGCTAAATATACCACCCCGACTCTGATGTGTAATTATCTAGCACGTCTACATATTCTTTATAAATTCCCACCAACCTACCCTCTTAGCAGAGACACAAGGAACTGCAAATGCTGGAATCTTGCATAGAACACAAAGTGCTGGAGTAACTCAACAGGTCAGGCAGCATCTCTGGAGAACACGAATAGGTGATGTTTCAGATCGGGGCCCTTCTTCAGACTGGAGAAGGGTCTCTACCTGAAACCTATGCAATCCATGTTCTTCAGAGATGCTGCCTGACCCACGAGTTATTCCAATGCTTTGTGTTCTACTACTTTCTTCAAAGATTTCCACACATTCTCCTTGCTTGATTTTCTAGTGTCATTCACCCCCCTGGCTTATGAGTTGAGGGGAACAACCTGAGAAGAAAACGCCCAGAATCCAAACAGTCAAAGCGATCAAAAAGCAAACGAAGGCAGATCTGGAAATCTGAATTAATGAGGACATTCCTGGAAAGACTCTGAGGGTCAGGCAGCATTTGTGGAGTCTGAGACAGAGTTTACAATTCAGATCAATGATCATCAATTGCCTAAAATGTTCATTCTTTTCTTTTCTCCGAGGATGCTGCGTGACCTGCTGAATATTTCCAGCCCACCAAGTCCGCACCGACCAGCAATCTCCACACATTAACACCCCTGGTGTGTATAGGATAGTGTTAATGTGTGGGGATTGTACGTCTTTGGAATGTGGGAGGAAACCCTTAGATCTCAGAGAAAACCCACGCAGATCATGGGGAGAACGTACAAACTCTGCACTGGCAGCATCTGTAGTCAAGATCGAACCCGGGTCTCTGGCACTGTTAGGCAGTGGCTCTACCGCTCTACCGCTGCGCCACTGTGCCGTCATTGGAGACATGCTGAATTTTCTCAGTCTCCAAAGGAAGTAGAGGCATTGGTGTGCTTTTAGGCTTGTACCCGCGTTACAGTGGAGCACACCTGCCACCACACCTGCCATCACTCATTCTGTGCCTTCTAAGACCCATAATGGACCTTATTTTTCCTTCCATATCTGAATTGCTGCATTCCCATTAACTAAGAAAACGGCCAGAATCTAAACAGTCAAAGCGATCAAAAAGCAAACGAAGGCAGATCTGGAAATCTGAATTAATGAGGACATCCTGGAAAGACTCTGAGGGTCAGGCAGCATTTGGAACAGATCTCTCAGGAAATAACGACTTGGTGTGGGATGTTTAGTGTATTAGCATGAGAGGACACACAACAGCCATTTTAAAGATGATGCACAGATCATTTTCACTGTATTGTAAAATCTTACCCTTCATGGCATCAATGTTCAGCAGAGACACTGTGAGCCAAAGGGCCTGTCCCTGTGCCGTACTGTTCTATGGTCTATGTTCTTTGATTACTGTAGCTACCCAACAGGCAGCATTTTGAATCCATGATTTTTTAGCGTTATATTTGTACTCCACCAGCCTCAGGAACAGCTTTTTCCCCTCTGTTATCAGACTTCTGAATGATCCTTCCATTAGCTAGGGTACTGCCCAATTCACCTCGACCCCATTGTGGACATGGGACTTTGCCTATGGAACTGATGACGCGGGTAGTCCATAGAGCTCAGAGGGCCATCGGAACACAGCTACCAGACTTAGAGGGCATCTACAACACACGATGCCTCAAAAAAGCCACCAGCATCCACAAAGACTCTTCACACCCCTGCAACAGTCTGTTCGAACTCCTTCCATCGGGCAGACGATACAAGGCCTTCTACGCCCGCACCTCCAGACTCAGGAACAGCTTCATCCCCAGGGCCATAGCTGCTATGAACCGGTCCTGCTGAGCCGGATGGCCACAACACATAGATCAACTTGCACTTTACCCTGTCCAAAACTGTTACAACTGTTTCGTTTCGTTGGGTTGCTGCTGTCAAAATTACTTAAATTATTGCATCGTATGGGAGGCACATTCCCAATCTCGTTGTACCCCTGGGTACAATGACAATAAAGATATATTGTATTGTAATGTATTGTATTGTATTGTACAATGCACTACAATGCCGGCAATTAGATTCTGCACTTTACCACTTTCCCTTTGCTCTATCTATTGTACTTGAGTTTGACCTGATTGTATTATGTATGGTATATCAGATCTGTTTGCAAAACAAAACCTTTTATTGTATCTTCGTACACGTGACAGTAATAAACCTAACCCTAAACCTGTATATGTTTTGTGCTACACCAGCTGATTAGCTGTGCACCATATGGCATTAGGACCACCACGGTCCGTTTAAAATAAATGTAAATTCTCTTGTGTGCCTACCAGAAACCTTAAATTCCAGGCATTTCCCTATGACTAGTTGCTACTCGATGCAGTAAAAATTAAGCACAAGTCACTTACATTGTGGGGAAGTACGGCGGGATGAGTAGATTTCAGGTTTGGGTATAAATTGCCTGGTCTAAGTCCCATCTTTAGCTCTGGGGCCAATGTCAATGACTGCCACCGCATCAAGTGAATATATTGAATATTCACCTACTGAATTGATTTCTTGTTGGAGAGAGAGGGTCAAATCTAAAGCAGTACTCTACAGCTAATTAATACGCTATGAGTGCTGGATAAGAGATTAATGATGAAATCACCTGCTCGAGCCTCATGCAGTTTGTTAATTAACAAAAGGTCTCGACAGGTTAAAAATATGTATTAAGGTAAACTGTTAAAACTTGTCAGAAATTTTTGACAAGTGCTTTTGTAATGTGATTTTATACTAAGTACGCATAAAGCTCCCTTTTTCCACTTGTTTTGGAATTCCCACTGTGAACTGTAGGTGTTGGACTTACTGTTGATATATTAATTTTACTTTTCATCAATGTGTCACCTGCCGGCGCTGAAATGTCGGCCCTCAAATATAATAATCATACTGTGGAATGGAGCACAGGCTTAATTCCTGCAAATGGTGCCAGTCATTCTGGGTAGATATACTACTGACGCCCATCAAGTTTTAATAAGCACCATTCTCCAGCTTCCTAATTAAAACTCAAAATTAAAAATTGTTCTCATGCTTTGAAAAACAGTCTTGCGGCCAATGGAAAATATTCACGAAAGGTATTGCCAAGCATTCTAACCCCTGCTGTCCGTACAACACGTTTGGCCGATGGATCAAGTGGGAACAGAAACTACGCAGGCAAAATGTGCAAAAGAGAAATTCTTGGGTAGGCCCATTTCACTTTGCAAGCCCCATACAGTGTTCGACAACCCCATGGATGCCCACAGGGAAGTTTGGTTTATCAGCATTGTCACAGTGCTGTATTGTGGCTGATACTGGGCTCTTGCCTCAGTATCAGCTGGGGGTACAGGTGCACAAGGGCATGCCCACACACACACATGCATACACACACACACACACACAGGCACTTGCACGTGCGCACGTACACACAGGCACACACGCACATACACGCACACACGCACAGAGCATCTCTCCCTTGTTGCCACCACTTCAGCAGGGAGGGGCACACAATGCCTTCAGAGTGGCCTCAATGTTTGCAACTGAGACAATACACTTTAAATGACTGTTGTCATCAAAGCCTCACATTCAGTTAAATCCTGGGAGATGAAAAGAGGTCAGGACTGATCCTTTTCACCCTCACTGCCACAGGTGGTTTTTTTCTCCAACAAGAGGGTATTTGCTGCTTAAGGGGAAATGCTATTGATGGTAAAATTAACAAGTTATCTTATCAACTGCCATAAGCCTTAAAGTCTAATTAATTTGAGGCTGATCAATTGCCTTGAATGAAGCATCGATTTCTCCAGCCTTTTCAAGTTATGAGATGTTGGCTCCTGTCCTTTTGTACACAAGCAAGCTAGGATATGTCTTTAGAAAGATGCTGTATGGCCTCATTATCCTATCTAGATTAATCAACCGCATTATCTTTAAACATTCTTTAATACATATTTATTCCAGCGGATTAAAACAAAACAAAATGGAGCTTTTGAACCTTTGGCGTCAGCTGATCTTAGGGGTGAACGGCAATGTTACTGGAATGAACTTATCTCTTAAATCCAGTTGGCGAGCCTTCATCTTCAAATGTTGACCTGAGAAAGAGGTCAACTGCTTCTTTTAAAAAACAGCTGCTTGATGTTTCTGGGCAAATGGACAGACTTCTGCAATCTTTCTGTGAAACTAGGTATCAGTCTCAACACATTGCAGTGTAACAGTTGGACATTTTGGTGCAAACTGCACTAATGCTTCTTTGTTGCGGTGAATGTAGTGGAGAGGAGGGAGAGGGAAAGCGAAGATGACATTTCAGCATTCACCTCATTCTCTCCAAGCTAAAAACAAATTGCTGGAAAAAGTTGAGACACAATGAAGTGCAGATGCTGGAATCTTGAGTAAAACGCAAAGTGATGGAGGAATTCAGTGCATTAGACAGAATCTCTGGAAGCAATGTTTCGGGTCGGGACCCTTCTTCAGACTGAGTTGAGGACAGACAAATCCGAAATGTTGTCTATCTATTCCCTCCACAGATGCTGCCTGACCCACCAAGTTCTTCCAGCAATTTGTATCTTTGTTCCCAATTCCACCATATACAGTCTCTTATGTCTCCTATCTCTCAAAGCAATTCAAGAGTAAAATTAAGATAGTATGAAGCCCTGATGCAAGGCTTCTAACATCTTGAGGAAGAAAGGAAAATCAACAAGCTTGTAACGGGATAGTGTCAGGCATATTGAACAATCTGCATAGCAATAAGGGAATACCATGGGAGGCTGTATTAGTGGAGGGGCATCGATTTTAGAGTAATTTAGTTTGGCTGTGATATAAAGAGGCCTTGAGTAAGCTTCAGCACAATAGTTCATGATTTACTCAGCACAAGAGATAACGATCTGCAAAATCCAGAAATTAAATGACGTTTAATCCCATGGCATTTCATTACTGCTGTGTAGAATGGTCATATGCCAGGAACTTTTATATGTGACATAAATATTCTTTGAGGGCCTTCAAATCCTTCACATTTTAAAACACTCTCTTCTTCCAAATTGGGCACATCAATGTGTTATAATTTGCATTGAGACAAAACAAGTACCAATTCATTTTATAGTTTAATTTGAAAGTTCTTTCCACTAAGCTACAGATTCTAGTTCTATCTTTTCAATTGTGCTAAATCAGTTTTCTCAGCAGAGTAAAATGCCTGAGCTAATCTGTTTGTCAACCCCCATGAGCTGCCCTGGTTCTGTACCGAAGCCTTTATTGAAATGGAGTTTGGACAGACTTTCGTTATATTCGTAGTGCCTGACTATTGACTACCCACAGCCATTCAGCAAGCCCCTTATTCCAATGTAAATACTCCTGCATAATGTTATGGGGCATTGTTTAACTTGTGCCATTCAGTCACCACTTCAATGCATTTAATTTTTAAGCATCTGTGAGAAAGCAAAATGTTTTTTTTAAGCCGTATACCTGTCAGATTTTAGATCAGAGTTGATATTATTAAAAACATTGCGAAAAACTACTGCAAACTCAGATGGTTCATGGTTTAATAATCAACTCGAGGGAATCCTACGATGGAACCAATAAAGACCACAAATGAAACAATTGATTCCGCATGGAAACAGGCCCTTCAGCCCACCTTGTTCATGCTGACCATCTAATTTATATTATTATTGTGTTCTCCTTTATGATATCCCACTTTCTCACCCACTGCTGACACATTTAGGGGCAATTTATAGAAACAATTAACCTCCAAAGCCACACGTCTTTCAGATGCGGGAGGAAACAAGAGCACACAAAGGAAATCCACGTGGTCATGTTGAGAACGAACGTGCAATCTCCACACAGACGGCACCCAAGGTCAGGATCAAACTCAGGTCTCTGGCACTGTGAGGCAACAGCTCTACCAGCTGCGCCACAGTGTCACACTTATTGACATAAATATGAACAATTCTACTATCATTTATCTGCCCTTAAAGGGGGACCTGGCGTTGGGGGTGGGGAGACGAAGGGATAAGTACTTTTTGTAACCAGGTACACGTGACAATAACGTATCATCATCATCAGCAGATGCTGCCTGACACACTGAGTTCCTCCAGAAAGTTGCGTTTTGCTCAACAATTTCTGAATTGGAATAGAGCCTAGTTCTGGTTAAAATTTAAAGAGGAAGGGGCAACACAGTGGCGCTTCGGTAGTGCTGCTGGCTTACAGCACCAGAAACCCCGTTTGATCCTGACAACGGGTGCTATCTATTCGGAGTTTGTACGTTCTCCCTGTGACCGTGTGGGTTTTCGTCAGATGCTCCGGTTTCCTCCCACACTCCAAAGACGTGCAGATTTGTAGGCTAATTAGCTAACTAATACATGGGTGATCGTTAATCGGCATGGCCAAAGGGCCTATTTCTATGCTGTATCTAAACTAAACTAAGGGTCCTGACCCAAAACGTCATCTGTACATTCCCTCCACAGATGCAGCATGTGCATCCTTACAACACCTAATCCTCTGAAATTTCCACCCCATCCAACGGGATCCCACCACTAGCCACATTATCCCATCTCCTCCCCTTTCTGCCTTCTGCAGAGATCTTTCCCTCCACAACTCCCTGGTTAACTTACCCCTTCCCACCCAAACCACCCCAACCTCAGGTATCTTCCCCTGCAACCGCAGGAGATGCAACATCTGTCGCTATACCTCCTCCCTCGACTCTGTCCAGGAACCCCGACAGTCCTTTCAGGTTAGGCAGAGGTTCACTTGCACCTCTTCCAACCTCATCTGCTGTATCCGTTGTTCAAGATGTGGACTCTTAAACATCGGCAAGACCAAACGCAGACTGGGCAATCGTTTCGCGGAACACCTTCGCTCAGCCCACGTGAACCAACCTGATCTCCCGGTTGCTGGACACTTTAATTATCTTTCTCATTCCTACACAGACATTTCAGTCCTCAGTCTCCTCCATTGTCAGAGTGAGGCTAAATGCAAATTGGAGAAACAGCATCTCATATTTCGCTTGGGCAGCTTTCAGCCCAGTGGTATGAGTTTGATTTTTCTCACTTCAGGTAGCCCTGGCATTCCCTCTCTCTCTATCCCTCCCCCACCCAAGTCACACTAGCTTCTCATTTTCACCCCTACAAACAGCTTACAATGGCCTGTTTCCTTTATCGTCATTACTTTTTTGGCATATCTTTCATTCATTATGCTTTATCTCCCCACATCACCGTCTAGATCTCTCGCTTCCCTTATCCCTAACCAGTCTGAAAAAGGGTCTCAACCTGAAACGTCACCCATTTCTTCTCTCAAGAGATGCTGTCTGTCCCGCTGAGTTACTCCAGCTTTTTGTGTCTATCTTCGGCTTAAACCAACATTTGAAGTTCCTTCTTACACAGATGCAGCCTGATTTGCTATGTTCCTCCAGCAATTCATTTTACTCCAGCTAAAACTCAATGTGTTAACACCACAGCATATCGGGTCTTTGATTACCTCTCACTATCCTGTTGAAAATCCCCCAAATGTTTCTTCTATAACTCACCCTTCCCATCTGTATATTCTCTGGTATTACACTTACTCTACACTGTCAGAAGACACCAGTAGTTTGAGCACAGTTAAGATAAATGTAATCCTAAATGCTCCTTGATTTGCTAATTTGTGCTAATTTGTACAATAATGAGGCACCATTTAAAAACAAGGCAGTTAATGCCTGCTGTTTTCACACTTGCTATCTATTTTTCTCTCTCTCCCTATTTAAATTTTTTTGGCTTTAATGTTGCTCCTGCCAAATTAATTAAACCATCAGTTTTCATTTCCAGAGGTCTTCGCTAATGTTCTCACCTGAAGGCTTTCCTGTGGACTGAACTGTGATTATTGATGCTTAGTGTCTTGTTTGCTCCGATAACCAGTTGGTCTTGTGGGTAAGGAAACCCCAGAAGGTGGTTCTCCACAATGGAGGTGCTAAATTCTGTTGACAGGTTCAATTTTCTTAGTATAAACCTCCCCACCTCCCCCATTAGCTGGAGGCTACCTTCTTTACAACTGCTTGGTGGCTCCACAAATCCACATGGTGTAGTATTAGCCTGAAGAAACACTTGACTATTTGCATGCAGATTACTGCCAAATGAGTGGTTAATGAGCGCATATAGATGACAGAGGAAGCACCTGATTGCATAGTTAGCGCAACAAAAACACAGAGCAAAGCAAGGCCTCAACGCCATTATCATTACAATACAATCAAGTACAGCAGTCGTAGTGGGAAAAAAAATCCTTTCTATTCTCACTTCTATTCTAGCCTCTGCAGGTCAGCTGCAGAACTGATAACCTTTCCTGCAGACACATATATTTGGAATTGGCTCATCTAATTAAAAGCTCAGGGAGGTGTTGAAAAATACCAGCACATTTAGTCGAGCAAATGAGTTGCTCCTTCCCAACTAATGAAGCCAATGTGGGTCTGTCGTTGCTGTTTGCTCTGGGAGGACGCCGACTCACTTAACATTTCAATAGGTTAATCAATGGACAAATTAAAGGGAGAAACTGGCTAACTCAGAAGCAACCAGCTCCAAAAACAATTAGTTCGTCCGACCATTAGCCACACATTCTAAATGCCGCAGCTGTGCATTGACAAGTCAAGTTATATTCTCAGCATTTGCAATCAAACCTCTTACTCTTACTCCTAAAATTATATGTGTTTTAAAAAAATGTTTCCTTCCTCTGACTTCAAAAATGATACGTGTATTTTTAAAATATTCCTTTTCTCTAGCTTTTAAAATTATATGTTTTTTAAAATATTCCCTCCCTCAGGCTTCTAAAATGATTTGTGCTTTTTAAAATATTCTCTTTCTTTGGCTTCTAAAATGATATATATCCTTTTAAAATATTCCCTTTCACTTTTCTTTGGAGGGAACAGCTGTAATGATTTTGGTGGCAGGCATTTATGAGGATTTTCAGCCGGAGAATTGTTAACACTGACCGTGCACTTTTAAATCGAAGTTCATCCCTCTCTTTACCTCATTTCTTTCGCCAAAAATAAAATCCTTGAGTAGTTAACTTAAAATACAGCATAATGGATCTTTTTGTGAAAGGTAACATTGTCTCATATTGACTGTGGTTCAGTTTGGTTTGGATTTTCTGAAATCCCCAGTTTCCTCCAAAGTAAACAGGAGAGGAGAAATCCTATCCCTGGTGGTGACATCCCTCATTAAACCTTTCAGCAAATAAATTTTATGAGGCAGTATTTCAGTCGTAGATGACCATACAACAAACCACAGATCTTGTAGGTAACAACCATTCGGGATCACAAATCTTTTCAGTCGCTTATAATTGTAATTGCCGCTGCTGTACTCTATACAGCTACGTTAATTTTTTTCAGAAATGAAGAGGAAATAACGATTCATCTATTTCTGCGGTTTGTTTACAGAAGACTTAATGCAAAATTGCAGTTGGCTGCTAAGTATTATTCCGAGTCATGTCATTCTCTTGTTACCACAGTGCTACTGAGGAATTTAAAGCTAAAAATAATAAGTGTCTACATTCAAAATGCTCACATTTGAAATCCAAGGTGGAACAATTCAACAAAAAGTAAAATACTGCATAATCAACATGGTAAAGTTGTAGCTTCACAGGTTATTTGTTGAAATGGGGATATTCTGCTCCATTTTTCCTAAGATATTCAGGCCATGGAACAGTATAGTACTGGAACAGGCCCTTCAGCCCATCATGTTTGTGCCAAACATTGCAGTTGTGCAACAAACATGTTTGTGCCAAACATGATGCCAAATTGAACTAATCTCTACCTGCATGTGATCCATATCCTTCTATCCCTTCTATCCCTGCTTATCTGCCTACACCACCACTGCCACTGCCCCTTGGCAGCGTATTCCAGGCACCCACCACTCTCTGCATGAAAATACTTGCCCCACACAGCTCCTTTAAACCTTGTTCCTCTCACCGTAAAGCTATGCCATCTAGTCTTTGACATTTCCACCCTGGGAAAAAGGTTTTGACTGTCTGCCCTATTTATGCCTCATAATGTTATATCATTGAAGTGGAATTGAATCTTGAGGACTTTCATAAAGATATCATTAGGCAATGATAGGGATTGGGGTCCTATTAATGTGGCTTTTCCAGTGATCAATTAAGCTGAAACTAATTGCTGCTTCTACAAAAGAATATGTTGCTTCTTGGAGCGACTAAAAATAATCAGTCGATAGAACTCACAAGTTTAGCCATCTTGTTAATTTTTTTTTAATGTTAAAGTTTAGGGCAGAATCTTCTTCCAAATGCTCGTAACCAAAATTGAATTTGGACACTATTGTTATTTCAGATCTAGAAATTTATAGTTAGCGTCTTGTTAAATTCCCACCTTATTTAATGTAACGGAATTTCGTCCAAAAGACTTGTTTTTTTGGATGACAATAAAGGTTATTCTGATTCTGATTCTGATGTAAAATATTTTATAGATAAAAGAGCAAAAAATGTGTCGTGAGCAGATGGATATAGATCATACTGCATAGATCTTCTTGCTTCTTAAGCCATCAAAATGACTTCATAATTTTCAAACACAATCCAAAATGTTATGCTTTGCTTTCAGCTAAACATTATCATTAAAGAGCCATGTTTTTTTTATGCAAAGGGACACCTTTGTTTTTAATTACAAGTTGAATACGCAGAGTTCATGTTTACAGAGCAATAAAAATAAGCTCATTATGATGCTGCTATATTCGTGTTGTTTTTGAGGTTCATTTGTTTTATTATTGGAAAACCATTTTCCTCATTAACTTCAAACACCTTTATAATGACATTGATTATTAATGACCAACTTTTAAAAAACATTTCTTTCAATTTAGTTTAGAGCTTGAAAACAGGCCCTTCGGCCCACCGAGTAGAGGGCTAGGCCATTTAGAACTGGGATGAGGAAAAACTTTTTCACACAGAGAGTTGTGAATTTGTGGAATTCTCTGCCTCTGAAGGCAGTGGAGGCCGATTCACTGGATGCATTCAAAAGAGAGTAAGATTAAACTCTTAGGGCTAGCGGAATCAAGGGGTATGGGGAGAAGGCAGGAACGGGTTACTGATTGTGGATGATCAGCCATGATCACATTGAATGGCGGTGCTGGCTCAAAGGGCCGAATGGCCTACTCCTGCACCTATTGTCAATGTATCTATGTAGACGTTAACCATCTATCACCCATTCACACTAGTTCTATGGTATCCCACTCTCGCATCCATTCCCTGCACATTAGGGGCAATTTACAGGGGCCAATTGACCTATTAACCTGCATGTCTTTACGTCTAAGAGTAAACCGGAGCACCCGGAGAAAACCCATGTTGTCACAGGGAGAATGTGCAAACTCCATACAGATACAGACATCAATGGATGTTTTCAAGAGAGAGTTAGATTTAGGACTTGGGGCTAAAGGAATCAAGGGATATGGGGAAAAAGCAGCAATGGGGTACTGATTTTGGATGATCAGCCATGATCATATTGAATGGCAGTGCTGGCTCAAAGGACTGCACCTATTTTCTGTTTCTATGTTTTTATGACAGCACCCAAGATCGGGATCAAACCTGGTTCTCTGATGCTGTGAGGCAGCAGCTCTACCAGCTGCGCCACTATGTCGCACTTTAAAATACAGGTAGGTTATTTATAAAGTGAAATATAACATTCATTAAAAGCCATTTAAAATATTCTTAATTGCAGTTGTGCATACAACAGTGACAAAATGTGAATATTTATATTATTGATTCATGTTTAGATTTAGTAATATTTAAGCTATTTTGTTAATGACCCCTGTTTTTCAGAACTCATTATGTACAAAAGTTGTCAATTTTAATTGAAGCATCTGGCCCTTTCCGAAAACAAAGGGTTAAAGGCAACAAATCCTTATTAATGTGATGAAATTGGCAAGCTCTTCACCATTACGATCACTTGTGGCCCCATGAACTAATGCCTGTGGTTTACCAGATGACCAGTGCACATGGGGTTAACATTACTGCTCATCTGGAGGGTAAACTCTGACCAAGCTGTTTGGGCAATCGACTGTTCCAGCATTGCGATTAATATATAATTCTATGCCAGTAAGAGATTTTCCTGAACTTTGACGTAATAACGATGCTTCTTGGTCAAAGATATCCAAAATTTCAACGTTTGATAGAAATAAATAAAATTATAAGAGGCAAACAGTACCCTTTTCGCAGGGTGGAAATACCAAAGACTAGAGGGCATAGATTTAAGATGAAAGGGGCAAAGTTTAAAGGAGATGTGCGGAAGTGTGGAACCAGGAGCGCTGCCAGGTGTGGTGGTGTTAGCAGATATGATGGTTTAAGAGGCTTTTAGATAGGCACATTGATATGCAGGGAATGGAAGGGATATGGGTCGTGTGCAGGCAGATGAGATTAGTTTATCTTGGCAACGTGTTTGGCGCAGACATTGTGGGCCGATGGGCCTGTCCAATACAGTTCTACGTCCTATCACTAAAAGTGGGGATATTGATTAAAAAATCAAACAATTTCTTTGAATTATGGAAAATCACTACACATGAACTAGGAAATAAATACTAATTATAATTAGTATGTGGGGCTCTTGCTGAAACACAGTGGATTTTAGTGCATAGATGCGCCATATTTTCTGTTAAACAAAGTCAAAACATTAATGATGACCATGGGAAGGATGTAGAAGCTTTGTAGAGAGTGCAAAAGAGGCTGACCAGGATGCTGCCAAGATTAGAGGGTATTAGCCATAAGGAGAGGTTGGACAAACTTGGATTGTTTTCTATGGTGCGTCAAGGCTGAGGGGAGATCAGATAGAAGTTTATAAAAATTATGGGAGACATAGACAGGATTGATAGAGTCTGTATCCCAGTTCGCAAAGGTCACATAATTAAGGGCAGTGAGTTAAGATGAGAAAGAGAAAGTTTAAAAGAGTTGTGCAAGGTATGTATTTTTACAGAAATAGTGTAGTTGCCTGGAACATGCTGCCAAGGGAGCTGGTGGAAGTAGAAACAATGTCAACCTTTACGAGGCATTTAGACACATGAACAGGTAGGGAATAGAGGGATACAGACGATGTACAGTAGATTAAATTAATTGGATTGGCATCATGGTTGGTACAGACTTGCTGGGCCAAAGGACCTGTTCTCCTACCGCACTGTTCTATGTTCTTTATGTATTTCAGATTTTAAAAATACATTAATGTGAAGATGCATGGTTCACTGTAAGGCTGCAAATGTGCCAGATTTTACACACCAACAATAGAGGAAAGGTTCCGGACCTAAAATGTTAATTGTTTTCATACTTTCCACAGATGCTGCTCGACTGGTCGAGTTGTTCCAGCATTTTGTGGTTTAGTGCCCAGTAGAACTGCAAACAGGTTTACACACAATGCTCTCCCCCTCGGCGGCAGTGAATGGAGGTTTCTGACACACTGCAAGCCCTCCAATCTTCCCCCAGTTCGGAGGAAGGGTCATTGACCAAAACGTTGACTGGTTTTGCTGTCCCTAGCCATTGCTTGACTGATTGAGTTTTTCCAACATTATTGTCTTTTGTCGTGGAAAATTGGTGCCAGGGGAAGGAAGGGCGTGGACGAACAAAAGGAGAAGTAGATCTCAAAAGAAACTATGGTCAAGTTCACCCGATAATTCACATTAAAGACTGTGAATGCATTCATTGGAGAGAACATGCTGAATCATGTTCAGCACAGACACTATGGGCCAAAGGGCCTGTTTCCGCCCTGTACTATTCTATGAGGCCAATTTTACTCAGAGAACACATAAGGCAACTTCAGTGCTCTTCAATGGCAAAATAAGCCAGGCATAAAAACAATTCCAATTATTGTCAGGCCCTCCCTGTTTTCTTTGTTACAATTAGCGCCTGTTACAGTTTTTACAGAAAATTGGAAAGACGCAACAGGAGACTGAAAAGGATCCTGTGGTCTCTTGTAATAAAACAGGATTTAACTTAAATGGTTGCCATAAATCAATAACTTGGTGTATAAATACCTGGACTGACAACTGTGCCTTTGTTCAATATTAAATACATACCTGTATTTCTTAATAATTAAAAAAAATGTGACATTAGCAGAAACCTCTTTGAGGTCCATTATACAAACCTGTGCAATTCTTAAACATCCTTCATTTAGTTTTAGGTCTGAGTTTACTTGCTTAATTTCGAGACTGAGCTGTGATGGAGAGAAATGGGTGGGGCATCTGCTTCTAATAGCGTGCAGTTCTGGTTGCCAAATTGCAGAACGGATGTTGAGGGTGCAGAAGAGATTTACCAGAATGCTGCCTGGATTAGGGGGTATTAGCTTTAAGGAGAGATTGGACAAACTTGGATTGTTTTCACTGGAAAACCTGATAGTCATAGGGGAGACCTGATAGAAGTACAGTACATAGAATTATAGGAGACTTAGATAAAGTAGACAGCTAAAACCTTTTTCCCAAGGTGAAAATGTGAAAGACTAGAGACCAAAGGTTTAAGAGGGGTGTTGTCCAGGGGGGTGGCACTGGGTTGGAGTTGCAGAGGTCAGCTTGGTCAGGCAAAGCTGTCAATGTCCTTCATCACTGCTCCGTCGCCCTGCTGCAGGCTGCATCTAATTTGCTGCTCACCTGACCTCTGTGAGGTCTCCAGTGGCACCTGATCCACATGATCCCTCAGCTGATCCATAAAGCACTGTTTGCTTCTTCTCTCTGCAGCCTTATGCAAGAAGGATCCTCCGAATATTGTGCTCGTTCAGCTCTGGCCACGTTTCAATTCCCAGATTCCTTCACTCCACCAACAGAGCACCAGCCCTCAGCCATCCTGAGTATCTCACGTCCGACGGGAACAAAAATCTAAGCTAGGACGGAAATCAGATCTGACAAGCAACCACCAAATGGAAGGGATAAATAAATGTGTTGGGCTTTTCGTGGAGAATTATGACTTTTAAAGGATAGGGAAGGTATAGAGAGCCCTGGGCCAAATGCAAGCAAATGGGACTAGCCCAGTATGCCAACTTGGTCGGCATGGACAAGGTGGGCCAAATGGGACTAGCCCAGTATGCCAACTTGGTCGGCATGGACAAGGTGGGCCAAATGCTGTACAGCTCCATGACTTTATGACAGTTGAAGATTATTTTCCAGTATTCTGGCAATAACCTGTTAGATTCATGGATGTTGACTAAAATATTACAATGGGGATATTATTCTAGTTTCATCAATTATTCTCACTATAACAGATTTATCTGGCTTTGGCATTAAATCCACATTGAACTCTGCTGCACACACCAGGTTATGAGGAGGATTTTGAAATGTCAGTTCACACTAACATATTTTGATAAAGATCTCAGTCAATGGAAAAATTCCAGTTGAGTCCTTATTATTTGCATGGATTTTGTGCTCATTGTCGTTGGTTCTATGAGACGGAACAACGACAAAAAACGACGAGTGGGAACAAAACGAGAGTTATTTTTTATGAAATGGCTTCTACATCTGCACAGGATCCAACACTGAAACTACTTGAAGTCCCAGTAACCGAGATGTATTTGTGCCAAGCAGGTTAACTGTGTCACAAGTGGCCTCAGTAACATGTTCCCTTTTTCTGCATCACAAATCTCATTTTAGCAAAGTGACATTTCTGATTATTCAACATTTTTCTAATCCAGGCCAAAAAAAGCTTACTGTCTTTGCTTAATGAACTCTTGGTACAAGCTGGGGAAACTGAAATCGCACTAATCTTTCTTATTCTAGTGTGTGGCTGTTGAAATTCTCAGCTCTGATAAATTAAGCTACTTATTAATCTAATTAAGGTCAACTGGAAAAGGATCCTAGCAGGAATGACAGTGGAACAGTAATGGCAGGAATTTCTGGGCATAATCCAGAAGATGCAGGATCATTTCATTCCAAAGAGGAAGAAAGATTCTAAAGGGAGTGAGAGGCAACTGTGGCTGGAAAGGGAAGTTAGGGATGGAATAAAACTAAAAGAAAAGGTGTATAACATAGCAAAGAGTAGCAAGAAGCTAGAGGATTGGGAAACTTTCAAAGGAGAACAGAAGGTAACAAAAAGGGCAATACTGGATGAAAAGATGAAGTATGAGGGTAAGCTAGCCAAGAATATAAAGAAAGATAGTAAAAGCTTCTTTAGGTATGTTAAGAGAAAAAGATTAGTACAGACAAGTGTGGGTCCCTTGAAGGCAGAAAAAGGTGAAATATTATGGGAACAAGGAAATGGCAGAAGAGTTGAACAGGTATTTTGGTTCTGTCTTCACTAAGGAAGACACAAACAATCTCCCAGATGTATTAGAGGACAGAGGATCTAGGGAGACACAGGAACTGAAAGAAATTTGCATTAGGCGAGAAATAATGTTGGGTAGACTGATGGGACTGAAGGCTGATAAATCCCCAGGGCCTGATGGGCTGCATCCCAGGGTACTCAAGGAGGTGGCTCTAGAAATCGTGGACGCATTGGTGGTCATTTTCCAATGTTCTATAGATTCAGGATCAGTTCCTGTGGATTGGAGGGTAGCTAATGTTATCCCATTTTTCAAAAAAGGAGCGAGAGAGAGAAAACAGGAAATTATAGACCAGTTAGCCTGACACCGGTGGTGGGGAAGATGCTGGAGTCAATTATTAAAGAAGTAATAACGGCACATTTGGATAGCAGTAAAAGGATTGGTCCAAGTTAGCAAGGATTTAATGAAGGGGAAATCCTGCTTGACTAATCTTCTGGAATTTTTTGAGGATGTGACAAGTAAAATGAATGAAGGAGAGCCAGTGGATGTAGTGTATCTAGACTTTCAGAAAGCCTTTGATAAGGTCCCACACAGGGGATTGGTGAGCAAAATTAGAGCACAGGGTATTGGGATTAGGGTATTGACATGGATAGAGAATTGGTTGGCAGACAGGAAACAAAGAGTAGGAATAAACGGGTCCCTGTCAGAATGGCAGGCAGTGGCGAGTGGAGTGCCGCAAGGCTCGGTGCTGGGGCCGCAACTATTTACAATATATATTCATGATTTATGCGATGGGATTAAAAGTAACACTAGCAAATTTGCAGATGACACAAAGCTGGGTGGCAGTGTGAACTGCGAAGAGGATGCTAGGAGGTTGCAGGGTGACTTGGACAGGTTGATTGAGATGGCAGATGCAGTATAACGTAGATAAATGTGAGGTTATCCACTTTGGCAGCAAGAACAAGGAGGAAGATTATTATCTCAATGGGGTCAGATTAGGAAAAATGGAAGTGCAACAAGACCTGGGTGTCCTTGTACATCAGTCATTGAAAGTAAGTCTGAAGAAGGGTCTCGACCCGAAACGTCACCCATTCCTTCTCTCCCGAGATGCTGCCTGACCCGTTGAGTTACTCCAGCATTTTGTGTCTATCACTGAAAGTAAACATGCAGGTACAGCAGGCAGTGAAGAAAGCTAATGGCATGTTTACCTTCATAATGAGAGGATTTCATAACGAGAGGAGTATAGAGGTCCTTCTGCAGTTGTACAGGGCCCTGGTGAGATCACATCTGGAGTATTGTGTGCAGTTTTGGTCTCCAAATTTGAGGAAGGACATCCTTGCTATTGAAGCAGTGCAGCGTAGGTTCACGAGGTTAATCCCCGGGATGGCGGGACTGTCTTGTGAGGAAAGATTGGAACGACTGGGCTTGTATTCACTGGAATTTAGAACTTTAAGAGGGGATCTTATAGAAACATATAAAATTATATAAGAACTGGACAAGCTAGATGCAGAAAAATGCTCCCATTGTTGGAGGAGTCCTGAACTAGGGGCCACAGTCTAAGAATAAAGGGGAGGCCATTTAAAACTAAGAAGAGAAAGAAAAAAAATTCACCCAGAGAGTTGTGAATTTATGGAATTCTCGGCCACAGAAGGCAGTTGAGGCCAATTCACTGGATGAATTTAAAAGAAAGTTAGATAGAGCTCGAGGGACTAGCGGAATCAAAGGATATGGGGAGAAGGCAGGCACGTGTTACTGATTGTGGATGATCAGCCATGATCACAATGAATGGAGGTGCTAGCTCGAAGGGCCAAATGGCCTCCTCCTGCACCTATTTTCTATGTTTCTATGTAATTAGCCATATTCACTCCCAGAAACTTTCATGTGACTTGAAAAGACTGTTCCATCTTTTTCCCTCTGTGCAGAGAAAGGGCTAAACCTTGCACCAATTAAGATAGTTTTGAAGTAATTCTGTAATCACTCAAAGGAACAAAGATCCATGGTCAGCCAACTGAATGGAATAATCTTTCGACTTTCTTTGATTGTTAAGATGAAGCTGAACTGTTAGTAAAATTTGATCTGGCCATTTACAATGAAGGAACATAAAATGTATTTATCAGCCAATCTCCTTAATAAAAATGTAATTGTGCAGAAGTTATTCATTTTTATTTTTAAATATACAGCAAGGATACAGGCCCTTCAGCCCACTGAGTCCACGTTGATTATCATTCACACTAGTTCTTTCATCACTTTCTCATCCACTCCCGAACATTAGGTGCTATTTTGTAGAGGCCAATTAAGATACAAACACACTGCTCTTTGGGATGTGGGAGGAAACCGGAGCACCCGGAGGACATTCCCAAGGACGACATCTGCATTAAGTCCTGCGTTAAGTAACTGGAACTGTAGCTGGATGACCCCATGATTATCTGGGGGTATGAGAGTATCAAAGATAGGAGATACATTGAGGTGATCACCACCAGAAAAGGGAGTAGGCAAAGAGTGTTGGAATCCCCTGTCACCATTCCCTTCAACAATAGGTTTGCTCCTTTGGATACTGTTATGAAGGAGGACTGGTCAGGGAAGAACAGCATCAGCAGTGGTGGTGTTGGATCTGGCTCTGAGGCACAGTGGGAAAGGGTAAAGTCAGACAGAGCCATAGTAATAGTTCTTCAGTCTGAAGAAGGGTTAGGACCAGTAAGTCTGACACGTCACCCATCCCTTTTTTCCAGAGATGCTGCCTGACCCATGCTTTGTATCTATGAGAGGAGACATTAGTTAGGAGGACGGACAGGAGATTTTGAGGCAGCAAGTGAGACTCCAGGATGATGTGTTGCCTCCCTAGTGCCAGGGTCCAGGATGACTCCGAGCAGTTGCAGAACATTCTCAAGGGGAAAGGCGACCAGTCAGAAGTCATGGTGCACGTTGGAACAAATGGCATAGATAAGAAAAGGGATGAGGTCCTTTGAAGTGAATACAAGGAGTTAGGCAGAAGATTAAAAAGCAGGACTCTGTGGGTTGTAATCTCTGAACTACCCCTTGTGCCACGTGCTAGTGAGGGTAGAAATAGGATGGTAGGACAGATGAACGCATGGCTCAGGAGTTGGTGCAGGGGGCAGGGATTCAGATTTTTAGACCATTGGGATCCCTTCTGGAGCAGAGGTAACCAGTACAAGAGGGATGGGATTAGTTTTAGTTTAGAGATACTGCACGGAATCAGGCCCTTTGGTCCACCGGATCTGCGCCGACCAGCAATCCCCGCACATTAACGCTATCCTACATACACTAGGGACAATTTACTATTATACCACGCCAATTAACCTACAAACCTGTATGTCATTGGAATGTGGGAGGAAACTGAAGATCTCGGCGAAAACCCACATAGGTCACAGGAAGCACGTACAAACTCCATACAGACAGCACCCATAGTCGGGATCGAACCCAGGTCTCTGATACTGCAATCGCTGGAAGGCAGCAACTTTACCGCTGCAATGGGTTGTACCTGAGATCAGTAACTTGCTGGGAGGTTCGGCAGTGGTACTTGGGAGGGTTTTGACTAGGAACCAGAATAGTATTTTAGAACTTGGAAGGAAAGATGGAAAGGAAGAGGTTAGGACCAGTAAGTCTCATTGGAAGGACAAGCAGGGAGAGAGAGGTCTTTTTCCCAGAATGAAAAAAAAAAATCAAATACTAGAGGGTGTAACTTTAAGGTGAGAGGGGCAAAGTTTAAAGGAGATATGCAGAGCAGGTTTTTTACACAGAGGGCGGTGAGTGCCTAAAACGCATTGCCGGGGATGGTGATTGAAGCAAATATATTAGTGGCATTTAAAAGGCATTTGCATAGGCATATGGATATGCAGGGAATCGAGGGAAATTGGTAATGTGCAGGAGATACTGTAAGTGATGGTGTTGGCATAGTGTTCAGCACAGACCGGGTGAGCTGAAGAACCTGTTCTTTTGCTATACTGCTCTATGTTCCATGTTGTTCTAAGACAATGAGGGGCATACGTAACGTGAACGCTCATAGCCTTTTTCTCAGGGTGGAGGCTTCTAAAACTGGCAGGAAAAGGCTTGAGGTGAAAGGAGCGAGATTTTAGGGGGACCTCAGGGGTAAACCTTTCACATCGAGGCAAGTCCGTATCTGGAATGAATTGTCCACTGCCTTCTGTGGCAGAGAATTCCACAGATTCACGTAGGAACGGCTATGGGCCAAATGCTAGCTAATGGGACCAGCCCAGTATGCCAACTTGGTCAGCATGGACAAGGTGGCTAAAGGGCCTGTTTCTGTGCTACACAACTCTGTACGTGGTCTAAAATGAGCAGTTTGGAATTATTGTGGGATCCTGTCCCCATATCCTATTAAAAAAAAAAAAAGTGATATATGTCAAATTTTGCCATTTTTTTCAAATCAGACGGTAAATACAATGTAGGCATTTCAGCTATTTTAGGAAGTAAGATTATCAGCAAAATATGCCAAATCCACCTTCCCAGCAATCTGTAAATAATATTTCAGCTGAAAGGACTTCAAGTTAAAGGTGCAGCCATGGGCACTCGTATGGGCCCCAGTTAGGCCTTCCATTTTGTTGGTTATACTAAGCAGTCCTTATCCCAAAAGTGGCACTGGCACCATCCCCCAACTCTTTTTCTGCTACATCGACGACAACATCGGGGCTGCCTCCTGCCCCCATGCAGATTAATTACCACTAACTTCCAACCTGTCCCTGCCTACTTGGACTATCTCTGATACCTCCTCCATTTCTTGATCCCTCTCACCCGCCTCACGGGCGACAGATTATCAACTCACATCTACTCCAAACCCATCGACCCCCACAGTTATCTGGACTACACTTCCTCCCAATGTGCCTTTTGCCAAGATGCTATCCCATACTCTCAATTTCTCTGTCTCTGCAACATCTGCTCCCAAGATGAGGCTTTCCTTTCCAGGTCATCGGAGTTGTCCTCTTTCTTTAATAAAGATTGTTTGCATTTGGTTGTTAAAGATTGCCAGACTGAGCCCCACACACATACTGGAGGAACACCACCTTATATTCCCCTTGGGTCGATTACAACCCAATGGTATGAATAATTTTAGGCAACTACCAACCACCGAACTCTCCCCCCCACTTTTCCCCCTTTCTCCCCTGTACCCACCTGGACGCACCTATTTTTACCCTCCCTCTCCTGTTCCATCCACATTCCTTTCTCTAGCTTCACAAATTGGACTCTTCAATCCATTTGTCTCACGCAAAAGATGTCTTTTCATCTCTGGCCTTTGTCCAACCATCTACCTATCAAAGCCCCACCACCACAATCAGTCTGAAGAAGGGTCAGAACCTGAAACATCACATATCCACGTTCTCCAGAGATGCAGCCTGACTCATTGAGTTACTCCAGCACTTTGTGTCTTTCTTTCTCGATCCCTACACATTCGTCGTTGTTAACAGGTTTGTTTTGCAGCCCGCTTCAGGCAGACCTTTGGTTTTGGAGAAACAAGAAACTGCAGATGCTGGAATCGTTAATAAAACACAAATGTCCTCTCCCCGAGTCCCTCGTTACTCTGTTAATCCCTCTCTTTCCCCTCCTTCTTCAGACTGATTGGAGCTGCAGGGAGAAATCTGGAAAAGAGAGGTGGGGGAGTGACAAAATTAGGAGAGTAATAGGTGGATACAGGTGCCCTGCCTTTCCCACCCATATCCTTCCCTCTGCCTTTACATTTCACGCCTCTCCTCATCCGACACCTTTGTGTTTCCTTTTCAGCTCCAGCCTTTGTCACTCCACCATCTACCAATAAAACCTCCCTCACCCGTATCCACAATCACTTGCCAGGCTCTGTCCTGCTCCCACCATGGATGGAGCCTGGATGAGTTGGGCCAAGAGGCCTGTATCCGTGCTGTATGACTCGAAGACCTCTCTTTCCCCCGCGTCTCCAAGTGCCGGAGGAACTCAGCAGGTCAGGCAGTATCTGTGGAAGGAAATGTTGTCGGGACCCTTCTTCTGACATGCAGTGGGGGGAGAAAGCTGGAAAAGAGAGGTGGGGGCAGGACAAATCCTGGAAAGTGGTAGGTGGATGCAGGTGAGGAGCAGGTGATTGGTAGATGAGCGGAGATATATCTGCCTACGTTCCTTTTTAGTTCCCTTAACTCAACTATACAATTTAGTTTAGTTGAAGTTTAGAGATACAACATGGGAACTGGCCCTTTGGCCCACCTAGTCCATGCTAACCATCAATTACCTGTTCATACTAGTTCTATGTTATCCCACTTTCTCATCCACTCCCTACACGAGGGGCAATTTAACAGAAGCCAATTAACCTGCACACCCGTACGTCTTTGTACTTTGGGAGGAAACTGGATCACCTGGAAGAAACCCACACGAAAACAGGGAGAATGTGTAAACTCCATACAGACAGCACCCGAGGTCAGGAATGAACCCGAGTCCATGGCACTGTGAGTCAGCAGCTCTACCAACTGCACTATGACTCAAGCGGTTTTTGACCTATTTACTTTCTTACCATGGACAAGCTGCTAGTAGTCAGCATTTCAGTCTGTCCCAGTAGTCATTGCCAGGCTTTTGAATCATGATGGGCATCAGAGCCAAACCAATCCATTTCCAGCCAACATCCTCATGGCCCATATTTTCTGACAGTAGTTCGTTGATGGCACCCAAGTGCAGAAAATTTAGCCTATTTTTCTTCACCTAAACTCAGAATGTCAATAATTTTAACACTTTGGTTAGGAACAGTGGCGCAGCTGGTAGAACTGTTCCTCACAGCGCCTGAGACCCGGGTTCAATCCTTACCTCGGGTGCTGTCCGTGTGGATTTTGCACATTCTCCCTGTGACCGCGTGGTTTTTTTCCCAGGTGCTCCTGTTTTCTCCTACACCCTACAGACGGGTGGGTTTGTAGGTTAATCGGCCTCTGTGAATTGCCCCTAATGAGTAGGGAGTGGATGAGAAAGTGGGATAACATAAAACTAAAGTGAACAAGTGATCGATGGTAGGCATGAACCCAGTGGGCCGAATGGCCCGTTTCCATGCTGTATCTCTAAACTAAACATTACCCAAGTCATTTCAAACTAAGGGTTATATTTGAAAAATCAATTTCAATGATCCATTCACTTTCTAATAATTGTAGAATGCTCTGATTTTTAAATGTACCTGAAACTTCGAAAGTGAGGCAGTTTCCTATATATAACAAAAACAGTATGAACTGATTTTTTGAACTGGCTAGAAATTTTTGAGAATAGTTAATATAAAAACATTTAAGTATGATATTTAACTGTAATAATCATATTTTTAAAATCCAGATTAGGCAAAATGCTACAGCTGTAAACACTTACGATCTTGTCAGAAGCTCTGCTTATTACCAGATGTTGAATTCAGTCATAAAGCACAGGCTTTACCGTTATGGGGGGGGGGAAACGTGGATATTGCAATAATTATTAAACCTGTGTGGGTTGCTATCACTGTGTCCGTCTTTCTAAATGGTAATGTAGTATCGGCAGCTGCAGACGGCCGTTGATTTTCCTATTAGTAAACAAGTGCTTTGGAGACCTGTGTGAGACACTTTAAGCCCACTACTCCCCGAAGTGCTGTCAAGCTTAACTACTAATCCATGGTATTTTAGAGCACTGGAAATTCATCTTTATAAAACCCGAACAAAAAAGGAAGAAGCCTAGAGGGCATCAGCTCCCTCTGGTGAGACAAATGACATGTTCATTTATTAATGAAACAATAACCCTGGAAGGAGGATCAAAGTGTGTTCCGTCCCCACTTTACAATCCCCAATTTTCTGAGGCCAAACTACATAATTGAACCATGATAATGAAATATTTAATTGTTACCGTTAAATAAACTTTCAGGTAAGGAATGGGGGGGGGTGGGGGGGAGAAGTGTCTCTGAAGCAAATGAACAGTATCTCAGTGACTATTGCATGCGCAGCATGTGACCAGAGGACAAAACTGTTTTAATTATGGCAATGAATGCATAATTGTTGTGTTTATTAGGAAAATCTCAGACGGCAGTAGTTTTGATTTTGCTGTTCTGTTTACAGCATCTTAATTACTTTTTAATTATTTTGCATATAAAAGCAGGTTGCAAATTGGCACATTCTACTTTAAATATTTAGAGATGAATTATTTGTTGTATCAAAACGCACGTTACTGTTTATGTGGAGGCGCATAATTATTTATGCATATTAGATGGTTTATGTACTATGATGTCGGATCTGACTAATACACTTGACATAATTTGCAGGCAAGATTCACTGGCCCTAATATGTTGATAAAATGAAATGACAATTGATGTATGTTAAGATGCGAAATTATTGTTTTTTTTTGCATTTTGACTTTCTTCAGAATATATGCTGCAAAATGTGGATACTGCAGCAATTATTAAACCTGTGCAAATTCAGATACTTCAGAAGATTTTGATGGAAATAACAAAGGCTAGAGGGCACAATTTGAAGGTGAGAGAGACAAAGTTTAAAGGAGATGTGCAAGGCAATTTTTTTTTTACACAGAGTGGTGTGTGGCTGGAAAGCATTGTTGGAGTCTGTGGTTGAGGCAGATACAATAGTGGCATTTAAGAGGTTTTAATAGGAACATAGATATGCAGGAATGGAGGGATATGGATCACGTGCAGGCAGAGGATATTAGTTTAACTTGGCATCATGTTCGGCACAGACATTGTTGGCCGAAGGGCCTGTTCCTGCTCTGTACTGTTCTATTTGCTGTAGATTCCACCAATTTAAAGAAACATTAATAAATAAGCAGTTTAATTCAATAACTATAGGAATCATTTAAATGTATTTATATCACTAAGGTTTGCAATATTCACTAATTACGCCACTTTATACAAATCACAATGATAAAATGCTTTTAAGGATGTCATTAAAATCAGTTCTCTAATGGGTTAACTACATACTGAAAGCAAATCATTTTATAACCATCAAAACTTCCATTTAACTAATTAAAATAATGCAATGTTGCACTGATTGGAGCTTCCCTCTTGGGAAATGGTGTGATATAATATTTGATCCTTTGTCACTGTATGGACTCTCTTTGTATAGAGTGTCATTCACTTTGCCTGGCTTTTTTATTGGAGTTGATTGGAAGGTGCGCAGCATTTTAAATCCAGGGTGCTTTGTTGGGTATAATAGTGTGTTCTAGGAATATGATTTAGTTTAGTGTAGATGCCTTTTGTCTGCATTAATCTGCAAAGGTATCTTTCCTGAATTCTGTAAATGCATTCTATCAATGCATGTCACATTTTCCATTCTTTCATCTCAAACATTTAATTTAGCATCCAGTCATGCTCGTAATCCTATGTCATGACACTCTCTATTCACCTCTGATTCAGTGCCGACAACAGCTTCTTATGAAGATAAAAATAGGTGAAGGGTATTATAAAGAAAGGAAGAATCCAGTTCTCTCCGAGACCTCGACTCAGGGAGCCCCTCTTTGGACCCCCACGTTTCTTTATACTAATTCAGTAAATTAAAAAGTCAAATAATAAGTCAATTGACAGTGTTATGATTTAAAGTTTGCATCAACTGGGATTCTGGCCTTGCGTAGTACACAAAGTGCTGGAGTATCTCATCGGGTCAGGCAGCATATCTGGAGGACAAGGATAGGCAATATTTTAGGTTGGGACAGGTCTGAAGAAGGGTTCTGACCCAAAACATTGCCTATCCAAGTCCTCCAGAGATGCTGCTTGACCCACTGAGTTCCTCCAACACTATGTTCTGTGCAAGAATCCAGCATCTGCAGTTGCTTGTGTTTCAGGATTCTGGCATTATTGTTTCTCATCTATAGTCCTTCACGCTGCGGGGGGTGGGGGGGGGGGAATAGTTTAGTTCCTGAGCAGATCATCCCTGTCTTTGTTGTGGTGTGGCCAGGCAGAGTAAACAGTGCGGCTGGTGACATTCAGGCAGCTGAGGAGGATATGCAGGTCAGCACTGGGGAGATCTGAAGGAAGGGGATGGGAGGGTATGCAGACATGATCTGTGCAACATGTACCCCCCTCTTTTCTACTCCCATTGAACGCCCATGGTCACCACCATCTTTGGGGAATGGTAAAAAAGATAATACTGAGGGCATTGCTGAGGCATGAATTGAGAGGACTGCTCTGAACCCCGGTTGATAAATGACAGCTTGCACTCTTCTCAAATATTAAAGTATTATGAAGACAATATGACTTTCAAGAGACATTTGGACTGAATTTTCAGGGTCAAAATTGACTCATGCAGCACAAAAACAGGTCCTTCCACTCAATTGGTCCCTGCTGACTGAGATGCTCCATTTAAACTAGTCCCATCTGCCCATACAAATGCAAAGCCGGCCTTACAACTCCGACCCGGTGCCACAGCCAGGACAATGGGCCTTTATGGCAAAGTTAAGACTCTAACATGTTTAACAACTTTGAACTTAAATCACACAAAAGAGTGTTGGAAATAATATTCTTACACCCTTGTACTTAAGTATGATTGTGCCTGTGTGCAGTAATATTCTTTACTGAACTGTATGCAAAAAAAAGGAGTTTCACTGTACCTCAGTTCATGTGACAATAAAGTACCATTAAACCATTTAAACCATATGGATCGCAAGGGCTTAAGAAGGCCAAGAGCCAAATGCAGGCCAGTGGGACTAGCCGAAGGGCCAGTTTCCATGCTGCACAGCTCTATAACTATGACATTTTGTGATGTGTTTGCTATTTTTGTTGGATTTTCTATTTGATCTTATCAGTTAATATTATTGAATTATTTCTTAACTCCTTACTATTATGTATTCTTTCTTCTTTTAAGATTCATTTTGTTGAGATGCAAATAGTGATTCTTTAACATCTTTATATTATTGTCAGTTTGGCATTTAAAAAAATGTATACACAATTATTCTGTAATTCCCTTGGTTGGGGATTAAAAAACTAGAGAATATAAGTTTGAGGTGAAAGGACTTGAGGGGCAACTTTTTCATGGGGGGTGGTGGGTTCATGGAATGAGCTGCCTGAGGAGATAGTTGAGGCAGATTCGATAACAACATTTCAAAGACTTTTGGACAGATACCAGGATAGGAATGGTTGAGGGAAATATGGACCAAACACGGGCAAATGGGACCAGCTTAGATAGGGCAGCATGGACAGCATGAAAGGGCTTGTTTCTGTGCTCTATAACTCTATGAATCTAATTGTAATATACGCTATAGCTTATCGGCATGGTGTGCCTCTGGGACAGACAAAAATAGATAATCCCTGCACAAATCACTCCCGAAATCAGAGCTATTTGAGAAGTTATAAAGCCACAGAAACAAGGAGTCTGTCCTGAAGAGGAGAAGGGAGAAGATATATTCAGCACAGAGTCTATCTGCATTGCATAAGTCATTCCATGGTCTTAACTTTCATACCACTGGTCCCAAATCCCAAACCTGCTCCACATACGTCCCATCAGTTTACGTTGCCTTTTGGTGCAGAGTTTTCAACCATCTTCTCCTTTCTTCTGGAATGCCTCCCTTAAATCCCACTCTCCTTCCCAAACTATTTTGTTTCAACCATGTTTTCAGTCACCTAATATGGTCATCAGCCTGAAGAAGGTCATCATCATACATTAATTAAACTTTGTTGAATAGAATTCTGGTTTCATTGATCCAAATTCACAGACACGTGAGCTCAGTGGCAAAATGCGCTGTGGAGATGATAATATTGGCAGAAAAGTCTAACCGAGTCGTTGGTAGTGTGAAAGAAAATCAAAAACTGCTCAAAACAGGCAGCAAGTCGCACAACATCCATGGAAAAAGAGAGTTCATGTTTCAGGTGGGAGACACTTCATTGGATCCTCAGTGTGACGAGGAGTCCTGGACCTGAAACAGTAACTGTTTCTCTTTCCACAGATGCTGCCTGACCTGCTGAGTGTGTCCAGCATCTGCAGTTTTTGAATGTAAGTTTGGTTTAGATTTATTATTGTCAAGTGCACCAAGGTACAGTGTACCTTTTGAGGTTGGTATAAGTTGAAATGCTTATGTTAATTTCAATGATAGTTTTTCGCTTTCATGCACATTAAAATAAATCGACCAGCTCAAGATTCAAGAGGGCCAAGAGTGTTTATGTAACGGCAATGGAACAATGCTTACTTGTTGCATCTTTACCGGCCCATTATCACAATAATGCAACACATAAGTATACAATAATCAATAATACAATAAATTATCAGTAATACTCAGTAACCTGACCATAATAGTGCAAAAACAAAGTTTGTAGTACAACCAAAATAAAGTCTGTAGCAGATCATAGTTGCCGAGGCAGTGGTTAGTGTTGTGCAGTGTTCTTGAGCCTGATGCTCCCTGAGAAATGCTGTTTTTGAACTGGGTGGTCATGGTTTGCATTCCCATGGTGGTGTGGGTCTATGATGATACTGTGACTCATTGAAGCAGCAATTCCTGTAGATCCCTTCAGTGGTGGGGAGGTCAATACCTGTGATGGATCGGGCAATGTCGATCACTTTTTGAGCCTCCTTCATTCCTGAGTGTTCGTGCTACCAAACCATGCCATGATGCAACCAGTTAGTCTGCTCTCTACCCTACACCTGTAGAAATTTGACAGAGTATTCGTCGACATACCGAATCTCCTCAATCTATTGTCAAACTTGAAAGGGTTCAGAAAAGATTTACGAGGATGTTGCCAGGACGAGAGGGTGCGAGCTATAGGGAGAGGTCGAGTAGACTGGGTCTCTATTCCATGGAGCACAGGAGGATGAGGGGAGACCTTATAGAGGTTTGCAAAATCATGAGAAGGATAGATTGGGTCGATACACAGATTTTTTTTTGCCCAGAGTAGAGGAATCGAGGACCAGAGGACATAGGTTCAAGGTGAGGGGGAAAAGATTTAATAGGAATCCGAGGAGTAACTTTTTCACACAAAAAGTGGTGGGTGTATGGAACAAGCTGCCAGAGGAGGTAGTGAGGCTGGGACTATCCCATAGTTTAAGAAACAGTTAGACAGGTACATGGATAGGGCAGGTTTGGAGGGATATGGACCAAGCGCAGGCAAGTGGGACTAGTGTAGCTGGGACATTGTTGACCAGTGTGGGCGAGTTGGGCCAAAGGGCCTGTTTCCACACTGTATCACTCTATGACTCTATGACTCTATCTCTTTTTGATTACATCAATGTGCTGAGCCCAGAAAAGAGTGTAAATTAGTTGACTGCTTCCTGAATAGCTTTCCATTATAATATGCCTCAGAATCAGCAAAAGAAGAGATCATCTCAACCTAAGATTTTGCTAATAGGGCATCTAACAATTATCATAATACATTTGCTCTGACAGGGAGCAATTTGATGTATTACTAAGTGTTTAGATTTGTTTTAAGGCATGTTTTGACATCATGAGACGGGGGCTGTCCGTGATAAACTGAAGAAACACCCTTCAACAGGAGGTATTCAAAAACCAGAGCGTAAAATGATACAGAACTTGTTTCAAGGAGCAAGAACTCCACTTCCCAAAAAATCCCCAACTGTGAATGATAGAAAAAATAAGTGACAACATCTTCTTTCGTATGTCAACTACAACAATCAAAAGTGGCAATTGGTGCTTCAGAGTACCGTAGTTGACGCTTTGCTGCAAATGTTGCCAGTTCCGTAGAACTACCCAGGGTGGACAACGAGGACGTAAAGCAGCTCCCACCCCAGTGACAACATAAAAAGCACATGCAAAAGTGCAAAGCACCAATGATGGTGATTCAAAAGGAAAGGGGAAAGTAACCAAGTAACAAGTGATGTAACAGGGCAAGGACGTTTGCAAGAGAGATCAAAAAACAATTCAATGTTTCTTATAATATGGTCAGAGAAAGGTGATCAGGAGCAACGTGGGGCCTTTGAGAACTGGTAGCAGCATTGATGTGAACATCATCGACAGGCATTTTGCATCAGTACTTGCAGAAAAGAACCAGCAACACCAGGGAAGATAATGTCAAATCAGCTCTGGTTAGCAGAAGCATATAACAGCAATGAGGAAGATGAGAACATCAAGTGAAAATAAATCTCAAGGATGAGATTCTCCAATCAGGGTTTTAAGGAAAGTAGGAGAGAGCATACCAAAACAACCAAGAATCAATCTTTCAATGTTTCCTCAACTTGGAAAAGAATTAGAAAAGTGTGAACATGACTTGGCTATTTGAGAGGGATGACAAATGGAAACTAGGAACTGGTAGACCAGTTAGGTCTAACATTGACAAGAAGTTACTCGAGTTAATCACCACTGACAGAATAGCACAAAAAAATAACAGCAGATGCTGGAAATTTGAAATAAAAACAGGAAACACAGTAAAGTGTAACAGGTCATTTGTGTAAGAGTAACAATGACCATTTTAGGTCCAGGATCCTTCAGCAGAATAATAATAGTGATGGAATATTCTAAAATGTTTCAGTTATTGAGAGAGCTGATTAGGAGTTGAAAAAACAGAAGGTTTTCTGTGGAAATGGATGCCATTTTTGGAAGTGATTGCTATAGTAATGGACAGGGAATAGAACATAGACCAATGTGAAGAAGTGTCCCGACCTGAAACACCTATCCATGTTCTATGGAGATGCTGAGTTACTCCAGCATTTTGTGTCCTTTTTTGTAAACCAGCAACCAGCATCCAGTTCCTTATTTCCACATAGACCAGCACAGTATAAGAACAAGCCCTTTGACCCAGAGTGTCTGTGCCGAACATGATGCCAAGATAAACTAATCTCATCTGCGTCATATGATCCATCTCCTGCATATCCATATGCTTATCTAAGAGCCTCTTAAACTACTATTATATCTGCCTCCACCACCAACTGTGGCTGCATGACCAGACACCCACCATCTTCTGTGTGAAAAGACTTGTTCCACACATCTCCTTTGCTCCTCTCACTTTAAACCAATGCCCTCTCGTCTTTGACGTTTCCTTCCTGGGAAAAAAGGTCTACCCTACCTATGCCACTCATAACTTTATATACTTCTATCCGGTCTCCCCTCGACCCCTGACGTTCCACAGAAAACCACTTTTGTCCAATAGGTAATATGCTCTAATCCAGGCAGCAATCCCATAAACCTCTTCTGCACCCTCTCCAAAACCTCCACATCTCTCCAGTAATGCGGTGACCAGTACTATTAATGAACTAAAATAGAAAGATAGTTAGTCTTTGGTATATTGCTCTGACAGGAGGGCAAGTTAAATTTCCATGAATGATCCCTGGTCTCCAAGAGTCATAAAGTGAAATTGTACAAACTCTGGTTATATACTCAATAGACAATAGACAATAGACAATAGGTGCAGGAGTAGGCCATTCGGCCCTTCGAGCCAGCACCGCCATTCAATGTGATCATGGCTGATCATTCTCAATCAGTACCCCGTTCCTGCTTTCTCCCCATACCCCCTGACTCCGCTATCCTTAAGAGCTCTATCTAGCTCTCTCTTGAATGTATTCAGAGAATTGGCCTCCACTGCCTTCTGAGGCAGAGAATTCCACAGATTCACAACTCTCTGACTAAAAAAGTTTTTCCTCATCTCTGTTCTAAATGGCCTACCCCTTATTTTTAAACTGTGGCCCCTGGTTCTGGACTCCCCCAACATTGGGAACATGTTTCCTGCCTCTAACATGTCCAACCCCTTAATAATCTTATACGTTTCGATAAGATCCCCTCTCATCCTTCTAAATTCCAGTGTACTCCCTGCGACTTGATCGATAATTAGATCACTGAACTGTTCTATGTCCTATGATAGTATATAAATAGGAAAACATATTTCTATTGGTTGATGCCTTTGAATTCAGGCATGTATTCCACATGCATAGGTGATAGGAGGTTGAAACTCTCTTCTGCGATAACAAGTTATTTTTAAACCTGAGCTGATAGCTTTTCACTACTCAAATGTATTAAGGATATGAAATAATGGACGGAGGTCACAGATTAACTATGATTTCACTGAATGTCGGATTAGGGACCAGGAGATGAATAGGTTTCTTCTTATCTTCCTCTAACTCTCGGTATGTCCTTATTATGGTAAGAGTTGATAGGAAATGTACACAACCCTAAATGACAGTGATGCAGCTGGTAGAGCTGCTGCCTCACAGTGCCAAAGATCCAGGTTCAATCCTGACCTCGGGTGCTGTCTGTGTGGAGGTTGCATGTTCTCCCTGTGATTGCATGGGTTTCCTTCAGGTGCTCCAGTTTCCCCCCACATCCCAAAGACGTGCGAGTCTGTAGGTTCATTGGTCTCTGCAAATTGCCCCTGGCATGTAGGGAGTGGATGTAAAAGTGGAATAACATAGAACTAGTGTGAACGAGGGATCGATGGCCAGCCTGAAGTCCGTGGGTCGAAGGACTTATTTCCATGCTGTAACTTTCAATCAATTAAAGAAGGGGGGAAATGTCAATCGAAATGGAGAATGGATAAAGTGAATGCTCACAGTCTTTCCCCCAGGGTAGGGTATCTCAAAACTAGTGGGCTTAGGCATGAGGAGAGAAGGGGGGGGGGGGGGGGGATTTAAAAGGGACCTCAGGGGCATCTTTCACTCAGACGGGAGTCTGTATCTGGAACGAGCTTCCAGAGGGAGCTAAAGAAATTTTAAAAGACATTTGGACAGATGTCTGGATAGGAAGGGTTTAGAGGGCTAAGGGCTAAATGCAGGTAAATAGGACTAGCCCAATATGTCAACTTGGTCGGCATGGATACGATGGATTGAAGGGCCTGTTTTCATCACTATGACTAAATGGAATATTGTAGACAGCTCTTTCAGAAAGTTGCATTTCAGTGGGCTGAAAGCCTTTCTTTTGTGCTTTACATTTTATGAGCTCCTCTCAAGGAGTCCAGCTGAGAATCTGTAACGTGATTTATACTGGTTCTGAGGTCATCCTTCCATGAGACAAGTTCTCTGCTTCATTGCTGGATGCCCCTAACCACCTCTATCTGCTCCAGGTGCCGACCTCTCACAATATGGTTGCCAGAAGTGAGTGATCCCCATCCGTACCCTCATCACTCACTTGCCACCCGACCTGCCCCACTATGGCTCTACGTGAACAATCCATATGTGATGATCATACTGAAAACTGCACGTTCTTTGCAAGATTTTTTGTTAGTGTATGTTTTATACCCATAAATACATATAAGGCCTAGGATTTGCAATGATAAAACTCATAAAATATTGCCTGTTGTGTGTGTTAGAACATATGGCCTGTGCCCGACACAAAACTGGCACCATTCCCCAGCCGTACGTGCCACTTTAATGTAGGATTTTATGTGGTAAACAATTTTTAGGCCATATGTTTTAACACCAAAAACACCAAATCAATTCCAAATGTGTATTCTGTGTAACAAACAAATTTATATTTCCTTAAAATGAACTGAAAGATCTTACCTGCCTTTAATTCACAAAATGCTGGAGTAACTCAGCAGGTCAGGCAGCATCTCAGGAGAGAAGGAATGGGTGACGTTTCGGGTCGAGACCCTTCTTTAATCTACTTTTGCACTAGCTTTGTTATTTCAGAATTGTCTTCATTCACATTTCTCAACTAAAATAATGCAATTTGTTTCGAGCAATTCCTCTCCCTGGAAAATTTTAAACACCTTGTCATTTACATTTCTGATGTGTAAAAATCTAACTTTTCTTTCTTCTTTTATTGGCAAACCTTTTTTGTAAACAACCTTCATCGATAATTTAGTTTCAAACTATTTTATGCTTTTGATATAATTTCATGCCATCTGCAATTATCGGTCCCTTTACTACACACCCGGTGCAACTCAAATCTCTCTTTCTTTGTAACTCAGTGTTCTCTGTTGCTCCTTTGCTTCATTATTTTGGCAAGTTATTGTTCAGTATTTTAAAAGCATTGCAAATGGCCAGATAAACCGGTACACATTCCAATGGACAGGCCCATAATCATAATGTTAGATGACACATCCACAGATGTGTTGATATAAGAAAGTGCACAAGTAAACAAAGCCCATCAGCAATTGCTGTTCGTGACATGATCTCCATTTGAATTACTAAAGGGAAGAACTACAACAACCAAAAGTATGATCCCCTCAAAACATCTGCATCCATCTGACCCTGGCTTTAACCTTTAAATCTATCTTTTCATATTCATCTCAAAAGACCTTGTCAATAGCCAAGGAGACTCATAAAAAAGAATCCTTCGACAAACAAAAAAGATACAGAGGAAATTCAACCCAAATTAGGTAGCAGGCGGCAATACAATTCGCTCATTTTTATTCTGCTGCTCAAACTGGTGTTGAATTCATTTTCACTTTATCTTTATTCATGTTATTTAAACATTAGATTCATTAGGATTTTGAAATGCAACAGATATAGAGAACAAAACTAGTTGCCAAATTTGTTCAACATCTGTTCCCAGAAGGGACAAACATTTGCCAACTTCACATCGTGTAATATTTTTTCTGAATTAATTTCAAAGACAGCCCATCAGTTTAAGAACTGTTTGATCAAACTTCTCATTAACCGAATGAAACATTACATTGGTGATATCAATATTCAGACAAATAATTAAAATGTTCATTAAATGCCTCATATAGAGACAATGGAAAGACAGACTGGTCCAGGCATAATTCCTCCATGATTATTTATTAAAAGTGGAAGACAAATGTTGATTTACGAGCCTGGTTAAAATATGTAAGCAGTTTAATAAACAGAATGATATTAAGCTCACGTTTCAGTTTATCTAATGAAAAGTAGGATCATTTTGTTGTGGAAAGCAAAATTGGGGGAGGGCTACAAACATTCTCCCCCTACTAAATACAGGGTTAAAAGAAATTTTATATTTTTTAGTATGGGGAAATGAATGTAGAAGGTGGGAAGAGCAGGGATAGAGGTTTGTTACTTGTTGAGGTTGTGTACTGTTGAACTGGTGTATAGCAAGCAGATTCAGGTTTTTTTTGTCCATCTGACAATTTTGTTTCTGTTTCAATTTGGTCAGTAATCTGTCTTGGGAAGGAAAGAGGGCAGAAGAAATGCCAAGTCAGCTGGAATCAAAACCACTTTGGGCTAAATTATTAGGTTTTTAAAGCCTAACTGTCCAGAGAACATACGTTGCCAAATGATAGCAAAAACATTTCAACCATACTCTCTGCTGATTGTGTCCTATCCACCTCCCTCGTTCTTACCCAATAATGGGATGATTAGGACTGTAAAACCTAATATAGTTTCATTAATTTAATTTGATCTTTTTTAAAAATAGCATGCCAATTGCCATTGGCGACTTCAACACGTCATTTAAGACAGGTGGCTTGTTAAAACTGTCAGCGTGAATCTCAAATAGATTTCCAAATTTTCATTTGAAACATAATGTAAGATAGCATTTAGTGATTTCTGAAAATCTCAGTCGCAAGATAATGATCACAAAGAATAGATCTTTCTTAGTTACTGTAAAGCACTTTCTAAAATCTTATTAAAGAAAGTTGGATGAACCATCTGTTACAACTTTAGAAAATAAGTTATAATTTTGATAAATCATGTAAGAAGTATAATAAAAATAAATGAATTGCATTTTAAATTTCCGCTGGTCTTTTTCTGCATTGTAACTTCAAATTCTATTACCAAACCACATCCAGGTTTGGTGGACCTGATTAACAGATTGATAGTCCTTGTTCTATTTGTACAGTATATTTTCACTTTGAGGGCAAATTGTCTCCAATATACCTGCTTTTATCAACAAACTGGGCGAGCAACTGCAGCTGTCTTCAATGTACAATAGTGTGCCGAATAAAAAGAGGAACAGTTTGCAAACATTCAGCTGTCCTGTGCAACTGCTCACTATGACCTTCCTTGGCAATCGTCTGCAAAGCAGTCACAAATCACTAATGAGCTGTTTTTGTCTTTAATTGCTTACTTAATTATAGAGAATTAACATAAGAACATTTCCAGTTATTAACATAATTGTATTCAGAGATGAAATGTTGCTTTCTATTAATCTGCTCATCTATAATAAGCAACTTGTTTACTGAAAACAGTTTTTAAAAAATTCATTGCCAATCTGCAACCAAGCTTGGATAGCCTAGCTCCCGGCATGTGCCGCCGTACATTTTAGGTCACACTAGAAATTGGTCTTGATAAACAACACAGAAACTTGTAATCCAATGACTGCTGTGGTCAATAAAGCCAAATTGGTCGCTACATTCAGGCAGAAATCCCAAAATCTAAATTTTGTTAATTAAAAAAAATAATCGTAACCATTAATTATGATCCTTATGGTGTTAAAGTAGAATTGAGCAACTCTTACACTGAAAGAAATTGGGATAAAAATATTCCTTTGGTTGTTAGCACTTCAGCTGAGAGCGCTAACAGCAACAAATTCTATAGTGTTCGTTCACGTCAGGGAGTAAAGACAAATTTTAATTCTCGGCAATTTATAACTCCTATTAATGAATTCTTCAACTTATTTAGTTTTTACCTTGCGCACAAAGTGGAAAAAAATCTTTAAAAGGCTGAGAAAGGTCTTCGGTCATCATGCGGTAATCAGAAATAATGGATCAACAGCATGTTTTATGTCATTGTCAACTTTCTACTGAAATCACCCTGTTTCTATGCACCAAGAAAGCAACTTCTTCCCTCATTCCATTACATTTATTACGTATCACTGCAGATAAATGGTAAATCTGATTTACAGAAATACTGAAATGTTGCTCATAATCTTTGTAGCAAATTGACCTTGGAAAAAGTAAGTGATAAAACCTCATGAATAGTGAGACAATAGAGTGACCGTATTGGATTATCACAAAAAGATATATCTTACTCTCTCTCTCTATATATATATATATATATATATATATATATTTATATATATATATATAATGTCAATATGACATGTAAGTGGTACTATTGGATAAAGTGCAGTTTTTGTTTAAGCATCCAAATAATTTTCTATCAGCCATACAAGGTATTAGGTCCTAAACCTTGTGTTTCCCGAGTTAATTGAGTCTCAAATAGTAAACTCAGCCCAACTCTGTAAAACCAGATTTGTTTAACAACAAGATTTAGGGACTATCCATTCATGTACCTTGTACAACTAACTCCGCTGTTAAAGCTAGAATCATGAAAGAGTCATTTCATGTAGCTGGTAAATTCTTCTCAAATCTCCTTGCAAGTAACGAGTAAAAAAGCTCAGTGTGTAATACCAGCTAATGTGGTTTATGGAAGAAAGTAGCATCAGTCTATCTTTGTAGCCATCTAAGCCAGGATAATGCTTTTAGCCTTTATACTTCAACCAACTCGATTTTTTCCAACCCTCAGCCATGTATCTCCTGAAATCCTTTTCCAAAGAGTTAAATTGGATGTGAAATCTGTTCTCAGCTATGAGCTGCCTTTGTTCTACGTCTTGCCGGCAAAGCTCTGCCACCGCATCACTTTCATCGACATCTGATTGGGCTTGACAGTGTGACAGCGAGGCACAGACTAGTAATTCTGCACTGAATGAGAGTCTTTTTCAGCCGGGCACCAATCTTCTCAATGTCTGAGAAAAGGCCACGGCAGATGTAGAAAGAAAACCTTCTCAGGGAAAATAAAAGCTGAACTTTTTGATGCAATTAAGAGCTCCTTCCCTCTAGGTGATCTTGACCCGGCTCACAATGGGAGAAGTCCGGTTGGTAAACCATGTGCCTTAAAGTTAAAAGGTTGCGAGCTGAGAGAAAAGAAACCTTGAGCACTAATAATGTCATGTTTGCAGACTTGCACATCCTGAAAATGAAACATTAGTGGCAGAGTTTCTTTTTTTTTTGGAGCTTGGTGGTAGGTAATTTGAAAACATTTGCAGGAGAGGAAATTTGCTTATTATGGAACTTATAATGAGGTGATACTAATTTTACACTGTTTGAATGCATGTTGAGAAGTAGAATATTGACTCTAATATTTATGTTTAAGATTTTGAACAAATGCAAAAATACATCACAAATGTAGGCATCAAGTATGCCTCATGTTTGTATGAATTATTTGGTTTCTTTTTATATATTTATACCGCAGTTGCACTCGACACAAAATATTTTCTAAAAGGAAACCACACATTGTCCAAACACTAGACCATGATCATTTCGCAGCTATTGTTCGAATTATGTTACGGTTAAAGGCTGGATAATTGCATTATGAGATGTGCTTTGCTGCCATCTTCCTACACTTTGGTCTGGCAAGCACCCTGTGTATCCATGATGCTGAATTCCGAATGGCTGGCAGACAGGAACTGAACCTATCTCAGTCAAAGTACTTCTTTGTGTCCCTAACAGGATTAAAAGGTAACTCTGTCGGCACAAACAACACTTCTACATTTTTAGTGCCAAGGTAAAAAGTTTGCCTTGGATATTAAGGCAAAGATCTCTTCTAATTGCATTTCAGTTTATGTTCCTATGTGCATGTATCATAAAGTACATCTCTTTTTCACATTATTTATCTTTTTATTTGTTAACAAATCATAATAATAGTACCTAACGTGCAACAAAGATTCTTTATGTGAATTATTTAAGCATAGGGCAATCTAGTTTGAAAGACGATCAGATTCATCCATTTGTATTTTCAAAAAGTGCTGCATTCGACACACAACCTATTGGTGCAGGAAAAGTTTTGAGGAGGTAACTGCGATGGAAAAATCTTTGACCCGTAAAACACAAAAATCAAACCCACAGCATTAGAGGCTACAAAAGCCGCAAAACTATTAGCTTATCCATGCCGTAGACATGGATTTCATTTCACGAGCCCTGAACAAAACCTCGCAGAACAATGAGGTACAGATAGGCTTGGCATTTGTTGTCGTATCTGGAATGTTCTGTTGACAGAAATGTGATCGCTCTAACAATGCAAAAACAGGGCAGTGTCATCAGCGGGAACTCTGGAGAGCAATCAGACACTTGATTGGGAAATGGAATTGCTTTAAAATCAGAGTGCAATTAGGTTTAGATTTTAGGTTTAGGTTTATTATTGTCACATGTACCGAAGTAGAATGAAAAGCTTTGTTTTGTATGCCACCCAAACAGATATACCATACATAAATACAATCAAGTTAAATTCAAATACAATAGGTAGAGCAAAGGTGAAGTGCAGAATATAGTTCTCAGCATTGAAGCTAAAGCCAAGAGCATCAACAGTTCTATAGACAAAATCCAATGTCCTCAATAGGGTGGAGGTGAATCGAACAGTACCCAGCAGTAACTGTTGTCTGTGCCAAAAGTGATCAGGGATCCAACCAGATCAGTTTGGTAAGTGGGCCTCGTGTAAGTATTTCCTGTTGAAGTCTGGATGCCTGTCGGAATTAGCAAACTAAGTTGGAAATAGCATTCGTAAAGATATTCCGAACCCACTGACATCCTCCATAATCCACTGGTCATGCTGCTACGTGAATGGAAATAATGCCGGTGGCATGAGCAAACACCAAGGTGGCAAAGTGGCGCAGCGGGTCGAACCGCTGCCTCACCACGCCAGAAACCCACCCGAGTTTGATCCTGATCCTGAGGTTCAGTCTATCTGGAGTTTGCACGTTCGCCCCTAGGAAGGCATTGGTTTCCTCCAGGTACTCCAATTTCCTCTCGCATCACAAAAACGGGTGGAACTTTTAGGTTTATTGGTCTCTTTAAATTGTCCCTAGTGTGTAGGGAGTGGATGCAAAAATAGGATATCTTAGAACTAGTGTGAACGGGTGATCGATAGTCGGTATGGACGGTTATATGTATCTATCAATCAATATGCCAATCAATCAACCAAAATAGGCCTCTTATCGTGATGGACAAAGACCTAAAACCTTTTCATGATTATGTCCCAATAATTTACAAAAAAGTGGGCAGGGCAGTGCGTCGTAATTATGTTTCTAGCATGTACAACATTTATGGCATAAAGCTCATTTTTTCCCTTTGGACACGTGGTGGAATATTTACCTGGAGAGCTCTGTGGGTTTCATTGCCAGAGAGGCTCTGGGCCTCATTGAGAGCTTCAAGTTCTAAGGGTAAATATCACCAAAAACCTCTCCTAGACCAATCCCATGGCCAAGAGAACACACCAATGCCACTACTTCCTCACACAATTAAGGATGTTCAGCATTAATCCTACGAACATTACCAATTACTGTAGATGCACTTGTACAAGTACTTTGCATTTGTTTTCACCAAGGAGAAGGACATAGTGGCCAGTGAGATTAATGTGGAGAATACTAATATGAAAGGACAGTTTGAGACTAAAAAGAAAGACGTGTTGGGGTCCTAGAAGAGCATTAGGGTGGATAAATCCACAGGACTTGAAGGGATCTATCCCAGGTTTTGAGAGAGGCAAGAGAGGATTGCAAGAGCCTTGATGAAGATCTTTGCATTTTGTCCATTCTCCGGAGGATTGGAGAGTAGACAATGTTGTTCCTTTACTTAGAAGGGAAGTGGAGAAAATCAAGGCAATTATTGGCTGATGAACCTCTAGTCAGTGGTAGTGAAGCAATAGGGGAGGATTCGACAGGATAGGATTTACTCCATTTAGAAGAGAACGGGTTAATTAGGGACAGACATCATGGCTTTGTACATGGCAGGTTGTGTCTTACTAACTTAAGTTTTTGAGGAGGTGACTTTTGATCTGAAGAATGGTCTCGACCCGAAACGTCTCCTATCCATGCTCTCCAGGGATGCTTCATGACCCACTGAGTTATTCCAGCACATTGTGTCTTTTTGTGGATTAACCAGCATCTGCAGTTCTTTGTTTCTGCGAGAATCCAAATGGTTTGGGTGGACTGAAATCAAAGTCACCGATTACATGGCTTTCTGGATAATTTAAACAAAATGACTAAATCTGTTGGACGCTGAACATTTCTAAAGTGCAGAGTTACTAAACAAAAGCACTCAAATAAATTATGAGTAGAAAATACATCCATTCAAAACATTTCAAATTGGTTTCTTTTACTCAAAGCATAGACTGTTGTAATATTTTTTGTCAGGTTATCTCTGTCCAAAAGACATTGGAAGAGAAATGACGACAAATGTATGATGGAAATTTGATCTGCAAATAGCCTGCATTTGTTTCACACACCAAGGTCATACCCCTACCTCTCTATCATCCAATCAATACCAAGCCCATTGTCTATACATGGTACCTATCCATGGATACAGGGTCATGAGTGGCTAATACCAGAGCAGTTTAGTCATGGTTACATGACTCACCTTACGTCTGCACAGTGTTATGACAGATCATTTTCATAGAACGCAGAACAGTACAGCACAGGAATAGACCCTTCAGCCCACGATGTCTGTGCTGAACATGATGCCAAGTTAAACTAATCTCCTCTTCCTGCATGTGATCCATATCCCTCCATTCCCTGCATATTCATGTGCTTAACTAAAAGCTTCTTAAATGCCACTATAGTCTCTGTCTCCACCACTATCCTGGCAGCTCGTTCCAGGCACCCACCACCCTCTGTCTAAATAAAACATGCCCCGCACATCTTCTTTAAACTTTGTCACTCTTGCTTTAAAGCTATGCCCTCTAGTCTTTAATCACTCCACCCTGGCAATAAGATTCTAACTGTCTAGCCCATTGATGCCTCTCATAATTTTATATACTTCTATCAGGTCTCGCCTCAAATTCTGAAGTTCCAGAGAAAACAATTCATGTTTGTCCAACCTCTCCTTGTAGCTAATTCCTCTAATCCAGGAATGATTCTGGTAACCCTCCTCTGCACCCTTTCCAAAGCCCCCACATCCTTTATGTAAAGGGGTGACCAGAACTACACTCAATACTCCAAATGCAGCCTACCCGAAGTCCTAAAAAGCCTCATCATGACTTCCTCACTCTTTTCAATAGCTAATGGTCAATGGTGCTTTTATTGTCACATGTGCGAAGCGCTAACACACCGTCAAATTGTTTTTCTTACAAACATTCTAGTAGAGTATTAGCATACCCCGATCCACAATTAGCAACTGTACAGGAAAATAACTGCAGATGCTGGTACAAATTGAAGGTATCACAAAATGCTGGAGTAACTCAGCAGGTCAGGCAGCATCGAGGAGAGAGGGAATGGGTGACGTTTCGGGTCGAGACCCTTCTTCAGTCTGAAGAAGGGTCTCGACCCGAAACGTCACCCATTCCCTCTCTCCTAGATGCTGCCTGACCTGCTGAGTTACTCCAGCATTTTGTGATACCTTCGATGAGCAACTGTACAGTAGTGTACTGAGCCTGCACTGCAAGAGGCACCATGATTTGGCGCCATTCCACGTTGTCCACGCTCTAGTAATGAATGAGCAGTGCCCATTCCAGGCAAGTCCCAGACAGCAGTGGGCCTCCAGCCATTGCCTTTCTTCCCTCTCCTTGCCTGTCCACCTTTGTTCCCCTGGGGCTCCTCCCATACCCAACCTTGAGGGCGCAGTAGGCCGACCCCAGTTCCGAATCCTCCTACCGGTCTTTCTCCTTGCCCGTCGCTCCCTCCTCCCATCTTTGGGGGAATAAGCAGGGACTGCCTCAGCGGGCTCCTCCTGAAGCCACGATCGCCGACTCTTTACCTTAGAGCACACCTAAAATTAAAGACATTTTACCTAAGAGCACGCACCAAAATAATTGGACAAAATAGAAATAAAAAGGGAGTGGAGAGATGGTTGTAATCTATCAAAATTCCTTAGATTCTGAGAGATTTCAAAGGATTACAAAGCCACAACGTAATTCCACTATTCAAAAGTGGTGAGATTTAGAAAGCAGAGATTTAGAAAGTGGCAAGTTTTAAAATGTTTTTGAATGCTAGGCCAATTAACTCACAGTGAAATTACACAACAAGCAAGAGGTACAGGAAGAGAGCAGGAAAGTAGTGCTGAGGCTAAAGAGAGCTTTAATTACACTAGATTATATATTTGTATATGTTATGATGAAAGAATAATTATTCCTTACATTGTTTCTGATCTATGATTCAATTTCCAATGAAGCAAGCGCATGCCACAGCCACCATTGCTGGAAAGAGTGCAGAGACGATTTGCGAGGATGTTGCCAGGACATGAGGGCCTGAGCTATAGGTAGACGTTGGGCAGTCTAGGACTTTATTCTTTGGAGCGCAGGAGGGCTGATCTTATGGAGGTGTATAAAATCATGCTGGTAATAGATAGGGTGAATTCCTCGAGCCTTTTTCCCAGAGGAAGAAAATCAACAACTAGAGGGCATAGGTTTATGGGGAGAGAGGAAAGATTTAATAGGAATCTGAGTGTATCCTTTTCACACAGAGGATAGTGGGCATATGGATCGAGTTGCTTGAGAAAGTTGTTGAGGCAGGTACAATATTGAAAAGACCTTTGGTCAGGAAAGGTTTGGGGGGAATAACATGGGCAAATGATGGGGCATCTTAGTCGTTATGGAGGAGTTGGACTGAAGGGCTTGTGTCCATGCTGTATGACTCTATGACTCCATGGCCAATGAATCAGCTGAATAAACTGGTTTGGAATATAAAATACATTAAATACCCAGAGGGGGAGAGGGGGAGAGGGAGAGGGAGAGGGAGAGGGAGAGGGGGAGGGGGAGGGGGAGAGAGAGAGAGAGAGAGAGAGAGAGAGAGAGAGAGAGAGAGAGAGAGAGAGAGAGAGAGAGAGAGAGAGAGAGAGAGAGAGAGAGAGAGAGAGAGAGAGAGAGAGAGAGAGAGAGAGAGAGAGAGAGAGAGAGAGAGAGAGAGAGAGAGAGAGAGAGAGAGAGAGAGAGAGAGAGAGAGAGAGAGAGAGAGAGAGAGAGAGAGAGAGAGAGAGAGAGAGAGAGAGAGAGAGAGAGAGAGAGAGAGAGAGAGAGAGAGAGAGAGAGAGAGAGAGAGAGAGAGAGAAAAAGGAAAGACAGAAAGAAAAAAAAGAGAAAGAAAAATAGAAGCATAAAAGAAAAAGTGAGAGAAGTAAAGAAAGCAAATTGAAAGAGTAAGAGAGATAGAAAGAGAGAGATATATTAGTGCTACCAAGCAACCTGTTGTAATTAACAAATGGACCAATAAAATCTCATACTGAAGACATTTTGCGGATTGCGTTCAATTTAAGAATGTGTATTTTTTAAGCACAATTTCAATTTAAAATGATCATCCAGCAGAGAGAAATATTCTTGTTCAAACTCACTATTTATTCATTCACAGCACATACAAAATGAACTGAAGGAAAAGTCAATTGAAAAAATTAAAATAATTGCAATGGTCTGTCATTTGAGATAATGTTCTAATCATAATATTGTTATTATTCATGTCTACATTTATTGCAGATATATTCATATCCTGGAAGTGCATCGAGAGTGCTCCGAATGTTGGTGTTTACATTACGACACACATTTAACATATCACACAACAGGCTTTGCATTTATCAATGGAAGATTACAGAATCACTGAACACAATGGGACTTTAATGAGATTTCAGCTTAATAACACATTTGATCTGATGCTGGAGAAATAAAAATCAGCTTCAGCATAGTTTAGTTCAGTTTGGAGATACAGCATGGAAACAGCCTTTTTATCCCACAAATTCCACACCGACCATCAATCACCCTTTCACACTAGTTCTGTTATCCCACTTTTACATCCACTTCCTACACACTCAGGTTGATTTATAGCAAACAATTAACCTACAAACCCACACGTCATTGGGATGTTGGAGGAAACCGGAACACCTGGACAAAACCCATGCAGTTACAGGGAGAATGTGCAAACATCACACAATGACAGCATTGAAACAGACAGGATCAAATCCAGTCTCTGGCGCTGTGAGGCAGCAGCTCTACCAGCTGCGCCACTGTGCTACCCTTAGTTTTCAGAGATTTTACTATTTAAAAACTTACTAAGAATTTGACTATAAAGTAAATTAAACCAAAGCACGAACAGAAAACTGAATTGATGGCAGATATCTAACGCTCCAACATTTCACATAAGTTGACCAATGCATGTTTAAAAATGACCAAGTTAATATCCTTCAACAAAGTTAAAACCCAGCTTCCCCACAAGGTACAATATGGAACTGACTGAAATGCTTAATTCTTAAGCTTAATGCTCATCCTTAATTCCAGTTCTATGCTGAGTTGTTGACCTAAGCTGTGGTGTTACATTTGTCTCTATATCCTGACGATAAGCAATATGAAAAAGCAAGGCTTTCATTCCTGATAATATAATGCTCCTCCAGTCCTGTGCAGGCATAGGCGCAGAAGAAAAAGCCAAATAATTGAAGTTCCAATGATGGTTAAGTAGTTACACAAGAAATTGCAGATGCTGGGTTCTTGAGCAAAAAAAAACCCACAAAGTGTTGGGGGAACTCAACGAGTCATCAGCATCTGTGGAGGGAATGGACAAATGACATTTTGGGTCAGAAACTTTCTTCAGTCATTGTAGTGGGGGGAGACAACTGGAAAAGAAAGGGGAGGGCGGGACACAGCCTGGCAAGTGATAGGTGGTTACAGGTGAGGGAGGTTTGATTGGCAGATGGATGGAGCAAGTGACAAAGGCTAGGGATGAAAAGCCAAAAGGGTGTCAGATAAGGAGGGTGGAGGAGAAGTGAAATGTAATGCTGGAGAGAGAGTTATGGGGTTGATATGGACAGGGGATATGAATCCATCTATCACTTGCCAGGCTTTATCCCATCTCCACCTCTCTTTTCCAGCTTTCTCCCCTACACCAATCAGTCTGAAGAAGGGTCCCAATCTAAAACATCATCTGTCCATTCCCTCCACAGATGCTACTGCTGAGTTCCTCCAGCACTTTGTGTCTTACTTATGTTCAAACAGCTCACTGACCTTTGTTATTTCATCCAACTGATGAAGGATGGCTATATAGTCAGAGAACTGAAGATGTGCAAACTGCAGGCAATCACCATCGGATGTACATGGGAGAAAAAGATGAAAGCTTTAAGTGCTTGGTCCTTCCTGACTGTACATGTTCACGCAGTAGATAATAATTGGAGGATAGCAAAAATATAGAACGATAAGGGCCAAACATTGGTAAATGGGACTAGCTTTGATAGGGCATCTTGACTGGCATAGACATGTTGGGTCGAAGGCCTGTTTCCATGCTGTATGACTACGAATAGATGATACATATTTTGATTACAATATTTATACCACATCTACTTTATATACAGAGTACATTATCAAAATCAGTAACATTTGCCAGTTCAATAATTACGTTTGGACTTTAAAATGGAGCTGGAGCAGTCTTCTACAGCACATTAATATCTGTATAACTGAACAAAACATTCACATTACTGTATCGTCTCATAGCATCTGCTGTGTATTAATTGGTCTAAACACTAATGTAGTGGCAGGACCCAAGAGTCATTACAACCTACATTGACCCGATGCCAACTTTTTATTTAATGCAAATCATTATAATTTAGATTCAAATGCATTTTCATTTTAACACAGTACTTAATAATTGTGAAGTGCTGTGTAAAAATTGCATCGACACAATAATAATTTTTATCAAGTGAGTGTTGCCACAGGAATTGAAATTCTGACCTATGATTCAATTACCAATGAAGCAAGCACTTTCCTCAGCACCAACAAATCAGCTGAAGAGAGTGAAGTTTAAAATATAAAATACATTAAATACCCAGCAATAATGTTATCACAAGGTCAAGCATATACTATCATTCATGTAATTATTGGTATGACATGGAACATGGAAATGTTCAGCACAGTAACAGGCCCTTCAGCCCACAATGTCCATGCTGAACATGATAACAGGTTATACTAATCTCATTTGCCTGCATATAATGCGTATCCACCCCACCCCACCATTCCCTGCATATCCATGTTTCTATCTAAAAGCCACTTAAACGCCACTATCGTATCTGCCTTCAACATCATCCTCAGCAATGCGTTCCAGGTGCCCACCATTCCATGTGTAGTTACTTGTCTCGCACATCTCCTTTAAACTTTGCCCCTCTCATCTTAAACTGATGCCTTCTAGTCTTTGGCATTTTCACCCTGGGGAAAAAGTTCTGACTGTCGACCCTTCCTATGCCTCTACTAATTGTATATACTTCTATCAGGTCTCCCCTCAACCTCCAACATTCCAACAACTTAGGTGGGGCATGTTGTTGGCATGGTTGGGTCGAGGGGCCTGTTTCCGTGTTGTATGCTTTTATGGCTCTCCTTATAGCTAATGACATTTGAAACTTTCCACTGAAATAGCGAGAGCATAATGTATGACAAATTCCTTTACAAGTCTTAAGTCTCTGCATTATGTGTCTTTGGTCCATCTCTCTTGTTGTCATCCATCTTCCTCTATCTAGACCTCCTCCAGACAGATTAAATTTAAAGAGCAAACATTCACCATTCTCCATGCAATGACACTTACACCATCACAGTCTCCACCCATAGACACTTGTTACTCCTCCCCCTTCTCTGTAATTTAAGACACATTTAAATTTTTTGCTTTTCCATTTCTGATGAAATATTAATCTGAAATATTAGTCTGAAGAAAGTGCCATCCCAAAATATTGCCCATCCAAGGATGCTGCCTGACTCCTCGAGTTACTCCAGCACTTTCTGTTGCAGATCCTTGTGTTTAGTCAGAAATATAAACTCTGTTTCTCTCTCTACAGTGACCCATCGTGTAATTCTAGCAATTCTGTTTTTATTTTTTATTTTGACCATTCCTTTCAAAATAAAGCATTTTTGATTTAATTCATGAAAAATCTGTGAAATTCCATGTTGATTCCTTTAGGGCAATAAAGCCTCCTTATACATTGTGATTTCCTTTAATTAGGCTTAGGTTTAGTCTTGTCATGTGTACTGTGAAAGTTTTGTTTTGCATGCTATCCAAACAAGCTCAAGTACAATAGATAGAGCAAAGGGGAAGATACTGAGTGCAGAATATAGTTATCAGCATGTTGCGCATCAGTTCCATAGATAAAGTTCAATCTCCACAATGTGGTAGAGGTGACTTGGATAGTACCCTTGCTTCTGGAAAGACCATTCAGAAGACTTTTGACAGATGGGAAGAGGCTGTTCCTGAGTCTGGAGGTGTGTGCTTTCAAACTTCTGTATCTTCGGCTGGATGGGTGCAGGGAGAAGAAAGCATGAGCCGGGGTGGGACGTGTTTGATTATGTTGGCTGCTTTTCTGAGGAGCATGAAGTGTAGATGGAGTCAATGGTGGGAATTCTGGTCTGTGTGATGGACTAAGCTACATTTACAACTCTCTGCAATCTTAGCCAACTAGCGACCTATCTGCTTAACGTTCAATGATTGAACATGTGAATGTGTTTTCTGAGGATCTCCAATAGATTTTATATTCTCATTATATGTTCAAAGAGTTTATTAGAAGTGATGACCATGAAAAAAAAAAGATATTTCATTTAGATCTGCCTTTAGTTCACTCTGTTGGCATTGATATTCACATTGAATGAATTGATTGAAAGATATCGCATGGTTTTGGTTTTGGCTTAGGTTTCTTATTGTTACGTTTAGCGAGGCACAGTGAAAAGTTTTGTTTTGCCTGCTATCCAAACAGATTAGATATACTATACATAAATATAACCAGGTTAAACTCAAATATAATAGATAGAGCAGAGGAAGAGTGCAGAATAAAGTTCTCAACATTGTTGAGCATCAATTCCAGAGAGAATGTCCATTGTCTGCAATAGTGTAGAGATGAAACAGACAGTACTCTAGCTTATGGAAGGACCATTCAGAAGCCTGATAGTAGGTAAATGATAACTGATAACTGGCCTTCAGCCCATTGAGTGCATGCCAACTATCAATAGCCTGTTCACAAGTTTTATATAATCCCACTTTTGCATCCAATCTCTACATACTAGGGGCAATTTTACAGAGGCCAATTAACCTACTAACCTGCATGTCTTTGGGATGTTGGAGGAAACCCGAGCACTTGGACGAAACCCATTAGGTCACAGGGAGAACGTGCAAACTCCATACAGACAGCCCGAGGGCAGGATCTCTGGCGTCGAGATGAGGATCTAATCTGGGTACAATGAGATAGATTTAAATATTTTGGCCAGCTATGGAAATGGTGACACACATTTAACAAATACCAGCTCGATAGTTGAAAATAAAGTTGAAATATTTAACCTCACTCTAAGAAATATTTGAACATATTATACTTACTATTAGAGGAGCCGAATCATGAAAATCAGTTATGTGTCAGGTACTCTGAAATCCCCCTCCATTGCTTATCCCCACTATCCCAGCACAACCACCATCAGATACAGAGCAGAATCTATCCACAACAAGTCTATCAAAATGATATTTAATTTTGAACATTAAATCGCCCCTTCACTTTGTATACTCCTGAGATATTTACACCTTTTAGAATGACCACATAACTGAAGTTCATCATCTTTAGTACCATTATTATTTTGACAGTTTAATATTCTATGTTGGAGTAACATTGTAAAATGACACCTACAGAATCTTATGTCAACTACTGTTCTCTTCCATTACCCCAAACGTTTCTCAAACAGAGGTCTATGGCCTTATGATTCAACGTGATACATTTTTGATTTGGTGAAAAAGAGAAAGGCTCTCCATTCGAGAAAAATGCCTTTGAAAAATAAAGGTTTATAAAAAATATACTAAATTCAAAGAGACATCTTTGATTGATGTTGAAATGTAGTTTCTCCAAATAGTGTATAATATTACTGTTAAAACAAAAAAAAGCAGATCGATTGGCTGGTCTCTTCTTAAGTATCTTTGAACGATAACATTAAGGGAAGAAAATGAGTCAAGAAATGGGGATTAAGTCTCAGTCACCGCAGGTCAATAAATTGCATCAGCCAAATTGGATTTCATTGGTAAGTACTCTCCAAAGCCTACTAAAAATTATCTGAAGAATGTAATACTGTAGCTCAGTGCTTTCTTTTAAACCTCTCATCTATAATAGATCCAGACCTTTCATAATGCAATTGTAACACAATTAATTTCATAGATAATTTACCAGTTGAGGTCTATGACATTCTCCTTAACTTCTCAGGTATATCCTCATTACGATTAGATCACAAGAACTTTTCAACCTGATCCAAGTTTACTTCTCTTTATTTAATCACCGCTGTACAACTTAATTCAAGGTTAAGAAAACTCATCAATTATTAAAATAAATCATTCAAAGAACTGTTCCAAATATATATTTTTTGCACATCTGGCTTTTAAAAAAGTCACAAAGTGCTGGAGTAACTTAGTGGGTCAGGCAGCATCTTTAGAGAACATTGGTTGTAATGTTTTGGATCGGGAGCCTTCTTCAGACTGGTTGTGGTGGGGAGAGGTGGGGGCAGGACAAAGCCTGGTAAGTGATTTATGAATAGACACAAAATGTTGGTGTTACTCAGCGGGACAGGCAGCATCTCTGGATAGAAGGAATGGGAGATGTTTCAGGTCGAGACCCATCTTCAGACTGAGCGTCAGGGGAGAGGGAGTTATGCAGGTGAGAGAAATTTGATTGGCAAATGGGTGGACAAAGGCTAGAGATGAAAGTGAGACCTGAAATGTTGTCTATCTGGAGATGCTGCCTGACCCGCTGAGTTACTCCAGCATTGTCTTTTGTACACCAACATCTGGAGTTCCTTATGTCTCCATTTAAAAAAAAAACATTGGTTGAGAAAAGGCATCTTTAATAATAAAAGAGGTGAGAACATTTTGCATGTAAGGCTCAGTTTTGTGCAGAAGCCAAACTTACTAAATAGCAAGTGATTTAAAAGTCTCTAATGGAACCAAAACGTATAATATTTTGCCTAAAAGGGATGATTCATTTTGCCGGCGAAGCAAATTGTATGATCTTTGCCATTCTTGGTCAAAATTTTGCAGTTGTAACCAAGGCAAAGCTGATGGATATAACAGCAGTTGCAGGAATTCCTAACCTGCGCAGTTTAATGACGAACTCCTGACAGCACTGTCATGAACTTAGTGTTCATTCACGGGTTGTGCTGTTTTGCAGTTTTCTCTGGTTTAATGAAATGGAAATCAATGGCTTGATGACTAGTTCAAGTGCTGACAAACCATTCTTGCTGGAAATACTCTGAACATGTTCCATGGTGATATACAGCACAGAAGTAGGCCCTTCGGCCCAACTTGTCCATGCCGACCAAAATGTCCCATTTAACCTAGTCCCATTTGCCAGTGTTTGATCCGTATCCCTTCCTATCCATGTACCTGGCCAACTGTCTTGTAAATGCTGTTATTGTACTTGCACCAACTACTTCATCAGGCAGCTTGTTCCCTATAACTGACCATCTTGTGTGTGAAAAGGTTGCCCATCAGGTTCCTAATAAATCTTTCCCCTCTCACCTTAAACTTGATGCCTCCACCCTTGGAAAAAGACTGTGAAATCACCCTATCCATTACCTCATGATTTTATATACCTCTCCAACATCACCCCTCAGTTTCATGTGTTTCAAGTAATAAAGTCCCAGCCACCTAATCTCCCCTTGTAGTTTAGGCCCATGAGTCTGGGCAATGTTGTTGTATGAGTTGCAACCTTCAAGTCATCATGACAACTTAGTAAACTAGCTGGCACCTGAAAAACAAACCTAATTTTATTGATGTCAATTCCAATCTGTATGTTTTTTAGGGTCACAAAATCAAAATAGAAAAGGTGGGTATATTAATGGAAATAAATTGTTGATAATTGGAGCTTAGTTTTTAATTGATATTTGTAGCTGCACCTTTTTGTCCACACTAGTATTAATCCCTACACAAATTCTTTCAAAATATGTGGATAGATTAAGGATCAGGAAAAAAGTATCACATATACTGGAATCTAAACTAAAAATGAAAATGCTGGAAGTACTCACCTGGTCAAGCAGTATGTGTGGAAAGGGAAACCAGGGAGACAACTTTCTTTTGCAGTGTTCTTCCAGCATTTCTGTTTTTGTTTGGTGTGAGGAAGAATCACTGGAAAATTCAGATGTGCTCCAGTTCCAAGGTACTGTGTGCTACTGGCCAGACATTACACAATCAAAACTTCATGCATAAGGCACAATAAGGAGGCCAGTTAAGTCTGGGCTTTATAAACTCATAAAGTATGGAAACAGGCCATTTGGCCCAACTCGTTCATGCTGTCAAAGATGCCCCATCTAAGCTAGTCCCATATGCCTGCATTTCACTCATATCCCTCTAAACATTTTCTATCCATGTACCTGTCCAAATGCCTTTTAAATGAGCATTTAGGTGGCATAGAGGTAGAATCGCTGCCTTACCGCACCAGAGACCCGGATTCGATCCTGACTATGGGTGCTTGTCTGTATGGAGTTCGAATGTTCTCCCTGTGACCTGTGTGGGTTTTCTCCTGGATCTTGGGTTTCCTCCCACACTCCAAAGATGTACAGGTTTGTAGGTTAATTGGCTTGGTTTAATTGTAAATTGTCCCTTGTGTGTGTAGGATCGCGTTAGTGTATGAGGATCTCTGGTCGGCACGGACTCGGTGGGCCGAAGGGGCTGTTTCCGCGTTTTTTCTCTAAACTAAACTAAACTAAATCCTGTTATGGTACCTGCCTCAACTACCTCCTCTGGCATTCAACCTGGCACCAGTTAAGTCTGGGTGTTTTATCGGAGACACAAGGAACTGCATATGCTGGAATCCTGAGTAAAACACAAAGTGATGTCAGGCAGCATCTGTGAAGCAAAATGCATTGGACCGGACCCTTGGGCCGGACCCTTCTCGAGAGGGATGAAAGCTGGAAGAAAGGTGGGGGCAGGATAAAGTCTGGCGATGGGTGGATACAGAAATTTAAGAGAACTAAATGGAAGCCGTGATTAATTCTTTGTCCCTGATGCAGGGCTATTTGGTCAGTTATAACAGTTCTGCTTCACTTTACTGGCTGCAATTAACAATCTTTTCAGATTCAGATTAAAATAGGTCAATGTTATGCTAAGTAAATTCACCGAGGCGATCAGACAGATTAGCCTCTTGTTTGTTTTTTATTTTAGATAGTATTTAGAGTATAAAATCGTGAGGGGAAATAGATAGGGTGAATGCATGGAATCTTTTTCACAGTGTAGTGGAGTCAAGATCTAGGGCGCATAGGTTTAAGGTGAGGGGGGAAAGATTTAATAGGAACTTGAGGGGCTATTTTTTCACACAGCGGGTGGAAGGTATATGGAACATACTGCCTGAGGAAGCAGTTGAGGCGGGCACATATATGGATAGGAAAGGTATAGATAGATGGATAGGAAATGTTGAGAGGGATATGGGGCAAATGCAGGAAAATGGGACCATCTTAGATTGCTGAGGTTGGCATGGACAAGTTGGGTTGAAGGGCCTGTTTCCATGCTATGTGACGCAATAAATTTATTTGTGTTCAGGGTCGACTCTGGAAATCCATTCAATCAGGCTCTTCACCTTATGTTGTTGACTTCTGTTTTTTTTATGCGGGAGTGCATGAATTCCTGGATTTCTACCTGTGATGTTTTGGATCTGGACCCTTCTTCAGACTGATTGTGTGTCTTTTTTTGTAAACCGGTTCATTGTGTCTCAGTAATTCAAACAGTTTTGCAATTGCCATCCATTTGTCATGCAAGTTGTTTAATGGACAAAAAATAAAATTGCATCGCAATAAATGGGTTAATTAGATCAATGCATTTATTATTCCTTTTAAGTTTAATACTTATTTTCAATGTCATGCTTTTTGTGCTAAATCTACAATCCTTTTTTTGGTATACATTTCTATCTTAATTAAATATATCCCCAATTTTTACACCGTTCGAGCGACTACGGTGATATCTGGTATTTCTTTGCTTTAAGTACTGATAGCGGCATTATTAACAAAGCTCAAAAGGAGCAGAAAACTGGCATGGCTAATTCAGGCTAATTAGTATGGTGGGAGCTGCGCCTTGTTCTTCAGAGGTTCCCATGCCCTTGCATGCCTCTACCTGATTGCCTTGTCCAGGAGCGAACCCAGGAGGCACTTCCAATTATATCATAACCTCTCAAAACACCAAGCCACTCAGGCTAATTTTATCCTATTAAACATACTGAAGGATTCAGAAAAAAAAAATCCCTCCATGCACCAATTACCAGTTGCTTCAGTGAACATCTCCACAGTTCTTTATGTTACTGTACTCGTCACTTGCCCTTTCCTTTTTAATGCAGTAGAGTTGGATTAAATACAACAGAACACTGACTGCCTTTTTGACAACTTGCCTCTGTGGATTTTGACTCAACTCACTTCATCAGGTTGCTGAACACTATAAGCACCAACTAAACTACAAACTATGAACTGTTGTCCCGGTTGCAGTAGGGACTTTGGGGTTTTGTTTTTACACTAATATTGTTTTTTTTAAATTTAATGAACTTTCATTTGTTTATTGTGTTATCTATGAGTACTGCGTTTACAGATCCGTTATGCATGTCTGAATTTCCCCTGCAAGTAAGAATTTAATTGTGCTGTTCTGTTTTCGGCATATATGACAGTTAAACATGCTTGTTCCCATTCCTACTGATTCGCCTTCCCCCCTCTCCATCCCCCACTTTCACCCATTCACACCAGTCCCCCCAACCCCCAATTCATGCCAAAATAAAGGAAAAATACGGCAGCATAATTAATTATTTCTCTTGATAAAATCAGCACATCATTATCTCTCAGACAATTGCCTTTATGCATAAGAGTTGACATCTAAACAAGATTCTCCTATCTCGGTCTGGGCCCTAACGATCTTGCAAAGCCTAATCTGATAGCGTCAATGTTTAGTTCCATTAGCAGCTAAAGTCAGAGAGTCCACAACTCATTCCACTGAGAGTAAATAAAGAATTTCAAGGAAGAGGTGGGAAACAATGGGATAAGCTGCTGAAACAATTTTGTCATCAGACGCTAAGAGTTTACGTGCTGCTGATTTACCTCCCACTACCACTTTAATTCTGTTTAAGATAACAACCCCCCCAGTGAAACATTATAACACCAGCATTTATTTGTTTTCCCACCTTTCTGACCAATGCAGGTGTGAACTCATCAGAGTCAAGTGAGTTGCTGCAATCAGTTAAAATAAAAGTTTTTGACAATAAACTTTACATTTGTAAACTTTCCACAAAGCAAGCCAGGAAGGCGTCTGATTTCCTTGCAATAGCCATCGTCACCAGAGTTTCACTTACATTATAAAAAACTACGACAGAGACACAAGGAACATCAGATGTTAATCTACTAAAAAAGCCACAAAGTGCCGGAAAACATGAATAGGTGAGGTTTTGCATCGGGACCCTTCTTCAGACTGACCCGAAACGTTGCTTATTCATGTCCTCCAGTGATGTTGCCTGCCCAGCTGAATTACTCCAGTGCTTTATGAAAAATTAAGTTGCTTGATTAAAAAACAAATAACATGATCGTTTTTTTTGGTGCATCAATTGTTTTACTTCAGTAACGGTAACAAGATTGTTGATTGCTGGAAGATCTGTTCTTCCTTGAACTGTGAATTGATCAGTTTCCCTCTACTTGCACACTCCTCCGCTTGATGGAATTTGTCGTCACCTTCAACAACTTCTCCTTCGACTCCTCTCAGTTTCTACACATTAAAGGTGGAGCCATGGACCCCAGCTATGCCAGCCTTTTTGTCAGTTACGTCGAACTATCCTTGTTGCAAATGTACACTGGCACAATTCCCCAATTACTCCACTATATCGATGACTGCATCGGGGCTGTCTCCTGCATCCGTGCAGAACTTGTTGATTTCATTAACTTTACCACTATCTTCCACCCTGCCCTCAAATTCACTTAGACTATTCCTGACACATCTCTCCCCTTCCTTGATCACTCTGTCTCCATCACAGGGGACAGACTATCGACTAATGTCCACGACAAATCTACTGACTCCCACAGTTATCTTAATCACACTTCCTCCTACACTTCTCCTCTTGCAAAGATGCTGTTCCTTACTCTCAATTTCTCCAGCTATGCTACATCTACTCCCAAGATGAGGCTTCCGAGACGTCATCATTCTTAAGTAAACCTAGTTTCCCCCTGCTGACATGTATGGATCGCTCACCCACGTCTCCTCTGCATTGGCTACTTCTGTTCTTGCTCCCACTCCCCCCCCAGATGGAACAATGATAGAGTTCCCCAGGTCCTCATATTTCACCCCACCGGCCTCCGCATACAACACATCATCCTCTGACATTTGCGTCATCTTCAACGTGATCCCACCACCAGTCACATATTCCCACCCCCACCCCTTTCTGCCTTCCACAGAGACCACTCCCTCCACAATTCCACCTTGGTTCACTCCTCTCTTACCACCCTCTCTCCAGGTACTTTTCCCTGCAACTACAGGAGATGAAACACCTGTCCCTATACCTCCTCCCTCACCTCCATCTAGTACCCCAGCAAGCCTTCACAAAGGTTTACATGCACCTCCTCTAACCTCATCAACTGCACCTGGTGTTTCCGATGTGGACCTGTACATTAGCGAAATCAAGCGTAGACTCGGTGACCATTTCGCTCAGTCCGCAAGGGCCTCTTGATCTCCCAGTTGCTAACCATTTTAACTCCTCTTCCCATTCTCATACAGGCCTTTCTGTCCTGGGCCGCCTCCATTTCCAGAGTGAAGTCACATGCAAACTGGAGAAACAGCACCTCATATTCCACTTGGGGAGCTAACAAACCACTGGTAAGACCATTAAATTCTCCAAGTTTAGATAACTAACTAAACCCCCCCTCCTTCCTTCATCCCCCACAACCACCCCCCTATTTCCCTTCCCCCCTCCCTTCTGTCCCATGTCTGGACACCCCTCCTCTTCCATCTACATTCCTTCCTCTAGCTTCATAATCGCAACTTTTCAATCCTTGTGTCTCACACCTTTCTTTTTATCTCTGACCTTTAGCCAACCATCTGCCTATTAACCCCCTCCCCCACCTCATCTGTATCAACCTACTACCTGCCAGGCTTTGTCTTGGTCCTCCTCTCTTCCTGCCTTGTTCCCCCCCACCCCCCCCCCTCCATCCCATAATCAGTCTGAAGAAGGGTCCAGGCCTGAAACATCACCCGTCCATGTTCTCCAGAGCTATTGCCTGACCCGCTGAATTACTCCAGTATTTTGGTCTTTTTTTGTAAACCAGCCTCTACAGTTCGTTGTTTCTACAAGAATTTTGTTGCTGTTATTCCTTTTTATGGCGTGAATTCTGGATGGAACAATGGCACAGCTGGCAGAGTCGCTGCCTTATAGCGTCAAAGACCCGGATTCGATCCTGACCTCGCCTGCTGTCTGTGGAGTTTAACTAAATTGAACTGAGTTTGCATGTTCTTCCTGTGACCACATGGGTTTCCTCTGTGGTCCAATTTTCTTCCATATCCCAAAGACGTGCAGGTTTGTAGGTTAATTGGCCTTTGTAAATTACCCCTAGTGTGTCGGGAGTGGATGAGAAAGTGGGAATAACATAGAACTAGAGTGGATGGGTGATCAGTGGTCAGTGTAGGCTTTGGAGGCCAGAGAGCCTGTTTTCATGCTGTCTCTCTAAACTAAACGAAGACAAATTGCATTGTACTGCAAATTATAAATCCTTTTCCTCATGTATTCATTAAAAAATATGTCGTATCAAGTAAAACTTTCTAAGCTCTGTCAACCATTCAAATTGTTGTTGTAGTTTTAACCAATTCAAACTAGTTGAAAAAAATCAGTAACTTCTTCATTTCAATGCAATAACTATTTTTACATTCACATTATAGACAATCAATCCTGCATGCAACAGTTACGAGTCTTGTTATCTAATCAATGACAGATTATAAGGCTCATATTTTCACTGAAGCTTTCAAACCTTGCAAAGGTTTTCAGTAAATTTTAAGGATCAAATATCATTCAGTAGAAATTGTGAAATAGACCCAGTTGCTAATCTCATACATTACTGTTTGCATTTGCACAGAATAACTTTATATTCGGTAATCATAAATGCAGTGAGTTGCCTTGAAGTAGTAGTGGTAACTACTTTAAGAGGAGTGTTAGGAATCAGCTTTGCACCAATTTCAGTAGCAATATTGCTGCGCACACTCTTCTGAATGAGAATTTTTTTTCAAGTTAGCACAAGCAATTTAACAAAGATATTAATTGCAATTTTTGTTCTGGTTAACAGCCCCTCTGAGGCATTTTTAAAGAATACACCCAAACTAAATCAACAGTATTATACAAATAGTTGTGGTCAACTTTCTTTACATCAGGTATTGACAGAACACTTTGTGAACACGCAGCTTTGGTAAAATGGCTAATCTCTTTTTAATTGCCAATCACATTGGTCAAGAACCCATCTTGTGCTCTTAGATCTGACATACAGAGGAAAGACAGAGCAAATTGGAGCTTTGCTCCCCTGCTGGAAGATTGTCCTATTTTTAATATAGGGTCATCAACGGCAAAGAAAGAAAACTGATAGTCAGCGAGTCACAAAACCTCTAACTAGTGAACCACACTGCGTTGGAGATGCCAACTTTACATCGCTATATCACGATGATTAGTCTGCAAATGGAAAGTTCATGGAGATGAGTAAACAAATTACAATCATTCAAAAAATAACAGTTTTGAAAGAGACTTTTCTTTCAAATTCTAATGATTGGTTAGGCATATTCTGCATTGTGGTCACAGATGATTTTAAATCAGTTGCCCAAAATGTTATAAGCAGTAAAACTAGTAACGATTGCTAAAAGTATTTTAAGAGCACAAAAAAAATTAAACAGACAATTAAGAAGCAGTGCAAAGTTTACTGATGACCGAATGATTAGGATGTATATTGGAGGCTGAAGAGAGTAAATCCAATTGGACACAAAAAAAATTGAAAACGAGGTGAAAAATTGCAAGATCAAGGTGACATGTTGGTGTAAATGTAATCAATGAAAAACAACAAATGCCAGGGAACAAAGCTGTAATCTTAAAAAGCAAACAGCAAGTAGGAGGCATTACCAGAGCATAAAATCTCACCCTCAGTATGCATCACTAACTTCACTGAGGTGCACCAGTCACACTGGGAACTTGTTAAATCCAATGGTTACAGAAGCATTATCCAGGCCCTCTCATAAGAAAAGTCAAGACAAGAGTCAAGAGTGCTTCATTGCCATATGTACTGCCAATGGAACAATGAAATCCGTACTTGCTGCAGATTAACAAGCCCGTATATGCAATAATACACAAATAACTATACAATAATCATTGATACAATAAATTAATAATCAGTAATACTAGACCAGGGGTCTCCAAACTATGGCCCACAGGCCACATCTGGCCCACCATGAGATTTTATCCGGTCCGCAGCAAGCTCTTAACATGTTCCGTGCGGCGGGCTAGAAGCGAGTTCGGTATCTCAACTGAGCATGAGCCGGTCATAGGTCGCGCATGTTAAGCCTTTTTTTCCAGCTGAACGGCTGCTTGTAAACAACCCTTAATTTCATCGTTCTTTCCATTTTTTCTTCGTAGAAGTAAGAAAATAATGTTTTCAAAACTGTTAATTTGGTGTATATATGCATAATTAGTAAAAACTACGATGATTTTGTAGGTTTTTTTGCTTGATGCAGCGAGTTCCCCTCAACTCTCCCCTTTAACTTGTCCCGGAGCCATGGAACCGCGGCGGTGGGGACTGGAGACAGAAGCTGCAGGCGAAGGTTTACCGGAGAGCGCATCACCATTGACCCAGAGCCGGGACAAGGCGAGAGATCGCAGCGCCACCTCGCAAACAACAAACTCAAGGAAACTTCCCTCCTCTCACCCGCTGCTCACCCCTTTCTGAACAACAACTACAATACTTGTGTTTGTTCTTATTTCATTGCATTAGAGGGAGATGGGGCCGGGGAATAGAGTGGAGGAGCGGAGCAGATCTTGCTGGCGCTGGGAGAGAGAGAGGGAAAGAGAGAGAGAGAAGGAGGGAGCAGCCCCCACACGTGGCGGCGCTCCTTCACCGGACCCTCTGACACCCTCCCCCTTCTCACGCTCCCGCTGCTCCCTCTACCCCGACTCTCTCCTGCCCCTCTCTCTCTCCCCCCCCCCTCTCTCCCCCCCCTCTCTCCCTCTCTCTCCCCCCTCTCTCTGACATTTCTTTATTTTTTCCTACGGCCCGCAAAAATGTGCCAAATATATAATGTGGCCCTCATGCTGAAAAGTTTGGAGGTCCCTGTACTAGACAACTAGAACATAATAGGGCAAAACTGAAGTCTGTTGTCTAACCAAAGGCAAAGTCCATTGAAGATGATAGTTGCCGAGGTTAGAGTTGTCGAGTGTTTGAGATGGTTGCTGGGGAGAAGCTGCTCTTGAAGCTGGTGGTCACGGTTTTCGGTTTCCATTTTCTTCCCAATGGTATTAGCGAGACGAGACTGTGGTCAGGGTGTTGTGGTGTTTTTGAGGATATTGACTGCCTTTTTTGAGGCAATGCCTCCTATAGATCTTTTTGATAGTGGGGTGGTCACTAAACATGATTGACTAGGTAGCGTTCATCACTTTCTATGAAATCTACAAAGATACGGTATAAGAGGGAACCAATGTCTTTGACACTGTACCCTGGCAACTTCAGACAGGAGGGAAGGATGATGGCACAATGATAGGATATTAAAAAAATTCAATTAACCGTAATGCGATTAAATTGAGTAGAAAATGCTGCAAAGGTAATGTTTAACTTTAGATCCCTCCACTACTGGATGGTTTACATCCACATTACAGAGTATTTGTGTCTAAGGCCCAGCTCCCAAATAGAAATGTAACCAATCCTCTTATCCTTATCAGAGAATGGGAGACTCATGATAAGCAACCAAAAGCTGAGTCATCTTCTTGAAAAATGGGGATGCATGTCAATTCTTTGATTAAAGTCACAAGGGTATTTTTCATATGGAGAAAACAGCCAATGAAACAATAGCTAAAAAAGGTCTCCACCTACAAAGAGTACCAGAACTGCAGCATTAACATCATTAGAGTAAAACACATGTGCTGGATGCATTCAGCGGATCAGGCAGCATCCGTGGAGGGAATGGACAGGTGACATTTCAGGTCGGGATCTCAGTCTGATGAAGAAGAACCCTGTCTCTTCCCTCCACAGATGCTGCCTGACCTGGCGAGTTCCTCCAGCACTTTGTGTTTTGTTTAAGGTTCCAACACTTGCAATAAGAGCTTTGGATAATCTCAGAATTAATTTCAGTTACTGGATTTTACAGCGCTTTTCTTAACTTGGAGGAGAAGGTAATCTGATGTTGGATGGTTTAGAAAAAATCAGGTAGATAACAAACCCAGGTTTAGTTTAGCATCAACATACGTTATCATTTGAAGGCTAAATGCTTACTTCCCATCTATGGAAGCTTATCTTAAGTCGAACGTCTAGCAATCTCTAGTTTACAACTTTCCTGCACTAATTCAGTGTGGATTAGATGAATGAAACAGCATTTTATGTTGTGATCTTCATAGTTCAGATGCTCTCTGTTTGTTATAAATAGAATTATGTAAGTTTTTTCATGAAAGGCATCATCCTTAGTTAATGCAATACATTTATGCAGTGAATCACTGCAAATTAATAATTTCAAATGAATATTGATGGTAATATTATCAATAAAGTACATATAGCATTAAACAAACATTATGTTATCCTGTTTGCATGGCCATTATTTTAAATAATAGAGATGAATATTGATTATACAAGAATTGGAAAACATCCTGAAACAAGACCTAGCTTTTCAGTGTATTTAATGACAAAACTACAAACAAATCCTATTACATAAAGTGCTGGATGAACTCAGCGGGGCAGGCAGCATCTATGGAGGGAACAGACAGGTGACATTTCAGGTCAGGACCCTTCTTCAAACTGATCCCATTATCTTTCTACTCCATGTTTTTCCATGTAGCAACGGATGAATTTCTCTGATTCTATGGACAACCCGGATTCACAGTAAACCTCTGAAATATTGCTAACACAAGTTTTTGTGTTCTCCAATCTAAAGCAAATGCAAAACTCTTTGTTTTACATAGCCTACTTTCACCATTAATGTAAGGGGTTGCTAGGAAAGCCATTTGAACGGGTGAAGTATTAACCCACAAACAATAACTTTTATCTTTGGATAGATGGGATTTGAGAAAGGATTAAACGTCTCAATAATTTTGAGATACAAGGAACTGCAGATGTTGGAATCCTGAGCAAAACACAAAGTGCTGGAGTAATGCAGCAGGTCAGGCAACACCTGTGGAGTAAATGGACAGGTGAAGTTTCAGATCGGGACCCTTCTTCAGACTGCTAGGAGCAGGCGGGAGAAAGCTGGCAAGGAGAGATGGGGGCAGGACAAAGCCTGACAAGTGATACACACAAAAAGCTGGAGTAACTCAGCGGGTCAGACAGCATCTCTGGAGAAAAGGAATAGGTGATGTTTCGGGTCGAGACCCTTCTTCAGACCAAGAGTCGGAGGAAAGGGAAACAAGAGATGTAGACGGTGATATCGAGAGACATAGAACAAATTAATGAAAGATATGCAAAAAAGGAACAACGATAAAGGAAGCGGTCTATTGTTTGCTGTGGGCGAGGTGAAAACGAGTCATGCAAACAATGAAACTAGTACAATGACTAGGATGGGGGAGGGATGGAGTGAGAGGGGATGCAATTGTTACTTCAAGTTAGAGAAATCAATAGTCATACCGCTTGGTTGTAAGCTGCCCAAGCGAAATATGAAATGCTGTTCATCCATTTTGCGTTTGGCCTCACTCTGAAAATGGAGGAGGCCGAGGAAAGAATGGTCAGTGTGGGAATGGGAAGGTGAGTTAAAGTGTTTGGCAACTGGGAGATCACATAGGCCCAGGCAGATTGAGCGAAGGTGTTCAGTGAAATGATTGCCCTGTCTACATTTCATCTCACCGATGTATGAGAGTCAGTTAGCTCCCTGGGCAAGTGATAGTTGGATATACATGAGGGAGGAAGGGATTGACAAATCAGTGAACAAAGGCCAGAGATGTAAAGGAGACAAAAGGGTGTCAGACAAGGAGAGAAGAGGAGTGAAATGTAAAGCCAGATGGAGGGATTTAGGTAGAAGAGGATGGGAGTGGGGGGGGGATAAACAGACGGATTAGTGAGAGAGATGGGCGTGCACCAGGGTGGGGGGTGGGGGGGAGGGAGGGAGGAGATGGGCGTGCACCAGGGTGGGGGGGGGTGGGGGGGGAGGGAGGAGATGGGCGTGCACCAGGGTGGGGGGGGTGGGGGGTGGGAGGGAGGAGATGGGCGTGCACCAGGGTGGGGGGGGGTGGGGGGTGGGAGGGAGGAGATGGGCGTGCACCAGGGTGGGGAGGAGGGGGGAGATGGGCGTGCACCAGGGTGGGGGGGGGGGGAGATGGGCGTGCACCAGGGTGGGGGGGGGGGGGAGGGGGGGAGGGAGGAGATGGGGAAGCATTAAATTTGCTTATTTCAATCCTGGGCACAGGCAGACCAATAGTCGCTACAGGCACAAGGACTAAGTGCACGAGGACCTGGTGAACAGTCAAGGTTAGGTACAAGTCTTAATTGACATTGATTCTTACTAATGGACAGAGGGGTGTGGTGCAGTGCCTGAGGGTAGCGGGACAACTACAGGGCTCTGGCACTTAAAGACGCATTCACTGAGCTGGACAAATCATGTAGAGTTATTAACCTCTCCCTGTGTACTTACATTACTGACCTGAAAACTTGACCCCTGGGGTTTTCCACCCTCCCCAACCCACCCCTCCCACTGCCTTCTGACAATGTCACTGAACAGTATAGCACAGGCCCTCCTGCCCATAATGCCCGTGATTAACATAATGCAAGTTATGCACTTGATGCCTATACGGTGACCCATATCCCTCAATTCCATGCATACCCAAGTGCCTATCTAAAAGCCTCTCAAATGCCACTATTATGTCTACCTCCACCACCACCTCAATGGTTCCGGGCACCCACCACTCCCTTGTGTAAAAAAACATGCTCCACACATCTATGCCCTCTAATCTTTGACATTTCCACCCCGCAAAAACGATTCTGTGCCTGTCCTATCTACACCTCTCATAGTTTTACATACTTTTATAAGCTGGCCATGAATATAAAGAAGAAATATAAAAAAGCTTCTTTAGGTATGTTAAGAGAAAAAGATTACTAAAGACAAATGTGTGTCCCTTGAAGGCAGAAACGGGTGAAATTATTATGGGTAACAAGGAAATGGCAGAAGAGTTGAACAGGTACTTCGGATCTGTCTTCTCTAAGGAAGACACAAACAATCTCCCAGATGTACTAGTGGACAGATGATCCAGGGAGACAGAGGAACTGAAAGAAATTTGCATTTGGTGAGAAATAGTATTGGGTAGACTGATGGGACTGAAGGCTGATAAATCCACAGGGCCTGATGGTCTGCATCCAAGGGTACTCAAGGAGGTGGCTCGAGAAATTGTGGAAGCATTGGTGATCATTTTCCAATGTTCTATAGATTCGGGATCAGTTCCTGTGGATTGGAGGGGAGCTAATGTTTTCCCACTTTTCAAGAAAGGAGCGAGAGAGAAAACGGGGAATTATAGACCAGTTAGCCTGACATCGGTGGTGGGGAAGATGCTGGGGTCAATTATTAAAGAGGTAATAACGACGCATTTGGAAAGCAGTAAAAGGATTGGTCCAAATCAGCATGGATTTATGAAGGTGAAATCCTGCTTGACTAATCTTCTGGAATTTTTTGAGGGTGTGACAAATAAAATGGATGAAGGAGAGCCAATGGATGTAGTATATCTAGACTTTCAGAAAGCCTTTGATAAGGTCCCACACGGGAGATTGGTGAGCAAATTTGAGCACATTGTATTGGGGGTAGGGTATTGACATGGATAGAGAATTGGTTGGCAGACAGGAAGCAAAGAGTAGGAATAAACGGGTCGTTTTCAGAATGGCAGGCAGTGGCGCGTGGAGTGCCGCAAGGCTCGATGCTGGGGCCGCAACTATTTACAATATATATTAATGATTTGGATGATGGAATTAGAAGTAACACTAGCAAGTTTGCAGATGACACAAAGCTGGGTGGCAGTGTGAACTGTGAAGAGCATGTTAGGAGGTTGCAAGGTGACTTGGACAGGTTGAGTGAGTGGGGAGATGCAGGGCAGTTGCAGTATAATGTAGATAAATGTGAGGTTATCTACTTTGGCGGGAAAAACAAGGAGACAGATTATTATCTAAATTGTGTCAGATTAGGTAAAGGGGAAGTGCAAAGAGACCTGGGTGTCCTTGTACAGCAGTCAATGAAAGTAAGTGTGCAGGTACAACAGGCAGTGAAGAATTTTAATGGCATGTTGGCCTTCATAATGTCCTTGTAATTGAGGCAGTGTTGCATAGGTTCACAAGGTTTATCCCTGGGATGGCGGGACTGTCATATGAGGAAAGATTGGAAAGACTGGGCCTGTATTCACCGGAGTTTAGAAGGATGAGAGGGGATCTTATAGGGACGTATAAAATTATAAAAGGACTGGACAAGCTAGATGCAGGAAAAATGTTCCGAATGTTGGGGGAGTCCAGAACCAGGGGGCACTGTCTAAGAATAAAGGGGAGGCCATTTAAAACTGAGGTGAGAAGAAACTTTTTCACCCAGAGAGTTGTGACTTTGTGGAATTCTCTGCCACAGAAGGCAGTGGAGGCCAATTCACTGGATGAATTTAAAAGAAAGTTAGATGGTAGGGGTTAGTGGAATCAAGGGATATGGGGAGAAGGCAGGCACAGGCTACTGATTGTGGATGATCAGCCATGATCACAATGAATGGCGGTGCTGGCTCAAAGGGCCAAATGCAGCAATGACTGGATTTAGTTGAGTTTAGTTTAGTTTAGTTAGAGATACAGTGCGGAAGCAGGCCCTTCGGCTCACCGAGTCCACACCAACTAGCAATCCCCGCACACTTACACTATCCTACACACACTACGGACAATTGATATTTATACCAAGCACATTTGTAGAGCTTTTACTTTACAAGCCAGAGACCCGGGTTCAATCCTAACTTCAAGTGGTGTCTGTGTGGAGTTTGCACGTTCTCCCTGTGACCCCATGGAAATCCATGGATTTCCTCCAGGAGCTCCAGTTTCTTCCCACATCCCAAAGACGTTAGGGTTTACAGGTTAATTGTCCTCTGTAAATTGCCCCGAGTCGATATGGAGTGGACGTGAAAGTGGGATAACACAGCATGGTTGTGAATGGGTGATCGATGGTTGGTGTGGTCTCGGTAGGTCGAAGGGCCTGTTTCCATGCTGTATCTCTAAAACAGAAAATACCTTTACTCTTATAATCTTTATCAATTGAGTTAGCCATCTATCAATGGATAAATGTCCAGGTTTTAAATGGTAAAGCCAGATCACAGATGATAAGCCCACACTGCTGGTGTTAGTATGCAAGACAACCTCCAAACTATGCTGTACACGCCAAGTTCTTTGGAAAATGCTAGCTGAACCGTACTGAGTGATGAATTAATTGGACTTGGGGCTTAATCCAACAAGGTAGTTAAGGTAGCAAACTCTGACGACTTAAAAATCTAAAAGACTGTAATCATGAGTTATTATATTTACCCCTTACATTAAATCTGTGTTAGTGTGACCAACCCTTCTAGAGTACTAACACCGCCTAACCTTTAAGCCCACAATAATTAGTTAAAATTACAGGGCAAGGAAGATGACAAAATGAGAAACACATAGATAAATTAAGAAAAACATTGTAACTATTGGAAATCCAAAACAAAAATTAGAGATATTAGAAATGGACGTCAGCAGTTAACCGAGAAAAGTGGGTTAATCGTAGAGAGCTGAGAAATGTGAAGCACACTACTTATGTTAATAGTTCAGTATTTCACAGTGACCCTGGGCTATTGCAATGTTTGACTGATTGATGGAAAGGTACAGCATTGTAACTGGCCTGTCGGCCCACCAAGTCCATACTGACCATTGATCACCCGTTCACACTAGTTTTATGTTATTCCACTTTCGCATCCACATCAGGGACAATTTACGGAAGCCAATTACCTTATAAAACCATATGTCTTTGGGATAGGAGGAAATAATAGCATCTGGAGAAAACCCATGAGGATCTCACAGGGAGGAGGTGTGGATTCCACACAGACAGCACCCAAGGTCAGTATCGAACCCAGGTTTCTGGTGCTGCGAGGCAAAAGGTGATCCACTTTTCAAATCCCACTATGATTGAAGTAAATCTAGAATTAGAGATCTAGCTCTAATAGTGAGAATTAAAATTGACGAGTGGTTCACTAATAGGGCACATTGAGAAATATCCTCCAGTTCCCAACACTGCGATAGCTCAGAGTGCCTTCTGAAATGGGTCACATTCCAACGTAAAGTGCTGTAAGGTGAAACTAGACAAACCACTGGCATTGACTCCTGTAAATCAGCATTAACATTATGAGGGCCTGAGCTATAGGGAGAGGTTGGACAGCCTATTTTATTCATTGGAGCGCAGAAGGCCGAGGGATAGAGGTTTGTAAATCATGAGTGGAATTGACAGGGTGAATGCACATAGTTTTTTTTTCCTGGGATAGGGGCACCAGAACTAGAGAGCAGAGATTTAAATTGAAAGGAGAAAGATTTAATAGGAACCCGAGGGGCAACAATTTCACTCAGAAGGTGGTGCGTATTCAGAATGTGCTGCCAGAGGAGATAGCTGAAGGACTCCATTGTCACTGCATGCAGGAGGAGTGATGGTGGAAGGAGCCGACGGCATCGCACTGGGCCAGGTCAACCACTACTGCATCGATTCAGTGCCGCCAGGACACCAGGCCTCAAAGGGAGAAAATAAGAAATTGCCTTGGGACCAGATCGGACTTTTCAGAGACTTGAAAGTTGCAAGATGACACCGGAATGTAGTAACTCTGCGTGTCGTTCCAGAAGACAGTCTATTGTACTCATGTACAGAATGATTTGACTGGATTGCCTGCAGAACAAGCGTTTCACTGTATCTTTGTATATGTGACAATAAATAAACTACACTAAACAATTCCACCATGACAGCCACATCTCCCAAATAAACATCTAACCAGTATGGAGTAGGTGGATTTCCATCATTGTGGCCATTGTTGAACCACTATATCAAGTTACACTCACTCCCAGCATTAAATCTCTCCTGTTTTAGAATCAGCAGACAGTAGAAATTTCTATCTCTTTTCTCCTTCTCCTTACCAACACGCCTTCCTTGTGCCCTCATTCAGAGAGCCGTGAATTGCCACCAGGATGTTTGTGAGCAGTGGTGGAAGGACAATTTACCACGGAGCAAAAAAACAGTTGGATTGTCAGAAGCTGAGGTAAACTGATAGAAGTTTATAAAAGATTAGTTTATTGCGGCATCATGTTCGACACAGACATTGTGGGCTAAAGGGCCTGTTCCCGTGTTGTACTGTTCTATGTTCTAAAATTACAGTAACATGGATAGGGTAGACACCCAGAACCTCTTTCCTAGGGTGGAAATGACAATGATTAGGGGGCACAGCTTTAGGGTGAAAGGAAGAAAGTTTCAAGCAGATGTGCAGGGCAAGTTTTTTTACACAGAGAGAGGTGGGTGCCTGAACACGCTGCCTGGGGTGGTGGTGGAGGAAGATATGACAGTGGTGTTTAAGAGTCTTTTAGATAGGCACATGGATATGCAGGGAATGGAGGGGTATGGTTCACATGCACGCAGAGGAGATTAGTTTATCATGGCATTATATTCAGCGACGACATGGTGGGCCAAAGGATCTGTTCCTGTTCTGTACTGTTCCATATTCTAAGTCTGACAGCAATCAATTGGAATGGAATCATAATCATAATAATCATAATCATACTTTATTAGCCAAGTATGTTTTGCAACATACGAGGAATTTGTATGGAATGGAATACTTTATTGTCACATGTGACTAGGCACAGTGAAATTCTTTGCTGCATACCCAATGTATACAAATAGCAGCCACCTACGGCACTGTATTTGTGCAGCAAGTTTGACATTCAGACAAAAGTAATTCAAAAGAAGGTATGTTCCTTCCTTTAGGAATTAGCAATTTAATATTGTTCATTCACTGTTAATGTTTTAATGCCAATGATTTTACACCTCAATGAGAAAATGCCATGAACATCTCCAACCTACACCCTTTCTCTGAACTTCCATTCGCTTCACCCTTCACAGCTTCTTAAACTCTCCTTGCCGATTCTGATGAAAGGTCAGGGATCTGACACATTAACTCTGTTTCTCTCCCTACATCCACTACCTGACCTGCTGCGTATTTTCAACACTTATGCTTTCTATTTTAGATTTCCAGCCACTGCAGCCTTTTCACTTTTGATGAATGTTTCAGGGCAGTTTCACGTTATTTCCTTATTTCCAACCAGTGCTTTTTGTTGTAATACCGACACCTCTAAAAAGTTAAAAACTAGATTAATGTACTGCAGTAAAATGGAGATGCAAGAAACCATAGATTCTGATTAACAAAAAAAAGATACAAAGTGCTGGAGAAGCTCAGATTCCAGTCTGAAGAAGGATCCTGACCTGAAACGTCGCCTATCCAGGCTGTTCAATGATGCTGCCTGATCCGTTGAGTTACTCCAGCGCTTTACGCCTTTTGATGTACAGCAGCCAAGAACTGTGATATGCGTACTGGCACATTCTTGTCTGTATAAAAAAAAGCCCTGTCTCCAAGCATCCATCCAGTCAACTATCATCCCCCCATCTATGAAATTCCTTAAAGATTATGAGCAAAAGAACATTTTTTTAAATTGCCCCAATCATTTTGTTTTTGCTTTGCTCATAGCGTTATTAGAAAAAGTACCAGTAATTCCCGAATTCACTGATCCCGTCTGAACTGCTGGAAGAATATTTAGGTTTCTGCAAGGAAATCTGAACGAACACAACCTTGAAAATGTGCTGCAGCCTAGTCAGTGACAAACTATCTCACAGAATGGGAAAGTACTGCTTAATGAATATTTGATCATTTTAACAGTGTTACTCTGTGTTCAACACTGTACGGTCTTCATAAAGTTCTTTACATTTTGCTACTTAAGTCCTTTTCACAAACTATTGTTTGTACATTGATTAAAAATGAGTAGAAATAACATTTCCCTGGCACAAGATAATTGGATTTGAACATTGCAATCACTCATTCTTATATTATGTTTATGAGTTTAGTTGCTAGAACTCCCACGTAATGCAAATTAACATCAGTGCACAGAATATTTCAGCAGGTCTTTTAACAAGCTGTAAAGTGCAGAAAACTGGCAAGCACTATAAAAATTATGTTTCCCTCCATAATATTCCTAACCAAGCTATAAAACAATCTGTAACAAGATTTGTAAGGACCTCCTATACAAATATTTATTTTAAATATTAATTGGGGAGGGAAAGGGAGACAAACTACTTACTGGGATTTTTGCTTAAAAATTATCCACAAATATTTATTTTTAAGTATTAATTGAGACAGGAAACAACATCAAAATCTACTAGGATTTTTGCATCAAAATTATTCATGTATTTTCTTCTTGCCAATATATCACTGGTTAAAAGATTTTTTAAAAATCCAACATGGCAATTATCTCACAAAAGCAATACTTGAAATATACTGCAAGTAAATAAATTTTGATTTTCTAATTGCCCTAAATTGCTCTAATAGTATATGCTATAGCAGAATAAGAAAATTGTACTATACTTATAAAATCCATTGATTTTGTCTAAAACATCAGGTATCTAAGTGTGATGTATAGGATGCCTTTTTGCAGTTATCTTAGAATTTTCTGTTTGAGCATTTAAATAATTTCCTCATTTTATTTCTGCACTGCTGAATTTGTTTGCCACCTATACTCTGCTGTAAATCAAAAATGTGCAAGAACTTATTTATTTTTATGTTCTTGCCTCCTGTCTGCAACCAGCCATTTTTCCACACTCTGACTCAACAAACTGAGTGCATTTTGTTTTGTCTGTGTGTTCCAAAATGGCCAAATTCACTAATTATACATTGTGAAAGGAATTTGCTTCAGTGTAAGATGATCCTAGCGATATGCTAATCCCCTTTTCTGCCCGCTGCTGCCTGGAGCTTGCGTTTAATATTGGGGGTTTTTTTCCTCCACTGTACAATAAAAGTTGAGGCAACAAAGAAAAAGAAATGGGCAGCTAAGAAGGTGCAGCTCCAACACATGGCAGGGCAATTCTCTCCTCTTCTTCTGGCTGCTCTTTTGTAGTCAAGTGACAAAATACAGCGCCTCGGAGTCAAAAGCAGAAATCCAACCACCTTAGCAACTTAGTGTGACACACTGGCCTTCACACTGAAGATCTATGAATAGTCAGCATCAACAGACAAAACGGAACTAATCTTTTGTGACAGATTTATTCGTTTTCAGGCTTGCTAAAGACTCAATGCACTGCAAGCACATGCAATGACAATGGAGACCTTCTGCAAGAAAAAAACTTGTCAGTCTTACAATTGCTCCCCTCCTCAGAGGGAAAAAAAAGCAAGATCAATTCTTAATTATTGCAAACGTTGAAAGGTTTCAAAATAATATGGCCAAAGCTTACAAGTTAAATATCAACCAAAGTTGCAGCGTGCATGGCTATACGTCAAAGATACAGGCAAGTCACAATGACGAATACTTGTTATTTTTGTTTTTTTTAATATAAAAAAGGCTTTTGAAAATGTTCCTTCCCTTTGCCCAATGGAGCCGTTTAAAGGCAGCATCAGGCCACGAGGAAATGGGTGAGTTTGTAATGTGGTTTCAGCAGCTGCAGCAGTGCCATTTAAAATTCAGCTTACTTGCAGGAAGAGAGTTAATCCTACCCAATAATTCCCTACAGCCAAACTGTCCCCCTCCTTGACTGACAGTGAAATGCAAAGACACTACCATGCTTATCTCACGCAACCAGATGGCAGGTTTGGATCAATGCACACATGCCATGATCAATGTGAGCGATAAAGAATTAGGGAAACAGTACTACATGCTCCCAGAAAGCTTGTACACTGCATAATTATTTTATGATTCTACACATGGTTACATATGATACTGGAGCCGAGGAGGAAAGTGATAATGAGAATGACAGAAATAATTTTTTACTTGTACTTTAAAACACAAGTGAAAGCCAGCAGTTTGGCATACGGCAGTCACGCTGCCTTTCCATCAAATTCTTGAAGGATGTCGCAAGATCTCTTTTAAGCCTCGTGTTAAAGAGCAGTTTATAGTCTTTTTTGAAAATGAACCTAATATTGATTATGTTGCTCTAATGAAATGTCATTACTTCACTGTAGAAGTCAAATACAGCCAGTGAAAAGGAATCTATTACACTCCATGCACATGAAGGAACCTTCAGAGGCTGCTGTTCATGATCGTAAGGGCATCCACAAAATTCTTTGATCTCTGATTGTAGAATTTAGGAACCGGCCAAGTTCAGGCACATAAATCAGTTGATACGTATTTTATGTTGAAGCTGTTTATTGTGCAGCAATGCATGCAATGGGATGCTTGATCAGCCTTGGCCTCACCACACATCCCTTGTTCTTTCAGCAGTCATCATCTCAAGCACTCCTAGAATCTATTCCTTCTGTAACTTGTATCTTAAATAGGAACGAATGGATACTGTGCTGTCATTTCTGCAGTCTTGCTGAATCCAAAGACTCGTGTGAGGTTCTACAATGATAGAAGAAATCACATAAATCGCCCTGTTGGCAATAATCAAAAAGCAGCATAATTAAGCTATGAAAGTAAGTGAGTGCTCCCAAGCTGGTTTTCCTGGTTTTGCAAGATTTGTGTGTGTAAGTGCGGGGAGAATTCCTGAAAGGAGCGTTCATCCAGTGCACTGATACAACCCCCCTGTGAACGATTTCTGGGTTGGCTGATGCCTACATGTCATGTAACTCCAGAATAAATCAAATGCAGGCAATAAAAGCAATGCAGCAGTTATGATGTTTTGACAGGAGAGGGTTGATTAGGAGCCAACAGAGAATTGTAAAAGGAGGGACATTTCCAATGGCCTCTACAGTACAGAAGATGAATTCCAATGATTGACTGCAGCTTGCGATGCGGGCTGTGGGAGATCAAACATTTGTCCTTTGGAACTAAGCAAAACATTTTCTCTTAAATGTAAAAGCAGTTATAGCGTCTTGAACTAAAGCAAGCTTAAACGCTAAGGGCCATGTAGACGGAGGGCGCCACCAAGAGGCGTCTTTAACATGCTTGTCATTTTGATTGCAATAGTTTGAAGATCACAGTGCAGTGATGAGGCTGTTAAAGAGAACATCAGTCAGCTGAGCAGAGGCATAATCGCATCCCTCGTGCAGATTTTATTTTTACGAATTCCAACCTGCAGATCCCAGAAACACACTGAATCTCAAAATTCATTGGTGTTCGGTTTAGGTTTAGGTTTATTATTGTCCCGTGTACCAAGAGAGAAATGAAAGATTTTGTAGACACAATGAACTGCAGATGCTGATTTACGAAAAAAGATGCAAAGTGCTGGTGTAAGTCAATGGGTACGGCAACACCTCCAGAGAACAAGGAAAAGAGATGTTATAGGTCTGGATCCTTCTTTAGATGGGTCTGAGGATTTTGTAGGTTATGACAATATTATAATCAACGCATCTTTTTATTTCATATTCATTACCAATGCCTATTTTTGGTTCATATTTTGAGAAATGAAAGTTTTGGAAGGAGTTTGGCGGATGGTTGGGGAGATTGCCAATGCACCTCATCCAAAGGAACTTCACCGTTTTATGGAAGAAAATGGAACAAATTCAAATGTATACACCTGCATGTAATTTCCTCAAAACCTGCTAATTTATTCCTGGGATCACAGTTATTATCCCAGAGTAATTAATTACATTGCGAATAACATAGGCCACAAATTTGAACTGATCTGAAGAATACCAAACATGAGAAAAATCATGAGATTAGATTAGATGAGTTTACTGTCATATACACCAGGGTGCAATGAAAGTCTTTGTTCATAGGAAGCTCATTGACTAAACAGTACACATACAGCAATAATAAATAAAACAATAAATATGTATTCAAAACAGCAGAATAGTGAAAGATTGAGGTGCCAAAAAAATTAAAGTTTAATGATGGAATAACAGAAAGATGTGAGATTGAGATTAGGTTTATTATTGTCATGTGTATCGAGGTACAGTGTAAACCTTTTGTTTTGCATGCTATCCAATTAAATCAGATGAATCAGATAAATATAATCAAGTTTCCCTGTTACCGCATGGCTTTTCTCTGGTTGTGTTGGCTTCCTCCCACATTCCAAAGATTTATAAATTTGTAGGTTAATTGGCTTTGGTAAAAAAAAAGTAAATTAATCTAGTGTGTGGGATAGTGTTAATATACAAGGTTAATATAATCGACCGTTGGTCGATGCGGACTCGGTGGGCTGAAGGACCTGTTTCCATGCTGTATTTGTAAAGTCTAAAGTCAAACTCATATATAGTAGGTAGAGTGAAGGGGAAAAATACAGAGTGCAGAATAGAGTCCTCAGCATTGTAGCGCAACTGTTCCAGAGAGAAAGTCCAATGTACAAAGAGATTGAGATGAATCAAATAGCACCCCTGCTTATGAAAGGACCGTTCGGAAGCTTGATAACAGAGGTTAATTCTTTCCCAAAACTTTTTATGGGAAGACATTTTGCACAAGATGTAAATCAATGGTAAATTGGTTTAGGATCTTTCCTGACTCAAAGGCAAAAAGCTGCATGTTTCATTCAGCCTCAATTGTTGAAACGTCGTTAACTTCACAGAACAAACTCAGTCTGAAGCTTCAGTGACGCTGCACAGATTGAGCAAAAACCATCACACTGATATTAATTCCTTTTTATCTTGGTATGAGGTAATGGGCTGAAAATAATGGTTCTGTCTACTGCCTCCTCTCAATCCTTCTTAAAGACATTCAGTTTGAAAGCACATCAGCTCAGGAGATTGGTTCCCTTTGAAACATTAAGCTAACCTTATTTCCAAATGCTGATTGATTTGATGTAATTTTTTTAACCATTTTGTGTTGTACTTTCAAATCTGGGACATTTGTGGTTTTAGTAGAAATCAAAAGGATTTCTTCCTGGATGTCTTTCCTAAAAAATGCACCTTTATTTATAAATGTTACTGTATAGCAAAAAATTAATACTAAATCTTTCTTAATTGATTGATTGATTGAAAGATACATTAGGGCTCTTCAGCCCACCAAATCCATGTCGACCATTGATCACCCATTCACACGAATTCTATATATTCCCACTTTGTCATCCATTGCTGACAGACTAGGGGCAATTTACCAATGTCAGTTAACCTACAAACCTGTATGTCTTTGGGATGTGGGAGGAAGCCAGGGCACCTGGAAGAAACCCATGTGGTTACAAGCAAACTCTGTACAGACAGCACCCGAGGTCAGGATCGAACCTCGCTTGCTGGTGCCGTGAGGCAAAAGTTCTACCAGCTGCCCCATTGTATCACCCTAAATAGGATGGAATTCCATTGCTGGAAAACTATGCCCGATTTTGGAACTGCACTTTACCAAGGACCTCATTCAAGGCAGTTGCACAGAGATGATGTGATGAGACGATTTTATTTGCGAGCATGATGTGAAATACAATGCTGAAGAAATAAAAGTAAATTTCATGGTAACATTCCAAAAGGAATTATATACATAATTGGTAAAGTAGGGACATGGTATGCTTGTCTTCATGATCAGGGCATTAGGTGTAAGAGTCAGGAAGTCATGTTGCAGCTGTACATGACTTAGGTTACACTGAATTTGTAGCATTTGGTGCAGTTCCAGTCACCCCATTACAGGAATGATGGCGAGGCTTTGTGGAGAAGGTGCAGAAGCGCAGGTAGCAGTACGGTAGCGCAGCGGTAGAGTTGCTGCTTTACAGCGAATGCAGCGCCGGAGACTCAGGTTCGATCCTGACTACGGGTGCTGCACTGTAAGGAGTTTGTACGTTCTCCCCGTGACCTGCGTGGGTTTTCTCCGAGATCTTCGGTTTCCTCCCACACTCCAAAGACGTACGGGTATGTAGGTTAATTTGACTGGATAAATGTAAAAAATTGTCCCTAGTGTGTGTAGGATAGTGTTAATGTGCGGGGATCGCTGGGCGGCGCGGATTTGGTGGGCCGAAAAGGCCTGTTTCCACGCTGTATATATATGATATGATATGATAAGAGCTTTACCAGAATGCTGCCTGGATTAGAGGGTATTGGGCGTAAGGAGAGGTTGGACAACTTTTCTCTAGAGCATCAGAGGCTGAGGGGAGACCTAAAAGAAGTATATAAAGTTATGAGAGGCATAGATAGGGTAGGCAGTCAGAACCTTTTTTTTTTAATCAGGGTGGAAATGTCAAAGACTAGAGGAAATAGTTTAAGATGAAAGGGGCAAAGTTTAAAGGAGGTGCACAGGGCAAGCTTTTTTTCATACAGAAGGAGTGGGTGCTTGGAACATGCTGCCAGGGGTGGTGGTAGAGACATATACAATAGTGGCATTTAGGAGGCTTTTAGATAAGCATGGTGATATGCAGGGCATGAAGGCATATGGATCACGTGCAGGCAGAGGAGATTAGTTTAATCTGTCATCATGTTCAGCGCAGACATTGTGGACCGAAGGGCCTGTTGCCGTGCTGTATGTTTCATGGTCTATAAAGAAAGGAGCCATTCGGAAGGAGCAATGTAATGCAATCAATAGATATAACAGACATGATGGGCCAAATGGTCTTCCCCATTGCAACCTAGTTCTGTTACAGGAATATTCCAAGCTCTGAATAGCCCAAAAAGAATTTAACAATTTTATATCTGTAATTTTTAACAGAAAAATAGTTTTAAAAGAAAATAATTTTTCCCTTAGTCAAGCTCTCAAATCCTTTATTTTGATACAAAGAACTGCAGATGCTGGTTCTTGATTAGTACGGGTGTCAGTGGCTATGGGGAGAAGGCAGGAGAATATGGTTAGGAGGGAGAGATAGATCTGTCATGATTGAATGGCGGAGTAAACTTGATCAGCCAAATGGCCTAATTCTGCCCCTATCCCTTATGACTTTATGACCTTATTCCAAAGATAGACACAAAGAGCTAGAGTAACTCAACGGGCCAGGCAGCATTCGGGAAAAAGGATGGGAAGTGTTTGTGATGCTCAGCAGAATTCTACGCATTGGATAATGCCTTGCATGTAAGGGTACCTGCATGAATTTCACCTAATATTCAGAGGCTGGGATATTGTTTTTTCAATAATGCAATCTGTACTGCTATTAATGTTTTGCAAAAGGCATCTACATTAGCTGATAATCAACGGAAAGAGAACTTTTAAGGTGTATTTAAAATTTGTGTTAATTTTAAAAGTAAGGAACTTTATCTGGATGTTCTCATCTATATATTTTTTTTTTCATATTTCAGATACAGCGCGGAAACAGGCCTTTTCGGCCCACCAAGTCCGCACCGCCCAGCGATCCCCGCACATTAACACTATCCCACACACACTAGGGACAATTTTTTTAATTTACATTCACCCAGTCAATTAACCTACATACCTGTACGTCTTTGGAGATGGTAGGATACCAGGTTAAATTTAAGACTTATAAAATGTAGCATGCATGGAATTTAATTTCAATCAATCTTAATCAACATGTTGGCCTTTGATTGTACATTCAGAAAGTTTATTTTACTTCGGATGAAATCAAATGCAATTGAAATGTTTGAAAGTCATTAATAAGAATTTTAAAATAATACCATCTAATGATTGATCACAAATTAAACACCAGAATTTTTAAGATTTCAGATTTTTTACTATACGCTTCTATTTCTCACTCCACAAGTTACTGCTGTGTGTGTTCAGTTAATGGCGGTGGAGTTAAAGTGCAGAGTTTCCAGTTTCCCCACTTCCCAGTGGGTTGTCTGCCATCCCCTTTTTGATCACATATCTGTTAAGCTTGACAAGAGATACCTCAAACAATTTGTTGCTAACAAAAGCTAACCAAAAAAAACAAGATCTGGAGGAACTCAGCGGGTCAGGAAGCATCTGTGGAGGAAATGGACAGGTGATGTTTCAGCTCATGACCCTATCTGAAGACCATCTCAACCTGAAACATTGTCTGTCCATTCCCTCCACAGATGCTGCCTGACCTGCTGAGTTCCTACAGCACTTTATTTTTTGCTCTAGATTTTGACATCTGCAGTCTCTTATACAAAAGCTGAATGGATTTCATTGTCTGAGAAGCAGCTGGAGCTCTAGCTTTTGGATTTTTTGTGTAGTTTTCTGATCAGTAACTGAGGTGTAAAACTCCTCATCTCCTTCTAACCTTCCCATAATCTCATATTCAGCCTAAATTTCTGCTGATATCTCACACAACCAATGAGTCAGAGGGAATTCAGAACATCGCTCTGCCTCATCTGGATGTGTATCCATTTCACCCACTATCCTGCCCTCCTTTCTCCTTTCCTCATTCCGGTCCACCTACATCCCTTCCTCTGGTCACGTTTGTGCATTTTTATCCTTATTTCCCAGCTTTTGTATTTTTTTCATCTCTGGCCTTAATCCACCCATCTGCATTCAAAACCCCCCTCACCTGTATCCACCTATCATTTGCCAGGCTTCATTCTGCCCCCACCTCTCTTCCAGCTTTCTCCCCCTATTACAGTTTGAAGAAGATACCTGTTGCCCATCCATGTTCTCCAGAGTTGCTGCCTGGATTTACTCCAGCACTTTGTTTCTTTTTTTACACTGCTATCTCTAGGTTAAAAAAATCTCATATTCAGCAATGGTGATGTTGGATAATACTTTGGAAAATCCCATCATTGGATTGGAATTTTAATTTTATTTAAAGATATTATTCTTAGATCTGGCTCTATAGTTTGGTGTTGAATTGTATCCAGCTACGGACATGAGAATTGTAAGGTTAGAGCTGAATTCTCAGGCAAATGTGTATCCAGTGTTGACTGCAGTAGGGATATTTATTTACTCCACGACTAAATTTTGCAGCCTATAGTTAACATTTAATCAGCCTGCATACAATATATTTATGCCCATGGAAGTATTCCTTTGTTTAATAATACAAAACTGAATAATTAAATTATAAAAGGACAAAAGTAATAAACAGCAGCATATTATACACAAGCAGTGTAATTCTCACATGTTTGCATCTATCAACATTAAACATGGCCTGTAGAAATAACACTGTTAAGGAGGCTCAAATAGACTTTGCTTTTGTGAAAAGGAACTAACATATTCTGGAACTTTATCCTAATCCTTGTTTTGAGTTGAGTGATGTAGATCGGATTAGTAAAAGCTACCAACCACCCACCAAACACAACTTCTGAAACAACTTGACAGAAGCTATGCAGTCCAACATACATAGGTTTAAGTTTATTATTATCACGTGTACCGAGGTACGTGAAGTTTTGTTTTGCATGCTATCGGATAATACTGTACATAAATACAATCAAGCTAAACTCGAGTACATTGCAAGAGCACAGGGGAAGATGCAGAGTGCAGAATATAGTTCTCAGCATTGTAGTGGAACAGTTCCAGAAATAAAGTGCAATGTCTGTAATGGGGTGGAGGTGATTTGGACAGTCCCCTTGCTTATGAAGAACCATTCAAAAGCCTGGTAACAGAGGAATCTAATGAGCTTAAATCACTATTAGTCATCGTACAGGCTTTTGCATCATATGTAACACTAAACAAACTCGCTGCAAGCTTTAACAATACTTTTAAATAAGACTAGACCAAGTGGACCCATTGGGCCCAAACCTCTCCTGCATTGGTGCATCCTCCTCTCCCCCTCCCCTCCTCCCCCTCCTCTCCCTCCCCTCTCCCCACCTCCCCTCCCTCCTCCCCCCCTCCCCCCTCCTCCCCTCTCCCTCACCCCCTCCCTTCCTCCTCCCCTCTCCCTCCCCCTCCCCTCTCCCTCCTCCCCACCCCCTCCCCACCCCCCTCCACCCTACCCCCCACTCCACCCCCCTCAACACCCCTTATCCTCCCCCCTCCCCCTCTCTCCCCTCCCTCCCTCCCTAGGAGATAGATTTAAACTTAAAAATGTGAATAACTTAAAAAATATAACACTGATTTCAATGAAACTTCTTCTATTAGCATCAAAGGGACGATGGTGAGTAAGGTGGGTCTAAAATTGTTGCGCTATCGTGTACCGTTTTGGCTGGAGTTCAGGAGCAAACAAACAAACGAGAGTTTTAGTATATAGATAGTTATTTCAGAATTTGGGAATTCCTGCTTGTTATCATTTGAGGGAATATTTATTAATGTTTGGAGGCCTTAATAAAACTCCCCTCACCTGTATCCACCTATCATTTGCCCCCACCTCTCTTCCAGAGATTACAGAAGAGATTATATTCCTTAATAAAACGTTATGTAAAACAAGTCCTTTGAAAATTATATCCCATTTCCCACAATTTGTTACAGCGGCAGTAGAGAATACAGTTGTGTGACTGAATACTGGGAGAGTTTACTAGGACGGCACAGTTGCATAGCTGGTAGAGCTGCTGCCTCAATGCGACGATGATCGCAGGTGGTGTCAGTGTATGGAGTTTACACATTCACCCTGTGATCGTGTGGGTTTCTTCCAAGTGCTCCGGTTTCGTCCCATATCCCAAGGTTTGTACGTTAACCCATTGGGCCCAAACTGTAACCAGGTTACTAGGTTAATTGGGCTCTGTAAAATTGACCCTAGTGTGCAGGGAGTGGATGCAGAAATGTGATAATATTGAACGTGTTAATGGGTGATCGATGGTCTGTGTGGATATGGTGGGACGAAGGGCTTGTTTCCACGCTGTATCTTACAATCTATCTGGGGCAGCACAGTGGTGCAGCTGTAGAGTTACTGCCTTACAGTGCCAGCGAACTGGGTTAGATTCTGACTATGGGTGCTGTGGCTATGGAGTTAGTACATTCTCCCTGTGAACGTGTGGGTTTTCTCCGGGTGCTACGGTTCCTTCCTACACTCCAAAGATGTTATGGTTTGTAGGTTAGTTGGCTTTGGTAAAATTATAAAATTGTCCCTAGTGTATAGGATAGTGCTAGCTGGTCGGCGCAGACTTGGTGGGCCAAAAAGCCTGTTTCCGCGCTGTTTCTCTAACTAAAAAAGAAACTATCAATCAATCCATCATATTTCAATCTTTTCAGGCTGTAATAAAAATCATATTGGAGTGTTATAAGGTCATAAGTGATAGGAGCAGAATTAGGCCACTCGGCCCTTCAAGTTTACTCTGCCATTCAATCATGGCTGATCTATCTCTCCCTCCCAGCCCCATTCTGCTGCCTTCTCCCCATAATCCCTGACATCTGCACTAATCAAGAATCTATCAATCTCTGCCTTAAAAATATCCATTGACTTGCCCTCCACAGCCTTCTGTGGCAAAGAATTTCACAGTTTCACCACCCTCTGACTAAAGAAATGTTATATTTGTTATGTTATAGTTGGCGTGAAAAAGATCAAATGTAATTTCATTCTGAATGAGAAAACAGTATCAGCAATGGTGAACATTGTCATCAATCCCTGAACCTGTGCAAAAATCAGTTGAATGTCAAATGACTATTAAATTGGAGAGCAAAACATATTGAATTTACCTATTGAGAATCCTATGATCTGCACTGGAGGTGGATTTTACCTCGGCTAGACACTGACACAAAGCCTTCAGCGATAATTGCACATGTCCTTAAATTTGTATTAATTACGCTCAACATATTTTCTACACTTTATAGAGGGAACCAGGGATCTTGTCACCATACCATAAACCATTCACTCTTGGAAACAAGACACGAGGAAATGAAGATGCTGGAATCCTGAGCAAAACACAAGATGCTGAAGCAACTCAACAGGCCAGGCAGTATTTGTGGACGAAAAGGACAGACAATGATCTGGGGTCGGGGCTCTTCTTCAGACTGATAGGAGAAGGAAGGAGAATCAGACTGACAGGTGTAGGTGTATACCCATCTCCCCCACCATCTCACACCTCCCCTCCTCCCAGTTTCCCCACACCTCCCCTTCCTTAGTCCACATCACCTCCCATTTTCCTCTTACCCTCCTTTCCCCTCCCACCTGTCCCCTTCCACCCATATCCGTCCCTCTGTCTTCGTCACTTACTCCACCATTCTGCCAAATACTCCTCCTCACCTGTAACCACCTATCACTTGCCAAGCTTTAACTGCCCCCCACCTCCCTTTTCAGCATTCCCCCCCGTCCCCCCCACTCCATCAGTCTGAAGAACGATCCCAAACCAAAAAGTAGGAAAATAACTGCAGATGCTGGTACAAATCGAAGGTATCACAAAAAGCTGGAGTAACTCAGCGGGTCAGGCAGCATCTCCGAAGAGAAGGAATGGGTGACGCAAGACCCGAAACGTCACCCATTCCTTCTCTCCTGAGATGCTGCCTGACCCGCTGAATTACTCCAGCTTTTTGTGATACCTCCAAACCAAAAGGTTGCCTGTCCATTCCACAGATGCTACCTGACCTGCCAGGCTCTTTGTTTCTTTTGGAACAATGTTGTTAGTGCAATTTCCCAACGCATCAAAAATCGACACCCTCCCAATAAGCTTTATCCATCCACCCCTATCATAAGTTCCAGCGGATGGTATCAGATGTTCAAAAAGAAACTCTCCACGTTACAAATGTTCTTAGTATTAAGAAGCAACTTGCAGCTGATTACATCCACAAACATTCCTTTGACTTGTTCAAACTACTTCACACGGCATAGATGGCAGTGATTAGCCCAGTTCGTCCATGATGGGGCTAATTTTTTCCCAGTGCATTTACTTTTGCTCAGGCATTTCCAATATCTTTCTATTCCCTTTTATCTCATGCATTCATCTGTTTTCTTTCTGATGGAATTTTAATCATTTCCCTCACCAGCATTTTTATGTAACGAGTTTCACATAATTCTCATTGATTCTCCTGCAAATTAATATGCCTTTTCTATGCTGCCACATCCAATGCACACATAATTCTAAATGTTCACTGATTGATGCAAGTAAAAAACTAATTGTTCCGTTGTTAGTCCAGATGACAATTAAACACTTTTGACTTGCACTGGTTCATGTACGTAGCTCACAAATACACCCAAATCTCCCCAAATAATGTAACTGCTCACATGTTTCTGAAACTGGTATTAAGTTGCTACGATTGTTCAACAATAACTGTGCGTAGAACATAGAACAGTACAGCACAGAAACAAACCCTACAGCCCACAATGTGTCTGCTGAACATGATGCCAAGTGAAACTAATCTGCTCTGCCTGCACGTGATCCATATCCCTCCATATCCACGTGCCTCGTAAAACCACTACTGTATCTTCTTCCACCACCTTCAAAAACAATTCTGCCTTCAAAAGTAATTTGCTTACTTTATAAAGGAACGTCTTCTCTTCTTCTTACTCTCCTTACAGCTCATCATAAAGTGGTTTCCAATCCAGATATTTGACCGTCCTTCACAGTCAATTCTTCGAACTCTTTAACTCAAAACATTCTCTTCAGTGTCACTAGCTGCCTCTAAAACCACTGAAGCCTCTGCGGCATTGCAGATGGAAGTTAGCACCACAAGAATAAAGAGCACAAAATTAATTGAACCAAAGCCACTGATGATATTGTGCGGTTGCACCAGGACTTATCAGAGCAAGCTCTGCACATGCCTTGCAGCTGACTGAATGAGCACTCGCCCCGCTGCTTCTTATACAGCCAGAGGAGCTCATTGGTTTGATCCCATTGTTCTGCTAATCTTGGCTGCTGATAAGGGCAACACTGTTGGTCTCAGTTTTTATGGTATTGGGAGCTGAAAATCATCCTGATCGCTGCTGACTTTTACTGGAAGTCTGAGGGCAGGTGATTTGTGGAGCCACCAGCCAATAAAATAATCTGCCGACTTTCTTTCTGAAAGCTAACATGTGAATAAAACGCAAAGTTCTGGGGTAACTCAGCGGCTCAGGCATAATCTGTGGAGGGAATGGCCTGGTGAGTTTTGGAATCCGGACTCTTATTCTGACTCTGAACTCCGCCTGTCCCTTCCATAGAGTAACGGAGCTATACAGCGTGAAAACAAGCCCTTCGGCCCAACTTGCCCAGACCGACCAACATGTCCTATTTACACCGACCATTTCTTATCTACACCTAATATGGGCATTTGGCCCATATCCTTCTAAACCTTCCCCCCACAGATGCTGCCTGAACCGCTGAGTTCCTGCAGCACTTTGTGTTTTGCTTAAGATTCCAGCATCTGCAACTCCTTGTGACCCGCTAACACATGAATGTTAGTTCGGTTGGCACAGTGGCACAGCTGGTAGAACTGCTGCCTCACAGCACCAGAGACCCAGGTATGATCCTGACCTTGGCAGCAGTCTGTATGAAGTTTGCACATTCTCCCTAAGACCATGTGGGTTTATTCCATGTGCTTCAGTTTCTTCGTACATCCCAAAGACATGCACACTTGTGGATTTATGGACTCTTTTAAATTGCTCCCAGTGTGTAGAGAGTGGATGAGAAAGTGGGATAACATCGAACTAGTGTGAACGGTGATTGATGGTCAGGCCTGGACTCGTTGGACTGAAGGGCCTGTTTCCATGCTGTGTCTTTCAATTCAAAGTAGCAAAAAAAATCCTTCAGCAAAGGTCATAAAATATTTATTACAATAAACTAATATTTGAAAGTAGCTATCAAACACCAGAATGTAGGTTACATGTGACAAATACATAATGTTGACTCTGACAAGGTTTATCCTGTCATATTCCTCGAATGATATTTAATGCTCCCCGGTGTTAATATCTGCCTCAGGTTTTGTTGTGTCTTATGTATGATCAAAGAGAGATTGCTTAGTCAGTGTGATATTTTAGATTTAGATAAGAGCAGAAGGGACTGACTGAAGGTGAGATATCTTGTTTTATTCTCCTTGATATCCTGAGGATTTCAGACTTCAAATCCCCATTGAAAATAAAGCGAAGGATCAGGGAGAACAAAGTGAACATTAAAATGTGTGCCGTCAATTGATGGGTATCTGTTATTGCGACGTTAAGCAAAGCAGAGTAAAAAAATAAATCATTTGTCAGCTTTGCTGTCAATGAACCTCACCTTGAGGAAACTACATAGTAAACCCTGGTTAATGTTCAAAATATAAGAGAGCATGGTTAGAAAAAAGAGGGGTTTTCAGCTGAATACATCGAACATAGAACAGTTCCGCACAGCATATCCATGAGCCTTTCTAAACGCCTCTTAAATGCCACTATCATATCTGCCCTCATCACCACCCCTGGCAGTGCATTCCACTCAGTGTAAAAAAAAAACTTGCCCCACAAATCTCCTTTACACTTTGAAGGTATTTATTCACAAAATGCTGGAGTGACTCAGCAGGTCAGGCAGCATCTCAGGAGAGAAGGAATGGGCGACGTTTCGGGTCGAGACCCTTCTTCAGACTGATGTCAGGGGGGCGGCACAAAGGAAGGATATAGATGGAGACAGGAAGACAGTGGGAGATCTGGGAAGGGGGAGGGGAAGAGAGGGACAGAGGAACTATCTAAAGTTGGAGAAGTCAATGTTCATCCACTGGGCTGCAAGCTGCCCAGGCGAAATATGAGGTGCTGTTCCTCCAATTTCAGGTGGGACTCACTATGGCACTGGAGGAGGCCCATGACAGAAAGATCAGACTGGGAATGGGAGGGGGAGTTGAAGTGCTCAGCCACCGGGAGATCAGATTGGTTAATGCGGACTGAGCGCAGGTGTTGATTGAAGCGATCGCCGAGCCTGCGTTTGGGCTGCTGTTTCATTCCTTTACACTTTGCCTCTATCACCTTAAATCTATGCTCTCTGGTCTTTGACATTTCCATCCTGGAAAGGTTCTGACTGTCTACCCTATCTATGCTTCTCATCATTTTATTTACCTCTATCAGGTGGCTCCTCAACCTCCACCACTCCTGGGAAAACAATACAAATCTGTTCAATCTCTCTTTACAGCCAATATTCTGTAAACCAGGGAGCATTCTGATAAATCTCCTCTGCACCCTTTCCAATGCCTCCACATCCTTCTTGGATTGGGGCAACTAGAACTGTACACATAAAGAAAAGCTGTTTTGCATCATTTTACACCAAAAGCTTTCAACTGAAAATAATACTGCTGCTGTGGGCGCAGGTGGGTGGCACAGTGGTGCAGCGGTAGATTTGCTGCCGTGCTTCGCCAGAGACTCAGGTTCGATCTTGACTACGGGTGCTGTCAATACGGAGTTTGTACGTTCTTCCCATGACCACTGGGGTTTCTCCGAGATCTTTGGTTTCCTCCTACACTCCAAAGACGTATAGGTTTGTAGGTTAATTGGCTTGGGTTTGTATACTTGGTATGTGTAAATTGTCCCTAGTGTGTGTAGGGTAGCGTTAATGTGTGGGGATCATTGGTTGGTGCAGACTTGGAGGGCCGAAGGGCCTGTTTCAGCGCTGTATCTTGAAACTAAACTAAGCTAAACTAAATTAAAATTGTATGAAGTATTAACATTAACAACAATTCCAAGCTGCCCTGTTCAAAATGTAGATGCTTTAAGTGTTTTTTTAAGTGATTGCTGGAGTTAAAACTAAAGCATCGTAGAGTGGTCAGAAAGCTCTCATGTTCTTTGAAGAAGTTGTAATGCATAGGATCTTTATTCTGTTTTAGCCTCTGGTCATTTATCTGAACCAGAAAAGCAGTGATGGAGTGCCAATGGACTTGCCCCTTGGCAAAGCTGCTGGATGATTTCTGCTGGAGTGGACAGGGAAATCAGAATTGGTGTTAAACAAATCTGTTATCTCGAGGGCAAAAGACTTAACAGGAAATCTCTTAAACCTTTTGAAGGCTGACTTGTGCTCTGACCTAGCGCCTTCAAGTAACATGGGTAGAAGCAAAGCCTTCAGACTTTAATGCTCTCTCCGAATCCTCGGCAATGCTAAGTGCACAAATGTGCAGACCCTGTAAATTTAAAAGGGACTTGGATTGACGCAAAATCTTTCAAGACCTCGGAGTGTCTTCCAGCCAATTAAGGCCCTTTGATGTGAGGACACTGTTGCAATGGAGAATTTTGGCAGCTAAATTGTACACAGCAAGACTTCAAAAACAGCAATGCAAATGCACAGATAATGAAGGAGAAGTTTTGATTGCTTGAAAGATACAGCATGGAAACAGGCCCTTCGGCCCACTAAGTCTACACCGACCATCGATCACCCATTCACACTAGTTCTTTGTTGTCCCACTTTCACACTACTACCTGCACAATATGGGCAATTTACAGAGGCCAATTACCTAACAAATCTGCATTTATTTGAGAAGTGGGAGGAAACTGGAGCACCCGAAGGAAACCCACCCGGTCACAGGGAGAACATGCAGATACCACATGGACAGCAACCATGGTCAGGATCGAACCTTGGTCTCTGGAGCTGTGAGGCAGCAGTTCTACCAGCAGTTCTACCAGATAGAGGAGTATCAGACACCTCTGTTCATGTTAATGCAACCAAATGGGCAGAGGTGAATGCAGCAGCAGTCATAGAGCAAAACACAAAGTGCTAAAGGAACTCAGTGGGTCAGGCAGCATCTGTGGAATAAATGGACAAACAATGTTTCAGATCATGACCCTTCTACGTCACCTACCCATTCCCTCCCAGATGCTGCTTGACCTGTTGAGTTACTCCAGCATTTTGTATTTTGCTCAAGATTCTAGCATCTGCATTTTCTTGTGTGTCCAGCAGTCATAGGATATGCAGCACATAAACAGGCCCTTTGGCCCATTTGATCCATGTTGACCTTTTTCCCCCCACCTATACTAATCCCATTTGCTCGTATTAAGACCATCTCCCTCTATGCCTTGCCTATTCAAGCCTCTGTCTAAACACCTTGTACATGTAGACATTGTTTCTGATCCCATCATGCAGGGAAAGGAGGAATATAGATCACGTGCAGGCAGAGAAGATTAGTTCAACTTAGTTTAACAATTGCGTGCCATTCTGCTTAACCCAATGACAGGAAGGATGTGCAGGTATAATTTGTAGTTAGTGTAAAGGAGGTTTACCAGAATGATGTCTGGAGAGAAGTTCTCCCACCTGTCTTACCGTCTCCAACTACATTCTATCTCTGTCCCGCCCACTCCCCTGACATCAGTCTGAAGAAGGGTCTCAACCCGAAACATTACCCATTCTTTCTCTCCAGAGATGCTGCCAGTCCCGCTGCGTTACTCCAGCATTTTGTGTCCACCTTCAATTTAAACCACCATCTGCAGTTCTTTCCTACGCAGTTTGGAAGGACTTGGATTGTATGCTCCAGAATATCAGAGGTTGTGGGGAGACCTGATAGAAGTAAATACAATTATGAGAGGCATGGATAGGGCAGACAGTCAGAATCATTTTACCAGGGTGGAAATGTCAAAGACTACAAGGTGTAGCTTTAAAGTGAGAGGGGCAAAGCGTAAAGGAGATGTGCAAGACAAGAGAGTGGTGGGTGCCTGAAATGTGCTGCCAGATGTGGTGGTGGAAACAGATATAATTGTCATGTTTAAGAGGCTTTTAGATAGGCACATGGATATGCAGGGAATGCAGGGATATGGATTGTGTGTTGGCAGATTAGTTATACCTGGCATCATATACAGCACGGACACTCTGGGCCAAAGGACCTGTCCCTGTACTGTATTGTTCTATGTATCTCCTCCAGCAGCAAATTACTGACATCGACCATTTTCTGTGATCATTCACCAATTCCCACTCACATCCCCCTTCACAGCCAACACTCACATTCTCACTGAGTACTGACAATTACATAGGGATTCTTACCCAATCTTTCTCACCAATGTTGAAAAATAATAAATATCGGTCAAGCCATCCTGATGTCATCAAATTGCAATATTATTGCATACATTCACTTGAGAAAATAAATAAGCCCTTGAATAAACTGTCATCTGAAAGATGGCAACTTTAACAACAATGCCTTCCTTCCCTTGGCACTAAAGTTGAATGTTGGTTCAAGTATTAATGACCAGGTGTCAGGAATTGGAAAATATTAAAGACAGTTATATGTGGGTTAGTAAGTAGAGAAATAGCTATGGGGCCACAAGGAACTGCAGGTGTTGGAATCTTAGGCAAAACACAAAGTGCTGGAGGAACTCCGAAGGTCAGGCAGCATCTATGGAGGGAATGGACAGGCTGGATCGGGACCCTTCTTCAAACTGATTGTAGTGGGTAGGGAGAAAACTGGAAAAGAGAGGTGGGGGCAGACAAAGTCTGGCAAGTGATGTGGATATTGTGGTGGGGGGAGGTTTGAATGGCAGGAGGGATATAGACTATAATCTTACTTGAATTTTAAAAAGACATGGTGATGGAGTAAATCATCTCAGAAGAACATGGATAGGCAAAGTTTCTGGCCAGGACCATTCTTCAATACACAGTAAACTGCAGTTTACCAGAATTATTGCGTTTTGATACATTTTCATACATTTCTCAAAAATAAGAGGTTAATCCACAGTTATATAATAAATAGAATCTCTGTGTACAGTCCCCGGTAAAGAAAAAACCTAGAAATCAGAAACTTTACCTGTAGGTTAGGTTTAGCAACAATGAACGCTACACAATTTTCACACAAGTGCTCACAATGGGCCCTCTATAGTCCAAATGTGGACAGATTTTAATTTTCTCCATTGAAAATCTTTGAGGTTTTTTTCAGATCTATCCTTGAGGTACAGTTACATTTTTTGGAGGTAGGCACAAAATGCTGGAGTAACTCAGCGGGTCAGGCAGCATCTCTGGAGAGTAGGAATGGGTGACGTTTCAGGTCGAGACTATTTTTATGTGGGCAACATTTAAGTATTTTGAGGTCTCCATTTGTGCACTAAGTTTCTGCTACAATGGAAACAAATTAGAACAATGTGTCTGAGAAAGAACTAAATTTAGTGAGTTACCGAAGAATTGACTCAGACAATTGTTTACAATCATCAAGAACATAGAACATAAAGCAGTCCAGCACAGGCACTGGCCCTTCGGCCCACAATGTCCTTACCGAACATGATACCAAGTTAAACTAATCTCCTCTGCCTGCATGTGATCCATATCCCTCCATTCCTTGAACATTCTATGCCTATCTTTAAAAAAATTAGTCTCTTTTTCCCAATGCTACTAGTGGATAAGGGTGTAATTCTCTTATGTAGGAGGAAACCGGAGTATCCGGAGAAAACCCACGGCGTCACAGGAAGAACGTGGAAACTCCAGGTCAGGATCAATCAGGGACTCTGGCGCTGTGAGGAAGCGGCTCCACCAACTGCACCACAATGTGCACAGTTAAGATGAAAATAGTATTCTGACATGTCTCTGCTGCTCATTGAAAATGTACAGGCCACTATTTTCCCTTTATTGTGGGCAACACACAGTCCAGAAGGCTCATGCTCTCCCTAAGAGCAAAACTTCTGTTGGCTACAGAGGCGGTTAAAGTACTGACTTTAGAACTGTTTACAGTCAACAATTACTTCCAGCTCTATTTAGACCACATCTGAGCATTCAAGATCCCTCTTACAGCCTTCAACCAGAACAATACTGTAACATATGGGACACAAAGTGCTGAGGTAACTCAGCCAGTCAGGCAGCATCACTGGAGGACATGGAAAGGCTCCATTTCAGGTCCCTTCTTCAGCCAACTGTTACATGTGGGCTTTGCTCCAAATTTCCACTTGTTAAACAATCTCATAAGGCATCTTTTTATTAGTCGCGGTTTAATTTGGTTTAGAGATACAGCATGGAAATAGGCTCTTCAGTCCACGCTGACCATCGATCATCTGTGTATACCCCATACTTTTGCATCCACTCCCTACAACCAATTTTACAGAGGTCTCTAGAATGATTGAGTTGTAATAAACTTGTATATTATGATTGTATGTAGAACGCATGTAACAATATTGTGCTTTTTTTTTTGCATCAGTGGCTCTGTTTTACCCCCTTTAGAAAAAAATAGAATATTGCAATAAACATAGCTGAATTTCTATCATTATTAAATTAATCACACATTAAGTTATTGAATTGACAATTTTGAAACAAACCATGTGCCAATTTGATCTGAATGTTATGAATATTTATATATTTAAATTTGCATGAGTGAAGTCTAGGTAGGTCATAATGAGACATTGTTTAATAAAACTGCTCATTTTATTTGTCAATTAAAATTGATTAGCTTATTACTGTGCCATGTAATTAGTTAGATATGTCTTATTTAGCAATGTTCTTTTCTCACTGGAGATTAATTAACGTATTGTAGAAAAAAATGTGCATTGCTCTTCTGAGCTAACCTTGCAGCGATTCTGTTGTAATGAACAAACTATGGAACCATCTTCCTTAATGATACCGTCCTGATTCCTGAACTTTCAAATGTAGACCGTCCAGGAATGATCAGCTCAAAGCCAATTTTGAAAATTTTGATTTTCAGACTGTGCATTTGCCATTTGTTGTAATAATGAAAGATAATTCGATTTTGATGAGGAAAAATAGATGTGAACCGGTGAAAAACATGACATTTTTCATCGCAATTGTTAATACTCAGGGTGACGCAGGTAACCTGTGGGTGCAATTATATGATTGGAAGTACAAAAGTAAGCATGAGTATTCATTCGTAATATCTGCCTCAACATATGTACCAGTTTGCAAAGATATCTATTGCGAAATGTGACCTAACAGAAAAACATTAACAAAGATAGAATCAATAAAGTAAAGTGAAAATAAAAGAGCTTTTTATGGCATTGTGTCTAACTTGAAAAAGAGAATGTGGTTTGCTGGAAGAAATTTCCAAGCACCAATTATGTTGTTTCAAAGGCTTGACAATTCCCAAATGCATAGAGTGGGTAAACAATGTCCAAATGAATAATGGAGACACAAGAGACTGCAGATGCTGGAATCCTGAGCAAAATACAAAGTGCAGGAGGAACTCAGCAGATCAGACAGCATACTTGAAGGGAATGGTTGGACAGATATTGTTTCAGGCCAGATCCCTCCTTCAGACTGATCAAATGAATAAGCAGGTTTATTTATTTGAAACATGCTATCTGATATAGCACCAATCATCACAACCTTCACTTACATCCCATTTAACTCAAACATAGAGTGAGTGTGAAATAGAAAATATCATTTAGGGAAAAGCAATCACAGGTCTGATGTGGAAATTATGGATCTGATCAAAATGAGTGAAGATTTACGAACTTTGGTTCTTTACTCTCTCTTTCCCTGGATGCCTCCATTATCTATTAATCAGGAGACTATAACGATTAGGATCAACTGGACAACCTAACTTCATCCTTCTTCATTTCCCCATCCATTATTCCTCCACACTCTGTTCATTTAAAAAAGTAACATTCCAATTTTTGACAAAGGACCTTCAACCTGACATGTTAACTCTGTTGCTCTTTCTGTCGATCCTTGATCATAAAACAACATAGAACATAGAACATTATAGCACAGGAACAGGCCTTTCAGCCCACAATGTCCGTGCTGAACATGATGCCAAGATAAAGTAATGTCTGTTGCAAATGATCATATTGGTATCCTTGTACACTAGTCACTGAAAGTAAGCGTGCAGGTACACAGGCAGTGAAGAAAGCTAATGGCATGTTGGCCTTCATAACAAAAGGATTTGAGTATAGGAGCAAAGAGGTCCTTCTGCAGTTGTATAGGGCCCTGGTGAGTGCATCTGGAGTATTGTGTGCAGTTTTGGTCTCCTAATTTGAGGAAGGACGCCCTTGCTATTGAGGCAGTGCAGCGTAGGTTCACGAGGTTAATCCCTGGGACGGAGGTACTGTCATATGAGAAAAGATTGGAAAGACTGGGCAGATTTGGAGTTTAGAAGGATGAGAGGGGATCTTATAGAGACGTATAAAATTATAAAAGGACTGGACAAGCCAGATGCAGGAAAATGTGCCCAATTTTGGGGGAGTCCAGAACCAGGGGCCACAGTCTAAAAATAAAGGGGAGGCCATTTAAAACTGAGGTGAGAAGAAATATTTTCACCCAGAAAGTTGTGAATTTGTGGAATTCTCTGCCGCAGAAGGCAATGGAGGCTAATTCACTGGATGGATCTAAAAGAGAGTTAGATAGCGCTCTGGGGGCTAGTGGAATCAAGGGATATGGGAGAAGGCAGGCACAGGTTACTGATTGTGGATGATCAGCCATGATCACAATGAATGGCGGTGCTGGCTCAAAGGGCCAAATGGCCTCCTCCTGCACCTATTTTCTATGTTTCTATGTTTCCATATTCCTCCATCCCTGCATATCCATGTGCCTATCCAATAGTCTCTAAATGTCGTTATAACATTAAATTGACATTTGATCACTCATATATTTTGTTAGTGCCCTGTTTCAACTTGAACTTGGATTCAAAATCCATCTACCCCCTCACTTCTCTCAAACACACTTAAAAAATGTCTTCTCTGTCTTCACCGATAATCGTTCTAGTCCCCACGACCAATGAAGTCTAAACCACATAAACTCCTGGTTCTTTGTGTCCTATCCTATCTTGTGATCAACATCTCAATTGCTTTTGTTTTCTCTGTTTTTCATTGCCTCCTGTCTTAACATAAACACTTTAAAGTCCTTGGCAATATCTTTAAACCTGTTACTGTACTAGAGTACTGAATTTGGAGAATTGCAGATTTGAAGAGGATACAGAAGAGGTTTACCAGGATGATGCCTGGATTAGCAGTTACACTAGTTATAAGAGGCATAAATAGAGTAGACAAGTTAGTAAGATTATTGAAGTAATAAAATAGTTGGAATCTAATATTCCTGAAGTGTGCTCTACATCTTCCAGACTTCCTTTGATAACTGTAGATAATGATTCTGGTTCTTCCACTTATGCCCAGGACTTTATTCCTTGGAGCACAGGAGGATAAGGGGGTGATCTTCTCAAGGTGTTAAGATCATGAGAGGAATAGATCGGGTTAATGCACAGTTTTTTAACCAGACTAGGGGAATCAAGAACCAGAGGACATACTGTAGGTTTAAGGTGAGGGGCGGAAAGATTAAATGGGAACCTGAGGGGCAACTTTTTTACACAAAGGGTGGTGGCTCTAAGGAACGATCTGTCAGATGAGGCAGTTGTGGCCAGTACTATCACAATGTTTAAAAAACATTTGGACAGGTACATGAATAGAATAGGCTCTGTGGGATATGGTCCAAACACAGGCAGGTGGGACTGAAGGGCCTGTTTCCACACTGTATGACTCTATGACTCTATTACCCTCCACCAGTTACAGCATTGAAGCATTACAGTAACAGAGAAAAGGTCCAATGTCCGCAATGAGGTAGGTTGGAAGATCGGGACTACACCCTTGCTTATGGGTTCAGTCGTCTGATAACAGCAGGAAGAAAGCTGTTCCTGAATTTGGTGGTGTAAGTTAAGCTACAAAAGCAAACTCTTTCCAATATTTGCCTTTCTCATGTCAAAACTGAGTGATAAATCAGTTTTATGAATGAATATATTAGAGCTAACAAAATTTGCTCAGCTTATTAGCTGTTAGTCTGTTTTCCTAGCCTAAAGCTATTATATTTCCTGAATAGCTTCAGTGATCAAATATCAGCATAAGCCTCCACCGACATTTATGTCATATTTTTACACCTATCATGTCAGTTAAAATAATACCAATGAAAAATTCTAAAATAAATTGTATGCAGCTGTGAGAAGCAGAGTTAAAACACATTGAAGGTTCACTTATCTATGCATTCATGTTTTAATATTATTATAATTTGCATAATAAATATTTTCAGGTGGTTTTAAGGTTGGCTGGCTTCCCCAAGGGGAAACATAGAGTTGGCTGGGAGAGTATTCCAGAGGGATAGAACACCGAACAGCACAGTACAAGAAAAGGCCCTTTGGCCCACAATGTGCATGCCAAACACAATGCCAAGTTAAACTAATCACCTCTGCTCGTTATCCACATCCTTCTATTCCCTGCATATCCACGTGCCTGTCTAGAAGACTCTTAAATGTTAGTATCGTATCTGCCTCTGGCAGCTTCTATTCCTCCAAGTATTGATAGGGGTGTTTGGAATGAGGAATTAAGTCAGACCTAAAACATAGAAGGTGGCCGTTTGGCCCATCATGCCTATACTGACTCTCTGTAGGAACTAATCAGTTTGGTCCTATTCCCTAAGATTATTCTGATAATCCTTGAGATTATTCCACAGTATGAATTTGCTCAGATTCCTTTCAAAATTTCCTGTGGAATCTCCTTTCGGATGGTGCATCACAGATCACATAAATATTGTGTGAGAGAAAAACAAATTCTGCAATCCTTTTCTGGAATGTTTATCATTTGTTTTAAATCTTTGACCTTTGATTACTGACTCAATTGTGAGTTTCACCCCAACTATCTCTATTAAGACCAAAAGACAGGAGCAGAATAATGCCATTTCGCCCATCGAGTGTTACCCACCATTCAATCATGGATGATCTATTTTTCCCTCTCAACCACATCATTCTCCCCATAACCTTTAACGCTATTCCTAATAAATAACCTTTCGTTTAAAAATACCCAATGTCTTGGCCTCCACAGTTGTCTGTGGCAATGAATTCCATAGATTCACCACCATCTGACTAAATAAATTCCTCCTTGTCTCCATTCTAAAGGTATATGCTTTTATTCTGAGGCTGTGTCCTCTAGTTCCAGGCTCTCTCATTCCTGGAAACATCCATTCCATGTACACTCTATCTAGGCCTTTCATTGTCTGGCAGGTTTCAATGAGATCCTCACTTTTCTAAACTCTAGCAGGTACAGGCCCAGAGCCTTCAAATGCTCCTTGTACATTAACTTTAATAGAGTCATAGAGTAATACAGCTCGGCAACAGGCCCTTTGGCCCACCATGTCGACCAAGATGCCCCATCTAGGCTAGTCCCATCATTACAAGGAAAATATCATCCGATATCTTTTGCTTCTTTCCAGTGTTCTCAGATGTCAAAGATTGAGAATGATTTTACAATCAGGTAAAAAAAGGACAAAGGTCGATTCCTCGAATGTTGTGGAGTAACTTCGAGTGACAATATGCAACATTGTTAAGAGCATATATTCTGATAATCCACAGCTTTAGTTAATGGAAAAACTAGTATCATTGTACAATTTCATGTTACAGATGTTAACTTACTGACAACAATGCGGAGGTTATAAATAATTTGATAATAAGAGTAATATTATTGCAAAGTTATCTGAGAAAGTACAATGTCTAGAGTCACTAGGAGCCACAGATGCTAGAATCTTGCCTTGAAATAAAGTGCTGGAGTAACTCAGCAGGTCAGGCAGTATCTCTGAAAGGCATAGAGAGGTTGGGACTCTAAATATACGATGCATGAATTATTTTAATTATAGGTTCCAGACTTGTTGCAAAATGGTTTTATTTTATATTTATAATATGTTTTTGCCTTTTTCTATAAGATGGATTTTGCCTTTTAGTGTTTGACACACTGTTCGAGTATGTTTGAGCACGTTGATTTAATGAGAGAACTAAAGATAAGTACTGAGAAAAAATTATTTTCCTAACTTGAAGTCAGGCAGTCTTGTCTGCACAGTTAATATGGGGCTACGAGGAACTTTGTGCTAATGCAGGGTGGCTCTAATAGAAACCAAAGAGCCCTAAAAGCAAAGTTCATTCTCCAGGATAAAAAAAACATGGCCGAATAATTCTCTTTCATCTCTGGACCCCCATTGGGCTTTCACTTTTCTCTTTATTTGTTTTATGGAGGCAACACACTGTGAGAACCACATCACCCTACAGGCCGGAATTGATTAGTTGGATTTATTCCAGAGACGTCCATAAGAATGGGTACTTCTTTTATTTTCATTAGGTAGATGTACTATTTATTTAGTTGAATATCTCATTCCCTGCCTCTCCACTCAGCTTCATGTCTCTTACCGCTCCTGCGACTAATCCTATTATTTAGACTCTGGTAATATTCATAAAATCCATATTATTAAGTGTTTTAATAAGTTAAAAGGAAATTGTAGAATTTGTTTGCAATTATGTCCTTTTAGCCATTACAAATACACTTGAACTTTTACAAGCTCATTTTGCGATTGTTATGAGGAGACATTAAGGGTGGCACAGTGGTGCAGCTGATAGAGCTGCTGCTTCACAGCGCTAGATACCCCGAGTTCGAACCTGGGTGCTGTCTGTAAGGAGTTTGCACATTCTCCTGCTGCTCTAGTTTCTTTCCATGCCCCAAAGATGTGCAGGTCTCTAGTTATTTGGGCTCTGTAAAATTGCCCCCAGTGTGTAGGGAGTGGATGCGAAAGTGGGATAACATAAAACTATTGCGAACGGGTGCAGGATGGTCGACTGAGTGGACTCGGTTGGCCGAATGACCTGTTTCCATGCTGTATCGTTCAATCAATCAATTTAATTAACTTTTATCATCTATTTAATTTGATTCCACAGATTTTAGGTCCTTTCATAAGTCACAGACTCATATGGCATGGAAACAGGCCCTTCGGCCCATTCATTTTATTGAATATGAAATATATCATCCATATACTAACAAATGAGGGGTAACACACAAAGACCGTTCCCTCCGCCACTCCCTGGTCCACTCGTCCCTTCCCACCCATACCCCACCCCCTCCCCAGGTACTTTCCCCTGCAACCGCAGGAGATGCAACACCTGTCCCTTTACCTCCCCCCTCGACTCCATCCAAGGACCAAAACAGTCTTTCCAGGTGAGACAGAGGTTCACCTGCACGTCCTCCAACCTCATCTATTGTTTCCGCTGCTCCAGATGTCAACTTCTCTACATCGGCGAGACCAAACGCACGCTCGGCGATCGTTTCACTCAACACCTTCGCTCAGTCCGCCTTAACCAACTTGATCTCCCAGTGGCTCAGTACTTCAACTCCTCCTCCCACTCCCAGTCTGACCTTTCTGTCATGGGCCTCCTCCATTGTCATAGTGAGGCCCACCGCAAATTGGAGGAACAGCACCTCATATTTCGCTTGGGCAGCTTACACCCCAGCAGTATGAACATTGATTTCTCTAACTTTAGATAGTTCCTCTGTCCCTTTCTTTCCCCTCCCCCTTCCTTCCCAGTTCTTCCACTGTCTCCAACTTTCTTTGTCCCACCCCTTCCCCTGACATCGGTCTGAAGAAGGATCTCGACCTGAAACGTCACCCATTCCTCTTCTCCTGAGATGCTGCCTGACCCGCTGAGTTACTCCAGCTTTTTGTGATACCTTCGATTTGTACCAGCATCTGCAGTTATTTTCCTAGGTAACACACAAAGTGCTGGAGCTACTCAACAGATGATGCAGCATCTGTGGAGGGAATGGTTAGGCAACATTTTGGGTCCTTTCATCAGACTGATTGGAGTAGGGGGGGAGAAAGCTGGAAAAGAGAGGTAGGGGTGGGACAGATTCTGGCAAGTGATAGGTGGATACAGGTAAGGAGGAGATTTTGATTGGCAATTGAGTGGACAATGTGGCAAAACACATTTTTTCCTCAACCTCCATGCCACCTATACTTGCCCATTCTTAAGCAACAAACATTGGAAAGTGAAATTAAACAACTAGATATAGAAAATGCGAGAATGCCATCTACTCTAAAACATAATAAAATTGCTGTATTGAAATATAAACTAAATAAAATGTATTCAGAACAAGTAATAAAACTTTATCAAAAAACAAAACAATTACATTTTGAATTTGGAGACAAACCACAAAAACTATTAGCACGTCAGTTACGAAAAATGGAAGGGGAAAAAATAATTCAGAAAATTAGAACAGAGACAGGAGAATTATTAAAAATGCCCAAGGACATAAATGATAGATTTCTCCAATATTATCAGAACCTTTATTCAACTAAAACCGTAGCACAATCAGAAGGAATAGCAGACTTTTAAAAAAAATGTAATTTACAAGGTTTAGATTCAAAAGATAGAGAAGTACTAGAAAGGGAGATTACGATAAAGGATATTGAGGAGTCTATTGGTTCTTTAAAAAATGGTAAAGCAGTAGGACCAGATGGTTTAGGCTCCGAATTTTATAAAAAATTTTATGATTTGCTTAGCCCACGTTTACATAGACTGTATGAGTATATATATACTCAACAGAAACTTCCAGATACTCTAAATGAATCTATAATAACACTTATTCCTAAAGCTGATAAAGATCCGGAAGACCCGGGATCATACAGAGCAATTGCACTTTTAAATACAGATCAAAAAATTTTAACTAAAATACTAGCGCATAGATTAAGTACAGTGATGAATAAATTAATACACCCTGACCAAACAGGCTTCATTCAGAAACGATATTCATACTATAATCTAAGAAGATTATTTAATATTATATATTCCAAGAGAATTATTAATGAAGATCTAGCAATAATCTCACTTGATGCTGAAAAAGCATTTGATCAGGTTGAATGGCCTTATTTATTTTCGGTGATGGAAAATATGCAGCTAGGGGAGAAATTCTGTACATGGATAAAACTGTTATATACAAATCCCACGGCCAGAATATTTACAAACCAAAGGTTGTCATCGAAATTTAGCCTATCTAGAGGTTGTAGACAAGGATGCCCGTTATCCCCATTATTATTTGCGCTTGCTATTGAGCCACTGGCAGAAAGAGTTAGGGGGCATCCGGAAATACATGGATATAACACAAAGGACACAGTGAATAAAATTTCTCTATACGCAGATGACGTATTAATTTACATTACAAAACCAGAAATTAGTATTCCAAACTTATTAAAGCTAATAACCCAATTTGGTTCACTTTCAGGATACAGAATAAATTGGAATAAAAGCGAAATTATGCCAATAAGGGAACATAATAAACAGATAATACAACAATTTCCATTTAAAATAGTAAATGAAAAATTTAAATATCTAGGTATCTATGTAACTAAGATATATACATCATTATTTAAAGCAAATTTCCCCCCATTACTGAACAAACTACATAAGAATATTCAATATTGGAAAACACTCCCTATCTCAATGGTTGGCAAAATTAATGCCATAAAAATGATTTTTTTACCGCAAATATTATACCTTTTTCAGACAATTCCGATATATCTGACAAAAAACTTTTTTTAAAAATTGGACTCTATTGTTAATGATTTTATCTGGGATTATAAGAATCATAGGATAAACAAAAGACACTTGTGTAAATCAAAAATAAATGGAGGCCTGGCTTTACCTAATTTTTTGTTTTATTTCTGGGCAGTTAATATTAAAAATATGAATTTCTGGTTGGAAGAAATAGATCATCAACCAGACTGGTTAAAAATGGAAAAGGAAGATTGTTTGCCTTTTGATATTGGTTCGATATTATTTGCTACGTCTAAATTAAACAAAAAAATTTATAGGGAAAACCCTATAATATTTAGTGCTATACGAATTTGGAAACAATTAAAAAAGACATTAAAATTAGATAATTTATCACTTTTTCTTCCAATTGTGAATAATCCTTTGTTTAAGCCTTCATGGGTAGACGGGGGTTTTACACAATGGAAGGATTATGGAATTAAAAATATGGGACAACTTTATAAGGAAGGCACTTTTCTGACATTTCAGGAGTTGCAACAGACTTATGGTCTTCGTGGAAATGATTATTTCAGATATCTTCAACTTAGAGATTATGTAAAATCGAACTCCCAAAATTTTCGAATTAGAAATTCAGAAATTCTTGATGAATGTTGGAACAAACATCCTAATACAGAAAAATTAATATCTTATATATATAATATCTTATTAGACAGTGACATTCCCTCCACGGACTTATACAGACAAAAATGGGAAAAAGAATTAAACCAAGTAATTACGAAAGATACTTGGGAAGAAAGTTTGCAACATATACATCAGTGTTCACTAAACGCCAGACATTCTCTAATACAATTTAAAGTAATACATAGGTTACACTATTCAAAAACAAAACTACATAAAATTTTCCAACATATCTCACCTAAATGTGATAAATGTCAACATTTAGAAGCTACATTATTTCATATGTTTGCAAACTGTATAAAAATTAAAAAATTCTGGGTAAATATTTTTAGCATAATATCTAAAGTAACCAGCACACAATTGGACCCAGATCCAAAATTAATTATACTCGGAATATTAGAATTAAATCAAACATTTAGAACAACACAAAGAAACTTTATGGATTATAGTTTAATAACAGGAAAAAAATTAATTCTAAAATTTTGGAAAGGCCCTACGTCCCCCACAATCAAAATGTGGATTATAGAAATGACGGAGACCTTAAACGTGGAAAGAATCAGATTTTCCCTGTTGGATAAACAGGAATTATTTATTGGAATATGGTCTCCTTTTATTGATTACTTAAAGGGTCAGAATGGTTCAGCACAGGAACCTGACTAGCACTCGGACTAAAGAATGGATGAAATGCTATACTTTGAAATGTACGAATATATCTCGAATGAAGTTTTTGTTATTTTAATAAATTTCTCCACTCTTCTTTAACTAACTTTTTCCTTATCTTTATAATCTGTTTTTGTTTTTGTTTTTATTTTTCTTCTCTCTTTTTTCTTTCTTTACTTCATCTAGTTCTTTAGTTCTATCTAGTTTTAAAAAAAAAGGGGCAAAAGGTATTGGAGACAATATAATAATAATTGACAATATTATCAATTTAAAAATGTATGACTGTAAAGATGTAAACAGGTTATGTACCTATCTCCAATAAAAAATTTATTCAAAAAAAAAAAAAAAAAAAAAAAAAATTTAATTAACTTTTATCATCTATTTAATTTGATTCCACAGATTTTAGGTCCTTTCATAAGTCACAGACTCATATGGCATGGAAACAGGCCCTTCGGCCCATTCATTTTATTGAATATGAAATATATCATCCATATACTAACAAATGAGGGGTAACACACAAAGACCGTTCCCTCCGCCACTCCCTGGTCCACTCGTCCCTTCCCACCCATACCCCACCCCCTCCCCAGGTACTTTCCCCTGCAACCGCAGGAGATGCAACACCTGTCCCTTTACCTCCCCCCTCGACTCCATCCAAGGACCAAAACAGTCTTTCCAGGTGAGACAGAGGTTCACCTGCACGTCCTCCAACCTCATCTATTGTTTCCGCTGCTCCAGATGTCAACTTCTCTACATCGGCGAGACCAAACGCACGCTCGGCGATCGTTTCACTCAACACCTTCGCTCAGTCCGCCTTAACCAACTTGATCTCCCAGTGGCTCAGTACTTCAACTCCTCCTCCCACTCCCAGTCTGACCTTTCTGTCATGGGCCTCCTCCATTGTCATAGTGAGGCCCACCGCAAATTGGAGGAACAGCACCTCATATTTCGCTTGGGCAGCTTACACCCCAGCAGTATGAACATTGATTTCTCTAACTTTAGATAGTTCCTCTGTCCCTTTCTTTCCCCTCCCCCTTCCTTCCCAGTTCTTCCACTGTCTCCAACTTTCTTTGTCCCACCCCTTCCCCTGACATCGGTCTGAAGAAGGATCTCGACCTGAAACGTCACCCATTCCTCTTCTCCTGAGATGCTGCCTGACCCGCTGAGTTACTCCAGCTTTTTGTGATACCTTCGATTTGTACCAGCATCTGCAGTTATTTTCCTAGGTAACACACAAAGTGCTGGAGCTACTCAACAGATGATGCAGCATCTGTGGAGGGAATGGTTAGGCAACATTTTGGGTCCTTTCATCAGACTGATTGGAGTAGGGGGGGAGAAAGCTGGAAAAGAGAGGTAGGGGTGGGACAGATTCTGGCAAGTGATAGGTGGATACAGGTAAGGAGGAGATTTTGATTGGCAATTGAGTGGACAATGTGGCAAAACACATTTTTTCCTCAACCTCCATGCCACCTATACTTGCCCATTCTTCCTTCATTAATATCTCTGCAATCCACCGTTCATCACATCTACATTAATGATGCTCACTAAAAATGCTCAATAAAACTTTAAAGGTATTGTTGTGGAATCTTTTGAAACAATGGTAACTAATCTTCATTAATCAAATTATATGTTGCAATAAGTGTTTCTATTTATTATCAGCAGTTCTGACCTAGTGGTTTCATTAAACTTGCTATAATTCATTTTATTTTTTTGTTTTTTCACAGTAGATAATCTTCAGTTAAATTCTACAAAACATGCAATTTTTATGGTCAAATTGCCCCGACCCAAAGCATCACTGTCAGTTCCTCCCCCATTGATGCTGGGACCTGCTGAGTTCCTCCAGCACTTTGTGTTTTAGTCAACAACATCTGCAGTTCCTTGTGACTCCATTTTTAAGGCTGTTTTTTAACACAATGGTATTTTCTACTTAGCAAGAAAATAAGGCACGAGTTCTGTACTCGGTAAATTAACTTTTTTTGCACATCTACCTTTCCACTTGTATCTGCACTTCACATTTTGCTGCACTCACGTTAGTAACAGTGAAGCAACACATGCAGCAACACTGTGTGGTTACATTGACTCCGACATTAGCATTCAGCGCTGGTCTGAGACATTAGCCACACTACGGCTATGCAGACAAGATGATAACAATGAGAAAGATCATACCTCATTCACGACTCACTTTTCTTTAATTTGTCAGATATCATGAATCGGACTCAAGGTTTCTCCAAAATGTATCTTTATTGGTTTTGAAATGAACAAAGGTTTCTCTGCACAGAACTGCCATGGGGCCAATTATCCAATCCTTCAGCTGCAACATCTCTTTTATGCTAAATGTTTTTCTCTTTAATATCTGAGCCAATTCACTCCTTATTACAACCACAGAACATCTGCAGCTGAATATGCAATCAGTTCCCTCGCATCGTCAATGAGGGTACCACCTTAAACTCAATAATCGTTAGCTAGAGACACAAAGGGGGGGGGGGGGGGGGTGGGGAGGAGAATGTATACAGAGGGAAGCTAGATAAGAACTGTGGAGTAAAGTGTAACTAGTATCTGGACTGAACTGCCAGGAACAGTAACAATATTTAAGAGGCATCAGGATGAGTACTTGAATAAGCAAGGTGCAGAGGGATATGGAATTAAGGCAGGCAAGTAGGATTAGTGTAGATAGGCAAAGCAAATAGCATAGAAATGGTGAGCCAAAGGGCCTTTTTCTATGCTGTACTACTCAATGATTCAATAACTCAGGTAAAGATATGTGGAATAATATTCAATGTCCATATGCTTCAATCACTGGGCAACCTCAATGCTAAATTTCATTCTTCAGTACGTCACTCATATTGTGCTCCCATGCACATTTTCTTTTCCTTGCAGTGAGAAGTGGCAAAACAATGATAGTGGCATTGAAGAGAATTTTAGTTAGGCACATGGATTGCAGGCAAATAGGAGTTTAACGGCATCATGTTCAGCACAGACATTGTAGGCCGGAGGGCCTGTTCCTGTGCTACACTGTTCTATGTTCTAACTCTGCATGAGCCTGAGTGAGCAAGAGACACTCTGCTCCCCATAATCTCTGTGTCCTTTGCTTAAATTATGGCCTCATTAGTGGAAGTTGGCCCTAACTCATTCCTAATCCTTGATTGATAGATTGACTTAATTCAACAATACAGCATGGAAACAGGTCCTTCAGTCCTTCAGTCCTTCGAGTACATACTGACTATTGATCACCTGTTCATACTAGTTCTATGTTATCCCATTCCTAGGAGCAATTTACAGGAGCCAATTAACCTACACACCCGCACATCTTTGTGCTGTGGGAAGAATTTGGAGCGCCCTGAGGAAACCCAAGCGGTCATAGGGAGGACATGGAAACTCCACACAGACAGCACGCAAAGTCAGGATCAAACCCAGGTCCTCTGCGTTGTGAGGCAGCAGCTCTACCAGCTGTGCCATTGTACCGCCCTGAATTCTCTATCATCACACTTCCTCATTGTTCCATAGAACAGCACAGCACAGAAACTGGCCCTTACACTTGTGTATGACTGTACCAGAATATAGAACGTAGAACAGTACAACACAGAAACAGGCCCTTCAGTCCACAATTATTCTTTTGCCAAACATGGTGCCTAGTTATACTAATCTCCTCTGCCTGCGTGTGATCCACATCCCTCCATTCCCAGCATATCCATGTGGCCATCTGAAGGTCTCTAAAACCCTACTATAATATCTGCCTCCACCACCATCCAAATTGTCTCTGATATTTAAGGTAGATGTATACATGTGCCCTACCCTCACTGCATCCCTTGTTTCTGGTTGCCTGATCAGGTTGCACATATTGGCTGAGGTTAAATAGCCAGAGAGCAGCAAAAGTGGAAACATAACCACTGCTTGGTTTCACATTCGCAGATTCCAGGTCAGACACCGACACTGTGTGTGGATTAAAGATTAGCTTCAGGGCAGTGTCTGCACTTGCTGAGATACTGGGCATAAGCAACCTGCAGCAATGGCAAAGGGAAAGGGTAGCCCTGATGCCAGCTCCCCTGGGGGCAAAGTCGGATATAGGTCGCACTGCAGAGGACTCAGATGCAAACTTCAAAGGGGCAGCCCATGAAATCCTTATAACATTTTACAAGGATGTTGCCAGGGCCCGAGGGCCTGAGCTACAGGGAAAAATTGGGCAGGATTGGGCTTTATTGCTTGGAGCGCTAGAAGTTGAAGAGTGATCTTATAGAGGTATATAAGATCATGAGCAGAATAGACAGGATGAATGCAATCTTTTCCCCAAGGTAGAGGAATCAAGAAATAGAGGACATATGTTTAAGATGAGAGGGGAAAGATTTATTAGGAATCTTAGGGTCAACTTTATTGCACAGAGGGAGGTGGGTATACAGAGCAAGCAGCCAGAGGAGGTAGTTGAGGCAGTAGGTACTGTCTGTGGGTATACAGAGCAAGCAGCCAGAGGAGGTAGTTGAGGCAGTCGGTACTGTCTGTACCAACATTTTGAAAACATTTGGACAGGAACATGGATAGGAAACGTTTAGCGGACTATGGGCCAAACGCAGGCAGGTGGGACTAGCAAATATGGAACATGTTGGTTGGCATGGATAAGTTAAGCTGAAGGGCCTGTTTCCATGCTGTATGACTCAAACATTGTCAGGCCTGCCAGAGGTAGTGTGTGCACAATTTGAGCGACTGGCCAATATCTGGTCAGTGGTCTCCATCAAGCAAAGATTTGTGGAAGACATGGACAGAGGAACTGCAGATGCTGGAATCTTGCATAAAACACAAAGTGCTGGAGGAATTCAGCAGGTCAGGCAAACAACTGAAATGAATTAAACAATAGCAATGCAGCAACATTGAGATATTTGTAATCCTGACTTTTACAAGAATCACTTTGCCACATTGGCTGATATTGTTGCATGTGTAGCTAAAATTGTTATCGACAGTTATGCGTGATATTTTATACCAATGCAAATAGTTTGGCTTGTGTCCACATATGATGCAGATCCTTGGATCCCCAGAAATGAACTGAATGATCACCACAGATGTGTGAAAAAAGACACAAAGTGCTGGAGTAACTCAGCAGGTCAGGCAGCATCTCCGGAGGACACGGATTGGTGACATTATGGTACCGGCACCTTCTTCTCTTCTTAACGAGAAGCTAGTGCGACTTGGGTGGGGTAGGGATGGAGAGAGAGGGGGCACACTCAAGTCACACTAGCTTCTTGTTTTCACCCAACAAACAGCGAACAATGGCCTGTTTCCTTTTACATTGTTACTTTTTTGCAAATCTGTCATTCATTGTTCTTTATCTCTCTACATCATTGTCTATATCTTTTGTTTCCCTTATCCCTAACCAGTCTGAAGAAGGATCTCGACCAGAAACGTCACCCATTCCTTCTCTCCAGAGATGCTGCCTGTCCTGCTGAGTTACTCCAGCTTTTTGTGTCTATCTTAGGAATTCTTTAGGGATTTAGTATGGGTGATAAATTGCTAATGGAACCAACTGCACACAAAGAAGTGCTGCACAGTGGCACAGCTGGTAGAACTGCTGCCTCGAGGTGGAAGAGACCCGGGTTCGATTCTGAACTTGAGTGTTGCCTATGTGGAGTTTGTATGTTCTCCCTGTGACCTTAATGCTTTAATCGGGATGCTCCATTTTCCTCCACATCCCGAAGGCATGCAGATTCATAGGTTAATTGGCCTCTGTAAATTGTTCCTAATGTGCAGTGAGTGGATGCGAAAGTGGGATAACATAGAAATAGCTTGGACAGGTGATTGATGGTTGGAGTGCACTTGGTGGGCCGAAGAGCCTGTTTCTATGCTGTATCTCTAAGCTAAACCTCGTGTCAGCCTTGCATTTTTAAGATGATTACATTAAATATATATCATCTACAAGAAGGAAAACAACAACGATTGGTCTAGTGAGGTTCAAATACCACAGGGCATAGGATTAAGGTGAGAGGGGAAAGATTTAATAGAAACCTGAGGGACAATTTTTCACACAGAGCGTGGTGTGTATATGGAACGAGCTGCCAGAGGAAATACTTGAGACAGGTACAATAACAACATTTAAAAGATTTGTGTAGGAGGGAACTGCAACTGAAGATGATTTCGACTAGTACATGAAAGGGAAAGGTTTAGAGGGATATGGCCCAAACACGTGTAAATAGTACCAGCTGAGATGTGGCCTCTTGGTCGGCAAGGACAAGTTGGGCTGAAGCAGGGCCGTTTTTACAGCATTATGGGCCCCCGGGCAAAGCAGTGTACTGGGGCCCCTACCGTTACTCTCCCCCACCCCCCTTTCCCTACCAGCCCCCCCTGTCGTGCCGGCGAAAAGCACTTACCGAAAAGCACTTAGCGATGGACTTAGGGTGCTACATTGTTGCGAAAAGCACTTACAGATCGCTGTGAGAAGCACTTAGTGACCGAAAATGTTGCGAAAAAAGCACTTATTGAACCTACATTTTTAAAATAGTATTTATTTATTGCAAGTCACTTAACATACACAGATCAGCATGGGGCCCCTATGCTCGTGGGCCCCTGGGCAAGTGCCCATCAGGCCAATGCGTTAAGACGGCCCTGGGCTGAAGAGCCTGTCTCCAAGCTGTACGACAATGATTCTATGACTCTAATCAGGACATATGTCTGGATATTGAACATGAAATAAGAGGCAAGGGAGGAAGTTGAATTAGGATGGGCTAGACATTTATTCTTAACGCATAAATTTACCACATAATAATACAAATTAAAAATACTTTAAAAATCCAGTTTCAGGTAAAATAATCCCTGCTACAACATGCCTCTTGAAATTGTGATAATTTCATTAAATGTGGGTTGTAGAATGTTAAATAATTCAATGAGAAAGAATTGCAGGTGCGGCGGTTTTAACTTTCTCCTGGTGAAGAGTTAGGTCGGGTGCTACAACAACATTTAAGGGACATATGGACAAGAACATAGATTGGAAAGGTTTAGAGAGATTTGAGCTCCTGGTCATACAACATGTTCATATTATTGCTGAGGACTAGCTGCTCCATCGAGGCATTCAGATGCTTTGCTGGATGATCGTGTGATCACAATCGAGGGAAGATGTGGTTTTAGACATTTATTTCGGACATTTCGCCTGGCTGACATTGATGATTTGATGGTGCTTTCAGAAGTTTGTTTTAAATTTCTTACAGGTCTTTGTTCTTTGCCTCTAGAAACATCTATCTAATACTTTTTACTGTAAATAAGAAACAAAAACAAGTTGGGACGAAAAGGCATGTTTCATTGCTGTATGACTGTGAGATACAAGATGAAGTCCTGGGCCCAGCACCATGATGCAATCACAAAAAAAGCTCATCAACACCTTTACTTCCTTAGAAGATTGAGGACATTCGGTATGTCGCCAAGTACTCTATCAAATGTCTACAGGTGTAAAGTAGAAAGCAAACTGACTGGTTGCATCATGGCTTGTTTCAGCAACTTGAAAATGCTTAACTCTAAAGCAATATTCAAAAAATCATCATAGTATGTTTGCTAACTATTTAAAAGTCTTTGCCTTTTATATTATTTTATTTGCCTGTCAAAAGTTAGTAAGATTATTGAAATAACAAAATAATTGGAATTAAATCTTCCTGAAGTGTGCTGTACATCCTTGAATTTTCTTTGGTACTGTAGATGTTAATTCTGGTTCTTCCACTTTTTCCTCTTCCAGCTTGGTCAGTTGTTTCATTACGCCCCACACCCACATTTTTTCTCCTTTCACCATCATGCATTTGATTTCTCCTGTCTCTCACCTCATCACTGGACGTTCTTTCCATTCTCTGCACTCTCCCTGCACCTTAATGCTTATATATCTCTAACTACCCCGTCTTAGTTTAGTTTACAGAAACAACAACCTGGAAACAGGCCATTTGGCCCACCGAGTCAGCACCGATCAATGATCACCCATACTAGTTCTATCCTACACACTAGGGGCAATTTACAGAAGCCAATTAACCTACAAACCTGCATATCTTTGGAATGTGGGAAGAAACCGGAGCACCCGGAGAAAAACCATGTGGTCAAAGGGAGAATGTACAAACTCCATACAGACAGCACCCCATGGTCAGGATTGAACCCGGGTCTCTGGCACTGTATGGCAGCAATTCTACTACTGTGCCACTGAGCTACCCCCCCCTCTGAGTATCTTCGATCTATAATATTTTCCCTATTTCTCTTTGCATTGATGCCCCATGACAGTTTGGATACTGTGCATTTTATGATGTTATTTCCTAATGTTTGTTTTTTCATATTAGTGATGTTTCCACTGCTTTAAAACACACAGTCATAGAACATAGAACAGTAGAACACAGGAACAGGCCCGAGAGCCCACAATATCCATGCCAAACATGATGCCAAAATAAAATCTCCTTAGCCTGCATGTGATCCATATCCCTCCATTCTCTGCATAATCCATGAGACTATTTTAAACGCCACTATCATATCTGCCTCTGCCACCACCCCAACAGTGTGTTCCAGGCACTCACCCCTCCCTGTGTAAAAAATCCTTGCCCACACAGCAACTTTAAACATTGCCCTTCTCAACTTAAAGCTATGTCCTCTGGTCTTTGACCTTTCCACCTTGGAAGAAAAGTTCTGACTGTCTACCCTATCTAAACCTCTCATAATTTTAGATAATCTTATAAACTTCTATCAGGACACAAAAATGCAGAAACCTAAGTCAGTCGGTGTCATGCAATAACACTTCAGAACAATTTCATAACATTCATAGTTAAACTTTCATAAATCCTCATTTGAAAACTGCCAATAGTCTATATGGATTTCAGCAGGGCCTTTGATAAGGTTCCGCATGGTAGGCTGCTCTGAAAGGTTAGATCACAGGGGATTTAGGTAGAGCTTGCAAACTGGATACAGAAATGGATGGAAGCAGAGGATGATGGTAGAAGGTTGTTTTTCTGATTAGAGGCCTGTGACGAGTGGTGTGCCTCAGGGTTCGGTGTCTTTTACATCAACGATTTGGATGAGAATGTGTGAGGCATGATTAGTAAGTTTGCAGATGACACTAAAGTCGATAGTATTGTCGACAATGAAGATGGTTATCAAAAATTACAGCAGGTTCTTAATCAGCTGGGCAAGTGGGCTGAAGAATAATGAATGGCGTTTAAGATGTTTTTGGCAGTCAATGGTAAGGCCCTGTGGAATGTTGTGCAGCAGAGGCAACTAGGTGGATAGGTACTAAGTTCCCTGAAAGTTGCATCATAGTGAGATAGGGTGGCCAAGAGGCTTTTGGTACATGGCATTCATTAGTCAGAGTATTGAGTATAGAAGTTGGGATGTTATGTTACAGTTGTACATGACATTGGTGAAGCTGCATTTGGAATATTGTGTTCACTTTTGGTCACCCTGCTGTAGGAAGGATGTCATTCAGCTGGTTAGCATGCAAAAAAGATTTATGAGGATGTTTACAGAACTTGAGGGACTAACATAGAAAATAGGTGCAGGAGGAGGCCATTTGGTCCTTTGAGCCAGCACTGCCATTCATTGTGATCATGGCTGATCATCCACTTCTCCCCATACTCATGGGATGAGAAAGTTGGATAACATAGAACTAGTGTCAATGGGTGATCGATGGTTGGCATGGACTCAGTGGGCTGAAGAGTCTGTTTTGGTGCTGTATCTCTAAACTAAACAAAACAATTTCTTCAATAATTGGAAGGCTACCCAAGCAAGTTTTTTGAAAACACAAATTTCAATGAACCTATGGCTATGATTCTACAGTCACATCTCCTCAAATAAAGGTTAGCCTGGTACCCATAACTTTAGTAAACTCCTAGATATATCATGGAGATTCAAAGAACTGCACTTGCTTGAACTTTGAGAAAAACACAAAGTGCTGGAGAACTCAGTGGGTCAGGCAACATATGTGGTGGGAATGGACAGACGGCATTTCAGTCTGAAAAAGGGTCCTGAACCAAAACATCGTCTATCCATTCCTTCCACAGATGCTGCCTGACCTATTGAGTTCCTTGAACACTTGGAGTTTTGCTCCCAGATATGCCACTCTGGTTCTGTAATTTTTTTGTATTTAGGATACATTGAAATGAGTTGCTCTTACAATCACAGGTCTAAGGAAGGCTAATGCACCTTACCAGAAAGCTGCCTTAGCAGGAGCATGTGTTTACAAAGCAGTTATAATCTTCCTGCATGATAATTGATCATAATTGATTATGCAGGAGAAGTAGAACAAGAAGCATTTTCATTTAAAAGTCAGAACACATTTCAGATACCTACTACTTATGATTTCTGACTCATTTTTAAAGCATTTTTGAAAGCCGAATGTGCAATTTTCCCTCTTGGCAAATGTGTTGAAGGAATGCCTGATGATTTCACAACAGGGCAGTCACGTTTTGTCTTCAAACTTTGGTGAAATTTCGATAAATAAGAGAATTTTCCATGTTTTACTAGAAGCATCCAAAGATAAGATTTAAAAAAAGATATGCACATGGTGGAGGCAGATATGATCGTGGCTTTTAAAAAGAGGCCTTTAGATAGTTACGTGTATATGCAGGAAATAGAGGGATATGGATCACGTGCAGACAGAGGAGATTAGTTTAGCTTGGCATCATGTTCAGCACAGAGATTGACGGCTGAAGGGCCTGTTCCTGTACCGTTCTACATTCTATCAAACAGTACAGGTGAATTGTGTAAGCTTTGTCACGTTAATTCTCCCGTTGGCTGAGAATGGATTGAAGATTTATAGATAACCCTAGCAAGGTAAAACGATAATAAATATTTGAATGAGTCAATTCAAATGCTTGTTTGCTGGATATCTGAGAACTTTGGATGAAAACACAATTATAACAGGTTGCTGAGTGGAATGTAATGATGTTGAATAGCAATGATTTAAACCTGCCTGCTTGCTTTATTCACTTACAATGGCAAAATTATCAGATTACTTGTTCAAAATAAATGTAGATTTAAAACGTTATTTGCTTTTAACTTTGCATAGCTCAGGAGTAATATTGTCACCTCATTGTTAGTGGAAAATACACTAATGATGCCAGGACTTCTGAACGGCATCCACAAAGCCTGTGAGAAACATATCAGGCAGTCACTGGAGAGCAACCCCCACCTGCAAATGGATGACAGCCAATTTGTTGGCTAATATTATAGCCTTCTGTCCCATTTTCCCCCTCACTGTCCAAAGCATTGTAAGTACAACTGACAGGCACGCCGCACCACACAGCCAGATACTAGCGTATAATGAACATGTTGTTTGGGTACGAACCAGTCCCGCCAATAGAGACCCACATCTCTGGATTGTCAATCACGGAGAGGGCAAAGGGGGCGAGGAGTTTTTTTTTTTCCTCGCGACTGAGAGATGGCACTTAGGGTTCAGGAATCCGAGCTTGCTGACAAGATGCCCCCTCCGAGGGATCCCTACGTTACCTTGAGCCAACAGAAAGCTTAAGTCCTGGACATGAATCTAAAACTGCTGTCAGGGAAGCCCTGTCAAAGAGTTGGCAGCCCTCCATGAAGTGACGGCCAATCTTCCAAACCATTTCGAGCACGGAAGGGAAAGGCGTTTGACACCCTTTCCACAACATTCCCACCTTCACTGTAAAATAAAAGGGCTTACTTCTTGCACAGAATATTTTCCACAGATAAGATCAAATTTGATTTCAATTAGTCATAAATTTCATTTGAGTCATAAATATCCATCCCTGATCATCACATTAAAAAAAAAGACAAAGTGCAGGAGTAATTCAGCAGGTCAGGCAGCGTTTCTGGAGGGCATGGACAGGCAACAATTGGGTAGGGCCCCCTCTTCAGACTAATGCAAAAAAAGGACGCAAAGTGCTGGATTATCATCAGTAACTCAGCTGGATTAGATCACTTTTTTTTTTTTGATTGATTGAAAGATATAGCACAGAAACAGGCCCTCCAACCCACCAAGTCCATGCCCACCATTGATCATCCCGTTCAGACAATTTCTATGTTATCCCACTTTCACAACCACTCCCTACACACGAAGGGCAATTTACAGAGGCCAAATAAACTGTAAACCCGCATGACTTGGGGATCTGGGAGAAAATTGGAGCACCCACGAGGTCATGGGGAGAACTTGCAAACTCCACATGGTCAGCACCCGATGTCAGGGTTGAACCTGGGTCTCTGGCACTGTGAGGGAGCGGCACTACCAGCAAGCAATTTGTTCCTCAGTGAAAAAAGGCATGAAGAGTAAACAAGAATAGTTATTTTCAGCCGAATAACCTTTAGGTGTATGGACAGGAAAGTAAGTATGCTTCTTGTGGACATTACATCAACCAATTATCCTAATTAAATGGGTAGCCTTGCATTGACTGCCCATTGCCTCCACAGTTTTTGGTGCCGCCTGACCCACTGAGTTCCTCCAGCACTTTGATTTATGCTTAGGAAAGACAAGCTTGTTTTTGAGGGAGGCCAATGGCTCCAAAAATAGTGCCTTCAATTTGTGAGTAAGTATCAAAGAACAGAGAGCTGCAAAACATCTTCATCAGAGTCAAGAGTATTTAATTGTCATATGTACCGACAAGGGCACAATAAAATTCTTATTTGCTGCAACATTGCAGGCCTGAAAATACAATAAGACAAATAATATACCAAAAAAAATGTAATTAATAACCCCAATACTAGTCCAGACGAAAGCCAATCCATAGTTTGCAGCTGTGGTTCATGTTGTCAGTGTTCAAGTGCCTGATGGTTTTAAGAAAAAGCTTTTCTTGTACCTGGAGATCACAGTTTTCAGACGACTGTACCTTCTTCCCTATGGCATGGTGAAGTGAGAGTATTGCCTGGGCGGTGTGGGTCTTTGATGATATTTGCTGCCTCTTTGAGGCAGTATCTCCTGTAGGTCCCTTCGACGGTGGGGAGGTCAGTACCTGTGATAGACCAGGCAATGTCTACCACTCACTGTAGTCTCCTTTGCTCCTGGGTGTTGGAGTGCTAATTCTAACCCTAGCCCTCATCTACAAGATGCTAAAAAGAATTTGAACAAACCATTTCATGATATAAACATTTAGAAATGTGTCATCTTAACAACGTTTGTTGTACAGGTATGAAAGATTAAAAAAATTATGACCATGGGGCGATGAATTTGGGAAGGAAATGGGTTTTACGGTATTCCTAAACTCCTGTTAATTCCTACTGAAAATGGATGCAGAGAGAGTTAAATTCAAATGACATTGTACTTATCCAGATGTAACGTATCTCGTCAGCCATGTATAATATGCCATGACATTATGCACTTTAATATTTGCAGCAGACTCCTGCACTACTAGATGCTGGGAACATATCTTTTAAGAGTTTAAAGTCCTCACAGTATCATTGTTTGTGCAGCTTTGAGGTATGGCTATGCTTGTTTAAAACGTTTTTAAAAAATTTCCATTTTGCCATGGATGTCATTCCAGTTGGATCATCTTGAATGAATCTGCTTTAATTAGAATTTTCTGCATAAAGTAAGCGCTGATTGGTGACTGCGATCATCTGTTGACTCTGAAGGAGACATCACAGCAGTCAAGCACATCTGTTACCCCGGAACCCAAGTGATCTGTTCGTGTTCAAAGAGTCAACTTGATAGTAGTGCAACAGAAGAATTCTGCTTATCTTACTTCATGCCTGTTTGCATCATCTTTAATTTGCCTTGTTATCTACATGTTAGTTTCTCTTTTGTAATTGTGGTCACTTAACCCTTTCGGAGACATGGTTGGGGTTTTTTTTTCAGTAGCAAAACCATTTCAGAACAATTAGCATTCAAAATATTTCCAGAAGCGGCGACATTTCTTGATAATGCAAATAAAAACGAGTTTGCCTACACACGAGGAACATTGCCAAATATTTCAGTGTCCAAGAACGATCCGAAGCACCAGCCAAACAATGGCCATGAAAGGAATAGATTAGCACACAATCCGATGGATGGGTTCCAACTGCTCCTTCATTCGTGATGAAAATATTCAGACAGCGTTTGTGGTCTAGAGTTACAGGACTTACACCTCTGTGTGGTTTTGTTAACGTAAAGATCGTTCAAAATTCAGAAGATTCATCATTATTCAGAAAACTATTGTATTTTCTAAAGAAGATAACGTAAAATCTTTTTTCAACTGTTACTTGCTACAAAAACATATTATGCAGTCACATTATTACCACAGTCACAGGGTATTTTTAGTCTTATAAATCTATTGAACATTCAGCGGGTTTACTCATCTGATCAAACCATAGCTTCATCAGAATACTTTTGACACACCACATCATGTAGAGGGAATGTATTTATTGGATTTTTTTAATCCTTAGCTCTACAGTTCATAGTAAGTTCCATCTCTCTTCCTTAGAAATAGTCAACAAAATATTGCAATATTTTTGGTTTAATTTGAATAACCAAGTGGGGGAGTTGAGAATGTGGAGAGAATAAAATGTAAGTTTGGTGTAGATCAATGGTTGATGGTCGGCATGGACCCAGTGGGCCGAAGGGCCTGTTTCTGTGCTGTATGACTCTAACCCCAACTCTAACTGTACCAGTGCTCTGGCATTTACTTTCAGTGATCATGTTCAAGGGTTCTAATCCCAGTAATTTGAGAATTTCATTTCACTTATACATGAATATTCAATTATAGGTTACCTGACAGCTTATGCTTGCAAGCCATTAAAAAATCCCTTTGATTTCTATGAAAAGAATTGATGGTGGGAATTCTTTAATGAAATTCAATACGCAAGAGATTTGAATGGAATCATACAAGCAAAATTTGAAGAGTTACAAAAGGGTTTGGGACAAGGAAACTGAGCCAATTGGAATCACCTTCATCAAAGGGTTGCTTAGTTTGCTGCTGTGAACTTAATAGATTATTCAAGGAGGGGATGGAAAGAAAAAAGAAATACTTGCATTTATTGCACATTTTGTGGCCTCAAGAATGCTCTGAGTTGCTGAGGTTGTTGTTATAAAGTTCAATGTATAGCTAATTTCCCCAATACACGGTTCCATCAATGTGACTCAACTTTACACATTGTTGAGGGATCAGTATTAGTCAGGGACAAATTCATAATTTGTTTTTACATTTCACTGACAGGAAGATATTGGTTATGGGGAGAATGTCAAATGTATAGGTTTCGGTTATGGGGAGAAGGCAGAAGAATGGGGTTAGGAGGGAGAAATAGATCAGCCATGATTGAATGGCGGAGTGGACTTGAAGGGCCGAATGGCCTAATTCTGCTCCTATCACTTATGATCTTATGATATTGGTTTATCATCTTAGTTAATGGTCCAGTACTCTCTCAGTATTACGCACGAAGGACATATATTTTTTCTTAAGGCCTTGGAACTGAATTTGAACCTACAACCTTAGCCGTGAGAGAACCACTCTCATGAGGCAAAGCTGACACCTGAGGGACAGTTTACGCTGACAAGAATTAGGAATCCTACTTTGCAATAATAAGCATTGTTTTCAGAATAATTATATTTTAGACAAAGAACATAGAACAATACAGCATAGGAACAGGCCCTTTGGCCCGTAATGTCTGTGCTGAACATAACGCCAAGTTCAGTTTAGTGAGTTCAGTCTAGTTTATTGTCACACGTACAGTGAAAGGTTTTGTTGCGTGCTAATATATGATTACAATCAAGCCCTTTACAGCAGGGCCGTCTTAACGCATGGGCCTGATGGGCACTTGCCCGGGGCCCCACGAGCATAGGGGCCCCATGCTGATCTGTGTATGTTAAGTGACTTGCAATAAATAAATACTACTTTAAAAATGTAGGTTCAATAAGTGCTTTTTTCGCAACATTTTCAGTCCCTAAGTGCTTCTCACAGCGATCTGTTTCGCAACAATTAGCTCCCTAAGTGCTTTGCTTTTCCATCCCTAAGTGCTTCTCACAGCGATCTGTAAGTGCTTTTCGCAACAATGTAGCACCCTAAGTCCATCGCAAAGTGCTTTTCGGTAAGTGCTTTTCGCCGGCACGACAGGGGGGGGCTGGTAGGGAAAGGGGGGTGGGGGAGAGTAACGGTAGGGGCCCCAGTACACTGCTTTGCCGGGGGCCCATAATGCTGTAAAAACGGCCCTGCTTACATTGATACGATATATTATCTCCTCTGCGGCACATGATCCACACCCCTCCATTCTCTGCATATCCATGTGCCTATCTAAAAGCCTCAAATGTCACAATCAAACCTGCCTCTGCCACCACTCCTGGCAACGCGTTCCAGGCACCCATCACTCTCTGTGTAAAAAAACTTGCCCACACATCTCCTTTGAACTTTGCCCCTCGCCTTAAAGCTTTGCCCTTTGATCTTTGACATTTCCACCCTGGGAAGTTGGTTCTGACTGTCTACCCTATCTGACATGACGTCCCACATAACAGTTTTAATCGCAGTACTGCATTTTGTAATTATTTTGAGTGAAGTTTAAAAACATTGAGGATTGAATTTGGAAAGAGAAGGGGGGGATAGAATGGTCTCCTCTGCTCCTTGAAAATGAGATGAAAAATAAGATTTGGCTGTCTGTGAATCACTGCTCCATCACAAGGTATATTTTCTCCTCGCTCTTCAATGAATAGCTCAACACAGAAATAGCAAATTAACAAAAACTTTGTCCTTCTCACCTTAAAGCAATTGCCTTTAGTTTTTGACATTCCCACTCCCTATCTAGGCCACTCATAATTCTACATTCTTCTATTAGCCTCCAACACTCCAGGGAAAACAAGCCACATTTGTCCAACCTTGCTTTGTTGTAAATATCTTTTAATACATGCGGCATTCTGGTAAACCTCTTCTGCACCCTCTCCAAAGCCTCCACATCCTTCCTATAACGGGGCAGCCAAGCAATACTCCAGCATGCAGCCTATTATGCTGCAACATCACTTTCTGATTCTTATACTCAATCAGACAATTCCAGAAGAACATTTGATAGAAAAGAATAAGTCAAATTTAAAAAATACTTTCAACAGCAATTAATCATGACTATATAAAATACACTTCAACACTTTTTAGAACAGAAATATGAGAATTGTAATTATCATACATAACTCCAATATGCTTTACTTTTACAGGTAACAGGTACTGATGAAGCTGAAGTGATTTAGAACTCTGACTCACGATGCAGTCACCAATATCACTGACTACTGTGGTGTCACAACTAAATTACAGTTTAGTTGGCAGCTCAAAGGCTGGCATATGGGGTATTTAGTGCAAACTGACTAATAAGCATTTTATCTTTACATAGTGAATCAATGTCATTTTACTGGCTTACATTATTATCATAATTTGCAATGATCCCTGCCTGACCCTAAACCTTTGTTTTTCCATTTCTGGGAACAATATAAATTTATTACGATCTTGCCTCATTTTTTTTTCTCATTAAAGCTCTCCAATCCCACAAAGATTGCAGGATGATTGGAGTCAATGCATCCCAAGTAGAATTTAAAACAACTTACTTTACAGTACAGATTACATTTAGAACAAAACTTTTACGACTTAATGAGTATTAGTGAATGCTATTCAATTGGCAATCTTCTCTCGCTAGGAGAAGATAATATCAGGAAAGCAAGTATTAAAGGCTTGAAAGCTAGTGAGGGTTTAGGCTTATTACTGTCTGTGTACCGAGGTACAGTGAAAAGCTTTGTTTTACATGCTACCCAAACAGATTGGATGTACTGGGGAGTCCAGAACAAGGGGCCACAGTTTAAGAATAAGGGGTAGGCCATTTAGAACGGAGATGAGGAAGAACTTTTTCAGTCAGAGAGTGGTGAAGGTGTGGAATTCTCTGCCTCAGAAGGCAGTGGAGGCCAGTTCGTTGGATGCTTTCGAGAGAGAGCTGGATAGAGCTCTTAAGGATAGCGGAGTGAGGGGGTATGGGGAGAAGGCAGGAACGGGGTACTGATTGAGAGTGATCAGCCATGATCGCATTGAATGGCGGTGCTGGCTCGAAGGGCTGAATGGCCTACTCCTGCACCTATTGTCTATTGTCTATTGTCTACTACACATAAATACAATCAAGCCAAACTCAATTACAATACGTAGAGCAGAGTGCAGAATATAGTTCTGAGTACAACAGTTCCAGAGACAAAGGCCAATGTCCACAATGAGGTAGAGGTGAATCAGACAGTACCCTAGCTTATGGACGGACATTTAGAAGCATGATAACAGAGAGGGAAGAAGCTTTTCCTGAGTCTAGCGGTACAAGCTTTAAGTTATTTATTCACAAAGTGCTGGAGTAACTCAGCAGGTCTGAAAAAGGGTCTCGACCCGAAAAGTCACCCATTCCTTCTCTCCCGAGATGCTGCCCGACCTGCTGAGTTACTCCAGCACTTTGTGAATAAATACCTTCGATTTGTACCAGCATCTGCAGTTATTTTCTTATACAAGCTTTAAGTTTCTGCCCAACAGGAGCAGGGAAACGAAGGAATGACTGGATTGAGAAAGGTCTTTAATTATGTTGGCTGCTTTTTGTACGCAGTGTTTGGTAGTGCATGTTTTAAGCTCCTGCACCTAGGCAAGGAACTTTTATGCGGTTTCAGTCCTTACATGACATGCAAACTCAGGAGATGGATTTGCATTGTGGTGACCATTTTACTATCCTCCACTGGCTGTTCAGTAAGACTGTGATGTCCCATTTGTTCAATAAGCAGGAATGCCTTCCAAGTATGGACACAAAATGCTGGTGTAACTCAGCGGGTCAGGCAACATCTCTGGAGAAAATGAACAAGTGACGTTTCGGTTCTTCAGACTCTTCCAGATTCCAAAAATGCCTTCCAAGTGCCCTGTAAACTCAACTCAATGCAGCCAAGGCTCACTGTGCAGATGGAAACCCATTCAGAAGTTATCAAAATGCTGCAGATTGTTAACCACGTTTTTGTTCGACACCAGACAAAAGACAAATGCTGGTAAATAGGTTTAGCTTGGATGGGGCATCTTGGTTGGCATAGATGCATTGAGCCAAAGGGTCTGCTTCCATATTGTTTACTCTATGACTCTATTTGAACAGGTACATGGATAGGGTAGATTTGAAGGGATATGGGACAAAGCCGAGTTAATGGGACTAGCTAGAATGGGGCATTTTGGTCGGCATGGACGAGGTGTGCCAAAGAGCCTGTTTTAATGTTGTATGGGTTGATGATACATGGTACAGATCAGGTTTTGCATTATCAGCCCTCAGTATCCAGTCCACCTGATGACTTTAGCCAACATTTCATAGATGGATGCTATTTTCATGTAGAGGATAAACCACCATCACCTTTTGGGCCTCTTGAAGTACTGCCATATCTCATCTGGCTGTACAAAAAAAGATATTGAAGACCAAGGCAGCCACAGAGCTGACTTGCACTCGGGTGTAGCACCTGTCCCAGATCCCTTGCAGAACTGTACTAATGTTTTAGAGAAGCAAGCGCCTCTGGTCTTAGATTTTAGATATAGATTTAGATTTACAGCGCAGAAACAGGCCCTTCAGCCCACCGGGGCGCCGCCCAGCGATCCCCGCACATTAACACTATCCTACACACACTAAGGACATTTTTTTACATTTGCCCAGCCAATTAACCTACATACCTGTACGTCTTTGGAGTCTATCTGTAGAAAGACTCATCAAAGGGATAACCTAATCAACCAAAAATGCACGCTTGCTATCAGTGCAAAGAGTATTGAGCATAAATGTTTGATTTTGTTTCCTATTAGCTTATCTTTTAACAACGCTGAATATTCCTCTAATGTGTTCAGGCATGACAATTTTCTTATAGCAATTTTTATCTATTCTTAAGGAACAATTGAAAAACATAACAGGGGGCTGATGGGTGACCTTATTGAGATGTACAAGATCATGAGGGTCATTGATAAAGTGAATGGTCACAGTCATTTTCCCAGTGTAGAGGGTTCTAAAACTAGAGGGGATAGGCTCAAGGCAAGAGAGAGGTAGATTTAAAGGAGACCTCAGTGGCAAATCTTTCACTCAGAGGGTAATCCATTTCTGGAATGAGCTGCCAGAGGAAGCTATGAAAGCGGATATAATTACAACATTCAAAAGACATTAGAAAGGTTTAGAGAGCTATGGTCCAAATTCAGGAATGTGGAACTAGCCCAGTGTGCCCACTTGGTTGGCATCGACAAGGTTGGTTGAAGGGCCCGTTTCCATGCTGTACAGTTGTCACTCTATAAAAATCCTAATCTTGAGCGTGGGATGATAGATGCTGAGATTCAATGTAAAAAACAAAGAACAGCAGCTCAGAAATAAAATCTCATACTTGTCTAAAACCATCAATGTAGACAATAGTTCAGAGGGTGGATTATTTCTTTCAAAATGGCTCCAAAGTGTGGCGGCATTTTGCAAGCAGTTGAATAGGCCAAGGTTAGATATAGCTGTTTTATTTTATGTTAAATATGACCAAAGGACGGATACTACCTGCAGAGGGGACGATAGGCGAGGGAACAAAAACCTTGATGAAAAGATGGGTTTAAACGCATCAGGAATAAAAGTAGAACATCCCAATAGATAACACTGGTTTCATTTCAGCCTTGTCTATTCCTCTCCACAGGTTAACTCCATTTTCCTGCTTAGATCTACTGTATATTATTTGACAAATTTACTTCAACGAGCGGAACAGTGGTACAGCTGGAGAGCTACTACCTCACAGTCCCAGAGATCCGGGTTTGATCCTGACTCTAGGTGCTGTCCGTGTGGAGTTTGCACGTTCTCCCTGTGATCCCATAGGTCCCCTCTGAGTGCTCTGGTTTCTTCCCAAAGACATGTGGGGTTGTAGATTAATTGGCTTTTGTAAATTTTCACTACTGTTTATGGAGTGGATGAGAAAGTGGGATAACATAGAATAAGTGCAAACAAGTGACCAATGGTCGGCATGTACTCGGTGGGCCAAAGGGCCTGTGTCCATGCTGTATCTCTGAACTTGAATAAATGAAAATCCAATGCCTCAGTCCTGAAATTTCTACTGCTCACACTCAGCATCCAGTCAATTAAATAGAGATTTTACTGCTACTTTGAAATTAGCCAAAGATGAAAGCATGTGGCAGATCATGCATAATCATTCTGAAATCAATCCTTAAGTCAAATACTCCAGAATGACATTTCTGTTTATTTGATGAAATAACATTGTGATAGTGATTAATCTTTGTCAATAGTTACATCAATATCCATCAGGTGAAATGGGTTTAACTTTACGTTTATTATTATCACATGTACCAAAGTAGAGTGAAAAGCTTTGATTTCTATGCTGTCCAATCAAATTAGATCTACCATACTTAATTACAATTAAGTCAAACTCAAGTAGAATAGATAAAACAAAGGGGAAGATACAGAGAGCAGAATATAGTTTTCAGCAGTTTGCCTTTGGCTTGCACAGCCTAAAGTTGTAGGTCAAGGGTAGACATCCAGGCCAGGGCAGCATCAGTTGCTGGGTGGATGGCCTTGATGTCACCAGGGGAAAGCCTCAGTGAGCAGTCATTCACGATGTATGGGATGGTCTGGTCTGGATATCCGCAGTTGCAAGCAAGGCTGTCTGTCATCCCCCACTTGTGCAGGTGATGGGCTGTTCTTGCATGGAGGGTGCGGATCCTGTTCAGGGTTAGCCATTGCTTGCGATGGATTTTCAGCAGTGTAGTGCATTTTATGGCGTCATTTCCACAGACAATGTCCAGAGTAGAGGTGAATTGGACAGTGCCCTAGTTTATGGAAGGACCATTCAAAAGCCTGGCAACAGATGGGACGATGCTGTTCCTGAGTCTGGTGGTGTGCACTTTCAAGCTTTTGCATCTTCTGCTCGGCGGGAGCAGGGAGAAGGAATGACCGAGTTGGGACAAGTCTTTGATTATGTTGGCTGTTTTCCCGTGGCAGCATGAATTGCAGATGGAGTCGATGGTGAGAAGTCTCGTCTGTGTGATGGATCTATGCTGCATCTAAAACTCTCCAATTTCTTGCAGTCTTGGGCGAGATGTTACCAAACCAAGCTGTGATACAGATGTGAAATATCTCCTTCGACATTTTCTTGTAATATTTTTATGTAATGGAGTGGAGTCAATGCAATTTCTAAAAAAAAAATGGGTAGGACTTGAGAGCCATCATGTCAAAAAGTATAATTCTACCAAATTCTACTTTCAATCCATGCAGGTATGAGCTGGTGGACAATCTCAGAATCACACTCTGAGCAAATGTTTCTATGTAAACCATAAAAATCCAGCCAGTAACTGTTTAAAAGAGACAGCATATGTTACAGTAAGATAAAATGAACAGAATAAGAAGGCACAAGAAACTGACCATGCTGGAATAGAAACATAGAAACGTACAAAATAGGTGCACAAAATAGGCCATTCGGCCCCTTTGAGCCAGCACCGCCATTCAATATGATCATCGCTGATCATCCAGAATCAGTACCTCGTTCCTGCTTTCTTCCCATATATCTTGATTCCCAATCTTGCGCAAAACACAAAGTGGGAACTGTACTTACTGATGAGATGGGCAGTGCATAATAGATAACACATCTTCAACTCTGGAACATGCCAGTAGCATGTATAACAAAATTCTTCACAGCAGAACGGAATGCAAACTTAAGAGTTCGAAGCCTCAAATTAATCCTCTCTAATTAACTGAACAAGTTTGTTCTCCCGTTAACTCCCTTTTTAGGGTAGTTTCACCATCATTTTTTAACCTTACCACTTCCAACTATGATGATAAGTTCAGCTAAACACAAAGTGTTGGAGTAACTCAACGGGTCAAGCACATCTATGGAGGGAGATAGACAAATGACCTTTCTCATTGAACCTTGAGTCTGAAAAAAGCATAATCAGGATGGGTTATCAGTGTGGCATTGCCAGCGTCACCAACAACCCAAAATTAAATATAGCAAAAGAAGACACGATGTGCTGGAGTAACTCAGTGGGTCAGCTGTTGTGATTAATAAACCAACATCTGCAGTTCCTTGTGTCTACATTAAATCTATCAAGCTTTTGATTATTCTATTTCAAATCAAATAATTAATATGTTGGTAATCACAAATGTTAGCATTGAGCATTGCCGAACTGATACTCGGTTTAACTGAAACTGCAGCGCTAAGAATTGTCCCGACCCTAAACCTTGCCTGTCTATTCTCTCCACAGATGCTGCCTGACCCACTGAGTTACTCCAGCACTTTGTGTTTTGTTCAAGACCCAGCATCAGCAGTCTCTTGTGTCTCAATGATAAGTGTAGCGTGGATTCAGACACAATTTGACGTTTGTACATTTCTGAGGAAATATTTGTTAATATTTCACAGCATTTTGTTGTGTCCATCATATTAAGAAATGCAATTTAACAGCATTAAAATTCCACTCAGCAAAACTGCAATCCACATACACCATTTATTTTATTGGCACTTTATGTATCCTTTTACTGCTGGTCTTTGGAAAATTATCGAGTGAAGATCTAGATCTCTCTTCTCATTTCATCCATAATTTGTGTTCTGTTTTGTTCTGTGAGCTTGAGGAATGGCAGCTGACTGGCTTGAACTATGAACAATGTTGTTTTTTTCCCCCCATTGTAAACTACAATATCCCAGGCAATAAGTCAGTGGATTTCCTACTGTATTTTCAAGGACCTATGCAAACCGGGTACGCAAGTCATTTAATCAGTGAAATATTGATGTTTATTCGCATTAGAGACCCAAATCTATTCCTCAAATTCATTTTCTGCCATCCTACGGTCAGAAGCTGTGCACAGCAGTTGTGCTTTTTCCTTGTCAATTCAAAAGCTAACACATTCAGTTAAGTAGGAAGGTTAAAATTTGTAAACCGCTGACAAATGAAGGCTATTGCCTTATATTTACATTTGCTGTTGCCCAGAATGTTGAAAGCACCATTTCAAAAACGTCTTTTAAACATCAACTTAGACAACAATTTGCCCAATTAGCTAAAGCTAAATTGGGTGATTGCCAAGTTTTTTATGCTTCAAGAATTATAACATTAGTTCTGTGAGCATCAGACATAACAAATTATATTCCTCTGTTTGATTGCAGCATTACTGAATTTGTTACTGCTGTTTGCAATTCAAATAAATAATGCTCTACTATTAATAATAAGTTGAATCTGCATTTCATGCTCAGGATTACTCCAAATGAAACTTATATTGTTTTGCCGTCATCAGTGCACATTATTGTTATAAAGGAGAAAGGTCAACGCTTTAGGCCTGGGTACTTGATATTTTAATCAGTCACGTTTAAAAATAATTTCCTCATCAAGCCTGGAAGGCACTAAAGGATGCATTCACATTTACATAATATACTCTGGAACTTTAGTGAGAAATCCTTTAGGGTACTTAGAACAAATGTGTACAAAGATATACCTAATCCAATCTCATTTCAGCCTTTGCTCTTTTAAATCTGTAAAATTAATGAATCACGATACTTTAAATTACTGTGAGCTTCATGGCCATAATTTTGATACTTTTAACCTATTTTTTTCAAAATTGCCCATCGGCATATGAGCTAATGAACAAGCAGTAATAAAAAAAAGTTGAAAAGATGTCGTACTTTACAAGGAAATGCAAAATCCTATTAGTGAGATCAAATACATGTTACAGACATTCTTAAGAAATGGATAATTCAAATAAAGGAGAAACTGTTAGGCTAACAAGTCAATTGACAAAGCATTGAATGTAATCACCATTGTACTCCAGGTCACTACATGGAATTAAACATATCTGTTCAGAAAATATAACAAGTAAAGCACTGCCGCAAAATTAAAAGTAGAGGAATGTTTAACAAAATGGTTACCTTACATCAATGACTTTCATTGTGGTTATTCAAGCTTATTTATTTGCTGTTCCATTTACTAGATAACCATGTAGTTGTGTTTTGGTAAGATACTGTCAGGATTGTATAAATTAATGGGATTCCTGGCAATAATTCAGCAGCTGGTTTTTGAACCTCTTTCCCTGAGCATTTTCCTCAAAGAATCACATGTTGCAAGCAAAAATTACGTGTGTTATGTTTTATGAAGTCAACATTGGACCTTTCAAAGCCACGGCTGCTGATAACAAGTCACTCACAAAGTAGAACATCTTCAAAAGAATGTATAATTTGTCTCCGTGCAACACGGAGTTATGTTAGGCTTCATAATTTATGGCTTTTCTGGAGGCGACATAGACTCAGAGTCGTACAGCACAATAACAAGCCCTTCGGCCCAACTCGTCCATGCCAGCCAAGATTCCTTATCGCAGCAAGTCCCATGTGACCCATATCCCTCTAAATGTTTCCTATCCATGTACGTCCAAGTGCCTTTTAAATGCTGTTCTTGTATCTGCATCAACTACTTCCTCTGGCACCACCCTCCAAGTGAAAATGTTGCAATAAAGTTCATAATAAATCTTGTCCCTCTCACTTAAACATATGTTTAAGGTCCTCTTGTTTTTGGTTTGTCTCCTCTGGGTAAAATACTATTCTCAAGATTTGTTACAGCTCTATAAGATCACCCCTCAATTTCTTGCACTCCATGAAATAAAGTTCTAGCCTGCCCAACCTCTCCCTAGAGCTCAGTCCCTCAACTCCATGGCAACATTCTCCTAAATTTCTCTGCAGTGTATAGACTAGCGTATATTCAGGTCAATGTCTTCAAAAGCCTTTCAAAAGCCTCCAAATCCTTCCTGTAATAAGCATGTTCGGTATCTCGATAAATGCAAGGAATCATGGGATTTGTCAAAGGTCATTCGGAATAAACAAAGAGCATTGCTGGTGATCGCAAATGCAGCGCTGTATAAACTGTGTGTACATATTGGGTGGAACTCTAAGTAAAAATAACATTTACGGTCTGAGTTTTCGGTCTAAGTAATAGACGAGTTAACTTGATGTTTATGGTATACACCATACATTTTAATTTTGTTTACTTGAAACAAAGTCAATATCAATTTGTAGTTTTGAGATGCAACTCGACATAAGTACTATGCATATGTGTGACTACTTCTAAACATATACATGTAACTTAACGGCTAATGTACACTGAAACAATGGTTGATAATTTCTTTCATTTCATTTAATCATTTAAGAGTTGTATGAACTTCTGTACATTTACTGATTGAGTTCTGGATTTCAGTTCATATCAAATCTGGTTGAACATAAAGTTGAACTTCTGATCAAAATGATCTGCAAGTGCAGCAACATCTCATTTACACACCAGTGAAGGCAGTAAATTACATAATGCTGTGCAGACGGTGAAAATATCATCAATATGCGGAACTAAAGTGATGGGTAAAGTGTTTCTCAGGATGTTAAACCATTTTAGACGACCTATGGCCCGTTCAACATGAATGCGGACATTGGCAACCTTCTTGGTTTTGTGTACTTTTTTTCTGGTCATTTGCTGATAACCACCGCTGGGAGGGGGAATCTCTAAATAGGCTTGGCGAAACATCAAGTCTTCTTGAATGGGAAATTCTCTATCCACCATTATGCAATCCCCAGGATCAACTAAGTTCAAAAATCCACTCTTCCTAACAATGTGTATATCAGATGATCACCCACCCCAAGCTTTTGTTGAGAATGTGATCATGCCATTCGGGGCAATTCCAACCAATAGTTTCACAGTGATGTGTTTCTTGCAGTCGGACCATGTCAAAGTCTGCAACTGTAGATGCCGTGGTCATTCTACAAATATCTCTGTGCAGTCGAGAATGCATCTCAGTGCTGGGCATTTATTTATTATCTGTTTCGACTGCATAGACCTTATCAAATCACGATCTGTAAGCATGTCCATTACATACAAGTACAAGTTACAATGCAAAAGAGAATGGTGCAAGTATATTGAACTAATTTATACAATCACAAGATTATAACTGAAAATTAGAATGTCAAATACTGATTAAAATTATCCAATGTAATGGGAATCAGAAGACATGATTAGTCAGGAGACTCGTGACTAAGTTTTGTACTACACAACTTTACTTACATATGTACATGCAGAACTCATTCAACAAATGTGCGTACAGCCCGTGGCCGTAGACTAGTATAGTAAGTGTTGAAAACCCCACAAATACTTTTCATATTATCTATTGACGGTTATAGAAATCATACATTTCATTTCATTCTCTCGCCCACCCCCCCTCCCCCCACCACCACCTCCAAAACAAAACAAATAAAAAATGGTTGTTATTAATCGTCATGATCTCGCTCACTCACCGAAGCAGGCTAGCAAGCGACTAAAGAAAAGCCAATTAAACCATCAAAATCATCGTAGTTTTATACAAATTAACCCTAAATACACCAAGTTAATAGTTTTGAAAGCAGTATTTTCTTACCTCGAAGAAGCAAAACTGGAAAATACGTATGAAATGCAGGTCTGAATACACACAGTAGCTCAGCTGGGGGAAAATGTTTATCCCGAATGACCCATGACCTGGGCATGTGCAGTTGTAATACCGAACTTGCTTTATAGGGTGACCAGATTGCATGCAATACCCCAAATGTGGCCTAACCAAAGTCGTCTTTAGCTGCATCATGACCATTTGTTACTAATATGATTTAATACTAATAGTGGCACTCTTTAGTATGCAAAACATATCTTGTACCTAGCAGATACTCTCCATTGATACTTGCCACTCAAATATTGCCACTCAAATATTCCCTGAACCCATGGTGTAGTGTGCTCTTGGCATTGCTGACTTGCATTCATTCTCCTGGCTTCTTGTAATAACTAGCCCGATCCCCATCCAGCCTTCACTTCACACCCCTAAATCCCAAACCTCATGTTTCACTAAGATGCCTCCATTTCCTCAGTCCATGAGTAAAAGCAGGGAAGATATTCCTCATTTATTTTTAGACCAGAGATGAGTCGAGTGTATAATCCGCTGTGTCCATGTAGCTAGGCTGATAGACACGATAGTGAATTTTGCACATCTGTCAGTCTGAAAAACAAAAGGAAGCAGTAGGTGGGCACAAACACGGAGCTGTCAGCAGCTGAAGCAAAATGGACGGTTCGATGACGTGAATGAAACAGTACAAGACATAACTTTGAGGGGTGTTTAATGGAATCTTTACCTAGTTGCACAAATGAAATATTAAAGTGAGGCAGCAAAACCATGGAGACCGCTGAAACAATCTTTAATGAAATCTTTTCCCCACTTCACTCAGTCCTCTCTGATTATACGCACATTCAATTCTACACGCACAAATAGAAGATTCTCAGCTATGCAGAGAACAGCACCAAAGCAAATTTTGGCGGATGTTTGTGTCATCCTGGAGGTAGTGTAATTATTCAGAATTGTACCAAAGTAAAAGGATTAGAAGGGCAGAGTAAATTGACCATGTCCCTAGGTTACGGGGAAGACTGCAGATTCTGGGGGCAAAGAATACGATTGTTTTATTCCTTCACTGAGCCACTGATAGGAATTTTTCTTCCTCAGATACAAACACCATATGCATCACAGCCAGATCAATGGCAAGAGCATCACATTGCGTCATGTTGTATGTCATTCCACAGTCCCTCCCTGCAACATACTGCTCACGCCATCCCAAACACTCAAAGTGCAAATAAAACTGTGCAAATATTACTCAGCAAAATTACACTGCCTGAACTTTACTTCAAATATCAGAGAAAACGCAGCACCCCACAAATCCAAGCACTATTTGTGAACAATTAACTTAGAAGTCGCCTTACCCCAGACCAGAAGAGAGAAGACTTTGAAAGTTCAGTCTAGAGGCCTTTACATTCGGTTGTTTGTGTGGTGTAGAAGCCTGCTTTTGTTATATTTGCTGCATGCATCAAATTGCTTTTTAACAACTGCTAGCAGGAGATGCAGTTAGGTGAAAAAGTGCTACACAAAACAAAAATCAATCACTACCGAAAGGGAGACTATTCTCCTTTAAGAGTAAGTTAGTGGAATCGTTGAAGACCGTTGTCTTTATCTCCAGGAAGATTAATAAAAGGTAAAATCAACTGCTCTGCATTGCTGCTGCCAGGATCTGCAGCACAAGCATTGTGGGCTGAAAGGCCTGTTCCTATGCTGTACTGTTCTACATTGTTAAATGTTCCACAAGATGGACAATCTGATAATTATATCTGCTAATTCATTCCAAAGAAGGGTTCTGACCCAAAACGTCGCCTGTCTCTGTCTTTCAGTGATGCTGCCTGACCAGCTGAGTTACTGGACTTGAGAAACATCAAATTAGATCAAAATAAGTGAAGGATGTCATTAAGTTGGAAGGTTCATCAGGATGTTGACACAAGCCACTGCAGATGCTGGAATCTTCATCTTCAATCTGAAGAAAGGACCCGACCCGAAACATAACTGACCCATGTCCTCCAGAGATGCTGCCTGACCCACTGAGATATTCCAGCACTTTGCGTTTTTGTATTGTTTCTGATAATTAAATAAATCAGTAATAACTAAAATGCTTTGTTTGTGTACAAAAACTGGTGTACTCTTATTATCACTGGATCGAGTGCAGCCCTGCAGTGCTGCTGCAAGTTGGTGCCCAGATGCTGTCACCGTGGATGATGGCAGCAATGAAAGATGCCTGTGCTCTTTGCCCAGGTGATTTTGAAGCAGGCAAATAAATTGAGACATGTGCAACGTGGCTTCCATGGGAGGAGTTGTCAGTGCTGCATTCAGGAATGTGCACCCCTCTACACTCATCCCAGTGGGGGATGAGAAATATTGGATTTTATTTTCTGCCCTGCCCCAAATAAAAATTAGGAAGACAGAAAGCTGGAACGAGGCCCTCGTTTAGTCCCGGTGACTCACACAGAGTCAGCGGCACAAGTGTTTGGAACTGCCGTCTCTCTGCATTGGCTGCCATTCACTTCTGTGGGAAAAGGACCGCTTAATGCCACGATTGTTTCTGCTCAAATTAACAGGACATGAATAACAACAAAACAACGAATGCCCCGCTACGTGTTTGAACTCTTAGCTGGTCGCTAATACAGCAGTCACCTCTGAGTCTTTCGCTGTCTGGAGAGAAGGGGGAGAGGGGGGGGGGGGGGAGGGGGGGGGAGGGGGAGCGAGAGAGAGAGCGAGAGAGAGAGCGAGAGCGAGAGCGAGAGCAAGAGCGAGAGCGAGAGAGAGAGAGAGAGAGAGAGAGAGAGAGAGAGAGAGAGAGAGAGAGAGAGAGAGAGAGAGAGAGAGATGTAGCATGCCATCGTTTGTTCAACGTATCCCTCAGCGGCTTAGGTCTGAGCCTTACATCTGTTTGTGTAAACATGGGGTTGGCGCTCTGGTGACAGCTGATGGCAGGATCTCTCGCTGGCCTTTACGTGATTCAGACTCCAAAGAAGATTAATGAAATAGACACTGATCGGCATCCTGGTTGAATATTCATCCCCCCCCCCCTCCATCCCCCCTCCCTCCACCTAAAAAGTGTCAACTCCATCAAGTTAACTAAAATGAATAAATGCCGCAAAAGCACATTCTTTCCTCGTAGGTTTGGGCACAACCTTCTCAAGCACTTCTTTCAGAACACTTCTTTCTCTGCGTTTACAATTATTTTTGGATTGCTATTGTGCTCTGCAGAAGGAGATGGGCAAACATGGGCCAATTAGATGAACTTAACAGGGGTATCTTGGTCGGCATGCACAGATTGGGCCGAGTGGTCCATTTCCATGCAATACCGCTCTGGGACTATGACTCTATTCCAATTGATTGACTAATTGGAAGATACAGCATGGAACCAGGCCTTACATCCCACTGATAGATACAAAACGCTGGAGTAACTCAGCAGGACAGGCAGCATCTCTGGAGAGAAGGAATGGGTGACGTTTCGGGTCGAGACCCTTCTTCAGACTGAAAGTCACAGGAATGGGAAACGAGAGATATAGACGATGATGTGGAAAGATATGCAAAAAAGTAACAATGATAAAGGAAACAGGCCATTGTTAGCTGGTGAGAATGAAAGCTGGTGTGATGGACTCAGCCCACACGGCCCACACCGGCCATTGACCACCTGTTCACACTAATTCTGTTATCTACTCTCTATACATGGGGAGCAATTTACAGGAGCCAATTAAACTGTACAAACCTGTTTGTCTTTGGGATGTGTGTGGAAACCGGATCATCTGGAGGAAACCCACGTGGTCACAGGGAGAATGTGTAAACTCCACTCAGACAGCACCTAGAGGAAACTCTTGCAGTCACAGGGAGAACATACAAACTCTGTCATCTTAAAGAAAATAACATTAAATCTAGGTATTTCAGGCTCCTGTACCTTTCCCCGATGGTAGTGAGATGAGAGTGTGGCCCGGGTGGTGTGGGTCTTTGATGATATTAGCTGCCTTTTTGAGGCTGCTCCTCGTGTTGATCCTCTGGATGGTAGGGAACTCAGTGCCTGCGATGGACCAGGCAACATCTAACTCCTTCCACACTGCAAGGATGGCTTAGTAGTCTATTGGTTAGTGCTGCTGCCCCGCAACTCTAGAGACCCGAGTTCAATCCTGACTTGAGTGCTCTCTATGTGGAGTTTTCTTCCTACAATCACCTAGTGCTTTGATTTCTTCCCACATCTTAAATGTGTGCCTGTAAGGTAAATGGTTCAATGGTTCATTGGTGCTTTTATTGTCACGTGTACGAAGTGCAAACGCACAGTGAAATTCTTTTCTCACAAACAGTCAAGCAGAGTATTGCCAAACCTAAGCACATTTCCGATTAGCAAGTGTACAGAAATAGTACGCTGCGGATTACTTCAATGTAGGTGAATGGTGTCTCATGTATTTTGATACAGTGAAAATGTTATGTTTTGCATGCTATCCAGTCATTTCATGTCAAACAGTACAATCAAGCCATACACAAGTACAAAATGTAGTGCAAAGACAGAAATACCAGAGTGAATATAGGCTTAGAGCATTTAGCGTTACACTTACAGAGAAAAAGTGCAAGGTTGTATTGAAGTAGGTTGGAGGATCAGAAGTCTGATAATGGAGGGGAAGAAGCTGTCCCCATGTCTGGTGGAAAAGCACATTTTCAAGCTTTTGTATCTTCCGCCTGATGGAAGCAGGGACAAGAGGAAATGACCTGGGTGAAAAAGGTCCTTGATTGGGCTGTGTGCTTTTCCAAGTCAGCGTGAAGTGTCGATGGAGTTGATGGTGGGGAAGCTGGCCGGAAGCATTAAAGATCATGGTATATAAATGATCAGACTGAGTAGAAACTCAGCCTCTGTTTGTAGATACAGATACTGTCTCTCTTTCTTCCTCTTCTGCTGCCCAAACTCTGCTCTCTGAGGATGCTACTCATACCAGTCTTTGTCTCAGCAGCCTGGCTTCCATCCTGTCCTCGGGTGCTGTCCACATGGAGTTTTCACGTTCTCCTTGTGGCCATGTGGGTTTGGTCTGGATGCTCCAGTTTCCTTCCATATTCCATTTGTGGTGTTGGCGGATGCAGCCGCGGGAGGCCCTACATCAGCTGGGTAAGCGAGAGCTTCGAGTGTAGTCTGTGGCAGCTGGAAGGAGCGGCGGTGGAAGGAGTTGATGGCATATCACTGGGACTGGATGACCTTTACTTCAGATCCGTCAGGACACCTGACCTTAAAGTGAAAAAAAAGGAATTGCATATCTCCTGTGGCCAAGCAGAGATTTGGAAGTTGCAAGATGGCGCGGGTGTGCACAATAACCTTCAATGAGGCGGGTCTCCGCATTGCTGTTCCAGAAGAGAATCTATTGCACTCATATATAGCATGTTTGGACCGGACAGCATGCAGAACAAGCACAGGTAACCCTTAAATACAAAAGCAAATTAAAATCCATTTGATTAGCATTTGTTTAAAGGGCTCGCAAAAATGAATGAACAACATTCTTCAATCAATGTAAGAATGTACATAAACCCCAAAAGGCAAACCCCAAAAGTTTCTAGTTGTTTATACATCGTTGGCCACTTCAGCAGAAAATATTGTGTGGAAGTTCTCAAACATCTTGCAATGAATAGTAAAGTTACTGCATGCAAAAAAACAAAATGTTGTATTTCACTGTTTCTCTGCACACATGACAATAAATGAACAAATTAACTAGGATATGGGATTGGTAGGGTGTTGATGGGAACAAGGAGTGTATAAAATAGTGCAAACGAGTGCTCATGATCACTCAGTGTCGATGGGCCAAAGGGCCTGTTCCCGTGCTGTTTGACTATTGCTCCATCCTGATGTGATTTGGAAGCCGTCCATATTCAGACTGATTGCAAACGAGCTGTCTGCCACCCACAGGTAAGCAGATAGCTGTACATACACCAAGGATTTGCTGCAATGTTTCTGCGAGACTGAATCAACACTGACTCTCCCCAATCACCACTTGTATTCTCATTTTGTTTACAACCATTTCCTGAAGGTTAAGAAATGGCCTTTTAAATATGAAAGAAAATTAAAATCCATTTGAAAAATCAGCATTTGTTAAATGGGCTAGGAAAAATAAATGCACAATAACCTTCAATCCGACCTCCAGTTTAAATTCCATTTGGAATATTTTGGAGAACCAAGAACCATGTAAGGATGTACAAAACCCTCAGGGGCGGCACAGTGGTACGAGTGGTAGAGCTACTACCTCACAGCCAGAGACCCAGGTTTGATACTGACCTTGGGTGCTGTCTGTGTGTGGAGTTTGCAAGTTCCCCCTGTGACCCATGTGGGTTTCCTCCGGATGCTCTGGTTTCCTGATACATCCCAAAGATATCCGTGTTTGTGGGTAAACTGGGCTCTGTAAATTGCCCCTAATGTGCAGGGTGGATGAGAAAGTGGGATAACATAGAACTAGTATGAAAGGTCTATGGTCAGTATGGACTTGGTGGGCTGAAGGGCCTGTTTCCATGCTGCATCTTTAAACTAATTTTCCTGTTATTGTGCTATACCCTCAACTATGTCAATGATAAGTGAATACCAAAATCAATTAAATGAAGCATACTTAGGCTGATTAATCCATTATCCAAGAGCAAAATTAAACATCTTATATAGTGAGAGAATCCTGCCAGGAATAGTGAAATGGAAATGGAGCCACATTTATATATTAAAGCTCATCATCGTTATAATTAGGATTCCGTGTCTTAAATTATGTGCTAATTATTTTTAATTGTAAAATATCATGGGAGGATTATGTGCAACCACCTCTAACCTTGGACACTGCAATGTCAGACAATATGTAACATCTGTGACTCCTCCCTTAATGAGTTTGAACTGTTTCATGCAGCTTCTGCTGGAGACAGGCTCCACCAGTCAAAATAACCCATAATCGAGCAAAATAATACTGAACAAAAATAGCTCTGAACTGGACAGAAATGGGAGTTGTGATTGTTTGGCTATTTTCCTCTAATACATCTTGTATTCCTATGATGCTCTAATGGGTGGAATAGTCCTATTTGTACAGTAGAAGCACGGCAGTCTTTGTTGGTTAATCGTACTTGCACGTGCATCAACTTATGTTCGTATCAACCTTCCTTCAAATTCCCCAGCCTCCCAAGGTGGTCGGTGCCATGAGAAAGAAGAGGTTGGACAAACTTGAATTGTTTTCTCTGGAGCGTCAGAGGCTAAGTATCAGCTCAGCGCAAGATGTACTTGATCAGATTTTCAGCAGTATTTTACAAAATTGTCCTTTACATGGTTTTCATGCTGGCTGAACGTAGGAATAAATAAAATTTGGCATCTCTCACACCTCTTCTGCTTTTGACAATAAATAATATAGCTTACAATTATGTAAGTGCATTCTGAAGAAGGGTCTCGGCCCAAAACGTCACCCATTCCTTCTCTCCAGAGATGCTGCCTATCCTGATGAGTTACTCCAGCTTTTTGTGTCTATCTTCGGTTTAAACCAACATCTGCAATTCCTTCCTACAAGTATTTCTACTGTTCATTATGTGATTTGATCTTGATTTTATATTTAATGCCTAACTCAAATCTTGGGCCAGGTCTTCCTCCACTCCAAGTTCATAGACTGTTTGCCCTCGTCTGGAATGGATAGACGACATTTCGGGTCGGGATCCTTCTTCGCACACTCCTGTCATCCACCTGGAAGAAACCCACAGTCACAGTGAGAACATGCAAACTCCGCACAGACAGCACCCGAGGTCAGGATCGAAGCTGTTCCTCTGGCGCTGTGAGGCAGCAGCTCTGCCAGCTGCGCCACTGTTCTTATTGTATAGATTGGAAACAGAGTGCAATATTCCACAATGACGTTGCAACCAAGGTATGTACAACTGATGTCCACACCCCCAAACCCCTTCAGTTAAAAACAAAAATTCCAACCCATTTGAAATATTGCTCAAACTTCCATTATCTTTTGAAACATTCAGTGCAAATTTACAGGTACAAAATTGAAGGTGCACCGAAATTGAAGTCTTTCTAAACTTCTCAGTCTCCTATCTTTAAGAATATATGATTTTATTTTCGTGATCCAAAGCAAATGTCCCTATGTTTCTCCACTGCATTGAGTCTGATACTTCATTTGGAGTAGGTGACTGGAGTGGGATCAATATTCTGCTTGTTGATCCATTCAACAAAGAAGGAAAAACTCAGCTGCTGCAGCTCAAAAGATATCCTGGTGATCCCCAATTATTTCCTTGTAACTTTAATGCATGTTTTTATGGTCAGTGTAACATTCTGCCAACCTACAAACAATTCCTATCTTGACCATCCATTTCCCCAACAGAAAGGCTTATACAACACATGTTTGAAAAATAGATGGTTTAAAATTTCATTTGTTGCCAATCGCAGCAAATGTTTGCAAGCCATTCACACTTTACTTCTGAGCAAGGCTCATGACCCCATCTGTCCATTCCCTCCAAAGATGCTGACTGACTCGCCGAGTTCCTCCACAACTTTGTGTTTTGTTTAAGATTCCAGCATTTGAAGTCTCTTGCGTTTCCAAACTTTACGTGTAGGAAAGAACTGCAGATGCTGGTTTAAATCGAAGATAGACACTAAATGCTGGAGCAACTCAGCGGGACTCCAGCATTTTGTGTCTATCTCCAAACTTTATTTCTGGTTATTGATCCTTTTTAATGAACGGAGTTGGGCAGCAGTGAAGTTTGATGCCTTTCACTATATTGGATGTGTGACTTTTTTTGCATTCACCTGGCTAAATCCTCACTTTTGACGGAGCACTGATTGCAGGGGCGATAGGTTAAGCCCACCCCATTGAAAGTGACTCTGGTTTTCCAACGATTAAAATGAGAATGAGTGGGAAATGGGAAAAGTCAGTAACTGCACACAGTGGAATCAAGGGATACAACTAGTGGAATCAAAGGATATGGGGAGAAGGCAGGCACGGGTTACTGATTGTGGATGATCAGCCATGATCACAATGAATGGCGGTGTTGGCTTGAAGGGCCGAATGACCTCCTCCTGCACCTATTTTATATGTTTCTATGTTTCACATTATCTCCTTTTTATGCAGTTGTTTCAAGTGATGCACTGATGCTTTTCAAAATTTCACCCGCCACTCAATGGATATTTCAGTTGGGGTCTGTCCACAAGAATGAGAAACAACAATATTGATGGACCTCAGTAGGGAGTGGTAATCTGGAACAGGAATTAAAGCAGTGAACTGCCAACGAGAGCTCGACTTCCCATCTGATCATGCTTAATCTGACCTGCTCTACCTGACACTGGGTGTCGAAAGGGATTCTAAGTGCTCTTTAAATCAGTTTCCAACTGTTTTGCTGTACATCACATCAGTATTAAGCAGTTATCCTTAAACGCAATGAAAAGGCATGCAATTTAGATATGTTTTATCCAGCGAGCCTTATCCATGACTCAGATTACCATATTACCTTTACTAAGTGGGATGCCAAACAATATGCAAATAAAACCATACAGGGGTTTGCAAGATTAGAAAGGGATTGTGTACACTCTAAGTCATGATTGTCAATCAGTGGCCAGCATTAAGGAATACAATTATAAGTCTTAAAAGCGACACTTCCCTCTAGCTCTCACTGATTAAGGTTTAGAATATTTACCCAAAACAAACCCAAGACTGCCTCCAGCCTGCTGTTGTGTGCAACTACACGTGTAATCAAATGCAGTCCTTATGAATGCAAAACGGGTACAACCATACAACACACCACAACACAGCCCAGAAAAAAAGCCCTTCGGCCCACAATGTTCGTGCCGATCACGATGCCAAGTTAACTAATCTTCTCTGCCTACACGTGATCAATATCCCTCCATTCCCTGCAATAACCACGTGCCTATCCGAAAGCCTCTTAAATGCCATATCTGCCTCGTATGTGCCTTCACTACCAACCCTGGCAGCGCCTTCCAGGCCCACCACTCTCTATATTTAAAAAAAAACCTTTAAACTTTGCCCTCCATTCCCTACATATCCATGTACTTAATATTTTGCTCAGTTGTTTTGCTACTGTGCTGCTGACTCTACATAGACAGTTCTTGGGATGGTGGAGAAGTTTCCTACATACTTGTAGCATAGGGGTGGGATATGAATAACTCGGGGCTTCATTAAGTCTTGTTACATTGAATTCCATCGTCATCCTTCCATTTGTCCAAGGCGAAATGGTCAAAGTAGCTTAAGCAGAAACAATTTTTCTGTAGAGTTCTTTCATAGTCATTTCATAAAGTTGATTTGCTCCTATTGTTCCTGTACCCAAAAAGACAAGGATCACTAGTCTTAATGACTAGAGGCCTGTCGCACTTACCTCTGTAGTCATGAAGACCGTTGAAAGATGTGCTGGTCCAGCTGAAAAACATCACAAACCCCCTGCTGGACCCTCTGCAGTTTGCATATGGGGCGAATAGATCGGTGGACGACGCAGTCAATCTAGGCCTGCACTTCATCCTCCAGCACCTAGACTGCAAGAGGACCTATGCCAGGATTCTGCTTGTGGACTTTAACTCTGCTTTTAACACCATTGTGCCAGAGCTACTACACCACAGACTCTCCCAGCTGACTGTGCCTGTACCCCTCTGTCAGTGGATCATCAACTTCCTGACGGACATGAAGCAGCATGTGAGGCTGCGAAAGCACATCTCGGACCGCAGACCCTCAGCATAGAAGCTCTGCAAGACTGCGTACTCTCCCCTCTCCTTTACTCTCTCTACACCAACGACTGCACCTCCACAGACGCCTCTGTCAAGCTCCTCAAGTTTGCGGATGACACTACCCTGATTGGACTGATCCAGGATGGGGAGGAATCTGCCTACAGAGGGGAAGTGACAGAGCTGGCGTCCTGGTGCCATCACAACAACCTGGAGCTCAATGCTCTCAAGACTAATTGTAGACTTTCGAAGAGATCCCCCTCCCCTCCCCCCACTCACCATCAACAACACCATAGTCACATCTGTGGAGTCATTTACGTTCCTTGGAACCATCATCTCCAGGGACCTTAAATGGGGGGCCACCATCATATAACCATATAACCATATAACAACTACAGCACGGAAACAGGCCCGTTCGGCCCTTCCAGTCCACGCCGACCACACTCCACAGTCAAAAAGGCCCAACAGAGGATGTACTTCCTGCCACAGGCAATGATGGTCCAATTCTAGACTGCTATCATTGAGTCCGTCCTCACCTTCTCCATCATGGTCTGGTTTGGCTCAGCCACCAAGCACGACATCCGAAGGCTGCAACGGATCGTTCGCACAGTTGAGAAGGTTGTTGGTTGTATTGACGAACTGTACACTGCAAGGGCCAGGAAGCGAGTGGGCAAGATAATTTCTGGCCCATCTCACCCTGGCCACAAACTCTTCGAAGCACTTCCCTCTGGAAGGCGACTCCGGACTGTCAAAGTAGCCACAGCCAGACATAAAAACAGCTTTTTTCCACGAGTGATAGTTCTACTCAATAACCAAAGTCTGTAGTCTCTTTTTTGCTCTGGTTTATTTAGACCATAGTGTTGTATCCTTATTGTTTTTATGTGGTTATGCTTTATTCTTAATTGGTAACTGTGTGTTTGTGTTGTCATTTGTGAGCGGAGCACCAAGGCACATTCCTTGTATATGCATACTTGGCCAATAAACTTATTCATTCATTCATTCAAGTAATTGAGCTGAACAAAGAATTACTTTCTATCATTTCAAACTTTAGCAACAACAGGGTGGTTGCGAGAGAAAATCAAAATCAAAAAAATAATTGCCTGCTTTGAAAATCTGAAAACAAAACAGAAAATGCTGGAAACACTCAGCAGGTGAGGCAGCTTCAGAGAGAAGAGGAGCAAATTATTCACGTTTCAGATCCAAGAATGTGTAGGAAGGAACTGCAGGTGCTGGTTGTACACTGAAGATAGACACAGAATGCTGGAGCAACTCAGCAGGACAGGCAGACTGAAGAAGGGTCTCGACCTAAAACGTCACCCATTCCTTATTTCCAGAGATGCTGCCTGTCCCGCTGAGTTACTCCAACATTTTGTGTCTATCTTCAGATCCAAGAATGTTGGTCAGAATTGGAGTTAAAAACAAGTTAACTTTCACTGGGAGAGGACGATGTGGAGGGATGGGTGGGACACTGGTGATATCCCAAATAGGGTTTGATGGGTAAAGTTGCAAGAACATTAAGCATATTTGCTGTTAAATGAGTTGCCAATGTATCTGCAGGTCAGATGACACTCACTGTTCCTTGGTTTTGTCTTGTAGGAAGTGATGGCATTCAAGCCCTGACACAGCTACCAAATGTCTGTCTCATCCTCCAGTTTAGAGAATTGTCTCAACTGTCTTTAGACAGCATTGTCTAAAGATTGAATGATAGGTAGAGGCTTGCTTGTTTTTTAATTAAATGTTGGTAGATCCTGACAATTTTACATGCTGGCACATGTATGGGTATCCACATGTATGGGTAACAAAATTCACTAAGTTAAAACACTGCTAAATTTTAAATAAACCTCAGTGGTGGCTTCAGTGATACGAAGACAGAGGGTTACTTTCTTAAATAAGCATTGTGGAAATCATATGAATACTTATAATCATTGACTCATCTATACTTCACGCTGGCTCAGAAAAGCAGCCAATATAATCAAAGGCTTGCCCCACCCTGGTTATTCTTTCTTCTCCCTGTTCCTGTCAGGCAGAAGATACAGGAGCTTGAAAGTGTGCACCACCAGGCACATGAACAGCTCCTTCCCCTCTGTTATCAGGCTTCTGAACAGTCTTTCCATAAGCAAGGGTACAGTCCGAGTCACCTCTACACCATTGCGGACAATGGACTTTGTTTATGGAACTGGTGCACTACAATGGAAGGTAGACACAAAATGCTGGAGTAACTCAGCGGGTCAGGCAGCATCTCAGGAGAGAAGGAATGGGTAACGTTTCGGTCGACCCTTCTTCAGACTGATCTACACTACAATGGTGCACTACAATGCTGAGAACTATGTCCTGCATTCTGTAATGTCCCCTTCTCTCTACCTATTGGACTTGAGTTTAACTTGATTCTACTTATGTATAGTATAAACTGATCTGTTTGAATAGTATGCAAAGCAAAGCTTTTCGCCGTACCTCGGTACACGTAACAATAATAAAATTAAACCTAAACTACATATATTATTGATATCCCATCAACGTGCTTTATAAAGTTTTAACCAAATATGAGAGGCAGGCAAGAGTCCCTTCCAAAAATAAACATGTTGAGAACTAATCATCCGTGCCTTTCTAATGACTAACTTAATTACTTTGGACAAATAAAATAAATTAAATTAAAAAACAAATACACTGTAATGGATTACAAAAAATAAGAACCAGGTATTTCCATTAATCACATCATGGAGACAGACTTGCCCTGATTGTACATTGATTTAGCTTTAAAAAAATACCCAATTGGTGCATTGCAATTTATATAACATTTTATTTTAAGTATGGAAATTCAGAAGATAAGCGTTGATGATAAGTTTTTGAAAACCAGCCATCACCTTCCATTTAATTTTCTGTTTCATTGTGAAATGAAGTTTGACTTTGGGCAAAAAAATATTAATATTAATCAGAGAACCTCAAAGCCAAATTTTTCCATTTAGAGGGCAGTCCGCATCTGGAATGAGCTGCCAGAGGAAATTATAGAAGAGGATACAATTATGACTTTTAAAATAAATTTGGACTGATAAATGGATAGGAAGGGTTTAGAGGGATATTTGCCCAATACAGGCACATGGGGCATGGGCAAGGTGGGCCGAAGGGCCTATTTCCACACTGAATAACTGTATAACTCTATATTCTTTCCCCTCTTGCCTTAAGTCTATGCTCTCTAGTTTTTGAATACTCTACCCTGGGTAAAAGACTGAAACACAGGAACATTGTTAAGAAATATAATATCAAGCCACACAAGCAGACATTAGGCCAGAAGACAAAGGTTTGCTTTACCCCCAGAGATGTGTTGAGGGATGTCTAGCACGGACGGAGATTATTCAAGAGGTGTCTCCACACCATGGAATGTTGATATGGCAATGCTAATGTGGTTTTGTATATCAAATGTATACAAATAGTAAATGTAATCAACTGCCCTTCTATCCAGAACACCTGGAGATAAATAAGGCAAACAAGACAATCTTATCAAATGGTGGGCCTTACTTGTGGTTTAAAATAAATTGAATTTGAATGTAGAAATGCAGAATTTGGAGATATAATTAATCAGAATCAACAAAAAACAAAACATGCTGTCTGACCTGCTGAGTTCATCCTGCACTTTGTGTTTTGTTCAAGATTCCAGCATCTGCAGTTCCTGGTGTATCCGCAAGAAACCAGATGCACCATTCATTCATGTTCTCAAAGGTATTTTCAGTGGCTTCTTGCAATTGGAAAGCTGCAGTGATGTAACTGCGTAGTTTCACGGATGACTGCTTAATGCGGACCAGTACACAAGAAGTTCAAACCTCAGAAAAAATTATCACTTCAATTTGTTTCGTTAACAGAGACACGAGAGACTGCAGATGCTAGAACCTTGAGCAAAACACTAAGTGCTATAGAAACCTAATCGGGTCAGGTAGCATCTGTGGAGGCATCTGTACATTCCCTCTTCAGATGCTGCCAGAGTTTCTTTAGCTCTTTGTTTTTTTGTTCCTTTCCTGTTGTTGGATCAAGTTTAACCTGAATTCAATGTGACTGCCTAACAATGCAGTTCTTTGACCAAGGGCTCGAGTGGAGGACCATACATTTGTAAGAAAGAAAATATCCTCAGATTGCCTGTTGTAGAATTTTACTCTTATCAATTTCAAAATAGCAATCAATTTTGAACTGTCGCTGTTGGAGATAGGTTTGTAAAGAGCAAACAAAACTAAACTCTCAGATGAAAATTGAGCTCAGATTTAAAGTGGTGGGCGGGTGGTAGTTCTGATCCAAATAAACCCAATTGTATATAGTTGGGATAGGAAGCCTTGAATAGCATTCCCAAAGCATGAACAAAGTCTGATTAAAATGCAACGGGTTCCCCCTGTGATTCCAGGCGACTGCGGTAACACGGTCTTTGAGTAATTTTCGCCAAATACCTGCAAAAGGCCCATTTCCATTATATACATTTCACACTGCACAGAACGCACAAGGTATGCTGAGAATGTTAATTTGCAAAATTTTGAAAATACCAAACTAATGAGAAGATTACAGCGGGATTCTTTGTTACATTAAAAAGACATTTAGCATTCCAGAAAGCTCCATAAGAATAAATGAACGCTGACCCATACAGCAGGTTCTCAATGCTTGCAGCTTAAAATTCAATAGCCACTTTGTTGAGGCATCCAAAATTTAAAGTTAATTAATAAGCTTGCTTCTGGTTTCCATAGATTCCTTTCAAATGCAAGAGCCGTAATAGACGAACAGTAACTTATGCAAAGTTCTCATTAAGCAACCCCTTTACTAGTGACAGCGTCTGAAAAGGTCGACAAAACGCAAATGCTGCGACTACCATTTATATTATCCTTTTGCCAATTTTATTATGGCCTTTCAATTTCTAGACCTGTAATAATTGTTCGACTGCAAGAGAGATAATGAGTTCTAGGCTCTAAGGCTTAGGTTTAGGTTTATTATTGTCACGTGTATCAAGGTACATTGAAAGGTTTTGTTTTGCATGCTACTCAATCAATACTATGCATAAATACAATCAAGGCAAACACAATTCAATAGGTAGAGCAAAAAGAGAGATAAAGAGTGCAAAATATATTTCTCAGCCTTGTAGTGGCAACTGCTCCAAAGACAAAGTCTAATGTCCACAATGTGGTATAGGAGCATTGGGCAGTATCCTAGCTTGTGAATGGACTATCAGAGGATAGTCCATTCAGAGGGGTAGAAACTGTTCCCGAGTCTGGTGGTACAAGCTTTCAAGCTTCTGCCCAACAGGGGCAGGAAGAGGAAGGACTGACTGGATTGAGAAAGGTCTTTGATTATGTTGACTGTTTTTCCGAGATAGCATGAAATATAGTTAGAGTCAATGGTGGGGGGCTCAGTTTGTGTGATGGACTGGGATACATGTACAACTCTCTACAAAGCTAAGTAATGATAAAGTAAGATATACAGGTACATTATAGAAACATAGAAAATAGGTGTAGGAGGAGGCCATTTGGCCCTTCAAGCCAGATTGTGATCATGGCTGATCATCCACAATCAGTAACCTGTGCCTGCCTTCTCCCCATATCCCTAGATTCCACTAGACCCTAGAGCTCTATCCAACTCACTTTTAAATTCATCCAGTGAATTAGCCTCCACTGCCTTCTGTGGCAGAGAATTCCACAAATTCACAAATCTCCGGGTGAAAAAGTTTCTCACCCCAGTTTTAAATGGCCTCCCCTTATTCTTAGACTGTCGCCCCTGGTTCTGGACTCCTCCAACATTGGGAACATTTTTCCTGCATCCAGCTTGTCCAGTCCTTTGATAATTTTATATGTCTCAGTATCTCAAGCCCAGTCTTTCCAATCTTTCCTCACATGACAGTCCCGGAATCCCTGGGATTTACCTCGTGAACCGACGCTGCATTGCCTCAATAGCAAGGATGTCATTCCTCAAATTAGGAGAGAAAAACTGCACACAATACTCCAGATGTCGTCTCACCAGGGCCCAATGGCACTGCAGAAGGACCTCTTTACTCCTCTACTCAAATCCTCTCATTATGAGGCCCAACACGCCATTAGCTTTCTTCACTGCCTGCTGTACCTACACACTTACTTTCAGTGACTAGTGTACAAGGACACTCAGGTCTCGTTGCACTTCCCCTTTACCTAATCTGGCACCATGGAGATAATAATCTGCCTCCTTGTTTTTGCCAACAAAGTGAATAACCTCACATTTATCTACATTATACTGCATCTGACATGCACCTGGCCACTCACTTAACCTGTCCAAATCACCCTGCAACCTCCTAACATCCTCTTCGCAGTTCACATTGCCACACAGCTTTGTCTCATCTGCAAACTTGCTAGTGTTACTTCTAATTCCATCATCTAAATCATTAATATATATTGTAAATAGTTGCGGCCCCAGCACCAAGCCTTGCGGCACTCCACGCGCCACTGCCTGCCATTCTGAAAACGACCCGTTTATTCCTACTCTTTGCTTCCTGTCTGTCAACCAATTCTCTAACGATGTCAATACCCTACCCCCAATACCCAGTGCTCTAATTTTGCCCACTAATCTCCTGTGTGGGACCTTATCAAAGGCTTTCTGAAAGTCCAAATACACTAAATCCACTGGCTCTCCTTCTTCCATTTTACTTGTCACATCCTCAAAAAATCCCAGAAGATTAGTCAAGCAGGATTTCCCCTTCATAAATCCATGTTGACTTGGACCAATCCTTTTACTGCTATCCAAATGCGCCGTTATTATCTCTTAAAAAATTGATTCCAGCCACTTCCCCACCACTGAAGGTCCAGCTAACTGGTCTATAATTCCCCGTTTTCTCTCTCGCTCCTTTCTTGAAAAGTGGGATAACATTAATTACCCTCTAATCAACAGGAACTGATCCTGAATCTATAGAATATAAGAAAATAACTGCAGATGCTGGTACAAATCGAAGCTATTTATTCACAAAATGCTGGAGTAACTCAGCAGGTCAGGTAGCATCTCAGGAGAGAAGGAATGGGTGACGTTTCGCATCGAGACCCTTCTTCAGACTGATGTCAGGGGGGTGGGACAAAGGAATCTTTGAATCTATAGAACATTTGAAAATGATCACCAATGCCAATGCGATTTCTAGAGCCACTTCCTTGAATACCTTGGGATGCAGACCATCAGGCCCTGGGGATTTATCAGCCTTCAGTCCCAACAGTCTACCCAATACTATTTCCCACCTAATGCAAATTTGTTTCAGTTCCTCGGTCTTCCTAGATCCTCCGTCGTCTAGTACATCTGGGAGATTGTTTGTGTCTTCCTTAGTGAAGACAGATCCGAAATACATGTTCAACTCTTCTGCCACTTCCTTGTTCCCCATAATAATTTCACCTGTTTCCGTCTTCAAGGGACCCACATTTGGCTTTACTAATCCCTTTTCTCTTAACATACCTAAAGAAGCTTTTACTATCCTTCTTTATATTCCTGGCCAGTTTACCCTCGTACTTCATCTTTTCAGCCCGTATTGCCCTTTTTGTTACCTTCTGTTGTCCTTTGAAAGTTACCCACTCCTCTGGCTTCCCGCTACTCTTTGCTATGTTATATATCTTTTCTTTTAGTTTTATTCCATCTCTAACTTCCCTTGTCAACCACGGTTGCCTCTTGCTCCCCTTAGAATCTTTCTTCCTCTTTGGAATGAAATGATCCTGCATCTTCTGGATTATGCCCAGAAATTCCTGCCATTGCTGTTCCACCATCATTCCTGCTAGGATCCTTTTCCAGTCGACCTTGGCCAGCTCCTTGCTCATGCCTTCATAGTCCCCTTTGTTCCACTGCAACACTGACACTTCTGATATAACCTTCTCCCTCTTAAATTGCAGATTAAAGCTAATCATATTATGGTCATTACCTCCTAACGGTTCCTTTACCAAAGCCAATACATTTTATAAGTAATAAATATATAGCCTTTTTAATATATACACCAAATGCACATAATAGAATATACAGAGTTTTGGCTGAATTTATGTAAAATGGAATTAAAGACTGTGTGCCTTTGTGCACCACTGATGATATAAGGTGTATAATATCAAAAACAATCAGGTAAAGAGGGAGAGGTTTTGATTGATTGAAAGATACAGCATGGAACCAGGGCCTTCGACCCACCAAGTCCACACCGACATCGATCACCCGTTCAAACTAGATCTACGCCATCCCACTTTGGCACCCATGCCCTACATTGTAGAGGCATTTAACCTACAAAACTAAAGAACGTTTGGGATGTGGGAGGAAGCTGAAGCATTGGGTGGAAACCCAGGCATCACAGGGAGAATGGGCAAATTTCACGCAGGCAGCACCGAGGTCAGGATCGAAACTGAGTCCCTGGCACTATGAAGCAGCAGCTCTACTCTGCCACCCAAATAATGCTCCTAATATCAAAGTTTTGTCTTCAACTTTGTATAGTAATAAATATTTTCACTGAAAAATATATTCGCAACCAAAAGTACACAAGAAGTAGGAAAACAATAATCTATCAAACCTTTTGATCTTGACCGGCCATTGATTAAGATCAAATGTGATCTTTTATCTCGGTGCCATTTTTCAGTAGTATCACGTCAACCCTTGGTTCTTTTAATTCCCAGCGGGTCAGGCAGCTTCTGTGGAGGGAATGGACAGATGGCATTTCGGGTTGGGATCCTTCTTCAGACTTTCAAGAATATCTCCGCCGTGCTGACGGGAATTTTGTGAGGCCCTCTCTCACTGCTCCCCCTCTGTGACCCCAACTGTCCATTCCCTCTACAGATGCTGCCTGACCTGTTGAGTTCCTCCAGTGCTTTATGCTTTGATCAAGTTTCCAGCAACTGCAACCTCTTGCGTCTCCGCCTTAATTAAAATGCTGTGAGGCAAATGTGAACCTGCGCAGTCAGGCCATAAATGACCAGACCCTTCAGCACTAGGCTATCTGAGGGCACAATTGTCACCTTGAGGTAAATCATTAACTTTGTGATGAAAAGAAAATTGCAGAAATATAGAGATAATGATAGAGTACTCATGGTCAATGAGCGTTCTAGATTAAACCAAGAATTATATGGCTTTTTGGAGATCACTACCCTAATTACTAACCCCAAGGTTAGCTCAACCAGTAACAAGAAACCTCAGACTTCCTCCCACATCCCATGAACTTATGGAGGTATAAAATTATGAGGGTAAAAGATAGTGTGAATGCACAGAGTCTTTGTCACCGGGTAGAGAACATATGTTTAACATATGTTTAAGTGAGAGGGGAAAAGAACCTGAAGGGCAACTTTATCATATGTATGGGTAGATGGAATGAGCTGCCAGAGTAGGTAGTTGAGGCAGGTGCTCTAACTGCATTTAAAAGACATTTAGACCGGTACCAAGAGGTTCCTCAGAACCACACAGGAACATCAGACACAACTATCACCCAACATTAATGTGACAGCAGCTTCTGAGTATCATATGATGATGGCAGTGAAATTGGATCAGCAAAAACTTGGAAATCAAGTCAGCAGGTCTGAAGAAGGGTCTCGACCCGAGACATCACCTATTCCGTTTTTTTCAGAGATGCGGCCTGACCTGTCGAGTTACTCCAGCATTTTGTGTCTATCTTCAGCTGATTGGACATTTTGACTCGAGTCCACCGTTACGTAGCTGCTCGGGATGAACCATGACAAGGACCCTGGTTTCATTCTCCTGTCCCTCTCTGCAAATCTACACCCTGCAAAGAGGTGGGCAACCATTTCCTCTCCATAGCACCTATCCCGAGGGCAGGGTGCATCAGTGGTAAGGCTCCAATGGTTGGGGAAGGATCTAACTCGGTGGGCCCCTCTCACCGCCAACCAAGCAGGTTCTTGGTGCTTGTTGGTGAGCTGCTAAGTTCTGGCGATGAGGCTTTTTGCCAGACAAACCGGGCAGTCTGCGTAAGGAACCATGCCACAGGATCCATTAAGTTCTTGTCCCACAGTGCCTGCAGAATGTGCCATGCTGACCACTGCCCAATGGACTTGTGGTCAAAGGTGTTCATCTGGAAGACTTTCCAAGTGGCGAGGCAATATCCAGTTGACTGGCACATTGCACAGTATCGATGCTGGGCCGATCCTTCACAACACCAGGTATGGGTAGAAGGTAATGACACTTGGTGTCCACTAATTTACAGGCTGTTCCGAGGGACACACTCAGAGACAGACATCAAGTGCTGCTGCTGGAAGACCATCTATTCAGTGAAAGATAATCCTTAGGCTGCTCAAAGATTGTTGGTCTCCCAGCACAGTGGGATATTCATCTAGGAATACTGCCGACCTGCCCATTCCACACTGCAGGAGTATGTGTTGAGGGTTGTACTAAAACCAGTCTAGGGTCCATCCATTGCTGGACATTAGAGGCAGAGTCCGGTGGGGACATCCCTCAAACAAACGAAGGAAAATCACCCCCTGGATGTCACATAAGTAGCAAGGATGCTCTGTGTAAAGAAAAAGGGTGGTGCTAACACTACTGGGTGTAACACCTGCAATATCGAATGTTGTGGTGTACTAAGAATGTATGAAGAGTTTTGCGTGGTTTTCTTTTGTATATATTTATAATTATTATTTTTATTAAATTTATTAAGCAGACTCATGGTCCATTAGAATACACATACAGTACACAGTATATACATATAAAATTAAATTAAATTAGAAAAGGCAAGAATACCAATGTTTCCACATAGGTGACAGGTATCTCACGGCACTGAAACCAGGATTTACCAGCAGCACAATGATGGAATTCTGAGAACCATTCAATCGGCATATAAATTTAAACATGAGATTCCTCAACAGGGCATGAAACGTATTGACTCCTGCACTACAAAACAGTTCACTTGCACTGCACCACCTTGGCTTTCTAAGCAATATGCGCATGCAGTCATTATAGGCAACCTTAAGTTTATGGATGCTTGACTTATTAAACTTTATCCACAAAGGAGCAGTGTAAAGAGGAGTACAGTATGCTCTAAACAGGTTTATCTTGGCATTTCCTGAGCACCAGTGGAATTTCAACCACATGTTAGCTTGTGCATACAACATGCGGCGCTGTCTATACATGTCCTCATCATCAGACATTTGATCTGTGATTACATGTCCCAGATACTTAGCTTTACAGCAGACAGATAGAACCTGCCCAGACAGGTAAAATGATGGGAAGACTAGATCTTTGTCCCCTTTTACTTTACAAATCATGACAACGCTCTTTTTAGCATTGTATTTCACGTCAAATTGGACACCATACTCAGAGCATATATTCAACATCTGCTGAAACCCAGCACTGCTAGGAGAAAAAACCGCCAGATCATCGGCATACATAAGATGGTTTACCAGGGTGTTACCAATCATACATCCTGTTTTACAGCCTCTAAGCTGTTCAGATAAATCATTCATGTACACATTAAAGAGGGCTGGTGAGAGTAGCCCCCCCCCTGGCGAACCCCATTACCAACACCAAATGTTACAGAGACTGCATTACCCCATTTGACCTGCATGCTCTGGTTGGCGTACCAATATGCCAGGACCCTAATTATACTGTTAGGCACTCCTCTTTGACTTATGATGGTTGACTCGATCAAAAGCTTTAGAGGCATCAATAAAACCAATTAACACAGAGGAATTCTGCCTTCTATACATTTCAACCATTTCCTTCAGGGCATAGATACATAAATCAGTACCATGCTTAGCCTTGAAGCCAAACTGGCTGTCTGTATAATCACAAATAAAGGTTGTTTTTGAAATATAAAAAGTCATTCTGACTTGAGCTTAATGGACAACAAATGTCCTGCGTTCATAACTACACAACTATCTCAACTCTCAATTTTGACAGGACAATGTAGAAATAGAATTTGGAAGGAACAGGACAGAATTTGTTGGGCAGCAAGAGTGGCGCAGCTGGTGGAGCCATTGTTTCACAGTGTCAGAGACCTGGGCTCGATCCTAACATCGGATGCTGCCGATGTGGAATTTGCACTCTCTCCCTACAGCGGTGCGAGTTTCCTCTGGGTGCTCCGTTTTACGCCTGTATCGCAAAGATGTGTGGGTTTGTAGGTTAATTTGTGTCTGTAAATTGCCCCTAGTGTGTATGGAGTCGATGCGAAAATTGGATAACTTCAAATAGTGCGATTGGATAATCGATGGTCGGTGTGGTCTCAGTGAGCTGAAGGCCCTGTATGCTGTATCTCTAAACTAAAATGAAGGACAAAAGACCACAAAGTGCTGGAGTAACTCAAAAGATCAGGCAGTACCATGGAGAACATGGATAGCTGACATTTCCAGTCGACAAGAAGAAAGCTCGAAGAGGGGAGAGGCAGGACAAAGTACAGTGTGTGTAGGGGTGGGGTGGGGGGGGGGGGGTGGGGGGAGCTGATAAGCAGATGGTTGGAACAAAGGCCATAGATAAAAGCAGAATGTGTGAGACGGCATTGAAGAGTTGCGAATTGTGAAGCCAGAGGAAGCAAAGTAGCAGGGGTGGGGGGAGAAATAGGGGAGAGTCCAGATGGGGCACAGAGGAGAAAGGGGAGGAGTGTGGGGGAGAAAGGGGGGAGAGTGTGGGGAGGGAGGGTGTTAGTATGAGGTCACATAAAATTGGAAAATCCAAGTCTGTCTAACCTCTCCTTGTAGCTAATACCCTCTAATCCAGGTGGTGTTCTGGCACTCTCTCTAAAGAATGGGAAAGTGCCAGAATGCTGGAACTCTCTCTGTAATGGGGTGACCAGAATTGCATGCAATACTCCAAATGTGGCCTAACCAAAGTCCTATAAAGATACAACATGACATCCCGACCTTTATACTTAATCTCCTGACCGATGAAGGCAAGCACACTCTACCCCCTTCTGTACCACTCTATATACTTATGTTGCCACTTTCAGGGAGTTATGGACTTGGAGCCAAAGATCCCACTGTAAATCAATGCTGTACCATCATGACACAATGCAATTTACTTCTTAGGATTTAACGACTGTGAATTTTCTTAATTTCTAGACTAAATAACATTCATGGACTAAATATAGAGTCCTGCATGAACAATGGGTTCTTTTGAAAAAGAAACAAATATTCCAAGTTTGATCAATGACCAATGACTGTTACAGAAAAACAATTCCTTTATAATTTTACTACATTAATTTTTGGGTTTTAGTAGAATCTAGTCACATTTCCCGCCTGCAACAGAATGTCAGAAGTCTAAGAAATCAATAAGTATCAACAACAGATATGTGCCTTGTTTACTCAAGCACATTATAATTCCACATTTGTCATTCCAAACACAAGTCATCACGATACTGGTTTCTTTACACAAAAACAGATTTCATTTTATGTACTTTACAGGCAAGGCTATCTGAGTAATATCCACCATCAAACTAAAAGCAAACCAACATAATTATCAAATGACACACAATCAATAGAGGAATCCACCCCAGTGACTACAGAATAGCTTGAAAATTGCTGTTTTCTGTTGTATAAAGAATGTCAACAGTCAAAGGCAAATAAGACAATTCCCCGCCATTTCCCATGAAGGACACACTGTATAGAGGATGAACTAAAGTGAAAAGTAAGCACAAGTTATATTGTGTTTACATTTAGGTCACACAGATAGGATTGTTTTTCCAAAATCAAAAGCGCAATAATTTCTTCTCGGTGTTCATGGAAATGCACAGCCGTGTTATCTACAATTACAGATGCCTTGTCTGAAAGCCCTGCGGAACCATAGTAATTATCTAATTATTTATAGAAATTACACTGGATATTGATATTTGAGGTCCCGATTTTGATTTTTTTTTTCCATAATGATTTTACTGACAAATGTTGCCAGGAGGTATTTGTATATCTTTGCTGATTCAGGAGGTGGGGGGAGGGGGTGGGGGAGGGGGTGGGGGGAAGGGAGAGATAGGAATTTTCTTGATGACCCCAAAGGACCTACATTCATAAATCTCAGCCCCATTTGTGTGCTGAGAACACAGATGCATTTCTCACTATGGTACCAAGGAGTACAGATACCCACACACCAATAGCCTCTACTGATGGGATGCCTGTCTCACCAGACCAACACAGAGCATCACAAAGTACTGGAGTAATTCAACGGGTCAGGTAGTATCTATGTGGGAAATGTACAGGCAATGTTTTGAGATGAGGCCCTTCTTCAGATTGACTACGTCATCTATCCATGACCTCCAGAGATGTAGCCTGACCTGGTGAGTTACTTCAGCACTTCGTGTTCTACATAAGATTTCAGCATCTCTAGATAGCATTGTATCCAGTTCATTGACACATATGTGCTACCTAAATTAAGTCCTCTCCACTCTACTCCTGTACATTTTACTCTTGCACACTCTATTCCCTGCACACTTACCAGAAAATTATTTCCACCTTTTCTTACTTCTGGGTAGCACACACAGTAACTAGGAAACATCATGTTGATGTAAAATAGCCATGAGTCTGGTCTGCCGTAGAAATTTGCACAAGACTCAAGAGTGTTTAATTGTCATATGAACCGACAATGGAACAATGCGCATTCTTACTCGCAGGAGCTCAACAGGTCCATTAATAGAATAACACATAAAGTAGTAGAGCTGCACTGTGCAGAACCAGGCCCTTTGGCCCACTTTACTGGGCTAATGTCATTTGCCGCCATTTTGCCCATAACCCTCTAAACTCTGTCCTGACCTTCCATCTAGCTCATTGGAGACGTTCAAACTATATTTAATTGGACTTTACTGGATTTTATCTTGCACTAAACGGTACACCTTTTATCTTGTATCTGTAACTGTGGCTGGCTTGATTGTAATCGTATATAGTCTATTCGCTAACTGGATAGCACGCAACATCAACAAATTTCACTGTACCGCGGTACACATGACAATAATAAACTCAACTAAACTACATCGATCACTAGAAACTATGGAGACTATGAAATCGCTCATCAGAGTCTGCAAATGACAGATTGAAAAAGATTTTTCCTTCAATTCTGTATAGCACAGGATAGCACAGGAAAGATTTTTCCTTCAATTCTGTATAGCACGGTACAGCACAGGAACAGGCCCTTCTGCCCACAATGATCAAGCTGAGCATAATGCCAGGAAAAACTCTCTCATCTGTCTTCACATGATCCATATCCCTCCATTTCTAGCATAGCCATGTTGTATCTGCCTCCACCACCACGCCTGGCAGCACATTCCAGACACCCACCATTCTTTGTGACTGATTGCATCATAGAGATCTAAAATACAATCTTAAAGGTGTGTCTTAACATTGCTCTCTGCACCGAATGTTCCCATGTAAATACAATACGGTGAATATAAATTGTTCCACTTGCTGAAGACTATTTGCAACTATTTCCTGTAAGTGATCTGTGGTCATTTATTATTACCCATCTTCAGCGATGATATGGACACTTGATGAAATTGCAAAATTGCCTACCGTATTTGGTATCAGTTAAGTTCAGAAAATTATATAGAGCCTGATTGTGAAGATCAGTTTGGCTGACTGGGAGGAACATTCGGCATTAAATGGCATTATCCTTCGCCCTTGATATTTTTCAAGTTAGTGGAGAATAACCATGCTGACATATCACACATGCATACTTGCATTCGTCTGGAATTAAACTGAAGACAGTGAAAAATGTCAGTTCTAGGATCGACCAGAATCCATTCCTGCTGAAATAGATCTTGACAATCTGCTCGAACTGAGAGTTTTCAACAGAAGTAGATGAGCTGCCTTTTAAAGATGATAGAAATCAAATGAAAAGTGGTCCCAGGAGTATTTTCCCATTGCCATCAAAGTACATTCTTGTCATTTATTTCAGTTTGAATTACTTCATTTTATAACTGTCCAGCTTTTCAATTGATTGGAATCAGCTGTCAGCCTGTATCGACAGTAAATAAATCAAATTCTCCACATAAAAATTCACGCAGTTCAAAAACACTAACTTTGATCCAAAATTCACTTTGCTGGAATGGCTCATTAGGGCAGGCAGCATTTGTGGAGGAAATGGACAGACAATGTTTTGGGTTTGGACCATTCTTCATATATGAGTGAAGAGTTCACAGCGTTCAATAGTTCACAGTTAACAGTGAATGCAGAGCCCTGAGGAATGTTGTTGAACAGAATGATGTAGGACTGCAGTACATAGTTCCTTGAAAGTGCCTTCACAGATAGATAGGGTGGTCAAGAAGGCTTTTGGTACATTTGCCTTCATTAGTCAGAATATTGAGTATAGAAATTGGGATGTTATGTTACAGTTGTACAAGATGTTGGTGAGACTGCATTTGGAGTGTTATGTTCAGTTTTGGTCACCCTGCTATAGGAAGAATGTTGGTAAGCTGGAAAGAGTGCAAAGAAGATTTATGAGGATGTTGCTAGAACATTAGGGCCTGAGCTGGAGGGAAAGGTTGGGCAGTCTAGGACTTTATTCCTTGGAATGCAGGAGGCTGAGGGATGATCTTATAGAGTTGGATAAGATCACGAGGGGAATAGATAGAGTGAATGCACAGTCTTTTTCCAAGGCTAGAGGAATCAAGAACCAGAGGACAAAGGTTTAGGGTGAGGGGAGAAAGATTTAATATGAACCTGAGGGGCAACTTTTTCATACAGAGGGTGGTGGGTCTATGGAATGAGTTGCCAGAGGAGGTAGTTGTGGCAAGTACTATAACAACATCTAAAAGACAATTGGACAAGTACATGGGGCCAAAATGGCGGCGCTGCCCTAGCAGCTGCGGCTCACCTGCGGTCCATTTGTCTTTGTGTTTTTGTTGTTTTTTTTGTCTTAATTGTAGTGGTGATGTCGTGTTTTTGTGTTTGTGTACTATGTGTGTATGTGGGGGGGAGGGGGGGAACTGTAACATTGTAAATATGTGTCCCTTCCGAATGGAGACCCGACCTTTGTTTTCTGGGTGGTGTCTCCGTTCCTGCTGCGGCCTACCATCGGCCCAACTCCTGGAGCTGTCGGCCTCCAGGGCTCTGGTTCGCAGAGCCCGCAGATCGGACTTACCATCACCGGAGCCGGCCGTCCTCGGAGGCTGTGGGAGCAGCTGCGACTCGCCTTAGGCTCGGGGCGGGTGGATGCCGACATCGGGAGCTCCGGCAGCGGCAGCGGGTTCGCCCGCCCCGGATCGCGGGGCTTGGGTCGAGGACATTTCACCGTCCGGCGCGGCCTAAGATATGCCGCGGGATATTTCTCTGCTGGGCGGGGGCTTCAATGTCGGGAGCCACGTCCGCCCCGACGTCCAGCAACAGCAGCAGCGTGTTCGCCCGCCTGGATCGGACTTATCATCGGCGGAGCCGGCCGTCTTCGGAGGCTGCGGGAGCGGCTGCGACTCGCCTTGGGCTTGGCCCGCTGTGGACCGTCCGGTGCGGCCTGCAACCACAACAACCTGACTGCGGGCGAGGACAGCAGGAGAAGGGAAAGACATTGTGGCCTTCCATCACAGTGAGGAGAGGACTGGAGGAGACTCACTGTGATGGATGTTTCTTTGATGGATGTTTCTTTTTTTGTGTGTTTTTGGGGTTGGGTAATTTGAATGCCTATTCAATGCTTTTATTGTTGGACTGTGTTTTTGGGGGTTTTGGGGTTGTGTAATTTGAATGCCTATTTAATGCTTTTATTGTTGGACTGTGTTTTGGGGTTGTGTAATTTGAATGCCTATTTAATGCTTTTATTGTTGGACTGTGTTTTGGGGTTTTTTTGGGGTTGTGTAATTTTAATGCTTATTTAATGCTTTTATTGTTGGACTGTGGGTGACTGAATTTCGTCCAATATTGGATGACAAATAAAGCTATCTTGAATCTTGAATCTTGAATCTTGATAGGAAAGGTTTAGAGGGATATGGGCCAAACATGGGAAGGTGGGACTAGAGTAGATGGGGCATCTTGGTCTTCATGGACAAATTGGACTGAAGGGCTGTTTCCATACTGTATGGCTCTATGACTCCATGAGTCCTGATCAGAAACATCACCTGGCCACTCCATCCACCGCTGCTGCATGAACAACTGACTTCCTCTAGCACTTTGATTTTTGCTCAAGATTATAGCATCTGCAGTTCATTGTCTCTCCATTAATTAAATTTTATGTTAGACGGTGTGAATTTCCCTTCAATGGAACTGATAGAAAGACATAGATCAGTCTAGCACATGAATGGTCATCCTATAATACCTGTGCCAAACATGATACCAAGACACACTAATTTCCTACACACTAATTTCATCTGCCTGAGCATGATCCCTACCTCTCCATTTCCCTAAATGTGCCTATCTGAAAGTCTCTGAAGCGCCACGGTCATATCCGCCTCCACCTCCACCCCTGGCTGTGTGTTCCAAGCCCCCACCAACCTCTGAGTAAGAAAACATGCCCCACATTTCTCCGTTACACTTTGTCCAGCTCACCTTAAAGCTATGCCCTCTGGTCTGACATTCCCACCAATGGGAAAATGTACCGACTGTCTATCCTATCCGACATGACATTCTGCAATTCCACATGGCATTTTCAATAGCAGTATTGCATTTGTAATTATTTGGGGGCAAGTTAAAACATATTTAAGTCAGAATTTAGGAAGAGAAGAAAGTATAAAATGGTCTACTGTGCTGCTTGAATATGAGATGACAAATGAGATTTTACTGTCAGTGAATCACTCTTCCACAAGATATTTTATATCACTCTTCGATGAGCAACTCAGTAAAGAAATAGTAAATTAACAAGTTTTCATGAACTATCGTAAAACAAATATTAAAAATGTGTTGAATCAGCTTACATAATAAACTAGAATTACAGATGAATAACATCCATGGCCTTCAAAAGTTTCCTTTATACATTTATTCCCTTGGAATTTTAATATCAAAAATCCATGGATTTATTTTGAATTTTAAAATTTGTTTGTGATAATTAACTTTGTCCTTAATCCATCTATGTGGTGGCTCCCGAGGGTCGGGCCATACCACTCACGACCCCTCGGCACGGGAATGTCAAAAGTTGTCTCCCCGTGTTTCAGCACTTTGAAAGGGCCCTCATAAGGTCTCCGCCGCGACGCCCATCGAGCACCGCTTCAGAGACCTTATGAGGGCCCTTTCAAAGTGCTGAAACACGGGGAGACATCTTTTGTGTTGGACATGGGGGGCCGACCGGAGGCCGTGTCAATTAATCGCCTTAAACCAGCGCACTTGGACATTGACCAGCCGGTGCGGATTGCACAGCCTCGGCCGCGCGGGCGCCCCCCTTTGCAAGTGCCTCCAACACCGCACCCGCCGATCCCCTCATCTCGACCAGTATTTGTACCCCCTTCTCCGCCCCCGTTTGTCCCTCCAGCTGTGCCCCCGCCAGACCCCCCGTCGGACGGGTACCGTACACGGTTCGGTCGACTAGTGCGACTGCCGGTGCGTTTCGTGCCTCTGGTTCTGGGGGGGGGGGTCCTGTGGCGGCTCCCGAGGGTCGGGCCATACCACTCACGACCCCTCGGCACGGGAATGGGTCGATCCAAGGAGGCGGACTTCGGCCGGGAGTATAAAGGTCAGGGACCGCATTACTCTCCTCCCCTTTTGTTCCTGCTAGCTACAGTAAACTCACTTTCTCTAGCACCTGACTACTTGTCATTATTTCGGCCTACTTGGCACACTACATCTATTTCATTCTCTGTGAAATGTTAAAAAAGTTAGCTAAAAATTAGTGGCAAATTTCCCCTTTAATTTCTGGAATACTTTAATTCGATTGGGTGCAGACAACCTCATAACACGATTATTGCCAGATGCCATGGACTCCCTGCAGCGAGCATCAAAGCACCAAAACTCAAAAACTGCTGTGACTCACCCTAATCCATTCTGAGGTTCCCACCTGCTTTGAGAAGATCATGAAATACAAGGGACCAACAAAAAACAAGGGAGTGTGCCTTAATGACTACCGTCCAGTGACACTAACATCACCATCTTGAAGTGCTACAGGAGACAGATCATGGCTTGCATTAACTCCAGCCGTCCAGATTGCAGTTTGCCTACCGTTGAAATAGGTCCAAAGCAGACACTATCTCTCTGGCCCTAAACTCATCTCTGGAAAACCTAAACAACAAGGACTCCGACATCAGACTCCTACTTATTGACTATAACTCCACCTTCGACATCCTATTCCCAACCAAACTCATCTCTAAACTCCTGGACCTTGGAATCACAACGCCTTGGCCACTGGATCCTTACTTTCTGACCCATAGACCATAACCAGAGAGTATAGGTGAAAAAACAAGCTCCGCAATAATTCTCAACACCAGTGTCCTGCAAGGATGATGCTTTCTCACCCTGTTACTATATGCACTCACAATAGCCTAATTCTGCAGCCAAATTCTACTCTAACTCCACTTTACAAGTTTGCAGATGACACCACCGTAGGGGGGCAGGTCTCAAATAATGATGAGATGGAGTACAAGAGGGAGATCAAAAGTTTAGTAACATGGTGTCAGGACAATGTTCCTCAATGTCAGCAAGACAAAGGAGCTAGTACTTGACTTCAGGAAGCATGTTGGTGTACATGACCCAGACTGCATCAATGATGTTGAAGTGGAAATGGCTGAGAGCTCCAATCATGATCCACTGAGGAGGTTTAGCCTGTCTCCAACAAATGTTATAACTTCTACAGATACACCATAGAAAGCATCCAATCATGATGCACCACAGTTTGGTTTTGGCAACAGCTCCGCTCAAAACTACAAAAAATTGCAGAGTTGTGGATGTAGCCCACTCCATCACACTGATCAGACTCCCCACCATCGACTTCATCTACACTTTACGCTGCCCAGGAACAGCAGCCAACAAGGACCTTTTCACCCAAGTAATTCCCTCTTCTTCCATTCCCCTTGGGCAGAAAATGCAGAAACATGAAAGCACATACCACCAGATTCAGGAACTGCTTCTTTCCTGGTGTTATCTGATTACAACGGTCCTTCCATAAACTAGGCTGTACTTCTGACCTTCCAACCTACCTCATTATGGACTTTTTCTCTGTAACTTTAACACTATAATGCTGTAAAACTATATTGTGCACTCTGGTATTTTTCTCTTTATTGTACTGTTGTATGGTTTGATTGTACTCATGTAGAGTATGATTTGACTGGACTGCCCACAAACAATAATAAACCAATCAATGCTCTGGGCTGACGTTCTTAAAGCTTACAGCATGTATTTTAGATGTGCAGCAGTTCATATGCATATTGTACCCAGACAAGTCATTAAGTATTTAATCACAGCAGACTTTTGTTTGATTTCACTGACCAAAGCCCTCTCCAATCAATGCTTCTATATATTCAGCACCTTACCTCGCTTTTCTTAAATCAACAGATTATCTTTTAATAGAAAATTTCAGCTGCATTGAGCCACATAATTAAACTGAAATTTCATAATTGTGTCATCATAAATTGTACTTTGGTGATTATCTTTCAAGTTAAACTGCAATTAAGACGACACTCAAATTGGGATCTAGAGCCCAAAGAGAAGAGTGTTCTTTTAGCCGTGTCAATGAGTTATGTATTGAAAAACAGAAAATGCTGGAAATATTCAGCTGATCAGACAACACGCGGCAAAGGAAACAGTGTTAACATTCTATGGTTGATGATCGTACATTTGGGACTAGAATAGTGGTTTAAATTGCGGAAAATGAGGTGTAGAAGTAATAGGAACCAAAAGGCAACTTTTTCGCATGGAGGTTTGTGGGTATATGGAATTAGCTGCCAGGGGAAAAAGTTCAACAACAATTAAAAGACATTTCAGCCCAATTCGTCCATTCTGACCAAGATGCCCCATCCAAATTAGTCCCATTCACTCATGTTTGGCCTGTACCCCTCTCCCTCTTTCCTAACTAAACATAGCACAAAAAGTAAGGAAATTTGTGTTTGGTAGATTATTTCTTTGTTGTAACAATGCTTCTTGGCAATAAATCTTATACGTTGGAAAGCCTGTTTATTTCCTTTTTAAATGGTGCCACATTTGTAAGGAACATGCATTTGTGGGATGAGCAGCAGAGCTGAGTATGTGGGTTGCGCCCATGAAAAATCTGCCAAATCTTCTCTGCCAATGCCAAGCAGCTTATTCTGCCATTGACTCTTGTTCGGTGATGTTTGGTGGATTGGATGATTGAAGTCTGAAGAAACAAGACATATTGGCAATTTAACAATTTATTCATTTAATAAACAGGAGCCTCAGTAGCGTGTGGAAGAACCATACACAGCCACAACAGCCTGGCACCTCCTCCTCATGCTGGTCACACACTGTTGTGGGATGGCATCCCATTCTTCAACCAGCATTTGTCGCAGGTCAGCCAACGTGGTTGTGTTGGTCACTCTGGCACGAACAGCACGCCCAAGCTGATCCCACAAGTGTTCAATGAGGTTGAGGTCAGGACTGCTGGCAGGCCATTCCATCCTCTCCACTCCCAAATTCTGGAGGTAGTCTCTGAGAAACCCTGCTCTGTGGGGGCGAGCATTGTCATCTTGGAGGATAGAGTTCGGTCCCAGACTGTGGAGATATGGGATTGCCACTGGTTGCAGAATCTCATCTCGATATCTCTCTGCATTGAGATTGCCTCCAATGATGACAAGCCTCGTTTTTCCAGTGAGGGAGATGCCGCCCCACACCATCACACTGCCTCCACCAAAAGATGTTATTCTATCGGTGCAGCAATCAGCATAGCGTTCTCCGCGTCTTCTCCACACTTTGACCCTATGATCCAACTGCCGTAGGCAGAATCTGGACTCATCGCTGAACATAACGTTCCTCCACATGTTCAGGTTCCAGTGCACGTGTTGCCGACACCAGCGCAAACGGGCCTGACGGTGAAGGGCAATCATGGCAGGCCTCCTGGCAGCCCTATGCGACCGGAGATCGGCTGCGTGCAGTCTGTTCCGAATTGTCTGGGCAGAGAGCCTTCGGCCATATCGTCCTGCAAACCTTGACTGGAAATCTGTAGAAGACAGCCTACGGTTCCTAAGTGCTGACAGGGTGAGGAAACGGTCTTCTTCGGGTGTCGTCTTCTTGGGACGCCCACTTCGCGGCCTGTCTCTGACATCCCCCGTTATATGGAACTTGGCCTTCACTTTGGAGATGGTACTAGGGCTCACTCCAAATAATGCCGCAACTTGGTTTTGCGGAACACCAGCTTGAAGTTGCCCTATCCAGATCAGTCAAACGTGGCATGCCGATTCTTGGAGCAGACACCTACTGATCACTGTAGCAGGGCCCATGCTCACAGATGCTGCCAATCAGGTGCAATCAGGCACCTGATTGTCAGCACCTGGGGTAACAGAAGCTCAAAACAAGAGTCAATAGCAACAGCAGAATAAGCTGTTTGGCATTGGCAGAGAAGATTTGGCAAATTTTTCATGGGCGCAACCCATATACTCAGCTCTGCTGCTCATCCCACAAATGCATGTTCCTTACAAATGTGGCACCATTTAAAATGGAAATAAACAGGCTTTCCAACAGTATAAGATTTATTGCCAAGAAGCATTGTTACAACAAAGAAATAATCTACCAAACACAAATTTCCTTACTTTTTGTGCTATGTTTATGTACCTGTCTAACCATCTTTTAAAGGAGAGGTGAGAGCAGATGGAGCAAACGTTGATGGTGCCAGTTGTGAGAGGGGGTAACATCTAGTTAAGCACAATAAATAGAAGAAGATGAATGAGGATGGAAAAGAGGGAAAGAACATGTTAACAGCAGTGATGGAAATCTGAAATCAAAGACAAAGCTGGAAACATCTAGAACGTTAGACATCTATTGAGTAAGAAAAATAGAGTTAACAATGCAGGTTAATGACAATTTGTCAACATTTGGCATGGTTGAATGCAACAATACAACCATAAAACATGTAAATAATGTTGAGCTCCCAGTCAGAAAGTGAGGGACTGTTCATTGAACTTATGATCGATTATGTTTGAACTGTGTAAGATGTCACAGCAGAGACATCAGACTGGGACTGGTATGGAGAATTCATAAATTTAGGTTTAGGTTTATTATTGTCAAAGTGAAAAGCTTTGTTTTGCATGTTATCCAATTAGATCAGATAAGACTGTACATAAATGCAATCAAGTCAAACTCAAGGACAATAGACCACAGGGCAAAGATACAAAGTGTAGAATATAGTTTTCAATTTGTAAAGCATCACTTCTATAGACAAAGTTCTATGTCCACAATGGGGTAGAAGTGAATCGGACAATACCTTATCTTATGGAAGGACTATTCAGAAACTTGATACAGAGGGGAAGAAGTTGTTCATGAGTCTGATGGTGCTCGCTTTCAAGCTTCTGTAACTCTTGCCTGACAGGAGCAGATGGATGAAGGAGTGACCGTGGTGTGACAAGACTATAGCAATCTCATATTTTGAGTGGATCTTTTGGATACTTTATCAACTGATGCTGAATTTTTGCTTTAACAATATACACAATGGAAGAAAATTCATGATCGATGCAATGGTACTTTTCACCTATTTCACCCAATTCCTCAGTCTGCATTTACTGTTCACCTTTACTTTGTCACAATTGTGTTGTCTGAGAACAGGGATGAACCGAGAATAATCTCTTCCTGCCTATCAAACCTCCCGGTTGAGAGAAAAAAAACCTAGAGTGGGGAACCCAAACACATTTTTTGCAAACCTTTGTTGAAAATATCTGTCACAATATGGCAAAATCGTGAATGTTATCCACAAATGTGTTTACAGTGATGTTAATCCTAACCACCTGCGTAAATATGACCAGCAACAGTTATAAGGCATCAGTGATTTTGTTCCAGAATCCTTGTCTTTCATGTGAACAGCTGTTTCACTGAGTACTTTGCCTACATATAAAAGTCAAGCCAGCTCTTTTTTGGCCTTGATATGCGATATTAGTTACAACTAAATCAATACTTTAAAAATAAAGCAATACTGCTAGTTATTTACGCCTAATCAGATTGTGAAAATAGCTCAGAGCATACTGGAAACAAAGAATACTGAAGTAAATATTGAAAATGCACAGCAAGCCAGTCAGCATCTGTCAACGAGAGGAAAGATGTGGCCTTTTATAGAACCCAGAAGATAAGATAAGATGTAACCACCCCCACTCCACACCCTCCATTCCCCTCCCCAGTGTCCCACCTGGGCTCCTATCTATTTCTTCCCTTCCACCTATATTCCTTCCTCTAGCTTCACAATTCTCAACTCTTCTATCCTTTTGTCTCACACTTTATCTTTTCATCCTTGGCCTTTGTCCAACTATCTGCCTATCAAATAACCCTCCTCAGCTATGTCAGCCTATTACCTGCCAGGCTTTATCCTGCCACTCCTCTTTTTCAGCTTTCTTTCCACCCCTACAATCAGTCTGAAGGGTCCCAACCTGAAAGATCACCTGAGATGCTGCCTGACCTGTTTGCCTGAGATGCTGCCTGACCTGTTGAGCTGTTCCAGTACTCTGTCTTCTTCTCAGCATTGCCTCATGCTGCCTCAGAAAAGCAGCCAACATATTCAAAGTTTTGTCCCACCCTGGTCATTCCTTCGTCTCTCCACAAAAACTTGAAAACTCACACCACCAGACTCAGGAATAGTATCCTCACCTCTATAGGCTTCTGAATAGTTCTTCCATAAGCTGGGGTTGTGCTCAATTCACCTTGACCCCACTGAGGACATTGGACTTTGTCTAAGGAACAGATGAGCTACAATGCTGAGAATTATATTCTACACTCGATATCTTCCCCATTGCTTTATCCATTGCACTTGAGTTTGAACCAATTGTCCCTATGTATGGTATATCGGATCTGTTTAGATAGCACGCAAAATAAAGCTTTTCACTGTACTTTTAGGAGGAGCCAGCGCTGCCCTCGCAGCTGCGGATTGCCTGCAGTCCGTCTGTCTTTTGTGTTTTTTGTTGTTTTTGTATGAATTGTAGTTTTAATATGGTGTAGTGTTTGTATGTTATGTGGGAGGGGGGGGTGGGAGGGAACGGAAACTGTAACATTGTCTCTCCCGAACGGAGACGCGACCTTTGTTTCTGTGTCGTGTCTCCGTTCCCGCTGCGGCCTACCATCGGCCATGCACCTGGGACCACCTGGGGCTCTGGTTCGCAGAGCCCACGGCCCGGACTCAGCACCTGCGGCGCTGGCCGCCTTCGGATGCTGCGGGAGCGGCTGCGACTCGTCTCCGGAGGCTCCTGCGCGGGCCACCTGGACGTCGGAAACCCGCAGGCCCCTGGGTGGGGGCCGACATCGGGACCTCCGGCAGCGGCAGCGACAACGTCTTCGCCCGCCCCGAATCGTGGGGCTTGGGTCGGCCCGCCACGGACCTTTCACCGTCCGGCGCGGCCTGAAATAGGCCGCGGGTTTTTCTCCGCCCGGCGGGGTCTTCAATGTCGGGAGCCCCGACCGCCCCGACATGGCATCTTCAACAGCCTGACCGCGGGAGAAGACGGCAGGGGAAGAGAAAAGACATTCTGGCCTTCCATCATAGCGAGGAGGTGACTGGAGGAGACTCACTGTGATGGATGTTTCTTTTGTTTGGTGTTAGTTTATGATTGTATGTGTTATTGCATTTTTATTGATTATTCTTATTGGTCTTATTGTTGAACTGCGGGTAATGTTTCATTTCACTACACATTTATGTGTATGTGACAAATAAACGACTATTGACTATTGATTGACTACTTCAGCACCTGTGATAATAATAAACCTAAACCTAAAGTAAAGTTGTAAGAAGGGGGATAGACACAAAAAGCTGGAGTAACTCAGCGGGACAGGCAGTATCTCTGGAGAGAAGGAATGGCTGATGTTTCGGGTCGAGACCCTTCTTATCAAATTGATAAATTGTTTCAAAATTGTCAAAATAACACAAACAGAACGTTGAATAGTTCAAAGCATGAAGAAAGTGTTATCTTTTTCTCAAATTCAGAATACAGTGTACTGTGTTTGCTTCGAAAGATCACAGGGTTATGTTTTGCCTTGGCAAATGACTGGAAGCAATCCAGTATATATCACAGACAATGGTAAAGGGCTGCAAATTTTCCGCTAAATGTGGAAAATTTATTCTATTGATCAGTTAACTGAGAACAAAGAACTAAGATCATCACTAATCAGATGGAAAGGTGAGGAGCACATTTTAAAAATAAGCATACATTCTTAATCGCAAAATGGGCAGAATTCATGATATTTTTCTGTTTAAAAGCAAGTGAAAAATGCTTTTTAAAAATTACATTTTAAAAGGTGAGAGTGTAGAGGATTGCGGGTTAGCCTACAAAAGGCTTTCATTGGCAGATTATTACACAGCCTTGTTCTGTGTGTCATTGGAGCTCAAATGAGCTGCAATAGGTTTTGAAAGATGGATACTGTATCTCCTCAGACTTACCAGACCAATGATAAGTGAGTCATCTAGTCAGTTGTGAATCAGTGAGGACTAGGTAGAAGTAGCTAAATTGGGATCTAAATAAACCATTAATCTTCTCCCTGTTGTAAATTAATTGAATGACTAAATAAATACAAACTGCAAGCAGATGTAATCTGACTAATGGGAACCACTATAAAACAATACAAGGCAATTATACTTTTTGAATGTAGCAAAAAGGTTTGGAGCAAGACAGTGTAACAGTGAGGTAAGTTCTAATTGCACCTCAATCAAAACATTTGTTTTTAAGAGTTATAATTCCTAGCACTAAATTTAGCATCGAAATTGACTGTTGGGTGTTGTTTTCTTCTTTGCTATTTAGAACTCTACAGTGGCACAGCTGGTAGAGCTGCTGCCCCACAGCGCCAGAGATCCATGTTTAATCCTGATCTTGAGAACTGAGTGCGTGGAGTTTGCACATTCTCGCTGTGACCACGTGGGTTCCTTCCACATGCTTGTTTCCTCCCACATCCCAAATATTTGCTGCTTAATTTGCCTCTGTAAATTGCCCTTGGCTTGTATGGAGTGGATGAGAAAGAGGAATAGCTAATGTGAACGAGTGATCAATGGTCAGCGTGGACTCGGTGGGTCAAAGGGCTTGTCTACACACCGGCATCTCTAAACTAAACTAAAATATTTTATTCAAGTCCTTTACTGATGTTTTTACAGTTTTGTTTCTATGCAGAGAATGTCAAAAAATCAGGATGTGAAATATGTGTGATCACTATCAGCGTATTAGTATTGCGGATAATATGTGCACGCTTATTATAAGAAATGTGACTAATTTAATATCTGGCACAACACAAAAGAACATTACTTTGGACACAGTGGGAAGCTTAATACCCAAAAGACGTGCTCATGACTGTTAGCACCAAAAATCTCAGCTTTCTGTTTATATTAATAAACTAGCAAAATAACCCACAAACAGAACGTTGAATAGATCAAAGCAGGAAGTGTTATCTTTTTCTGAAATTCAGAAATTGTTTGTTATGTTTACTTTAAAAGATCACAGGGCTATGTTTTGCCTTGGCAAATGACTGGAGGCAATCCAGTCTATATGACAGGCAACTATAAAGGTATGCAAACTCCATTTCGTTTCCATTGAAAATAAACGGCTGTGGATGGCTCGATTGTAATCACGTATTGTCTTTCCGCTGACTGATTAGCACGCAATAAAAGCTTTTCACTGTACCTTGGTCCAAGTGACAATAAACTAAACTGAACTGAACTTCTTGCTCTTCAGACTTAGTAGCGCAAATGTTGTTGAATATAACACTACTTTTTGAACAGGTAATGGGGGAGGGGTTGGAGTGGCTTGTGCTGGTTAATCCAACCTATACAGAGCTAAGAACATAGAATAGTACAGCACAGGAACAGGCCCTTCAGCACATGGAGCTACTCCAATAATTAATCAAGTGGTAAAGTTCAACAGTGACGATTTAATGGCTTTCGGCATTTGATTTAGTCACTCTCCACAGCCCAGTTTGTTGTCAATCAAAACCCTTTGATGTTTTTTTCCAGTTTCCAGGTAATAGAACATCCCTGTATTTCTATTTGAATAACTTAGAGACACAAGAAACTGCAGTTGCAGGAAACTTGAAACAAAACACAAAGTGCTGGAGGAAGTTAATGTTTTGGTATTGAATAATTTAAACTTCTTTCAGCAGAAAGGATTTAGACAATTGTGGCATTCTTTGGAGATTAAGCAAATTGTTCTCTGCAAAATATACTCCAACGTCAGGATTTTCTATGCAAATTACTTGAAACGAGCGCCATTCGTTGCATTCTGTGGAATCGGTTGGTTGGTTTATTATTGTCACGTGTACAGAGATACAGTGAAAACCCTTGTCTGCATGCTATCTGGTCAAATCATACTATACATGAGCGCTATTAAGCCATGCACAAATACAAAAGGTAATGCAAAGAGGTATTAATCCCCCTTGTAGTATAATTTTCCTCCTTGAACTAGATGGTTCTCCAAAAAAATTGATTTGCTGTGACTTATACAACTCAATCTCAAGTACATAAATTAATGCGTGAACAATGATAGCAACTTTATTGAACAAATTAAAAGAAATACTACAAATCAGTATTTTCCTGTCGCTTATTAACAATCTGACTTCTTTATATTCTTAATAATACAGTACCAGAAACAGGCACTTTGGTCCACTATGTCCAAGCTGAGCATGATGCCAAGATAAACTAATCTCCTCTGCCTGCACCTGATCCATATTCCTCCATTGCTTGCTATCCTGTCTATACCCTATGTATATTTTGGCTTTAAAAGCTGTTTTGTTTCTTCAAGGATAAAATTGCATACCCAACTACAAACTAAACCAAGAGTCAACAGCTCTACAACATGGAAACGGGTCCTTCAGCCTACATTGTCCATACTGGCCTAGTCATTTGCCTGCATTTGGCCCAGAGCTCTCTAAACCCTTTCTATCCATAAATCTTTCGACAGTTGTAAATGTATCTGCATCTCTGAGGTCAACCTGGAGCTGGATGGACACTGAACCTTCAAGACACATCCACATGCAGATGTGCTGTATTCCTGCTCCACCCAAGCCGCAAAAACCAGAGATATGACTCAACTACCCACAATAACCTATTAATCTCAGCCTCATCTTATTGCAGATATTCCCTTTATCGTATTCATCTCTGCTTTCACTCCAACTAAAATCACACTTTCCTTCAACGTTTCAATCAAAAAAGACAAATTGAGAAATATGCTTACAAAGCCACAAGACATGATAAATTGAGTCATACAGCATGAAAACAGGCCCTTCGACCCAACTCATCCAAGATGACCAAGATACCCCATCTATGCTAGTCCCAATGCTTGCATTTGACCATATGCCTTTTTAACCTTTCCAATCTATGTACCTGTCTGTTAAATGTTGTTATAGTAACTGCCTCATCTACTTCCTCTGGCAACTCATTTCATACACCCACCACATCTGAATGAAAAACTTGTTCTTGCAGTGCAATCTAAAAGAATACTCCAAAATCCTCCTATTCTTGTACGCAACTGTTTCTTAACCTCACTCTCAACACATCACCTAATTCAGGGAATTGAGTATGGAAGTAAATACATTATTTTACAGTTGTACAAGTCATTGGTGAGGCTGTACTTGGGAGTATTGTTGTTTTAAATCTGTTTCATTAGATAATTCTGGCATAAATCAAAGTGTATGCAAATCGTTGTTAAAAAATACTGGAATCTCCTTTGATAATTGTCAGTGCCAAATTTAATACAGCCATTAAATTTTACATCTCACGATTTTACCATCAGTTAAGACCAACTCTTCAGGCATAATTACTTACAGTTTTGGGAAGGTTAAAAAGTTACATTTAAAACTATTTTATTTTAGAAACTCAAAATGGGTATTCCATATTTCCAAAGGATGCAATGCTTATTTTTCAACCTATAATATAATTCACATCACAGCTTCAGGAAATACTATGGATGCCATCTCGAGTACTAACAAAGACTGAAATCTATATACTAAAACTCACGTTCGTTTGTTTGTTCTTGAACTACAGCCAAAACAGTATACGAATGCGCGACAATTTTAGGCCCACCTTACTCACCGTCGTCCCTTTGGTGCTAATGGAAGATTTCATTGAAATCGATGTTATTCACATTTTAAAGTTTAAATCTATCTCCTAGGGAGGGAGGGGGTGGAGGGAGGATAAGGGGAGTTGAGGGGAATGGAGTGGGGGGGGGGGGGGGGGAGGAGAGGGTGTTGCACCAATGCAGGAAAGGTTTGGGCTCAACAGGTCCACTTGGTCTAGTAGCTTTTAAACTTGGATATTTATTACAGTAATTGAAAATAAGTCTCTCACCATGACTGCCATTTACATTTTAAAAAAAATATTCAAGAAATTTCAACTGAAATTATTTGTTGATGATAGACAATAGACAATAGGTGCAGGAGTAGGCCATTCAGCCCTTCGAGCCAGCACCGCCATTCAATGCGATCATGGCTGATCACTCTCAATCAGTACCCCGTTCCTGCCTTCTCCCCATACCCCCTCACTCCGCTATCCTTAAGAGCTCTATCCAGCTCTCTCTTGAAAGCATCCAACGAACTGGCCTCCACTGCCTTCTGAGGCAGAGAATTCCACACCTTCACCACTCTCTGACTGAAAAAGTTCTTCCTCATCTCCGTTCTAAATGGCCTACCCCTTATGATAGCTGCTGCCAGTTCAGAACACACTTATGAAAGCATGCCATCTACGGCTCAAAAATGAAATTACAATTTTGGCAGTGGATGTTTGGAAAAAACAAACTGAATTTGGTGTTCTGCATAAGTCTGCTACCAAATTTAGGGCCCTGCAGATGAAGAAAAAGTATGGAGATACACGCAACTGCAGATGCTGGAATATTGAACAAAACACAAGGTGCTACAGGAACTCAATGGGTCAGGCAGCATCTTTGGAGGGAATGGACAGGCGATATTTAGGGAGGGGACCCTTCTTCTGTAAGGTTGGTCTAGCTAACATTGTTGATTTCAACTATTAATCAGTAATGCTTACTCACATTTTTCATATGAATATAAACATGCTGCATGAATAATCAGCGTACATAAAATATGCACAAATAGCTTTATGCGTATTATAAAATGGATTTCATTCATGAATGTGGCCTACATTAGGTAGTATTCATTGTACACACTTCATTGCTTCATTTGAAACCAGAAAATAATTGGAAAGGCTGTAGAAAATGGATGACCTTGAATCATTGAGATACAGCTTAGAAATAGGCCCTTTGAGTGCACGCTGACCATCAAGCACCCATTCAATCAGTTATGTTATCTCTCTGAGGTTGAGGGGAGACCTGATAGATATAACATTATGAGAGGCATAGATAGGATAGACAGCCAGAACCTTTCTCCCAAGGTGAACATTTTAAAGACTAGAGAGCATTGCTTTAGTTTAAAGTTTAGGGCAAAGTTTAAAGGAGATGTTTGGGGCAAGTGTTTTTTACACCGAGAGTGGTGGGTGCAGAATGCACTACCAGTGGTGGTGGTGGAGGCAGATTAGATAATGCCATTTAAGAGACTTTCAGATAGGCACATGAATATGCAGGGAATGGAGGGATATGGATTACATGGGTGGCACAGTGCGCAGTGCCAAAGACCCGTTTGGTCCTGACCTCGAGTGCTGTGTGTGGTTTGCACATTCTCCCTGCGACCGCGTGGGTTTCCTCTGGGTGCTTGGGTTTCCTCCCACATCCCAAAGACGTGCGGCTAGGTACAAGTTTAATTGGCCTCTGTAAATTGGTCCTCGTGTGTAGGGAGTGGATGAGAAAGTGGGATAACATAGAACTAGTGTGAACAGGTGAATGATGGTCGGCGTGCACTCAGTGGGCCAAAGGGCCTGTTCCCATGCTAGAATAAACTAAACTGAATGTACAGACAAAGGAGACTGGTTTAACCTGGCATCATGTATGCTATCGACATTGTGGGCTGAAGGACTTGTTGCTGTGCCACTGTCCTGTGTTCTATGTAATGTAAAACTAACCTGAAACTGATTACTTTACCTCAAGAGAAATTCAATAAAAAGTCATTAGTCTGTACATTGCACATTAACTTGCCTAACTACACTCAATTTGCTTTTCTAAAGCTCATGGTGCACAATTAAGTAAACGTACTTCAGAAATGTGACAGATCTATGTGGCTCCAGAATGTCATACCCAATCTGCATACTTTACACCTTCCAGCACAAAGGTGCCAGTTTGTATTTAAAAACAAAAGCACATTTTTGGTCATTCGTCTTTGCCAGCAATACAAATGTTTTAGTACAAATACAGCGGCTTGATAGAATTATACAGAGCAACAAATTATTTAGATTTCTTGTATATTGCATTTTTGACTGAACCAAATAAAACCTTTTACAATAATAAGTGAGCATTTCTAAAGGAAGCAGTGGCTCCTGCAAAATAAGTGTAAGATATAATTGACCAGCAAACATGCTGGGTTTTATTTGAAGTTAGGGTGTCTAAATCTGTAGTAAAGACCAAAGAGACAAAGGATCTGCTCATATGGGAAAGGTGCTGCATGTAAAGTGACCGTGATCCTCAAGTCAAATGTAATTCCAACACAACCTGGGTAGGAATCTGGATGAGAACACAAGCCATTGTTATCTCCTGGCCTTAAAGAGAGAGTTGTTCAACCACAAAATTGTGGAACACAGATTTATTTGGCTAAGACAAAGACAGAGCAGAACAAATCTTCTGGGGTGCCAGTTTTTAGATGAAAAGCAAACTATAGACTCAAAAAAGGATACAAGAGCTTATGGAATGACAGTTTAGGCCTGTTAATACAGCCGGAGCTTTGATGTGTTACGTTATAACTGGCCTACTTATCCTTTATCTGGAGTGAAGCAGAGGCATGAATAGCCGCTACATTGCAATGGAAGCCAACATCCTTCTCCTATCTACTATGCCTTGTGTCATAGGATACAAGCTAAATCGCAAATTGCTAACCGAGCATCTTAGCAAATCTCTTCGAATCCATTACAGGGGCCCTTTCAGTGAGAATCTATTGTGAATTCTCCAAACGGAGAGATCCACAGGACAGAACTAAGCAACTGTTCTATAATCCAGTTGTTTAGAAGTATTGCTGGGTTAGCTAATGAAGGAATTTTGATGTGCAACCTTTTCCAGTGCCTTATAATCATCGGTCAAATCACAGCACAGTGAATAGGTAGAAATGCATTTTGAATGGTTATTTAAAATTTAGACATTTGGTACAAGACATTAACGACAATGCAACTGTGTGTGTAAAAAAAATAAAAAATCATCTCCTTGGTCTCATTGCTCACCTCAGTCTGTTAATAATCAATTACTTTCCATTCAAAGTAGGGTTTTGCTTTTTTATTTGCCGTAAAAACCCACTGATTAAAATCAAAATAAATGGATAGACAATAACTTCAAATCTAGGTTCCCTCAAAATAGAGGCCCACAACTGTTGGATCTTTGGTTACATTTAATTTAGGTTATGTTTATTATTGTCTAGTGCACGAAGCAGTGTTGCATGTTTCCCCATCAAATCAGACAATATACATGAATACAAACAAATCAAACTCAAATATAATATAGATCAAAGGAAAAGATACAGACTGCAGAACATAGTTCTCAGGTTGATGGGGAACAGTTTCATAGTAAAAGTTCAATATTTACAACGAGGTAGAGCAACATTTGGACTGTAGCTAATTAAGAAGTAGGTGCATGACATCTCTACTTTCTTAGAAGTTTAAAGAGATCTGGTATGTCTCTGAATACCTTATAACAAACTTTTACAGATGTATTCTAGAAAGTATCCTGACCGGATGCATCTTGACCGTATACAATTCCAAAGCACAGGAACACAAGATGCTGCAGAGTGTTGGATTGGATTCAGCCCGGTTCACTGCAGACACAGCCCTCCCAACTATTGAAAAGGTCTACATGAGGCTCGCCTCAAGAAGCCTTATTTCACTGCTACCATCGGACAAAAGGTACAGCAGCCTGCTGTCCCACACCACCAGGTTCAGAAACAGCTACTTTCCTACAACTAACAGGTTATTCAACTGACCAATGCAACCTTAATCCTAACTTGACAACGGAACATTACGGCCAACTCTTGGACTATCATGGACTTGTTTTTTTCCTAATTATGTCTTTGAACAAATGTCTTTTTTTGCAGACTTCTTAATTTAATTTTTTTTTTGTATTATACATGTATAATTTGTTTTTGTGTTTGACTGAATCCATATTCAAGATAGCTTTATTTGTCACCCAAATTGGACGAAATTCAGTCACCCACAGTCCAACAATAAAAGCATTAAAATAGGCAGATTACACAATAAAGCATTAAAATAGGCAAATTACACAACCCCAAAAACACACAAAAAAAGAAACATCCATCAAAGAAACATCCATCACAGTGAGTCTCCTCCAGTCCTCTCCTCACTGTGATGGAAGGCCACAATGTCTTTTCCCTTCTCCTGCCGTCTTCTCCCGCGGTCAGGTTGTTGTGGTTGCAGGCCGCGCCGGACGGTCCGCAGCGGGCCGACCCAAGCCTCGCGATCCGGGGCGGGCGAACACGCTGCCGCTGTTGCTGCACGTCGGGGTGGTCGTGGCTCCCGACATTGAAGTCCCCGCCCAGCAGAGAAAAATCCCGCGGCCTATTTTAAGCCGCGCCGGACGGTGAAATGTCCGCGACCCAAGCCCCGCGATCCGGGGCGGGCGAACACGCTGCCGCTGCCGGAGCTCCCGATGTCGGCATCCAAGCGGCCCGAGCCTAAGGCGAGTTGCAGCCGCTCCCGCAGCCTCCGAAGATGGCCGGCTCCGCTGATGGTCAGTCCGATCCGCAGGCTCTGCGAACCAGAGCCCTGGAGGCCGCCAGCTCCAGGAGTTGGGCCGATGGTAGGCCGCAGCAGGAACGGAGACCCAACCCAGAAAACAAAGGTCGGGTCTCCGTTCGGAAGGGACACATATTTACAATTTTAGTTCCCCCCTCCCCCCCCACACCCACACATAGTACACAAACACAAAAACACGACATCACATCGACAATTAAGACACAAAAAAAACAACAAAACACAAAGACAAATGGACCGCAGGTAAGCCGCAGCTGCTATGGCAGAGCCGCCATTTTGGGTCCCACCCTGCTGGTCATGCTACTGAAAGCAAGATGTTTAATTGTACCTGTACCTCACTGTTCTCGTGCATATGACAATAAACTTGAACTTGAAAAGATAGCAATAGTAAACAGAACATGCCACTCGAAGAACTTCCAGTGGCACGGCTTGTAGAGCCGCTGCCTCACAGTGCTAGAGACACAGGTTTGATATTGACCTCGGGTGCTGTCTGCATGAAGTCTGCTCATTCTTGTTGTGACTGCGCGGTTTCTGCAGGGTGCTCCAGTTTCCTCCTACGTCCCAAAGACATGTAGGTTTGTCAGTGAATCGGTGCCCTTTACAAAATTGCCCCCAAATGTATAGGAAGTGGATGAGAAAATAGGATAACATAGCACTAGCGTGAAAGGGTGATCGATGGTTGGCGTGGACATGGACCAAATAGCCTGTTTCCATGCTGCATTGCAAAAATTAATCTTTGCCTTTCTAAAATAATTAATGTACAGTAGTTTACAGTAATTAGCTATTAAATTAATTTTATAGCGATAGTATTTGAAGAATTTTCTATTACAAATTGAGATAACAATAGCAACAACTCAAAAATATCAGAGACCCATGACAATGCCATGTAGATAGATACTGGGAAACACTACTTGTGCCCTAGACAACCAAAAGTACAAGATGTGGCTTCAATTGGAGTCAGATCCACAGGCAGCATCTGTGGAGGGAATGGACAGGCGACATATTCAGGTTAAGGTACACCCGACTCACTGCAGTCCATCTGCAAGGCTGTGAATCAAGCAGATGGCACATCTTCGGTGATCAATCACTCTACAGCTATTAAAAAGGGTGCTAGCAGGGAAAAATGGTGTTCATCAGAGAAAGAGCAGATAGATAGTTCTGGAGAACCCTGATGGTTGCTTGCTCTGATTCAGTCCTGACAAAAGATAAAGCAAAGGTTTTTTTCTGGGGACATTGGGACTTGTTCCAGGCGATCTGGAAGCTCTCTAGGTTAAAACACAAAGTGCTGGGGGAACTCAGTGGGTCAAGTGGCATCTATGGAGGGAATGGATAGATGACTTTTTGGGTCAGGACCCTTCTTCAGGCTGCTGAAATCATTGGAGTATTGATAACAAGCAACTTCAACTATCCAGGTATAGACTAGAACAGCGATGACTTGAGCTGCCAAAAGATAAAGTTTCTGATTCCAGTGTTCTGGAAGACTTTTTTTGATCATTACTTTTCAAGCCCACTGAGAAAAAAGTGGCATAACTGGACCTGGTTCTGGAAGATACGCTGGTTCCAATGGCGAAATATATAGGAAACAGCAATATATGATGGATCAGCCATAGGAAATATAAACCATTCTAAGATTAATTGGTTTGGGGCTACCTTCAACAGCATAAGAATAGATTTGACCCAGGAAAACTGGACAGTAATTAAATGTAGGAAGATCTTTTAAGGTGAAGATACTATTTTGTTTACAATCCAAGGATATTCCAAAACAGCAGGGCTCGAGGGCCTGAGCATTATGGAGAGGTTGGGCAGAATAAACTTTAATCCTTGGAGTTTAGGAGGTTTAGAGGTAATCTTATAGAGGTGTATAAAATCACGAGGGGAATAGATAGGGGTGAATGCACAGAGTCTTTTTACACCAGGCCAAGGGTATCAAGAACTATAGGCTTAAGGTGAGAAGGAAAAGATTTAATCGAAACCCGAGGGCAACTTTGTCCACACAGAGGGTAGTGGGTATAGAACGAGCTGCCTGAGGCAGGTACAATAATATGTAAAATACATTTGCACAGGTACATGGATAGAAAAAGGTTAAGGGATATGGGCCAAATGTGGGCAATTGGACTAGGTTAGATGGGGTATCTTGGATGGAATGGATGTATTGGGCTGTATGGCCTCTTTCTATGCTGTCAGACTGTGATAGAAAAAGAAAGGAAAATTAAAGCCCAGAATCCATGGATGAACCAAATGATAGAGTAAATGGAGCTAAAAGATTGAGTATCCAACAGAAGTCTGTCTTTTAACAAAGTGACAACCAGGCTGATTACAGAAAGTTAAGAGAGGAAGTAAATAAAGTGGGAGTCCATGACAGAAAACCCAAACAGAACAGGGCAGCACAGTGGTAAAGTTGCTGCCTTACAGCGTCAAAGACCGGGGTTCGATCCTGACTATGGGTGCTGTCAGTATGGAGTTTGTATGTTGTTCCCGCCACTGCAAGGGTTTTCCCCAGGTGCTCCGGTTTCTTCCCAAACTCCAAAGCCATATACATCTGTAGATTAATTTGGCTTTGGTAAAAATTGTAAATTGTCCCTAAAGTATCGGATAATGTTCGTGTACAGGGATCGCTGGTTTGCAGACTCGGTGGGCCAAAGGGCCTGTTTCCGTGCTGTATCTCTAAACTAAACTGGAAAAGGGTTGCAATATGTTATTTATGAAAGACTAAAGAGGACATCTGTTCATGGAGGCAGAAAGCACAGCTGAGATACCATGAAGTCTTAACAGGAAATTGTTGCAGCTGAAGTCTCAAAGAAAGATGTAACTGGGGACACAACGAACTGGATGCTGGAATCTTGAGTAAAACACAAAGTGCTGGTGGAACTCAGCGGATCAGGCAGCATCTGTGGAGAACATTAAGGTGACATTTTGGATCGGGACCCTTCTATAGATCTATGGTTGTGGATGGGCTGCATTTAAGTGAGAAAGGACTACTATGGACCGGAAAATTCGATATGTTACCACAATGAGCACAAACTTGACAGCCATTGTTACTACAATGACCACAAACTCGAGTCATTGTTACTACAATGACCACAAACTCTATGGTGGGAAAAGTTTGAAATATAAAAATCAGGAATGTTATTAGAAATGTGGATTTGGTAAAGACAAATTGTGACTAGCGATCCAACTTTTTGATCAAGTTACAGAGGATCAATGAAACATAGAACATAGGTGCAGGAGTAGGCCATTCGAGTCAGCTTTTTCCCCATATTGCTTGATTCCCTTAGACCTAAGAGCTAAATCTAACTCTCTTGAAAACATCCAGTAAATTGGCCCCCACTGCCTTCTGTGGTGGAGAATTCCACAGATTCACAACTTTCTGGGTGAAAAAGTTTTTCCTCATCTCAGTCCCAAATGGCCTACCCCTTATTCTTAAACTGTGACCCCTGGTTCTCGACTCCCCCAACACCGGGAACATTTTTTCTGCATCTACCCTGTCCAATCCTCTAAGAATTTTATATGTTTCTATAAGATTCCCTCATCCTAAATTCCAGCGAATACAAGCCCAGTTGACCCATTCTTTCATCATACGTCAGTCCCGCCATCCCGGGAATTAACCTGGTGAACCTTCGCTGCACTTCCTCAATGGCAATAATGTCCTTCCTCAAATTAGGAGATCAAAATTGCACACAATACTCCAGGTGCGGTCTCACCAGGGCCCTGTACAACTGCAGTAGGACCTCCTTGCTCCTAAACTCAAATCCTCTCGCAATGAAAACCAACGTGCCATTGGTTTTCTTCACTGCCTGCTGTACCTGCATGCTTACTTTCAGTGAATGATGTACAAGCACACCCAGGGCACCTCCCCTTCTCCTAATCTGACACCATTCAGATAATAATCTGCCTTCCTGTTCTTGCCACCAAAGTAGATAACCACACATTTATCCACATTATACTGCAAGGTTCTGCCCACTCACCCAACCTATCCAAGTAACCCTACAGCCTCATAGTATCCTCCTCGCAGCTCACACCGCCACCCAGCTTTGTATCATTGGCAAACTTAGAGATGTTACATTTAACTCCCTTGTCTAAATCGTTAATATATATTGTAAACAACTGGGGTCCCAGCACAGAGCCTTGTGGCACCTCACTGGGAAACACATATAATGTAGCATTCTGTAGTTCTGAGATTCTCGTTCTCCAGATACAATTTTATGGATTACTGACAATGGCAGAGAAATAAAGAAAAATGCTTCCCCACACTATATACAAGGTCTTTGGCAGTTTAATGAAGAAGCAATATTTACATTTTTATCACCAGTGAAAGAAATCTGCAGTTTTTCCATCACTTACTGTTTCTAACTTTTTGTTCTTAAATACTTCAAAGCATGCAGGCACATAAAATAATGACAATATAAACCTTCAGATATAAACAAAATCCGTATTAGAGAATGTTCAGAAGAAACATTACAAAATATGAAAGTTACCAACCAGTTCTGTTTGCAGTCAATGCCAGCACACGGACAATCAAAATCTATTCAATGAACATTGAAATGATTTACAACTCGCATTTTGTTGAAATTACTCGAGTTTATTTATTATGGCAAATGCGATTAAAACTGACCAACACTGAAAACCAAATTCATTCCCTCCTACAACTTGCAGTCCAGACTTTCAAAATTCTCATTTCATCTTTCTCCTTCAGTAATCATGCATTTATTGCCACAGTGCAGAACAGTAACCTCGGATGGCAAAGGGAATATATATTTACCAGAGCACTACCGGCAGAGCTCATTAATAGCTAAAATTTGCTGCGTTAACTTACATCTGAATGGCTGCATTACATCTTCCTCAACCACACATATCACTCTCAGTCCAAGAAAATATCCCATGAAATTGTGACCACATTTCAAATGCAGAGGCAGCTGTTGTAGCTGATTAATCAAAGACCTGTATAAACAAGTATAGCATTAACATAGTGCTACCTCTGCGTACAGCAAGAGGATGTAAATCCATCCTACCTGGATAAAACATTATACATTTCTTAAACAAGTGTTTATTAAACTGAAGGTAGAACTTAATATTCAGTGCTTCAACAACCTCCCTGATTTAATTTATAAACATAAATGCATCAACATATGCAAAACTTGAGTTACATTAGTGGCTTCTGAGAGGTTCAGCTCAGGATAAGTTACTGTTAGAGCATAAATTGTGCAAAAATATTACTTGTATTTAGCTTGAATTAACGTAGCCTCTTTTTCCAAATGAAACAGTTCAATAATGGCTGTTCTTTAGTGAAGTCACCTGTTTACCATCAATTACATTTGTAAATGGCTATGTAACAGGGGTTGTGTTTAATACCCTGTGTTTAAAGCTTCCGAAGATCCAAACAGCCTAAGCACAAAACTCTCGGTCAAGCTCTGACACAATATTCCGATTTCACAATGTCAAGGATTTCAGCTGAAGTGACGACCAAGGCGCGCTGATCTGTAGTCGGACCGTAACTGCACAAAGGCATGAAGGATGTTCTTGTCAAGATTAGTTAGTTGCTCTCCAGAACAAACCTGCTTAAGGTTGTCAGGTGCTACGACCAGAAGATTACAGAGTGCATGGAGCGTGTCAAAAAGTTGTAACACCAAGGGGATCTGAGAAGAAAAACAGAAAAAAGTTCAATTATGAAATAAACAGCAGCAGCAATTCTATGGTATCAAAGTACATTTTTTTGCAAGAGGGTGGGGGGATTCTTGAACACGAAGAATGCACAAGGCAAGAAGCAAATTTGGATCGCAGCATTTAGAAGCCTATTTCTCCAACGCCCACCAACAAAAAACAACTATTTTTTAGAATATTTTTATTTGGAAATAATCTGGAAAGGATAATTGTGACTGAGAAGTATTGAGCAGGATAATGTAAAACAAAAACTAGTGGTATGCAGAATTACTTAAACACTCATGAATTTTAACTCATGGACTTTATTTAACTCATGAACTTTAACTCATTAAATTGTCACACTAAATTGGAGGATATATGGTTATACCATAAAACTTGGATAATCCTGCATCTAAGTAATTTAAAATTGATAGATTGAAAGATGCAGCATAAAAACAGGCTAATCTGCCCACCAAGTCCACACTCACTAGTTCCATGTTTCCCACTTTCGTGTCCACTCCCTACTCACTCAGGGCAATTTACACAGGCCAACTAGCCTACAAACACAGGATTGGCAGAAAACCAGATCACCTACAGGAAACCCACACGGACACACAGAGAACTTGCAAACTTCGCACAGCCAGCACCCGAGATCAGGACTGAACTGGGTGTTTGGTGACGTGAGGCAGCAGTTTTCTCAGCTATGCCACTGTGCCACCTTTCCCAGCGTTTGGTGCACTCGTCAGTACACCTAGTCCTCAGTACCTGCAGGCCGAAAATCTACAGGTCTTGGTATCTGTGAGGTTAGTTATGTATTACTATATGTGGGGGTTAAATGCATGGGCTCAAGAACACTGGAGGTTTGGAGCATGGGGGGGGGGGGGGGGGGGGGAGATGGGTTGGTGTGTGCTGCCAGAGCCAGGGGCTCAAGTGCCTGTATGTTTTGGCATGTACTGCCTGGTTAGTTTCGATATGTACTGCCTGAAACCTTTACTATACCACTATGTAGAATTTAAAAAAATGTGAAAGTGCAGGGAGACAATTGGTGTAATATCCATTGGTCCAGACATTCATTTCCCTACATTATAATGGATACAAACATATTATAATTATGATAAAGTGCAGCATTAAGAATTCTTGTGATCCAATAAATAAAGTTATCAAATGATATTATTTGTTCTCAATATATGTCTCTTAACATATTTGCAATCTCAGACCATCTGTGATACAAACACAGAAGTGCACCAAGTCATTTATTAAAAATGAGTCAGGTCTGGCTGATCTCAGTTCTGAATGTGGATTTGCTGAATACATCAGCATGGTTCCTCTGACTATTCTATTTCATTGCATTTCGTCATGATTCCTAATATGGAAGCAAATAGATTTTTGGATGAAAGATTTTTAAGAAAATCAAAATTGGGTATATTGTTAAGTATTTGGAATGAGCTACCAGAGGAAGGAGACGAGGAAGATGCATTTAACAAAGATTTGGACATAACAGCATTTAAGAAAGATTTGGACATGTACATGGATAGGAAAGGTTTGGAGGGATAGGGGCCAAAGGCAGGCAAATGGGACTGGCTTAGATGGGTCATCTTGGTCGGTATGGACAGGTTGGGCTCAAGGGCCGTTTTCACGCTGTATGACCTTTTAATTAACCAAAGACATGCAATTCTTCAGGTTAATTGGCCACTGAAAATTATTCCAAGTGTGTAGGGTGTGTGAACAGGTGATCGATGGTCAGCGTGGACCCAGTAAGCCGAAGTGCCTGTTTCCATGCTGTATCTTTCAATTAATACAAAAATCAATTGAACAAACATGTGTGAATTACTAGATATGTTACGACTCTCCAAGATAAAACATTAAGGTGGCACTCGCTGCTGAATTTCAATTTTAGTACAGTGGTGGGTAGATGGAGATTATGCCAAAAGTAATTGAAAAGAACTGGATAAGAAATATTTAAGAAAACCCTTTCCCATTGTGTGCAATTTGGGAATTCATTTAGAGAAAATAAATTATATAATCAAGACAGCAAAATAAAAAACAATATGAAGTCTCATTAATTTAGCCAGTGGCTAATAGAGGGTATACAACACCTTAAACTCTTTGGCACACTTCCGATATTCAGCAACGTCACAGATAGCCAGCATGCCACCCATTGAACTATAAGTATACTGCTGGAGGTGCTCATGAATTAAGCGATGGAAACGAACTCCAAACTCTGTTAGAACAGTGTCCACATTCTTCCCATCCATTGAATTTCGATTTTTCTCTACTTGCTTTCCAACATAGTCACAGACTTTGACACAGGCCTGCTCAAAAAGGTTGCATAAATCAAGATATTAATATTAAAGCAAAACTGCAAATGCCAGAAATAGAGGTAAAAACAGAAAATGTTGGAAATGCTCACCATGATCTGAAACATTGCATTTGCTGCCTGATATTCTGAGGGTTTCCAGCATTTTGTCAAATTATACTTAGGTCATATTATGGCAATGTTCTATTATGCAATTAAGCATTATATTCAACACTAACCACAGTTGTTCCACTACATATATCACAAAGCATTTGCTTTGTGACAATTGCAATGTTGGTGAATAACAGAATGTTGGTGATAACTTTTGATTTGCTATAATTTTTATTTTTAGTTCAAGAAAATTGACTGCTAATAAGCAAGATTCAGTTTATAAAACAAAAGTGATACACATTTTATGTTCAAATATTTCAGAGAATTAGCACACAGCATTCATCACAAAAGTAACCAAGACACTGAGCTGCTTTTCAATTGGCCTACAAATGAGATACTAACTCAGTTCCTAAAACAGCTGCTCCTTTTAGCAACAAATGAATGGATACTCCAGAAAAAAATGTTATTTGTGCCATATGATCAGTGAAAACCATGCAGACTCTGAAGAGAACTTGGATTGTTTTCAATGGAATGTTAGAGGCTGAGAGAAACCTGCTAGATATAAATAAAATTATGAGAGGCATGGATAGGATAGTCAGAACCTTTTTACCAGTATGGAAATATCAAAGACCACAGAAGTCCAGATCACAGAGAATAAGGTCCCTCGCTTTTAATATATCTGAACTCAATAAACATCAATTAGATCAAAATAAGTAATGAATGCCATTATTGAAAAGGGTACCGAAGAGATTCAGCAGAATGTTGCCTAGACTTGCAGGCTTGAGTAATAATGAGGCTGGATAAGCTGGGACTTTTTTCTTTGGTGTGTAGGAGTTTGAGGGGTGATCTTATTGAGGTGTACAAGATCATGAAGGACATAGATAAAGTGAACATTCACAGTCTTCTCCCTCCAAGGCAGGCAATTCTAAAACTAGAAGGCAAAGGCCTAAGGTGAGAGGGGAGAGATTTAAGAGGGACCTCAGAGGCAACCTTTTTACCAGAGGGTAGTTCATGGTTGGAATGAGCTGCCAGAGGAAGCAGTAGAAACAGATACAATTACAACCTTAAAATGATATCTGGACAAATGTATGGATAGGACGAGTATGGAGAGACATGGGCCAAATGGAACTAGCCCAATATGACAACTTGGTCAACATTAACTAGATGGACTGAAGGGCCTGTTTCCTTGCTATATAGTTCTATTACCCTAAGTGTATTGGGATCCAACATTCAAAATCTTTGTGTTTCTATGGATCATGTAATAGAATTCACCCATCGGCTAGGATCATTCCTCTGGAAAATGAACTTCAATGATCCTTTCAACAGGTTTCCATGCTGTCGATCAATGTTGGATTTGGGCTCCAATGGCAGAAATCAGAGCATCGCCCCAAATCGACAACCCAGCTAATAATGCTTGCCACATTATTCTCCAAATATCCTATAACAGCAGGCAATACAAGGGATAAAAGGACAGCTGCTTCATCCATTGTTCCCAGAGTTGAGTGACAAAGTGACTGCCATCGTGGGATTTATCCAAAAATTCCATTCATTTTCGACAACTACATCAGATATTAATCATTCCAGATATCGTAAAGTCTGCACATCTAGTAGTCTTCTTGAACCCACTATACAACAAATTGACATTGATTGAATCCTGCGGTGTATAAAATGGTCATCAGTATTTTAATAAAATAAAATGATTCAAAGTAATTCACAGAATGCAAAGTTTTTTTCGAATCCTTTGGAGATGTAACATTGCAATTTATTTTCTCACCATAAAAGTTAGAAAATGTAGTTAAATTAAAAAAGGCTTAAAAGCATTTCGCAATATAAATGCAGACTGAAGGCAGCAGCCAAGGAGACGATAGATGACAGATCAATAACTCAGCATTAAACCTTTTAGCACAATCATGTTGTGTAGTAATTTGGAAGATTTTTTTCGGTATAACATTTTATAGGCGCAATATCTTTCAGACATGAATTTCTGCAAAATGCTCTCAAAAATGTGCAGTGGTGTGTAGGTACATACATTGGTATACTGAATTAATACGTTGTTTTCATCCTCTGGTTTGAAGTCTGTCTTCTTCTGTTCAACAGACAGAATGTGCTTCGTATGTCCAATCATGCAATTCAAAGTCCTTCACAAAATAAAGTGGACATTTTAATAATAAGATAGAGCTGTTCCTTGGCTAGCGCAGAAGTAAACTACATTACACCGTACAAAGACGGTGCATGATAGTATTACTGATGAAGTGTTCATTTTAATGATAGTTATACTAAATTAACTTTAAATAAAATGCATATTTTATTTTTTTTAAATCAAAAATCTCCTCCATCTGTGTAATTACTGAACAGATTGGGGCAGCATAGTGGCACAGCTGCTGCCTCACAGCTCCAAAAACCCAGGTTTAATCCTGACCACAGATGCTGTCTGTGTGGAGTTTGCACAATGTCCCTGTAACCAAATGGCTTTTCCCCCAAAGATGTTTTGGTTTGTAGTGTATTTGGCCTCTAAAATTTCCCCCAAATGTATAGGGAGTGGATATGAAAGTGGGATAAGATAGAGCTAGTGTGAATGGGTGAGCAGTGGTCGGCATGGACTCTGTGGATCGAAGGGCCTGTTTCCACTATCATTCAATAAATAAGGGACATGGATAGGACAATTGAAATAGTAGCAGGGAAAAGTAGCTCTTTATTTAAATAAACAAGTTAAAAAAATTGTGAATTAGACTGCATTACCCAAAAATTGTGACATTGAGCAGTTTTCAATATTAACTTTCAAATTTGTCTAGAAAACGTTCAGTTATGGCGAAAACAAGAGAAAAGATGTAATTATCTTGGTAGCTATTTTCAAGAGCTGGCACAGACGAGATGCACCAAACATCCTTCCGTGCTATGCAATTTTGTGACTCTGCAGATCTTAAACTGAGATCGTAGGAGATTATCGCTGTACTACAAAAATGTCAAATAAAAATTCAAAATAATTTATTCACATAAAAAGAACCAATTACAAAAATGATTAGAAAATGCTAGAAGAATTCAGCTTTCACATAATGTATCACAATAACATTAAAATAGGTTAACCACTGTATGTGTCCTCACACATGCAAAATACAGAGCCATTTAATCAATTCTTATTCACAGTAATAATGCGAGACTTTTCAAATGGAAAGTTTAGAATAAAGGTCTATATTCAACTCCATTCACATTATAATATGATAATGTTTGCTATTTCCAGTCAGCTAAAGTTTACAATCTTCCATTCATTTGAATAAGTGGCAAAATTGAATTTTCACAAAATAAATATCTTATTTTTCTCAGGACCAAGCGGCTTAAAGGTAACCATTTATAGAAAGGGCTATATTTAAAATATGTTCAACAGATGATTAACTGAAGAATAATGAGATGCTGTGTAAAATATGAAAAACTGAATTTAATGAGATGCTATAAATAGGTACATTGTGATGAATTCCCATCTACCTGTCAATGCCTGTATCTAGTTTAACTTCCATCTGTTCGATCACCTCTTTCTTCTTCTGTAAGCACTCAGTAAGCTTTGGAGAAGAACTGAAGACACAAGCAACAGAAAAAAACAAACATCAACTTATTTTGTTGGCAATAATTCAAATGAACACGGCTGAAAGATCTGTTCCTGGGCTGTACAGTTCTATGATCCTTTTGAGTAAATGTAAGAGTCTGTTGAGACTTTATGAAGTAAATTTTCTGAAATCTTGAAGTCAGTTGCAAATAATTGCATTCAACATGGGTATTTAGAATACTATTTGACAATTTACCACAATTAGATTGACATTCATATTATATATATTTTTTAGAAAGATCAGACTTGTTGAATTACATGTAGTTAACATGGCTCCAGTGCTTTTTTTGGGTGATGGTACGGTGTACCAGAATCTCTAAAAAGTTAAAAGCTAGATTTAATTTTTTTTAAAAAAATTTAATATCACAAAAGGATTACTCAAGTCTGAAAAATAGAATGTACTAGACGGGCGTGGACCCGTTGGGTCCAAACCTCTCCTGTGGGTTCGGCAACCCCCATTGGGTCCAAACCTCTCCTGTGGGCCCGGCAATCCTCCATTCAAACCTTTCCTGCGGGCCCGGCAACCCTCCCCCAACTGACGAACCGTGGACCCGTTGACGGCCGGGGAGTCATCCCCAGGGCCAGGGGCGGGCGAGGGGGGAGAGGAAAGGGGAGAGGGAGCCACTCACCCAGGCCCCGGGCGGCCATTGCAGCGTCCAGAGGGACCCCATAACCCCTTGGGTGCAAACCTCTCCAGCAGCGGCAGCTCGACGGTGACGGCCATTGCTTTGAGCGGGAAGAAGCCCCAGCGGACAACCAGCGTGCTTTGAGCGCATGTGCAGATCCGGCAGCCATTTTACGCAAGTATTAGATTAACGGACCCTAACTGCGCAGGCGCGGACACGTTGGGTTCCCATTGTGACGTCGAACACGGAGGTATTACTACGCAGGCACGGCTGACGGGCAGGGTAAGTGGAAAAGGGATTTATTAAAGTTTAGAAAGAGATTTTTAAAGTTTAAAAAGTGAATAACTTAAAAAATATAACAATCATTTGAACCGCAGGCCAATGGTGAGTAACGTGGGCCTAAAATTGTTGCGCTATAGTGTACCGTTTTGGCTGTATTTCGGATACAGACAATCAAACAAACAGACAAACATACAAGATGAGAGTTTATATATATATATAGATTCATTAAATTAGGCGGTCAGGCCCTTAAATAGCTTAAGCAGCTTTTTGGACAAGGTTCCATCATAAACACCAACAGCAAGCAAAACGGCACTATTTTGTCTGCAAAGTCCCGGTTTTCTTAATTGGATTCATTTTGCTGTTAATTCCACATTGCTAAAAATCTTAACTTTGGCTTCATTTTGTTTCAAAGTGTGTCCCAAATTGCTTCAAAGTTAATTCACTTGCACATAAAAATTGAATGCAGCAAGCTCATAACTGTACAAACATGCCACATTGATTATTCAAGGCACAACGGCTTATAAGTTAAGATATTTCATTTTGAATAAGAAAAATGAGCAATAACCTCAACCCACTCACCTTATTAGTGGCATGAGATGGTCATTAAATTGCTTGTCAAACAAATGAAAAATAGTATTTGCCTGTTGGACAACATCTAAAAAGTAAAGGTTTGAAGTCTTGGAATCTGTAGATGGGATTGCTAAGGAAAGACAGAAAATTTGTCGATCATGATGGAGAACCAACAACCATTTGTCAATCATGATGGAGAACCAATAACCAGAACTGAACAAATTAAATTTCCAGTTTACAAAAGTAAACTCATCTGTTAACTACATACAAAAAAATAAAGTGATAAATAATACTGGCAACTAAACACATCAGTTTCATTTCAATTCACAATAACAAGACGAGAGGCCATAGATTTAAGGCCAAAGGAGCAAAATTTAAAAGGTAATGTGTGGGGCACCACCAGACTTAGAAACAGTTTATTTCCCGCTGTTATCAGGTTTCGGCAAGGCTGCGTACTCTCCCCTCTCCTTTACTCTCTCTACACCAACAACTGCACCTCCACAGACTCCTCAGTCAAGCTCCTCCAGTTTGCGGATGACACTATCCCGATTGGACTGATCCAGGATGGGGAGGTATCTGCCTACAGAGGGGAAGTGACACAGCTGGCATCCTGGTGCCATCGCAACAACCTGGAGCTCAATGCTCTCAAGACAGTAGAACAAATTGTAGACTTTCGAAGAGATCCCCCTCCCCCCACTCACTATCAACAACACCATAGTCACATCTGTGGAGTCATTTAAGTTCCTTGGAACCATCATCTCCAGGGACCTTAAATGGGGGGTCACCATCCACTCCACAGTCAAAAAGGCCCAAAAGAGGATGTACTTCCTGCGGCAACTGAAGAAACACAATCTGCCACAGGCAATGATGGTCCAATTCTAGACTGCTATCATTGAGTCCATCCTCACCTTCTCCATCATGGTCTGGTTTGGCTCAGCCACCAAGCACAACATCCGGAGGCTGCAACGGATCGTTCGCACAGCTGAGAAGGTTGTTGGCTGCAACCTTCCCCCCATTGACGAACTGTACACTGCAAGGGCCAGGAAGCGAGCGGACAAGATCATCTCTGACCCCTCTCACCCTGACCAGAAACTCTTCGAAGCACTTCCCTCTGGAAGGCGACTCCGGACTGTCAAAGCAGCCACAGCCAGACATAAAAATAGCTTTTTTCCACGAGTGATAGTTTTACTCAATAACCAAAGTCTGTAGTCTCTTTTTTGCTCTGGTTTATTTTCACCCACATGTTTAGACCGTAATGTTGTATCCTTATTGTTTTGATGTGGTTATGCTTTATTCTTAATTGTTAATTGTATGTTTGTGTTGTCATTTGTATATTCCTTGTATATGCATACTTGGCCAATAAACATATTCATTAATTCATTCATTAATTGGAATAGTCTATGATTAAAGAGTTGTGAGTATAGGGACCAAACTGCCAGAAGATGTAATTGATTTATTCACAAAATGCTGGAGTAACTCAGCAGGTCAGGCAGCATCTCGGGAGAGAAGGAATGGGTGACGTTTCGGGTCGAGACCCTTCTTCAGAAGATGTAATTGAAGCAGGTACAACAACAACATCATAATTTAAGACATTTGGACAGGTAGGTACATGAATAAGAACGGTTTATGTGCCAAATGCGGGCAAATGGGAATAGCTTAGATGGGGCATCTCAGTCGGCATGGATGGGTTGATCGGAGGGGCTTGTTTCCATGTCGTATGATTCTATGCTCTAATATTAAGTTTAAACACAACTACAAATAACTACAAATTAGAATCCATATTAAGCATTGGGATATTTTCTGGAGGATAACAAAATGAGATGTTTCTTTACATGTTGGAATAGTTAGTGGTTGGTGAGAGAGGATTTAATAGAATAAAAATCAGCAAATAAGGCAGTTAGATGATGGAAGAGTGAAGCTTGGAATCGAAGCAGGCAGATAACAAGAAAGGTTGAGCAACTTGAAAAGTGTGAAAAAAGAGAAAAACCTAGCAAGAAATTTGAGGGGGAAAGTAAGGTACTAATGGAAGCCATTTGGTTGGTTCTATTTGAATGCTGTACAAGGAAGAAAAACCAGGAGAGAAATGTGAATATTAAATGTTGAGGAATTTGGCAGAGAATAGGTTAAAAATGCAATGGGAATTGTGTGATTAAGAGTGATTGTTATTGAAGTGACACTATCTTTGAAAGGCGATTGTACAAACCCAAGGAAAGTGAAGTATTTAAGATGATTAAAAAATATTATACGATATTTAATGGAAAAGTGACATTGAATTGATGCACTGAGAATCATCCATATAGTGAATAATCTACAAATAAAATTACCTGCAAGTCCAATCTCTAGCGCATAATCAATATGTTCAACACACAAATACTCCACTAGAATAGTAAATATTCGAAAAGCATTCTTTGGTAAATCAGAAGGGTCAGATAACTAGAAATACAAAAAAGAGTAACAAGTGAGTAGGTAGTGGTTAATTCAAACATTATATTCTCCCAGCATAAATAAAAGTTTGCTTAAAAATAATTTCTGGAAAGAGTCTCCAGAGTGGAATGCATCATCAAGAGCATTGAGAATCCACAACATGACTTACTCGGAGAAAACCAATTCACAATTCAAATCGCAAAATCGTTCTCACCCTATGACACCTTTCAAAGGCCTGTCTGGTCTCCTGCAAAAGATTGACAACCACCTCCTGTGACAGGAAAGTCTCACCATGTGTGTCAATACTTGGTCCAAGTGGTAGGTTGGTACGTTGGCGAATTCGCTCTTTTAGATCCTGAATACTACAAAAAAAAATTTTAAAACATCTTATAAACAAAGCCCACAATTGAACTATGCCAAGGTTTATGAGCTATACTTATTTAAATAAAATTAAACATAAAAGTATCCAATTGAAAAAAATACACAAATTTACCAAGAACATATTTATTTGGTAAGATTTCAAAGACACAAGGAACTGCAAATGCTGGAATCTCGACTGAAACACAAAGTGCTGGAGCACCTCAGCGGGTCAGCCAGCATGACTAGGCAAAGTTTTGACATTATGCTATTTGAAGAAGGGTCAGAACCCAAAACACTCCATTCCCTCCACAAATATTGCTTGACCAACTAAGTTACTCCAGCACGTTGTGTTTTATTCAAGATTCTAGCATCAGCAGTTCCTTGCATCTCTATTATATTTTATTGATACCAATCCTGACTAATACTTTGGAAAGATTTGAAAGAGTGTATTATAGCAGGAATTATTCCTATTAGGAGAATCACACAGGTTATTGATATCTGGTCTTTTGAGGTTCAAAAGCAACATGCTTAACCCTTTTCCAAAATGTTGCTCTTATCCTACATAGGACTTGGACTTTCTCAACACTCTCCAGTATAAACTGACCTGTTTATAAATAATGTTTTGAAAATTATTTTTTATTTAGAAGAAAAAAGGGAGAATGATTCTTCACAGGATATAATATCTGAGAAAATGTTACTGTGCAGTGGCTGTTACCCACTGCAGCAGTTGATGAAACAAAAATGTTGTCACTCAATTAGACATTAGCAAATGCCAATCAACTTTTATTTGACAAGGTCCCACATAGGAGATTAGTGGGCAAAATTAGAGCACATAGTATTGGGGGTAGGGTACTGACATGGATAGAAAATTGGTTGACAGACAGAAAGCAAAGAGTGGGGATAAATGGGTCCCTTTCAGAATGGCTGGCAGTGACTAGTGAGGTACAAGGCTCGGTGCTAGGACCGCAGCTATTTACAATATACATTAATGACTTGGATGAAGGGATTAAAAGTACCATTAGCAAATTTGCAGATGATACAAAGTGGGTGGTACTGATTGAGAATGATCAGCCATGATCACATTGAATGGTAGTGCTGGCTCGAAGGGCCGAATGGCCTACTCCTGCACCTATTGTCTATTGAATAAAAAACTGAAACCACTTGCAGAAGCTAATAAAGTGACCCAGAAGGGACAAATTGTTTTCATCATCTACTCTGCTATATTACTTCAAATTAACCAGCTGTTGATGATTTTGTCCCACCTCCACCTCTCTACCAGCTTTCTTCCGCCTATTACAATCAATCAGCCTTAAGCAGGGTCCCAACCGGAAATGTTACCTACCCATTTCTCTAACAGATGCTACATGACTTGCTGAATTACTCCAGCACTGTGTGTTTTGCTCAAGACTCCAGCACGTGCAGTTCCTTGTGTCTCCAACCTTTTCATGTGTTCAATTTCGATGAAGCTGAGGATTTCTAGAAGCCTCAAATGCTCAGTGTCTGCTTCTTTTGTGACACCAAATGTATTAGAAGGAGCAAGGACTCTTGGTGGTCGATGGCCTTAAAAGTGAACTGGTTCTCTCTCTAAAGATGCTACAGATGTTCTTAGAAAGTTTCAAGATTAGAGTGCATTAACTGTTTTGAATAACTTTTGTATTTCTGGTCTGGAGGTTTTGGAACCTGTCAAGTCTTTCAAAGAATGGCACCCTTAAACTAAACATAAAGTGCAGGAGTAACTCAGCTCGCCTGGCAGCAGTTGTTGAGGTAATGGACAGATGACATTTTGGGTCAGGACCCTTCTTCAGACTGAATGTAGTGGGGAAGGAAAACTGGAAAAGGGAGATGGGGAAGGATAAAACCTGGCTGGCACCAGGCAGGCAGCCTGGCAGGTTAGAGATGAGAGGGCTGATGGGGTGGAAAAAGGCTATTGCCAATGGCTAGAGGACGAGTCAAATTATTTGTGAACCAAGTTTATGTTTGTGGCTGGAAAAGAAATAGATGTTTAAGGCTCAAGAGGAAATATTCATTTTGCTCGATATAAATGCTGTTTGGATCTTAGTGATGTACTAACAATGCAAATTATTTTGCTCTGTGTATGTATGCCCAGTAATTGAGGAAAAATTGATGAAGCAAAAGAATTAAAGGCATCGCCATGCTGCAGAGAATTTGGAAACACTTTCAAGTAGCATTTCAGATCCTATTTGTAGCCTTCAATATGACTACAATTTAAAAAAAATTATTGATCTCCTAAACATTCTTTATGCCAACCTCAACCCAAAGTAAATAAATGAGGCAAAGAACATTTTAAAAATATCTACAGCGGTATTCTCCATTTTTATCATTAACAATTACTTAGGTGCAATCAATCTACTAATTTATTTATATCTAATAAATTAGTCAAGAGGCAAAAGTGTGTTATTGGCCAATGTCCCGAAAAGAAACAATAAACTTCTTACTTGCAACAGGTTGTAAACACAGTATTCAATAAATATAATAAACAAACAAAAATGGTTCAATAAATAAAAATCCCAATATAGTGCAAAAACAAAACAAGCTCAATTTGCCTGTCAAAGTGGAGTAACAAATACATTTTAAACATCTAAGTAAATTAAAATTATAGAAGTAAACATAAGATAATAGCCTTTTTAAAAAGTAACTTAAATTGTGAATGCGTTCAAAATAGCTTCAGACTATTAGCAGGAGTTTTTAATTGTACTATTGTGGCGGGCCGAGCCACTTTGGTCTCGAACTGTCGTTCGTCGAGCTCGAGCACTCACGTGGACCTGGCGTGATCCGGGCCAACCAATGAACACCGACCTGGGTGGTCTGCTGGCGTTATGTGGCGGACGACGGAGTTTGTCCTTCACCTCACAATCAACACGTTAACACACACCTTGCCCTCTTGTACTAATTGTTGAGCTGTATCGTTTAAATATTAAACTGAGTGTTTATACAACACGTGAACCTCTACACTATCAAGATATTGCCTTGAGGGAAGTTGTCGAAAACATTTCCTATACTTTTCAAAAATACACCACTTCAATACTCCTAAAAGTTTGTGTGTCGTTCAAATTGTTGTTCTGACAATATTGTTTTAAAAGAAATTACAAAAGTTAAATGACCAGTTCTGATAAAATACGGATAGTTTCGAAGGTAGACACAAAATGCTGGAGTAACTCAGTGGGACAGGCAGCATCTCTGGAGAGAAGGAATGAGCGACATTTTGGGTCGAGACCCTTCTTCAGACTAACGTCAGGGGGAGGGAGATAGATAAGGAAATGTGAAGCTGTGAAAACAGGGCAAAGGGAATGGAAAATGTAGAATAGATCATTGTTAGCTAGGAGAAGGTAACAACAAAGCAAACAGAGATAAAATGTTGTCGGAGACAGCAAGACTGGTCGGAGAACTGGGAAGAGGGAGGGATGGAGAGAGAGGGAAAGCAAGGGTTACTTGAAGTTAGATAAGTCAATGTTCATACCGCTGGGGTGTAAACTGCCCAAGTGTCCCAAAAACAACAAACATTTTTTGGGATGATTCATTGCTTCCACTAAAAGACCCAGATTAAACATATTAAAGAAACTGTTTCAAACACAAAATGTTGCTTGGACTTCATAAACTGATAACATTTGACGGAGGTCACATGCTACCACATCTTGTTTCAATACATTTGAATACTTCGAATTTTATGAAGTTTTCTAAAATTTATTTATTCCAAACCACAGCAGTTTAAGATCATTTGTGTCTTGGAAGTCCTAACAAATTTCATTTGGGAGCAAATCAAAGTTTACTTCAGGAAGAAAGTATTAAGATATGGTTTGTGTTATGGACTATCAAGTGAAGGTTAGTCACAGCTTTAATGAACACTGCCCATCTCATTACAACTTTAAAATGCAAGTCATCCCACATTCAACACCTAATTACAGCAAAGATCCTTATGTCATCATGCTTTTGATCTGTTATTCATCTATAAATTATATACCGACCGTAACAGATGGAAAATGGAACGGTATAAAAAATGTAGTTTCATTTTCAAGTAATCCACTCACCCTCCAGAGCCATAAGCCCGTTTCTGATGGTTTTTGGAATCATAATAACGCTGTAATACCATACTACTTCTATTCTTCAAGTAGCCAGTCTCAAGTTCTATATAATTTTCCAAATAGGAAATGAAAATGCCTTTGATTATCTTAGCCAGAAATGTTTGTTTATCAGTGCCAAGATCGAACTCTGCTAATTTGCTCGCTAGACTTGTGGTCCTGAAGGAAAAGAGACAAAACAGTAAAGGTGACATTCATTAGTTGCTCCCAATGGTACTTAACTTAAACAAAACACAAAATGCTGGAGGAACTCAGTGGGTCATGCAGCATCTATGGTGGGAATGGAGATAAAGTTGAATGCAGATTGCCCACAGCAGCACTGCAGGCACAGAGACTCAGACAACACACAAGAACATAAATTACACAGAAATTATCCAAGACAGATAAAAAGAAAAGTCTGCAAAAAAACAAGAAATTACTACAAAAATACATGATTAGAAAATAAAATCCATGGTAATGCCAGAGGTGGTCAGTAGAGTTCCTTTGCTGAAGTAGGATTAAGATTGGGCAGGTTGGTTCAAAACCCTGATGGTTATAAGAAAGGAGATGCACTTGAACCTGGTGGTGTGGGACTTTAGGATCCATACCTCCTGCCTGATGGTAGCAGAGGGAAGAAGGCATGGGCCAGATGGTGGGAATCCTTGAGGATCATGTAGATAGTTTTGATGCAGCCTCGTGCATCTCTGTGCATCGGAATTGGCATGCCAGGCCCTTATGCAACTAGTGTAAGCATTTTCTACAGTACATCTGTAAAGTTTGTTAGAGTATTCAGTGACGTGCCATGTCTCTTTATACTTCTAAGAAATTAGACGCGCTGGTGTACCTTCTTCATGATTACATCTATGTGTTGGACCCAGGACAAGTCATCCGATACGTTAACAGCCAGGGATTTGAAGCTACTAACTCTCTCAACTACCAACCCGCTAATAAAAACTGGCATATATCCCGACTTTCCCTTTCAATAATTAGTCAACAACTAGTTCTTTGTAAAAAGACACAAAATGCTGGAGTAACTCAGCAGGTCAGATAGCCAATGAAAGTGAAAGAAATACCACATAAAATGTGTGAATCAGAAAGTAGCTTGCTACTTGATTGTTCTGAAATATTTAACAGCTTGAAATGCACTCATCACTCGGAATTGAAAAGTAGTAAAGTGCTAACATGTCACCGCAGTACAAGAAGTATTGAGTAAAGTATGTGCAAGTCAGACCAATCATTGTGTGAAACAATGTTGAAATCAATTATTTTGCTGTTGATTCCTTTCTCAAGCTTACAATTAAAGGGGAAAATAAGCTTATATTTATGCAGTGCATTTCATGAACTCAGGAAGCCATAAAGCACAACCACTACTTGACTACTTCTGAAGTGCATTCACTGTTGTAATGTATGAAATTAAACATTTGGAATGCCAAAGGTGGCGGGGAGACCTGATAAACCTTATAGACCTGTCAAAGACGAGAGAGGGCATAGCTTTAAGGTTATAGAGGCAAAATTTATATGAAATGTGTGGGGAAAGTTTTGTTTTCAGACAGAGGGTGGTGGGCGCCTGTAATGCATTGCCAGGGATTCACACATTTTACCTGGGATTTCTTTTGCTTTCATTAGTGATGGTGAGGGCAGATACCATTGAGACTTGGAATTAAGTGGCATTTAAGAGGCTTTAAAATGTGTAAGTACAGTGGAGGAATGGAAGGATATGGATTACATGCAGGCAATTAAAATTAGCTTATCTTAGCATCATGTTTGACATACATATAGCAGGCCAAAGGGCCTGTTCTTGTGCTGTTCTATGCATTGAATGTTCACACAACAAGACCTCACAAATATTAATGTGATAATGAACAGGTAATCTATTTACCTCCTCCTACTAGATAATCAAACCCACCGACAAGGGAGGTGCCGTGGTAGTCTGGCGCGCTGACCTCTACCGGGCTGAAGCCAGGCGACAACTCTCAGACACCACCTCCTACTTAATCTTGGACTATGATCCCACAGACGAGCACCTGACCTTAATATCACACACCATTTCCGATTTTATTATTTCCAGCTCTCTGCCCTCAAAAGCCTCCAAACTTATCTTTCCCCAGCCCCGCACGGCCCAATTTTATCTTCTCCTCAAAATTCACAAACAGAACTGCCCTGACAGACCCATTGTTAATTCTTGTTCATGTCCCACTGAATTAATTTCCACATATCTTGACTCCGTCCTATCCCCCCCCCCAGGTCCAATCCCTCTCTACCAATGTCCAAGACACCTAACACGCACTTTGTTTCTTCAATTACTTCTGTTTTCCAAGCCCCCACTCCTTGTTCTCTACTATGGATGTCTAGTCACTCTACACCTCCATCCCCAACCAGGAAGGTCTTAAAGCCCTCCGTTTCTTCCCCGACCGCACAATCAGCCAATTTCCGTCTACTAACACTCTCCTCTGCCGAGCAGAGCTGGTCCTTACCCTTAACAATTTCTCCTTCGACTCCTCCTACTTCCTCCAAATCCAAGGAATAGCTATGGGCACTCGCATGGGCCCCAGCTATGCCTGCCTCTTTGTAGGGTACGTCAAACAATCACTGTTCCAGGCGTACACTGGCCCTATCCCCGAACTTTACCTCCGCTACATTGACAACTACATCGGTGCTGCCTTCTGCACATGCAGAACTCACTGACTTCATCAACTTCATGACTAATTTCCATCCTGCACTCAAATTCACTTGGACCATCTCCGACATCTTCCTGCTGTTTCTAGATCTCACCATCTCCATCACAGGAAACAGACTATTGACTGACATCTATTGCAAATCCACTGACTCCATCGCAATCTAGACGACACTTCTTCCCAGCCTGCTTCCTGCAAAGACTCTATCCCCGACTCCCAATTCCTCTGTCTACGCCGCATCTGCGCCCAGGATGAGGTTTTCCATACCAGGTCATCGGAGATGTCCTCATTCTTTAGGGAAAGGGGGTTCCCCTCTTCCATTATAGATGAGGCTCTCACTTGGGTCTCATCGATATCCCGCAGCTCCACTCTTGCTCCCCCACCCCCCATTGGTAACAAGGACAGAGTCCCCCTTGTCCTCACCTTCCACCCCATCAGCCGTCACATACAGCATAGAATCCTCCGACATTTTCACCACCTCCAACGGAATCCCACTACTGGCAACATCTTCCCATTTCCACCCCTTTCTGCTTTCCGCAGAGACCGTTCCCTCCACAACTACCTGGTCAACTCGTCCCTTACCACCCAAAACACCCCCACCCCAGATACTTTTCTCTGCAACCGCAGGAGATGCAACACCTGTCCCTTTACCTTGCCTCTCGACTCCATCCAAGGACCCCAACAGTCTTTTCAGGTGAGGCAGAGGTTCACTTGCCCCTTCTCCAACCTCATCTGCTGTATCCGCTATTCCAGGTGTTAACTACTGGATATCGGCAAGACCAAGCGCAGGCTCGGCGATTGTTTCGCTGAACACCTCTGCTCAGTCCGCCTTAACCTACCTGATCTCACAGTTGCTCAGCACTTTAACTCCCCCTCCCATTCCCAATCTGACCTTTCTGTCCTGGGCCTCCTCCATTGTCAGAGGCCCAGCGCAAATTGGAGGAACAGCACCTCATATTTCGCTTGGGTAGCCTTACACCCCAGCAGTATGAACATTGACCTCTAACTTCAAGTAACCCTTGCTTTCCCTCTCTCTCCATCCCGTTCCCCTTCCCAGTTCTCCTACCAATCTTACTGTCTCCGACTACATTCCATCTCTGTACCTGACATCTGTCTGAAGAAAGATCTTGACCCGAAACGTCACCCATTCCTTCTCTCCAGAGATGCTGCCTGCCCCACTGAGTTACACCAGCATTTTGTGTCAACCTTCGATTTAAACCCGCATCTGCAGTCCTTTCCTACACATAATCTATTTTAGTGATACTGAATAAAGACTAAATCACCTCAGCTTCCACTTTATATATATATATACTCTGTTGGTATGTTATCAAATAACAAGAATTTGTTCAACATTGATAAATGTTATCAAATAACAAGAATTTCGCTCAACACCTTCGCTCAGTCCGCCTTAACTAACCTGATCTCCCAGTGGCTGAGCTCTTCAACTCCCCCTCCCAATCCCAGTCTGACCTTTCTGTCATGGGCCTCCTCCAGTGCCAGTGAGGGCCACCAGAAATTGGAGGAACAGCACCTCATATTTCGCTTGGCAAGCTTGTAGCCCAGCGGTATGAACATTGACTTCTCCAACTTTAGATAGTTCCTCTGTCCCTCTCTTTCCCCCCCCCCCCCTCCCTCTTCCCAGTTCTCCCACTGTCTTCCTGTCTTCACCTATATCCTTTCTTTGTCCCGCCCCCCGACATCAGTCTGAAGAAGGGTCTCGACCCGAAACGTCACCCATTCCCTCTCTCCTAGATGCTGCCTGACCTGCTGAGTTACTCCAGCATTTTGTGATACCTTCAAATAACAAGAACCTCATCTCACTCACATGTGAGGCTTTATGAAGTTAATCACCAGCACATTTCTTCCAACTTTTCAAATAATTGTCAGGAATCTTTTGCTTATTCATCTTAATCCTCTTTTTCATGTTGTGCTCATCTGATCCAATAATTACTTTTGATAACAGTTATTGATTCCTAGTTTTTGCGACTGTATTCAATGAGGTTCAGACACTACTTTAAAAAAAATATATCAAGGGTTTTTCAGACAGACCACTAACCCATTTGGGACATTCTCTCAAAGGAAAAATGTCTACCAGTCAAATCACAATCAGATAGATAATTAGTATTAGTATAGAAAGCTGGTTACAAATAATTTTTGAATGTGGGGGGATCAATAGAGATAATTAGGTAATTTTCTACAGTGCAGCATGGTGTGTTATTGCAGGACAAAGAAAAATGTGAATTGGCCTCAATTAAACACCAAAAAATTAGCATTGATAACTATCATTGTTGAACGATACAGCATGGATACACCACCGATCTCCCATTCACACAAATTTTACAGTGCATTCAGGAAGTATTCAGACCCCTTCACTTTTTCCACATTTTGTTATGTTCCAGCCTTATTTTAAAATGGATTAAATTCATTTTATTTATCATCAATCTACACAATACCCCATAATAAAAAAGCAAAAACAGGTGTTTAGAAATTTTTGTTGTAATTAAAAAGAAATAACTGAAATATCACATTTACATAAGTATTCAGACCCTTTACTCAGTACTTTGTTGAGGCACTTCTTGGGTATGACGCTACAAGCTTGGCACACCTGTATTTGGGTAATTTCTCTCATTCTTCTCTGCAGATCCTCTCAAACTCTGTCAGGTTGGATGGGGAGCGTCAATGCACAGCTATTTTCAGGTCCCTCCAGAGATGTTCGAACGAGTTCAAGTCCGGGCACTGGCAGGGCCTCTCAAGGACATTCACAGATTTGTCATGAAGCCACTCCTGCGTTGTCTTGGCTGTGTGCTTAGGGTTGCTGTCCTGTTGGAAGGTGAACCTCCGCCCCAGTCTGAGGAGCAGATTTTCATCACGGATCTCTCTGTACTTTGCTCCATTCATCTTTCCCTCGATCCTGACTAGTCTCCCAGTTCCTGCTGCTGAAAAACATCCCCACAGCATGATGCTGCCACCAGCATGCTTCACCGTAGGTATGGTAATGGCCAGGTGATAAGCGGTGCCTGGTTTCCTACAGACGTGACGCTTGGCATTCAAGCCAAATAGTTCAATCTTGGTTTCATCAGACCAGAGAATCTTGTTTTGCATGGTCTGAGAGTCCTTTAGGTGCCTTTTGGCAAACTCCAAGCAGGCTGTTATGTGCCTTTTACTGAGGAGTGGCTTCCGTCTGGTCACTCTACCATAAAGGCCTGATTGATAGAGTGCTGCAGATATAGTTGTCCTTCTGGAAGATTCTCCCATCTTCACAGAGGAATTCTGGAGCTCTGTCGGAGTGACCATCGGGTTCTTGGTCACCTCCCTGACCAAGGCCCTTCTCCCCCGATTGCTCAGTTTGGCCGGGTGGCCACCTCTATGAAGAGTCCTGGTGGTTCCAAAGTTCTTCCATTTAAGAATGACGGAGGCCACTGTGCTCTTCGGGACCTGCAATACTGCAGGAATTGTTTTATACCCATCCCCAGATCTGGTCCTTGACATAATCCTGTCTCGGAGGTCTATGGACAATTCCTTTGTCTTCATGGCTTGGTTTTTGCTCTGGCATGCAATGTTAACTGTGGGACCTGATATACAGGTGTGGGCCTTTCCAAATCACGTCCAATCAATTTTATTTACCACTGGTGGACTCGAATCAAGTTGTAGAAACATCTCAAGGGTAATCATTGGAAACAGGATGAACCCAAGCTCAATTTTCAGTGTCATAGCAAAGGGTCTGAATGTGATATTTCAGTTATTTCTTTTTAAATACTGCAAAAATTTCTAATCAGCTGCTTTCGCTTCTTCATTCTGGGGTATTGTGTGTAGATTGATGATAAAAAATGAATTTAATCCATTTTAAAATAAGGCTGTAACGTAAATGTGGAAAACATGAAGGGGTCTGAATACTTTCTGAATGCACTGTATATCACCCCACTTTCTCATCCATGCAATACACACAAGGGACAATGTACAAAGGACAATTTACATAGAACAGTACTAGAACAGGCCCACAATGTTTGCGCCCATCATGATGCCAAATTAAACTGATTTCTTCTGCGTGTACATGATCCATATGCCTCTATGTCTTGCACTTACTTCCATGTGCCTTTCCAAAACCCTCTTAAACACCAACAATAGGGTGGCCAACCTATATACTCGCACATCTTTGGAATGTGGAATGAAACCAAAGCACCCGAAGAAACGCACGCGGTCCCAGGAAGAATGAGCGAACTCCACACAGACAGCACCCGAGGTCAGGATAAAACCCAGGTCTCTGGCACTGTGAAACGGCCCACTACCAGCTGCAACGGCCCTCTACCAGCTATCAACCCAACAAAAAATATTACAATAATACATTTTGAAAAACATTTAAGTGTCATACAGATCAATTCAGTTTTCAAAAATTACAATTTGAAGATAGGATTGATTTCCACAAAGCAGCTTTAGAAAATTATGCAGATTGCAGGAATAAACAAGTGTCATTTCATTTAAATGGGTAATCTCAGATTTCAATCAATATCATGCATCATAACAAGGGTAAAAATTACATTTAAAATCAAAATGAGGGCAGGACAATTTTCAGAATGTCAGCAAGATTCTTGCCTAAAGATAATTAACATACATGCAAGGATTAATATCTCACATTCTCCATATCCCATTTTAATGAGTCAAAGAAGCAATAATGTTAACATGTTTAAAACAATGTTTGATACTTAAGAATGTAATTTGAAAGTAGTCCATACATTCTGTCTCCAGAACAATATTAAAGTATGGGTTTATTAAATGGAAAAGCCGAACGGAATACTGTGTTTAGTTTTGGTTACCCTGCCATAGGAAAGACATCATTAAGCTGGAAAGAGTGTAAAGATGATTTACGATTATGTTGCCAAGATTCAAAGGGCTGAGCTATAGGAAGAGGTTGGGCAGGCTAGGACTTTATTCCTCAGAATTTAGGAGTGGGTAGGGCCTTATAAGGGTGGAAAAATCACGAAGGGCATACGTAAGATGAACGTACGGTCTTTTTCTCCCAAGGAAGGGGGTTTCAAAATCTAGAAGGCATAACTTTAAGTTAAGAAGGGAAAGATATGTAGAGGACCAGAGGTAACGTCTTCACCACAGGATGGTGCAGATATGGAATGAGCTGCCAGAGGTAGTAGTTGAGACAGGTACAATAATATTTAAAAGACATCTGGATGGACATTTAGACAAGAGATAAGAGGGATACGGACCATAAGCGTGCAGATGGGACAACCTTAGATGGACATCTTGGTCAGCATGGACAAGTTGCGCCGAAAGTCCTGTTACTGTGGTCTATTAGTCTATGACTCAAAAATGACTAAACATTGCCAGTAACATCTTACCTTGTGTACAGATCATACAGGTTCTTTAAATACTGTTCTGCGTCAGACTTTTTACTCTCTTCTAATCTATCTCGGATAAAACTCTAAAAAGATATGAAAAGAAAAATTGTTTCCAACATGACAGGATTTAAAAATTGACAGTCTAGTGCCGGTGAAAATTAGCACATGGTGTCAGCACCAAATAAGCTCAATTATATCACTGGTACCAAAACTAAAGAGTAATTCTAGGAACTGAGAAAATCTTATGAAGCTTGAGTGAAGAATTAGTTTAAAAACGACTGTTGATGCCGACACATTTGCACAGCAAAAAGATTTTGAACAGTTAATAACTAGCAAGAAAAACAACAAATTATTGTTAAACTGCCAATTTATTTGAATTATTCTTGATGACATGAGGAAAAGATACTTAAGAACAAAAGCCTTTTTTTTTTAAACTACTCTCTTTGGTTCTTAACAGAGTGAAGTACAGCCTTATTGCAATGTTGTCATTCTAATGCAATGAGCTTCTAAACCCACCCCATTCCAATTTCCCCAACAGCTGCAGGAGATGTAACACTGTCCCTGTACCTCCTCGCTCACATCCGCCTAGGGACCCCAGCAGTCCTGCTAGGTGAGAGAGGTTACATGCACCTCCTCTGCTGGCTTCCTTTGCCTCGGCGAGACCAAGCATAGACTCGGCCACAGTTTCATTGAACACTCGCGCCCAGCCCATCAAGCCCTGCAGGATCTTATGGTTGTTAAACATTTTAGCTCCCCTTCCCTTTCCCAAACTGACCTTTCTGTCCTAGGCCTCCTCCATTGCCAGAGTGAAGCCACATGCAAACGAGAAGAACAGCACCTCATATCTACCCTCTTGGGTAGATTACATTGGAGAATTTGAACTTTGAATTCTCCGATGTTAGGTAACAAACCTATCAACAAGCCCCTCCCTTCTTTCCCAAATTCTATGTGTCCCACGATTTCTCCCCTTCCACCTATATTCCTTCTTTTGGCTTCCCAATTCACACCACTTGTCTTCATCTCTGGCCATTCATTAGCCATTTTCCTATCATAGAAACATAGAAAATAGGTGCAGGAGTAGGCCATTCGGCCCTTCGAGCCTGCACCGCCATTCAATATGATCATGGCTGATCATCCAGCTCAGTAGCCTGTACCTGCCTTCTCTCCATACCCCCTGATCCCTTCAGCCACAAGGGCCACATCTAACTCCCTCTTAAATATAGCCAATGAACTGGCCTCAACTACCTTCTGTGGCAGAGAATTCCACAGACTCACCACTCTCTGTGTGAAGAAATGTTTTCTCATCTCGGTCCTAAAAGACCCCCCTTATCCTTAAGCTGTGACCCCTGGTTCTGGACTCCCCCGACATCGGGAACAATCTTCCCGCATCTAGCCTCTCCAACCCCTTAAGAATTTTATATGTTTCTATAAGATCCCCCCTCAGTCTTCTAAATTCCAGCGAGTACAAGCCGTCTATCCAGTCTTTCCTCATATGAAAGTCCCGCCATCCCAGGGATCAATCAGGTGAACCTTCTCTGTACTCCCTCTAAGGCAAGAATGTCTTTCCTCAGGTTAGGAGACCAAAACTGCACACAATACTCCAGGTGCGGTCTCACCAATGCCCTGTACAACTGCAGCAGAACCTCCCTGCTCCTAAACTCAAGTCCTCTTGCTATGAATGCCAACATACCATTCGCTTTCTTCACTGCCTGCTGCACCTGCATGCTTGCTTTCAATGACTGGTGCACCATGACACCCAGGTCACGATGCATCTCCCCTTCTCCCAATCGGTCACCATTCAGGTAATACTCTGCTTTCCTGTTCTTGCCGCCAAAGTGGATAACCTCACATTTATCCACATTATATTGCATCTGCCATGCATTTGCCCACTCGCCTAATCTATCCAAGTCACTCTGCAGCCTCCTAGCATCCTCCTCGCAGCTAACACTGCCACCCAGCTTCGTGTCATCCGCAAACTTAGGGATGTTGCATTCAATTCCCTCGTCCAAATCATTAATATACATTGTAAATAACTGGGGTCCCAGCACTGAGCCTTGCGGTACCCCACTAGTCACTGCCTGCCATTCCGAAAAGGACCCGTTTATTCCTACTCTTTGCTTCCTGTCCGCCAACCAATTTTCTATCCACCTCAACACTGAACCCTCAATACCGTGTGCTTTAAGTTTGTACACCAATCTCCTATGTGGGACCTTGTCGAAGGCCTTCTGAAAGTCCAGATATAACACATCGACTGGTTCTCCCTTATCCACTCTACTAGTTACATCCTCGAAAAATTCTATAAGATTCGTCAGACATGATTTGCCTTTGGTAAATCCATGCTGACTTGGTCCGATGATTTCACCACTTTCCAAATGTGATGCTATCGCATCTTTAATAACTGACTCTAGCATTTTCCCCACTACCGATGTTAGGCTAACTGGTCTATAATTCCCCGTTTTCTCTCTTCCTCCCTTTTTAAAAAGTGGGGTTACATTAGCTACCCTCCAGTCCTCAGGAACTACTCCAGAATCTAAAGAGTTTTGAAAAATTATCACTAATGCATCCACTATTTCTGAGGCTACTTCCTTAAGCACTCTGGGATGCAGCCTATCTGGCCCTGGGGATTTATCTGCCTTTAATCCATTTAATTTACCTAACACCACTTCCCGACTAACCTGGATTTCCCTCAGTTCCTCCATCTCATTAGACCCCCGGTCCCCCGCTATTTCCGGCAGACGGTTTATGTCTTCCTTAGTGAAGACAGAACCAAAGTATTTGTTCAATTGGTCTGCCATCTCCTAGTTCCCATGATCAATTCACCTGTTTCCGACTGCAAGGGACCTACATTTGTCTTAATCATTATTCCCCTCACCTTACTCACCTACCACTCACCAGGTTTTGTCCCAACCCTCCTCACTTCCAGGTTATCCCTCCCACCAATCAGCCTCAAGAGGGGTTCACAACTCAAAATATCACCTATCCATGTTCTCTAGAGTAGCTGTGTGACCCATTGAGTTATTCCAGCACTTGTCTTTTTTCTTCCAGTCCCATATTTGTTTCAATATCAAGCCTCCCCGTTTACATCTAACATCTCCCCCCCTCCCCCACTCATTTAATTTCATTTTCTGCCAAAGCCTGCAACCTCGACCGTTTGACACCCGTAGCTTTGGTTATTGAATGGGTCTGCAGGACAGCATCCTACTTTGGTTTCTTTGTAAGGTTGTGTTGTACACTTGGTTGATGTTCTACAAATACTAATCACATTGGGAACACAGCAACTTTGAAAATCGTCCTTATTCCAAATTCCTTTGCGGTTGTGCCCATTTCCAATTCTAGATCTTCTGATATTCAGTGTATGTAGGACTCTCAATTCCTTAATATCTTTCCTGATCTCCTTTAACAACAAAGCCTTTAGTGATACAGTGTGGGAACAGGCCCTTCAGCCCAACTTGCCCAACAGATCCCAGCTACAGTGCATTCAGAAAGTATTCAAACCCCTTCACTTTTTCCACATTTTGTTACATTACAGCCTTATTTTAAAATTGATTACATTCTTTTTTGTTATCATCAATCGACATACAATACCCCATAATTTAAAAAAACAAAAACAGGTGTTTAGAAAATTTTGCAAAGTAACTAAAAAGAAATAACTGAAATATCACATTTATAGCGATTTCTGGCACACCTGCATTTGTGTAATTTCTCCCATTCTTCTCTACAGATCCTCTCAAGCTCTGTCAGGTTGGATGGGGAGCGTCGATGCACAGCTATTTTTCAGGTCCCTCCAGAGATGTTCGATCTGGTTCAAGTCCGGGCTCTGGCTGGGGCACTCAAGGACATTCAGACTTTTCACAAAGCCACTCCTGCGTTGCCTTGGCTGTGTGCTTAGGGTCATTGTCCTGTTGGAAGGTGAACCTCCACCCCAGTCTGAGGTCCAGAACGCTCTGGAGCAGCTTTTCATCAAGGATCTCTTTGCTCCGTTCATCGTTCCCTTAATCCTGACTAGTCTCCCAGTTCCTGCCACTGAAAGACATCCCCACAGCATGATGCTGCCACACCATGCTTCACCGTAGGTATGGTATTGGCCAGGTGATGAGCGGTGCCTGGTTTCCTCCAGACGTGACGCTTGGCATTCACGCCAATGAGTTCAATCTTGGTTTCGTCAGACCACAGAATCTTGTTTATCATGGTCTGAGAGTCCTTTAGGTGCTTTTTGGCAAACTCCAAACGGGCTGTCATGTACCTTTTACTGAGGAGTGGCTTCCGTCTGGCTGATTAGATTGTATCATTGGCAATACCATCAATATATTATTTCCTGTATTGTAACAGCTTTTAGTTCATTGTCAGGTTAATACATTTTAGTAACTAAACCTGTTCATGCAGCTCGGATTTTATGTTTCAAATTATTTTAAATGTGTACCATAAGAGTGAAATATTACCTGAAGTCTAATCTCAAAAATGTTTTGAATAAGTTTGGCCAACACATTCTCTGGGCTGCTGAAGACGTCTCGAACTTCTTTGTTTACTCGTTGGCACAACAAGGCTGTATCTTCAAATAAATCATTCCTGAAATACGAACCCTTCAAATGGAACATTTTAATTATATTTCAAATAATGGAATCTATTGGATTAAGACATTGCAGAGGAAAAACCAGCAGAAAAATATATATTTCACATATCATATTCTCAGACATTGCATTTTTATTAAACAAAGCATCATTAATGAGCATTTGCATAATGGGGCCATAAAACAAAGTAACATATAACTTTTTAGAGATGCCACAATGGCAGAACGTTACAAAAAGTTGTCTGCATTAAAAAATGTAATAGGAAATAAAACTTCACAAAAGATAAACTAGAGAAAGATGGATTACAGCAATTACCTCCTGACATTGTTTTATGTACACATCCACACAGTGAGAATAACCCTGAAAGAGAGAAAATATGTTCAACATTTCATTATAAATTTTTAGAATGACAAAACACAAACATTAGTTTAAATTGGAACTCTATTCCTCTGATGGAAATACACAATTGTTGGGGGCCTTATCTGGAACGGTTTCTCAAATGATTATCTTATTCATAGACTGTAAGTATAATCAGGAAATATTCAAATGAGATAATATTCTCATTTTAGTAGATGCTGTTGTCGAAGTTATAGCATTTTTATATTTCATATTTGCAGCATCCACAGCATTTCATCCTTTTGAAAATGAGTAGAGGTATGAGAGAGATAGGAGTAAACAAGTGCATTAGGCAACCATCACCTATTTGTTTCAATATTGTGTACTTCAAGTGAAAAGAATTAAAACATGTAAGAAAGACACTGAAGTACATAATTCACTGTTCTGGTCCCGCAATACAACAAAGGATATATTAGCACTCCCTGACTTGGATAATAGGCAACTTACGTAAACTAGCACTTACGTAAACAATTCACAATAGATGGTCCTGTTTCCTGAATGACCTGTGGTATTGCAACAGGAGGATGATGCAGGATTCCAGTCTGCTTCATGGATGGAAAAGCTCGCTACTCTTCTAATTTTGGCCGGGTAACACTGGGATGACAAGTGACAATGAGGAAGGCAGTGGAGAACAACTCCCGGCCGAGCCACCGACATCTTCCTCAAGGTGCACGCGCGAATCCTTCTACACCAGCTGCAGCACCGTCCGGTTGACACAGCTATTGTTGCGGCTCACGTTGTAGCTTCTGGCTGACAACAGTTTATTTAGGCTGCCGCCACCAACAGGGCACACTCGGTCACCATGGGGCTCTTGCCCCTCTCACCAGCTGCGCTTCTTCCTGTAAGCCATTATTTTGTCCGCTCCCCCCTCCACTGCCATCTCTTCATACCTCCTCCTCCTGTCGCTTTGTCCACTCCACTGCTCCCCCCTCTCATCTCCACCTTGAAAGATGTAAGAGACCGGGGGGGGGGGGGGGGGAGGAAGTAAAAGGAGGTAGCGACGGTGGAGGGAGGAGCACCAGAGGCAGCAACGATGGAGGGGGGAGCAGACAAAGCGACAGCCAACAAGAAGCAGCAACTGATGAGAAGGGAGGGAGCCCCATGGTGACCAAGCACGTCTTGTCGGTGGCAACGACCTGAAGGTGCTGTCGGCCAGAGGCTACAACTCGAGCTATAACAACAGCTGCATCAATCAGATGTTACAGCAGCTAAAGAAGAAGGGCTCGCTGGTACTGGACCAGTGTCAGTCTGAAGAAGGGTTCCAACCAGAAAAGTTCCCGATCCATGTTCTGCAGAGATGCTGCCTGACCTACTGAGCTCCTCCAGCACTGTGTTGTTTTGTGTAATAACTAGCATGTGTAATTCTCTGTTTCTACCTTGTTTTAAGGTGACTCCAACTTGCGTAAAATCCGACTTACACAAGGGTTTACGTAAAGTAATCCTTATGCAAATCGGGGAGTATCTGTAGTAATAAATTAATTATTGAAGATAGACAAAATGCTGGAGTATCTCTGGAGAGAAGGAATGGGTGACGTTTCGGGTCAAGACCCTTCTTCAGATTAATTATTGAGTTGAGAGGATTGTCATATCAAGAGAGGCCAAACAGGATGGGTCTGTATTCTTTAGAGGAATAGACAATAGGTGCAGGAGGAGGCCATTCGGCCCTTTGAGCCAGCACCGCGCTAAAGGGAGCATGATGGAATATTTATCAAAATGTTTTTACATAAGAGAGATTCTTTTAAGCCTTTGCCAAGCAAATCAATCGATCCATAGTTCAAAGGGAGTATAAGAAAATAACTGCAGATGCCGGTACAAATTGATTTATTCACAAAATGCTGGAGTAACTCAGCAGGTCAGGCAGCATCTCAGGAGAGAAGGAATGGGTGACGTTTCGGGTCGAGACCCTTCTTCAGACAAAGGGAGCGTGCATGAGGAAGGGGGAGACGGGTGGACCAATTGAAGATCTGAATGTACTAAACCAAGTATGATCTTAATTAAGTTTATTAAACAACAAAAGCAGTATCTTGGAATCCTGTATTTTAGCAATTTCAATACATTTATCAATTTCATCGTCAAAGTTTTATCCGTTAGCACAGCAGGTTTAGCAGTGCAAAAAAATCTTAAAATACCTTAAAATGGAGTAAAACTGCTGCGACTTCATGCATCCTGGAAATTTCATTTTTCCGCTGGGCATTTGTGAACTCCTGAATCAACTGTAATTCCAAGTCATGATATTTACCTGGTAATAACACAATCAGTGTCATACAGTAAGGAGACAGCTTCTTTGCTTCAACACATGCGATGATCAACTACACATTAATTTTTTTTAAATTCTGCTTACATTCCAATCAACTCATGCCCAGATTCTCCCATTGCCCTGCACTTTCTGTGGCCAAGTACCAATCAACCTGGACGTGGGAGGAAACCAAAGAACTTGGAGGAAAGCCACAGAGTCACAGGAAGATGATGCACACTCCACCCGAGGTCAGGATTGAACCCACATTGCTGGAGCTGAGCTCTAACAGCTGTGTCTCAGGGTTGTCAAAATGACTCAGACCATTTGTTGCATAATCACATGACAGGGGTGAAATGGGTGAGAGGCAACAATGGGGAAAATGTCAGCTGTTGGTGGCACCTGAGTTATTGGCAACATAAATCTTTCCACGTGTCATTTGTGAGAATTATCTGAAAATCATCAAATTAAGGTGTTACTCATACTCAAAATTTTAGGATAGAACCCTCAAGATCTATATGTAACTTAATTTTAAGTCGGCAATTTTTCTGTTACATTCAAAATATGAAACTCCCACCAACATAAGTGGAGCACAAAGAACTTTTGGAAATTTAATCAATTTTGCAGCTCCTGGGCATTCCCGACTTCACATAAGCCTGTCAGTGCAGCAGTTAACCATCAAAAGCTAACTGTCTGCAGAATGTTTTATGAAGACCATTAGAATATCAGCATCCAAACTGTTTTTGAAAATGTGGCTTTATGGGAGCTTTCCTGCTAATGTAATCTCACCGAATTAATAAGAACTCACTTGCGATTTTTGACTTCACCTCGGCAAATCTATGGAAACAAAAAAATAAATATCCTTGCAAATTACCTGCTGCCATATTTTAATGTTTATTGAATGTCAATTATGAGAACATTTTCAACAGTCTTTTGAACATTTTTTATGTATTGATAAACTTTAAGAATAAGCAGCAAATAGAATTTCACATGCTTAATCGGAATGTTTGAAACATGTCAAGCTCTCAATGGTTCAACAATCAAATCCTTTGAGAGCCCTGAAAGTTGCTTGCAAGGGACATGGAAGATAAAACAACAATTAACTTGTAAGGTTTTTCAGATAACTTGCTTTATTAGAGTTCAAATAATTTAGTCACTTACTGTTTAAGACACTGTTGAAAATTATAGACTATCTTGCTAATTTGAATGTTGACCTTACCTATCAAAAGGCAATTCTTGAGCAATGAGATGCAACTTCTGAATAATATCAGCTGCTTCCTTAATCTGTAACAATAACATTTATATTAAATTAATATGAATAACTGGCTCATTAAATTGAAAGTGCATTATGTTTGAAATGCAGAATAGAATAGTGAGAAAAAAATCTATTTTATCTAGAAATATAAGTTGAATATGCTGGAATCTTGAGCATAAAACAGTGCTGGAGGAACTCAGCCGGTCAGGCAGCATCTGTGGAAGAAATGGATAGGCTACGCTTCTGGTCGGAACCCTTCTTCAGACTAAGTTTCTCCAGTATTTTGTTTTTGCTCGAGCTATTTTATCTATTATACAACAGAAAAGATTTGAATAAAACCAAAAGCTTGGAAGATAACCTAAACATTTTGGTACAAAGCTAATGCAGAATCCTATTATTACTCTTCACACTGACCTGTTTAGTATTCCATAATCGTAACACCATCAAAACATACTATCATGTACCAATGTAGATTAATTATGCATATTTTGATGGTGCTAATGTACAACTGGGAGGCAGATTACTGAACCAATGTAGTTTGATGAATCATCAGCACTATATGGTTTCTCAATGCTGTACATCAGTCTTTATTTTTAAGATGATAATGGTCCTACATTATTTCAATCAACCAAGTGACTTCAAAATGCTGTTTTTGAAGTTTGCAAAGAACTATGACAAACATTCAATTTGAATAGTAATTGCTGTTGTTGTTAAATTAACCTCTTTTAAGTAGACTGCATCCACCTAAACTCTGTTACCTCTTGCCGATGCTCACCCCACTAATAGCCTTAAGCTTCTGAGCAAACAGAACCAATGAATATTCCCAGGAAGGATTACTAAAAAAAATCATAATCCAACTAAGTGTAACAAAACTCCTAATTGAATCATATGTTTGGGACAAGGTTTACACAGCTGAAACAACTCAAATTTTTGATAATTGATATGATCTCATTAGATTTTTAAGTTTAAGGATGGAGTGAAACACTTCCCAAATCCTAAGTAGGTAGAGTGATAAAGGCGGCATATGGTATGTTTGCCTTCATTGCTAGGGGCATTGGGTATATCAGTCAGGAATTCATGATGCAGCTCTCTTGGACTATGGTTAGGTCGCATTTGGAGTACTCCTTGCAGTTCTGGTTGGCCCATTGCAGAAGAGATGTGGAGGCTTTGAGAGGGTGCAGAGGGAGTTTACCAGAATGCTGCCTGGATCAGAGGGTTTCAGCTACAGGGAGATGTTTGATAGATTTGCACTGTTTCCTCTGGAACATCGCAGGTTGAGGAAACACGATAGAAGTATATAAAATTATGAGAAGCATAGATAGGATAGACAGTTAGAACCTTTTTCCAAGGTTGAAAATGTCCAACACTGAGAGGCATAGCTATAAGGTGAGAGTGGGAACGTTTAATGGAGATGTGCCGGGCAAGTGTTTTTTTTTTACACAGAGAGTGGCGAGTGCCTGGAACACATTGCCAGGGGTGGCGGTGGAGCCATATACGATAGTGCCACTTATGAGGCTTTTAGATAGGCACATAGAAGTGCATGAAATAGAGGGACATGAATCATGTACAGTCAGATGAGATCAATTTAACTTCGCACCATGTTCGACACAAACATTGTGGGCCGAAGGGCCCTTCACGTGCTGTAGTCTGTAGTTAAAGTGCAGCGGGTTCCAGCAAGAAAAATTGGGTGGGGAAGGGGTGGAGAGCATGTTCACCTGGGGGAAGTTAATGATGCACTAAAAGGTGATAAGGAATGTTGTAACAAGGACTGTAATTCGACAACAGGATATAAAGAGATCGCTGTTTGGGTGAAAAATTGAGTTAAATATGGTGACGTTCAAGGTCAAATGCTTCAGTAAGAATGAAAAGGCAGATTATCTAGAGAGCGAGAGTCTGTAAATAAGTGGACCTCAGGGGAACCAATAACCGACTGATCCTATTTTCTTGTCTTCTCAAGAGCTAAAATTCTTCACCCACCGACCCACCAAACAGCTCTTCCTGCCCTTTTCTTTCACCTTCTCAGCCACCATCTCACGTACATGCCTGTCTCCTAAATCCAACCCCGCCTCCATCCCGACTTGCCCCCATATGCCTGTCATTCTTTACCACTCCTCAGTCCCGCCCAGCCAGCCCCCACCCTTACCTCTACTCTATATAATGGCTATCTTCCCCCTTCCATTCTCAGTACTGATTTAGGACCTCAATCCGAACAGCCACAGATGCTTACGCCTTAGTCATTTCTGCTCAACCTGCTGAATTCCTCCAGCAACTTACTTTTTGCTCCAGATTCCAATATCTGCAGTCTCTATTAATTGATTGAAAGATACAGCATAGGAACGCCAACCATCGTTCACCTGTTTATACTAGTTCTATGTAAACCTATATGGGGAACTGGCACAGAATAGATAAAGCCACACGCCAGGAACAATTTACACGCCAGGGACAATTTAGAGGCAAATTAACAATCAAATCCGCACATCCTCGGGATGTGGGAAAAAGCTGGCGCACACGGAAGAAACCTACGCTGCAAAGAACATGCAAACTGTACACAAAGTCACAAAGTCAGGATTGAATCCAGATCTGTGGTGTTATGAGACTGCCGTTCTACCAGCTGTGCCACCCTCATATTCACCAAAATTCTTTACTTAATTAGCAAAATTGGAAAGTAAAATTAAAATATATTACCCTCATCACTTTCTGATATTTTTGTATTCAAATGCTTTATCAGAACATTGCAGGTTACCATTTTTAACACTTACATTTCTGAACAATAAAAATGTTACACTCTTTGTCGAGTTTGCATTCAAGGTGGTTCAAAGCCTGTGGAAAGACACAGTAACAGCTTGTAAGCAGCATTGCTTACTACCTTGAGCCACTTATCTTGCTGACAGGCATTACCTTTTCTGGATTAATAAAAATATCAGACTTCAACTCTCCATCCAGGAACTCATTAAAGTACTTCATCAGTTTTTGTGCTTCGACAGCCCGTTGCCTTGGAGTATTTACTCCCTCCAGTTGGTCTCCAAGGTGACAAACCTTTGTGGCGACATAGCTGATATGTTCATCCAGCTCCTGAAAATGTTGGAAAGCAATCTAGAGGCAAAAAGAACGAAGCATTCTCCAGTTACCACTGCAAAAAGTAGATGTACTAAATATCTCACCTTAATATTGAGATTCATTATTCAGTGAGAAAGAAATAGCTTTTTTTTTTTAAACAGCATAAACTGTATCATATTTCTCCATTTAAAAATAATAAAATATTCCATTCTATTATTTCTCCAGGGCTATTTTGGTTGACAGAGATTGCACCGCTGCAGTTTGTTGGTTAATAATTTCACGTTTTGAAGATTTTTTTTAACGTTTTTATCCCGACTTTATCCACTTATCCCTAAAACGTACAAGTACATTAAAAAGTGTATTTTGTGACCTTGCCACTTAGTGTTTTTCCCCCAAAGTCTTTCAACATGAAGACCGATGGCAAATGCAGGAAGTTAGATAATAGCCAGTAATAAGGAGGTGGATGATAATTGCCATTTTAAAGTACTGTAACAAATCCTCTTCTCTCGCTGCAAAACATTTTCTATCTCCATTCACCTGAAGGTTCATTGCACATAAATGGGAAGATGACAGACATACATCTGTTCTCATTTATATTTCATGGACAAATTTACGATTTCACACGGTCCACATCTGAAACGTGGAACTCTTTACTAAAGAGAAAAAAAACATTGCGACAGGTACTGCTTTTAGGAGCAACATGCTAGTTGGATAGTCTGCAGCCACTATAATGTCTTGTGCCTCTTACCTTCTTCCACAGTCCACATCTAGATGATGAAGAATGGAAATAAATGAGTGGAAATCATCTTTTTACAGCTGTTTAAGCATTGAGCCACAAGGAGCCCCAAGACTTTAGACAAGTCATTTCCCCAACTGGTTTATGCATCAGATAACTGGTCCAAAACGCCGCAGCGAGACTTCTGACGGGTACCCGTAAAAGGGACCACATCACGCCGATTCTGGCCTCTCTCCACTGGCTCCCTCTACGGTACAGAATCAACTTCAAGCTCCTCCTATTCACATATAAAGCCCTAAATGGACATTCCCCCCCCTACATCAAAAATCTTCTAACCCACCTCTCTAACTCCAGGTCCCTCAGGTCGGCCGACTTGGGGCTACTCACTATCCCGCGGTCTAGGCTTAAGCTCAGGGGTGACCGCGCTTTTGCGGTTGCAGCTCCTAGACTGTGGAACAGCATCCCTCTCCCCATCAGAACTGCCCCCTCCATCGACTCCTTTAAGTCCAGGCTCAAAACCTATTTCTACTCCCTAACGTTTGAGGCTCATTGAGGAGGCGCTGTGAACTGTTTTGTATGTGCTGTTATGTTTGCGTGCTACTGTATGTTTCATTTTTTCCTTAGTACCTAATCAGATGTACAGCACTTTGGTCAACGTGGGTTGTTTTTAAATGTGCTATACAAATAAAATTGACTTGACTTGACCTTCCATTACAGAAAAAAATGGAAATAGAATATCAGGCAGCATCTGCGGAGTGAGAGAGCGGAAGATTTTCAGCGTCTGAAGATTTTTGCTTTTTGGTTTGAGCTGGAAACTTTGAGAAGGCAATTTCCTGTATCTACCTCGTCAGCTTTACAAGAATCACAGTAACATGTTAAATGTTCTCTGAAAATTGCCTCACAAGTCACAAGTTGCATCAACCCTCCACAAGAATAAAACGAGGAGGAATACCCGACATTTACTCTGACATCAGATTTGGGTCAACAAAAGCTCAGAGCACAGTTGATCACACAAAGTCTTTACAAAGATCTTAGGTAATTACACCACAGACTTGTCAAGAAATAATATGCTGGAGTCTTACTCACAGAATTCTACCTTTCAGCCAATGTTCCACACTTTTCTACCACAATATCCTGTCCCACAGAGAGAAATGAATGACGGAACAATGTTATACAATGGTCTAAATATTAACTTCAGGTCTCTTGAGATTAGATCAAACAGGTCGGAAAACATCTTATTGATAACCATATGCTCTTCTCCCTCAATGGATGAACTAGTACTTCCCCATATTAAACATCGCTTAAATCACAGCAAGGAAAGCTCCTCAAAATAAAGAAGCAGCTTAATAAATAAACTATCCATAACACTCACATAGTTTTAATCATTATCCTTGGAAATTATAGATTGTATGTCTTGTCAAGATTTCCCTTCCATTCAAAAACAACAAATTATGAAACCTGAAGGTGAATTTTCTTAAATCAGAACATCGAGGTTTTGGTGATCTATTAAGCTGCAAATTGTTTTAAGCAACAACTAGTCAACAACTTTACGATTTAAAATTATTTCATGCATCTATATAACGTGTACATGTCTGAAAGTCTGCTGCTTCATTTGTAGAGAAAACTTTGCTGGTAAATCTTTACATTTTAAAAGGCAACTCACCACTTTCAGTAGGAAAATAACTGCAGATGCTGGTACAAATCGAAGGTATCACGAAATGCTGGAGTAACTCAGCGGGTCAGGCATCATCTCTGGAGAGAAGGAATGGGTGATGTTTCGGGTCGAGACCCTTCTTCAAACTGATGTCGGGGGGGCGGGACAAAGAAAGGATATAGGTGGAGACAGGAAGACAGTGGGAGAACTGGGAAGGGGGAGGGGAAGATAGGGACAGAGGAGCTATCTAAAGTTAGAGAAGTCAATGTTCATATCGCTGGGCTGCAAGCTGCCCAAGCGAAATATGAGGTGCTGTTCCTCCAATTTGCAGTGGGCTTCACTGTGGCACTGGAGGAGGCCCATGACAGAAAGGTCAGACTGGGAGTGGGAGTTGAAGTGCTGAGCCACCGGGAGATCAGGTTGGTTAAGGCGGACTGAGCGAAGGTGTTGAGCGAAACGATCGCCGAGCCTGCGTTTGGTCTCGTCGATGTAGAGAAGTTGAAATCTGGAACAGCGGATACAATAGATGAGGTTGGAGGAGGTGCAGGTGAACCTCTGCCTCACCTGGAAAGAATGTTTGGGTCCTTGGATGAAGTCGAGGGGGAGATAAAGGGACAAGTGTTGCATCTCCTGCAGTTGCAGGGGAAAGTGCCTGGGGAGGGGGTGATTTGAGGAGGAAGGGAGGAGTGGACCAGGGAGTTACGGAGGGAACGGTCTCTGCAGAAAGCAGAAAGGGGAGGAGATGGGAAGATACCAGCACTTTCAGTGGTAGAAAACTTATTTTAGAGATACAGCATGGAAACAGGCCCTTCGGCCCTCCAAGTCCACATGGACCATGACCACCTGTTCACACTAGTGTAGATTATTATTGCCACATGTACTGAGGTACTGTAAAAAGCTTTTGTTGCATTCTATCCGGTCAAAGACTATATATGATTAGAAACATAGAAAATAGGTGCAGGAGTAGGCCATTCGGCCCTTCGAGCCTGCACCGCCATTCAATATGATCATGGCTGATCATCCAACTGAGTATCCCGTACCTGCCTTCTCTCCATACCCCCTGATCCCTTCAGCCACAAGGGCCACATCTAACTCCCTCTTAAATATAGCCAATGAACTGGCCTCAACTACCTTCTGTGGCAGAGAATTCCACAGATTCACCACTCTGTGTGAAAAAAAAACGTTCTCATCTCGGTCCTAAAAGACTTCCCCCTTATCCTTAAACTGTGACCCCTTGTTCTGGACTTCCACAACGTCGGGAACAATCTTCCTGCATCTAGCCTGTCCAACCCCTTAAGAATTTTGTAAGTTTCTATAAGATCCCCCCTCAATCTTCTAAATTCCAGCGAGTATAAGCCGAGTCTATCCAGTCTTTCTTCATATGAAAGTCCTGCCATCCCAGGAATCAATCTGATGAACCTTCTCTGTACTCCCTCTATGGCAAGAATGTCTTTCCTCAGATTAGGAGACCAAAACTGTACGCAATACTTCAGGTGTGGTCTCACCAATGCCCTGTACAACTGCTGCAGAACCTCCCTGCTCCTATACTCAAATCAAGTTACAATCAAGCCGTCCATAACTTACAGATAAAGGATAAAGGTAACATTTAATAAGTTCAAAAGTGATAGGAAAGGAATTAGTCCATGAGGCCCATCGTCTACTCCGCCATTCAATCATGGCTGATCTATCTCTCCCTCCTAACCCCATTCTCCTGCTTTCTCCCCATAACCCGATACACATACTAATCAGGAATCTACCTATGTCCACCTTAAATATAGCCACTGACTTGGCCTCCACAACCTTCTGTGGTGAAGAATTCCACAGATTCACCACCATCTGACCAAATAAATTCCTCCTTATCTCTTTCCGAAAATAACGTTCTTTAATTCTGAGGGTGTGCCTTCTAATCCTAGACTCTCCCACTGGTGAAAACATCCTCTCCATAACATGCTATCCAGCCCTTTCACTATTCAGTACATTTCAATGAGGTCCCCCATTATCCTTCTAAACTCCAGCGAGTACAGGCCCAGTGCCATCAAATGTTCATCATATGCTAACCCACTTATTCATGGGATCATTCTTGTAAATAAGGGGAAAACAACGGGAACGGGACAAGGGGCAGGCGACCTGTCGGTAGAGAGAGCTCCGTACAGCCCCTGTCCCACTCGATGCCTACATTGAGTATAATGTTTTGGGGGGTGGGGGTGGAGAGGAAAACGGGACAAGGGACAGGTACACTATTGGGGTGACGTAGAGGGAACACCATACTGCCCTGTCCCCTACTCTCCCCTCTCCCGTCCCTACCCATTCCCAACCCCTCACCTCCTCTCCTGTCCCTTCCCATTCCCCTCTCCCATCCCTTCCCTCTCGTCCCATCCACTCCTCCTTTTCTCACTCCTCGTCCCATCTCCTCCTGTCCTGTCCCATCCCCTCCTCTCCAGTCTCTCCTCTCCATGTCCTCCCTTCGCGTCCCATCCTGTCCCCTCTCCTCCAGCCCCACCCCGACCTTTCCCTTCCCACCCCTCCTGCATCATCCTTTCATCTCCTGGACCGTCCCCTCCCCTCTCCTCACTTCCTGTACTGCCCCTGATGCCTGCACTACCCCCCAAAGTGCCATCAGATTACCAAAGATGTGCGATCATTCTCCTTGGCCTGCCCGACCTTCGATCTCTGAACCCCCCCCTCTCCCTCCCTCCCGAATGTTCGTGCCCGGCATGTGAGGAGGTGCCCCTCCTCTGGACGACCCCTTCCTTCTGTCGCCGGGCACAAGGGCACAACACCCTCACTGTGGGTCCGGCCTTACAGCGGGAGCGATGGTCTCCTGCACAACCGCCAAGATTACGGACCCTTCACTGCCCAGATCAAAGGTCGGGATCGATGGCCGCAAGGTCACACTCGCCTTTAACTCATCATGTGGCTTCCTCCTGTCCTCCCTCTCCCCTCAAAACCCCCCCGCCATCCTCGCTCCCCTCGCCACTCAAAAAGACAGAGGGACGATTCCATGTTGCAGCTCTCCGCAGACCCATTGGGAGTGCACGATGGCGGATCGGAATCTGTCTCCCTCTCCCCTTCCTCTCTCCCGTTCTCCCTCCCTTTCACGCCCTCCTCCCTTTGTCCCTCACCCAATCACACCCCTCCTCTTTGCACTCCCAAACTCCCCCCCCCCCCAGGAGGGGAATTGACGAGGGGAGGGGGAGGTGAGGGGAGGGGTAGTGAGGGGAGGGGGAGTGAGGGGAGGGGGAGTGAGGGGAGGGGGAGTGAGGGGAGGGGGAGTGAGGGGAGGGGGAGTGAGGGGAGGGGGAGTGAGGGGAGGGGGAGTGAGGGGAGGGGGAGTGAGGGGAGGGGGAGTGAGGGGAGGGGGAGTGAGGGGAGGGGGAGTGAGGGGAGGGGGAGTGAGGGGAGGGGAGGGGGAGTGAGGGGAGGTGGAGTGAGGGGAGGTGGAGTGAGGGGAGGGGAAGTGAGGGGAGGTGGAGTGAGGGGAGGGGAAGTGAGGGGAGGGGAAGTGAGGGGAGGGGAAGTGAGGGGAGGGGAAGTGAGAAGGGAAGTGAGGGGAGGGGGAAGGGAAGTGAGGGGAGGGGAAGGGAAGTGAGGGGAGGGGGAAGGGAAGTGAGGGGTGAGGGGAGGGGAAGTCAGGGGAGGGGGAAGGGAAGTGAGGGGAGGGGAAGGGAAGTGAGGGGAGGGGAAGGGAAGTGAGGGGAGGGGGAAGGGAAGTGAGGGGAGGGGGAAGGGAAGTGAGGGGAGGGGGAAGGGAAGTGAGGGGAGGGGGAGGGCAAGTGAGAGGGGAAGTGAGGGGAGTGGGAGGGAGAGGGGAGTGGGAGGGCGAGGGGAGTGCGAGGGGAGGCGATGCGGAGTGGAAATGGAGGGGAGTGGAGGGGGAAGGGAAGTGAGGGGAATGGAAATGGAGGGGAGTGGAAATGGAGGGGAAAGGAATTTGAGGGGGAAGGGGACGGAAAGGGAGGGGGAACCTCACCTTTCATCAGTAGGTTAAGGGTCTGCTCCTGGAGAGAGCCGTCAATGTATTTAAAGTGATATAAGACTCCGTTAATGCAAGCTGAACTCCAATAAAGTTTGATTAAAGATAGTTCAACGGTCTCCTATGAAGGAGATGGGGGGGGGGGGGTCAGGACCGCACTTTGACTGGTGAGAGGACCGTTCAGCTGTCTGATCACATCTGGGAAAGAACTGTCCCTGAATCTCGAGGCACCTGTCTTTATCGCTTGCCTGTTGAGAGAGAGGGGAGAAGAGGGAGTGGCAGGGGTGAGGTTGGTCCTTGAAGAACCTCTGGAATCTAATCCTGCATTCCAAATAATGTGCTGCTTCACTTCCTGAAGTCAATCACAATCTCCTTTGTTTTGCTGACATTGAGAGAGAGGTTGTTGTCTGTTTTATCATTTATGAAATACCCCCCAGCAATGTTATCTGAAGCCTAGTCAAGTACTGCTTGCACAATGTCAAATTTTGACCTTACTATCGACTCTCTCCTTCCCTGCAGGGTACTTAATTTGTCAGGATGCTTGCCCTTTCTCTCATATCTTGCCCAAACCCAGGCTGATAAATCACAATAGTGCAAATGACATGTTACAAAGACTAAAATTACTGGATTCGATGTCACCACAAACTCTTGTCATTAACTCCATCTTTCCATAAAAATGGTTCAAGACAAAGTAGTCAATTTGCAATATCTATACCCATATTTTTGAGCATTTAACTTAACCTAAAAAAAAATAACATTTGCATCAATGTTCGCTTATGTTTAGAGATACAACATGAAAGTTTACACTAGTTCTGTTTTCTTATTTTCTCATCCACTCCCTACACACTCCAGGGACAATTTACAGAAACCAATTAATCTACAAACCGCGCGTCTTTTGGACGCGAGATTAAACCCGAGCACACGGGCACAAGGAGAAAGTGCAAACTCCACAAGCACAGCACTTGAGGTCAGGATCAAACCTGGGTTACCAGCACGGTGAGGCAGCACAGCTGCGCCACTATGCCACCAAAAGTCATGAAGTTACCCTGGCCTGTTTTACTGCATTACAGGTTGAACAGTGATTTTCCAGCACCCTCTATTTCAGAGGCTTTCTGGATCATCCATTTTTCCAGACCAACAGAGGTCGTGTGATAATAAAACAACAATACAACCTTGGCCCGCTAATGACACCCCTCCCATGGCTCTAAAGCACCATGCAGTGCCAGGAACTTAAAAAAACCAAAAGTAATATGTAAACTGAATGTGAATGGAATGACCTGCCTTCCCATCCCCGGCTCTCACCATCTCCCCAGCCATTTAGAGCTCCAGCTTCCTACCCCACACCGTACTCAAAATGCGCATCAGCAAGCCTCTCTCACCTGATGCTGTCTCTTGCTGTTGGCGGTGGCTTTACCCGCTTCCCGCTCGACCACTGCCGCCTGCTTCTCCCATCGCTCAGTTCAGTTGGCATCTTTCGCACCCCCCTCCTCCACCCCCTCTTCCCGCAGAGTTGCTGACATACTCCACCTTATAAGGTGGAAGGGAGCCGCACAGTAACCGCGTAAAACAGTAGTTTTAAAGTGAAACAACACAAAGTGTTGGAGTAACTCAGCTGACTGAATTACTCCAGCACTTTGTGTCCTTTTGTCTATTAACCATCATCTGCAGTCATCGGCAATAACAGACACCACTCCCACTGCTATGGTCCATTATAGCGAGAGTTTACTGTAAATGGACCATAGCTTGGCTACATGTTGAGCATGACATTGTGGGCCAAAGACCACATTACTGTTCTGTACAGTTCTATGTATTGACCTGATTGCTCTTCTGTAATTCCTGAACCTTCTTAGCAAACTCTTTTGCTTCTTTCTGGCACTGTTGTTCCAGTTTCTCCACCCTCCTTTGGATGCGTTCATCCAGCATCTTCAGTTCCTCAATGTGGTCCACAAATTCTTCCAAAAGCCTGTGGTATAAGATTATGTTGATTCAACATTTTTCATCAGAGGTTTACATAAAACAAAGTAAGGCTTTCTGTAAAAACTCATTGTTTCTAATATGTACCAATACCATTACATCATTTGGTTTCCCACATGACTACCTGCATTTTTTTCCCTTACTATTTTATATGCAAAATGCAAATCATTAAATGGTTCAAATAATTTCTGAAAAATTTAAGATTTCCCAAGAACCTGAGGGGCAATATGCAATGAGCTGCAAGAGACAGTGGTTGAGGCTTGTACAATAAAAACACTGAAGCTCAATTAGCAAGACATTTAATAATTTTAACAAATTGTCTGCCAGTTCAGTTGTTTAGGTTGTAGAATTTTATCCGTGTCAGTGGCCCAGAACACCAATGTCTCACACTTGGAATGCTAAACTAAAAGACCTGTTAAAATCCTACACCTTTTTGGATCAAAGGCTTCTGCTCCACCTCTGGAACCTCCACCTGGTGTCCTCCACGCTAGGCGCTCAATGTATTCATCAACATCAAAGGGTTCCTGAGAACAAAATAAACATCTGTATTACAACAGCCAGCAGAGATGCACACTTGAATTGACAAACATTGATAGTCCACTGTTACAAAGTCTGGCACAATTAAGATATATTAACAGGCATGCCCAACAAGCCCAAGGAAAATAAAAAGGATTTTTTCAATTTGAGGACTGATACATTATCTAAAAAAATAGATAAAATAAATTGATTTATGTTGCATTGATACAAAAATATATATCCGTAAGGATCATCTGGGCATAATTTGCAATCTCCGAGCACTTTAAAACATTGTAAACCCACCAAGGCACCTCCCAAATTATGACAACAAAAACTGAAAATTAGAATGATCCTAGTTGTTTGTCCTTCGCTATTACAAACAAAATAATTTACTGAATGAGGCTAATTGCTCAGTTCTTATGAATGTATGGAGAGAGAGGTTAACAAATATGTGCAGCATCCAATTATTTTCAGCAGAATTGTTAAATATACAGAAAATTTATTAATAATGTAAAGAATAATTGGTCAGAAACAATGATGCCATTTTTAGGTGACACACTTTGATCCTGTATCATTGTAAGTGAATCAATGCCAGCAGACTATTAGCACAAATCTAAGAAAGTTAAGTCAGCTATTCTAGTAAGTGTGGTACAGGTGCAAATAGGATCCTGATCATTATTTCAATACAAAATATGCAAAAGTGTCTTGTGATTTAAAAAAAAAGACGCATTCCGTACATCAAATTTTATGTTTATAAATTTCAAACAATTTCAAAAGACAGTTTGAATGAACTTTACATGCGACTATCCAAGACACAGCTAAACCCAGCCTTCCTTTTCTTTTTTGATAATTATAAAGGACTTATTCCTATTTCTATTCAAATTTGCTAATTCTGCCCATCTATCCAACGTCAATGTTGCAGCAATAGTTAATGTATGCAATGCAGTTTATGTACAAACAGATTACATATGTGGCAGTTAGTCTGGCTAACTTGATTATCCTGTATCTGTACATTGTGGACAACTTGATTGTAATATAGTACGTCTTTCTGCTGACTGGATTGCACACAACAATAAAGCTTTTCACTGTACTTCAGTACACATGACAATAAACTAAACTAATTCTGAGGTAGACACAAAATGGTGGCGTAACTCAGCGGGTCAGGCAGCATCTCTGGAGAGAAGGAATGGGTGATGTTTTGGGTCGAGAACCTTCTTCAGACTGATGAAGAAGGGTCTCGACCCAAAACGTCACCCGTTCCTTCTCTCCAGAGATGCTGGCTGACCCGCTGAGTTACTCCAGCATTTTGTGTCAACCTTCGATTTAAACCAGCACCTGTAGTTTTCTTTCCTAAACTAATTCTGAGAATCATCTCATCCAACCCGAGTTCATTTTACCAGCTTGAATGCGAGTAATTTGGAGAAATAATAAAGGACTTAAATGGAATTGTGCCAGTGAAATTTGTTTTGGGCAAGGCAAACAGAAGTCAAATCTTCCTATTACAGTATGGAACAGGGAGCAGTGGAGAATGGTTATGTTACTAAAGCAGTAATCCAGGGACACATTGAAATTCCTTTTGGGCAGATGGGATAATTACGAATTATTTGAATGTGTAAAACAAAATGACAACCAATAATTGTCATCACAAAGCTACTGGTTTGCTTTAAAAAACACTGATGCTCCAGGGAGCCTGTGCTCTCTGTGATTCCATGCCTCAGAACTGGCCAACCAGCTATTCAGTTCAAGGAGAATTAAATGCTGACCTGGCCGATAAAGTCCAAATTCACAAGACAGCATTTATTATCAAGCTTTATCCTGAGAAGTAGATGAACAGCCACATTCTTAAACCATTGCAGTCGTTTGCTTGCTGCTGAAATAACTTGGAGTCATTTTAAAATTATAACTTTACCTACATGTTGAATTGCCACTGGTGAATTGATGCAATAGATCTTAACATTAAATCAGACTGATAAACCTCAAAAGGAGATTAGTGGGTCTATTTTGCCCCCATTGACTTCTTGAAAGAGCTATCCATTGGTCCCACTGCCCTGCTCGTTCCCTATAGCCCAGTAAATTTGCCCTTGATTAAATTGTGTTTCAAAAATGACAGAAACCACATACTCATTAGATTCTCCTGACCACATTTCCAAAAGTAGTTTCCACCTAATCAACTCCCCCCCTCCAACTAGGTACAAAGGTTGGCCATGGCTAATTCTTTTTGAATTTCCCTAACCAAAGATAAATACACAATCTGCACCAAATGTATCCCCAATGGCTTCTAAAATTAGAAAATCACTTCATGAACCTTCACAAGACATGACTCCACTTGTTGAAAGTCAAAATGTACCACGATGACACTCAAAGAAAATGCAACACCCTGATTTCATGAGTACTTTGCACTGTTACTACTGATCTTATTCACTACCGACAATAGCAAATCTCTGCTCCAGGTGATAAAAAATGAAAGATTGTTACTGTAGACTAGAGTGGTCACATTACAAATATTTAAGTCAATTTTATAGATCTACATGGCATTTTTAAAACCACATATGGCCTGCTCAGCATAATTACTTTAAGGTTTACAACCTATATTTAAGGATCTAAATGAAATTCAAAAAACATACATCATTAAATAAAAGTTAGCATTCTTGCCAATCTGGATGCACGCGCTGCTGACATGCAATTGTATTGGATAATTATGAAAAATCAAAAATTTAAAATTGTTTGCAAAATCGTAATGCTTCTTGTTTTGATTAAATATCACCATCTCTGGCAATGCCTTTGTTAATTGCTCATCATGAGCAGTTGATGAAATTGTTTCCTGAAAGTGCAGTCAAAGTGGTACTCCCAAAAAGCTTGGTATTTCTTCGTTACACGCAAGTGACTTCCTAGATCATTTCAGAAGACAGCAATGCACCTTCATGTATGAATTAATTATAGGCCTAACATTGGGTGGATCTCAATGATCAACAGTAATTTCAGTGACACCATTGCTGACTTATGTTAGACATTTAATAATAATAACCTCTCCTGATTATTAGTCCTGGCTTCTGGTTCATTGATCTAATTATTCAATTGTGTTAGCACACCCCTTAATCATTACAAATACATTAAATAGCAAGGTTTCATTTTTTGGTCAAATAGTAAGTCATAATGAACCTGCAGTAATGAGCACATTACAATAAACAAAAGCGGATTCAAAGATCGTCCCCAACAATGAGATGTATTGAATACAACTAGCTTGGCAGTCAATGTGCAACTTTAGCAGACTGTTTCAGCTCAAAAGCTAGCAGGTTTAGCTAAAAATCATTTACCTTTACCAAATGTGCAGCAGCTAAAAATCAAGCCCTATTTCTACATGAATGAAAGGGAAAAGGTTGTCCTTTATTCAACTTGAACTGCAGGTCAGGATCAGGTCAATGGTCCAGAATTTCCAATTAGAAATTCTGTTTGCCTTTGAGTAATTACCGTTATAATTAAGGAAATTTGGCCGCATATTCTGGTGTATTTATATGCAGACTTAAACACAAAAATTCCTTTCAGTTCTGCTTTGCTTCTGCACAAGGTGCACTTAAGCATAAAAAGCAGCAATTATTGAACTGACAAGAGCTTCGGTAGTTCCTTTTATATATTACAAAAGCTTGTTCCTGCTGCACGTTTCACACAAACCTTAAAGGCAGAAATAGTACAGTTACTGCTCTTGGACTAAGAATTCACTTGCACACTCAACTTATCACTACCACAGATAATATCAAAACTGTATATTGCTAAATAAATATTTCAGAACATTTCTGCCATGTCATCTTCTGGCAGTGTATAGTCCAATCTTGACTTGTGACTGTAACTAGTTTATTGTAAAAATGTCCTTCACGATAGTATCAGTGTTTCCTGGAAATTTTTCAGCAACAATAAGGTGAAAATTATATTTGGCAGATCTGTGAAATGCTCCAGAGATCAGTGATCTCCCCACTACCCATACAACCTGGGGGAAATGACATGAGGAACACCTGCGAAAGGTCAAAATAATAATGCCTAATTAAAAGCGAGAAGCTCAAAGGCAATGATAACCTTGCACTAGATCAGTTAGAGACAAACAAATTAGACAGATCACTGAATGACTTGGCAGGACAAACAAAAATATTGGAAATAGGTCAGGTTAGGCAATATTTTTCATGAGAGGTACAGAGGTTCATCAAATATGGGCAAGCAGCCTGATTATAGAACATTTGAAAATTAATGACCAACAATATGTACCCTGCCCATGTCAATCACAGGACAATTTGCTTTTCAAATCTGAAAAGAACATCAACAATATTGCCAGCACATTCGCTCTACAAGACTGATCCTCACAGCATGAATTCTATATAAACTACTGTTTCCAAATCCATAACACGATATGCAAAAAGGAGCATCAACTCTAAATTCATCCACTCTGTCCCTTTCAGTCCATCTATTCCCAAAAGCACCATCCACACCATTGTAATCTAGATTTAGGCACATCGATAGTTTCCTCTGCAGCCTTGCATCTTCTAATATTTTAACTATAGACGATCCAAACAAAGTATGTTGCTTCTTCCATGCCCAAAGACGTTCTGGTAGATCATCACTGCTGTGATGATGAAACATAGAATAGCACAGCAAAGGCACAGGCCCTTCAACCCACAAAGTCTGTGCCAAACAGACTGCAGAGTTAAACTTATCTCATCTGCCTACACATGATCCATATCCTGTCTATTCTCTACATATGCATGTGCCAATTTAAAATCCTCTTCAATCCCACTCCTATCTATATCTGCCCCCACCACCATTCCTAGCAGTGTAATCAAGCCCCCACCATGTAAAAAAACATGCCCCACACATCTCCTTTTAAACTTTACCTCTCTCATCCAGAAGCTATGCCCTATAGTATTTGATATTTCCATCCTGGGAAAAAGGTTCTGATGGTCCGTCCTATATACGACTCTCATAATTTATTTTCTTCTATCAGCCTCAATACTCCAGAGGAAACAATCTAAATATGTCCAATTTCTCCTTGTAGCTCCAATCCAGGCATCATTTTGTTAAATCTCTTCTGTACCATCTCTAAAGCCTCCATTCTTCCTGTAATGGGGCAATGAATCCCCCAATGTTTCATCCTGAAGTTGTCACTCATGTGGAGTGCTGCAGTTCTCCAAATCTAATAATCAACTCACCCCTCCCCATAACCCCAAATCTATTTGTTTGAAAAGGCTCCATTTTCCCAGCTGTGCTTTCAAAAACACATTGGCCCCAACTCTAGAAATCCTATCAAAGCCCACCTTGCTCATATTAAAAGTTACCCTTTCACCATTCTTATTAGAACACTCCTTTATTTAACCATAGAACCTATTTATTTAAAGGCAACTTTTGAGTGGGTTGAGACATTTATCCATCTTAAAACAGTGCATCACTGATGCTAAGTTTCATGTTAAAGGTAAGAAAAAAGGAACAGAAAGAATTGAAAATTTACAGCTTTCATTGGAATGAAAGCAAACATGCGAGGATTTTTCATTATTTGGTAAATCACAAGAGATTTCTATTTCTATAAGATATGCTGAAGTACAATAGCTATTTAGAGGTAAAATTAATTGGATCACTCCAGGGACACACATCAATGCTGAGAACTATACACTCTCTATCATTCTCTTCATTCTACCTTTAGTATGTCTTTGGCTTGATTGCATTCATGTAGAGTATCTGATTTGATGGGGTAGCATGCAAACAAAAGCTTTTCATTGTACCTCAGTACACCTAAACTGAGTCAATTGGCACGATGGACCAAATAGCATCCTATGCATTTATTTCTATATGGGTAACAATAAATTTTATCAATCCACAGTCCTTTAGACTGCAATTAGTCTTTAAAAACAACTTTAACTCTGCTCAAGACAGGATTTTTTTGCAATCACTCCTTTGCAATCCAAATGATTTTGTTGAATTAATCTTAACATACTGTGGATCATGGTTAGTTCGCAGTTCTACTGAAAGGATAGCCATCCAAAATGTTGACTGCTTCTTTCTCAGTTGATATTGTATTGTTCTGGTCTTTATACAAAAAAAAATTCAGTAGCCCCAAAATTCCATTGTGACTGATCACGTCATTTATAACTCTCTTCCAGCATTGGTGTTTAACAACTAAGGCTGTCTGTTCAAAATATTTATGGTCTTTATTGCGGAGATTTCCAGCGACCCTACTATTTCATTGTTATGTGATTAATCATTTATAATGTACCCCGGCATTGATGTTTGGTCTTTACTAGATTACCAGCAACCCAAATATTTCATCATTGTTTGATTAATCACTTCGTTTATAGCTCACTCCAGTACTGATGTTTAATGACTGCCAGACCTCTCCGTGCCCCCTGTACTAGCGTAGTCACCATTCCCGTTTACCCACAGCCCCGGCCCCGAGCGACATCCACTGGGCGAGACCCGAACCGTAGGCGGCCCCACCTCGAACAGCTCTGCCGTGGTAGCCATGACTCCACAGTTGCTCCTTGTCCGTCCACCGAGCCGCCTACATAATGAAGTAATCCTGGAACGGCCTGCAAGAGACGCTGCCAACTCCCGAAAGGGGAAGCCAGAGACTCTGGGTCGGCCACTGACGATTCCCCCTCAGCAACCACGCCGCCGCCACCCCTCCATCTTCCCGCTTCACCGGAAGTCACTGAAGCCGTGCCGGGCGGGGGGCACGGCAGAGAGCGCATGCGCACACCGAGGCCGCGGGGCAACGTCGCGCGTGCGCACACCGAGGCCGCGGAACGACAGCGCGCCTGCGCGCCCTTTGATCCGCCGCCCCAGCGTGAGGGGTTTCACCAACCAGCGCTTGGTCGCCGCTCCTCGCCTTTTACCCGCACGTCCTCCATCTGTTCTCACAACAACTGAGTTTGAGGAAAAGAAATGAGTGTCCGAGCATTTTGGCTGTTGGGGCTGGAGAGGGGAGAAGCGCCAACTGTCAAGTTCTCCAGGTAATGACACACTGTAGCACAAAAACAGTGAAGGGACCCGACCAGAAATGCCACCGATACATGTTCTGCTGAGATGCTGCCGGTCCTGCTGAGTTTTTCCAGTACTTTGTATCCTTTCGTGTACTAACCAGCATCTGCAGTTCACTGTTTTTATAGGAACAGGCCCGTTGGCCTATAATGTATATGCCGAACATGATGCCAAGATGAACTGATCTCCCTGCCCATGATCCATATCCCCCCCTAGCGCCAAACAGCACAGCCGTTTGAATTTGATGGTAGGAATAGAAAATAGGAACTGGCGGAGTGCAGAATTTTCTTCCTACAACTGACTAAAAAGCAGGCAACTCGCATTGATACAGAATGATTTAAATGTTGACTTTCTTGGATGTTAAGGATATAGAGAGGACGTATGATACACGCAGGTGAATTCAATTATACAATGCTGAAAAGGGAAGTAAAAGGGGAAATAAGACCCAAACAGAATGTGAGAATGGCAATTAACGTAAAAGGGAAACAAAAGTCGCGTGTGGTTTCCCTTGGATTAGCTCTTCCGCACCAGCTAACATGCAGACTGGACAGAGCAAGTTCTTGATCCGAAAGGCCAAGATGATTAGAGTGATTAGGGGGTGGAAACAGGCCCCTTGGCCCAACATACCCACACTGTCCCAGCATGTCCCAGCTACACTAATCCCACCTGCCTGCCTGTCCAAATCCCTCCAAACCTGTCCTATCCATGTGCTTGTAAAACTGTTTCTTAAACGTTGGGATAGTCACAACCTCAAATGCCTCTGCCAGCTTGTTCCATACACCCACCACCCTTTGTGTGAAAAATGTACTCCTCAGATTCCTATTAAATCTTTTCCCCTTCACCCTAAACTTATGTCCTCTGGTCCTCAATCCACCTTCTCTGGGCAAGAGACATCTACCCGATCTGTTCCTCTCATTATGTTATACGCCTCTACAAGATCATCCTGCATCCTCTTGGACTCCAGGGAATAGAGTCCCAGCCTACTCAACCTCTCCCTATATCTCAGATCCTCAAGTCCTGGCAATATCCTCGTAATTCCAGAACCAGGGGCCACAGTCATCCAGAACCAGGGGCTACAGAGTTGTGAATTTGTGGAATTCTCTGCCGCAAAGGGCAGTGGAAGCCAAATCACTGGATGGATTTAAGAGTTAGATAGAGCTCTAGGGGCTAGTGGAATCAAAGGATATGGGGAGAAGGCAGGCACGGGTTATTGATTGGGGATGATCAGCCATGATCATAATGAATGGCGATGCTGGCTCGAAGGGCCGAATGGCCTCCTGTACCTATTTTCTATGTTTTCTATGTAAATGTTATCTGTACCTTTCCAGTTTGACAACATCTTTCCTATAACATTGTTCCCAGAACTGAACACAATACTCCAAATGCGGTCTCACCGATGTCAAATACAACTGTAACATGACCTCCTAACTTCTTTACTCTGACTGATGAAGGCCAATGTGCCAAAAGCCTTTTTGACCACCTGATCTGCCTGCAACTCGACCTTCAAGGAACTATGCATCTGCACTCCTTGATTCCTCTGCTCTACAACACCCCCCAGAGCCCTGCCATGTACTGTGTAGTTCCTGCCCATGTTAGACGTCCCAAATTGCAACACCTCACATTTTTCTGTGTTAAATTCCATCAACCATTCCTCAGCCCACATGGCCAATCGATCAAGATCCTTCTGCAATTTTTCACAACCATCTTCACTATCTGCAAAACCACCCACTTTTGTATCATCAACAAACTTGCTAATCTTGCTATGTATGTTCTCATCCAAATCATTGATATAGATGACGCCCTGGAAATCGTAAATGCATTGGTGATCATTTTCGAGAGACTGGATTAGTTCCTGTGGACTGGAGGGTAGCTAATATAACCCCACTTTTTAAGAAAGGAGGGAGAGAGAAAACAGGGAATTATAGACCAGTGAGCCTGACATCGGTAGTGGGGAAGATGCTTCAGTTGATTATTGAAGATGTAGTAGCAGTGCATTTGGAAGGCAGTGACAGGATCGGTCAAAGTCAGCATGGATTTATGAAGGGGGAAATCATGCTTGACTAATCTGGAATGTTTTGAGGATGTAACAAGTAGAATGGATAAGGGAGAGGCAGTGGATGTGGTATATCTGGACTTTCAAAAAGCCTTTGACAAGGTCCCACACAAGAGATTAGTGTGCAAAATTAGAGCACATGGTATTGGGGAAAGGGTATTGACATGGATAGAGAACTGGTTGGCAGACAGGAAGCAAAGAGTAGGAATTAACGGGCCTTTTTCAGAATGGTAGGCAGTGACTAGTGGGGTGCTGAATGGCTCAGTGCTAGGACCCCAGTTATTTACAATATCTATTAACGATTTAGACGAAGGAATTAAATGTAACATCTCCAAGTTTGCAGATGACACAAAGCTGGGTGGCAGTGTGAGCTTTGAGGAGGATGTTGAGGCTGCTGGGTGATTTGGATAGGTTGGGTGAGTGGGCAGATGCATGGAAGATGCAGTATAATGTGGATAAATGTGAGATTAACAAGAACAAGGCGTCAATTTATTTGAATGGTGTCAGATTAGGAAAAGGGGAGGTGCAAGGAGACCTGGGTGTGCTTGTACATTAGTTACTGCAAGTAAGCATGCAGGTACAGCAGGCAGTGAAGAAAGCAAATGACATGTTGGCCTTCCTAGCGAGAGGATTTGAGTATAGGAGCAAGGAGGTCCTACTGCAGTTGTACAGGGCCCCAGTGAGACTGCACCTGGAGTATTGTATGCAGTTTTGATCTCCTAATTTGAGGGAGTGCAGCGTAGGCTCACCAGGTTAATTCCCAGGATTGTGGAACTGACATATGATGAAAGAAAGGATCGACTGGGCTTGTATTCACTGGAATTTAGAAGGATGGGAGGGGATCTTATAGAAACGTATAAAATTCTTAAGGGATTGGACAGGCTAGATGCAGGAAAAATGGTCCCCATGTTGGGGGAGTCCGGAACCAGGGGTCACAGTTTAAGAATAAGGGGTCGGCCTTTTAGGACTGAGATGAGGAAAACCTTTTTCACCCAGAGTTGTGAATCTGTGGAATTCTCTGCCACAGAGAGTTGGATATAGCTGTTAGAGCTAACGGAAACAAGGGACATGGGGAAAAAGCAGGAACAGGGTACTGATTCTGGATGATCAGCCATGATCATGTTGAATACTGGTGCTGGCCCGGAGGGCCAAATGGCCTACTCCGGCACCTACTTTGTATGACAAACGGGCCCAGCACCGAACCCTGAGGCGCACCACAATTCACAGGACAGATTGGAGAACATACTTTACCGCATAGGTATGCACGCGCTCATACCTTTTTGTGGACCTGTTTCCTTCCAGCTTTCTTCATTACCACCCATCTCTGTCTCCTTTCTCCTAATACCTATCTCTAAACCCCTGCATATTTCCCTCTCTGTTTCTCTCATGCAATTCTGCTCACCATATATTTTTAAAAAAGGAAGTGAAAGACCGGGAGAATGCAGTGGAGGGCCCCGATTAGAATGATTTTACATGCAAGGTTTAGAACATAGAACTGTACAGCACAGGAACAAGACGTGTGGCCCGCAATGTCTGTGCCAAACATAAAGTCAAGTTAAACTAATATCATCTGACTACACATGATCCATTTCCCTTCATTCCCAGCATATCCATGTGCGTGTCTAAAAGCCTCTTAAACATCACTCTTATCTGTCTCGGCCACCAGCCCTGGCAGAGTGTTCCAGGCATTCACACACTCTGTGTCCAAAAGAAAATTGCCCTGCACATCTCCTTTAAACTTAGCCCCTAAAACCTGAAAGCTATGGCCTCTAGTCTTTGACATTTCAACCCTGAGGAAAAGGTTCTGACCATCTAGCCTATCTACACAAATTTGAGGTTGTACTCACCGAGGCAAAGGAGATTGAGGAGGGATTGAATGGAGGCAAGCAGTATAACCAATTGTTTAGATAATGTAGGCAAAGAGCAACTGCTCGCCTTAGCTGATGGTACAAGGGCAAGGGAACATATTTAAGGAGTTGTACAAAAGATCCAGGTGATCTGAGGTTTAACTTTTTACACACTGCAGTTGTAGGGACTCACTGCCTGCAAGTGAGGGAAAAAAAACAAGCAATAAAAAAGGAAGACACAAGATGCTGGCTGAACATGACATCATCATTAGTCATGGGCAAGGTGCCGGAAAACTGGAGATTAGCTAATGTTGTGCCTTTAATTAAGAACGCCCGCAAGGAAAAGCCTGTGGTAGGTAGATTACTGCGGGAGTATCCTGCAGGATGAGATATATATGCGTTTAGATAAACGGGCTGATTTGGTTTAGTCAGCATGGTTTTGTACAGGGGAGATCATGTCATATAAATCTGAGTTATTTGAAGAAGTAACCAAAAAGGTTGATGAGGGCAAAGCCGTAGACGTTATCTGTATGGACTTCAGCAAGACATTTGATAAGGTTAGTCATGGTAGGCTGCTCGAGAAGATTAGATTGCATGGGATCCAAAGAGAGTTAGCCCAGTGAATAGAGAATTAACTTAATGGAAGGAAACCGAGGGTAATGATGGAAGGTTGTTTTTTGGACCGAAGGCCAGTGACTAATGGTGTGCCTCAGACATTTGGGCAGGTACATAGATAGGATTTGCTGCCTTACAGCGAATGCAGCGCCGGAGACTCAGGTTCGATCCTGACTACGGGCGCCGTCTGTACGGAGTTTGTACGTTCTCCCCGTGACCTGCGTGGGTTTTCTCCGAGATCTTCGGTTTCCTCCCACACTCCAAAGACGTGCAGGTTTGTAGGTGAATTGGCTTGGTAAATGTAAAAATTGTCCCTAGTGGGTGTAGGATAGTGTTAGTGTGCGGGGATCGATGGGCGGCGCGGACCCAGTGGGCCGAAGGGCCTGTTTCTGCGCTGTATCTCTAAATCTAAATCTGAAAGGTTTAGAGAGTTCTGAGCCAAACGCCGGGCAACTGGGACTAATGTAGATGGGACACCATGGTCGAGTTGGGCTGAAGAACTTGTTTCCATGCTCTATGACTATCACTCTACAAAGTACTGGAGTAACTCAGCGGGTCAGGCAGAATCTCTGTAGATCATGGGTAGGTACCCTTTTGGGACAGTGGATGAACAAAGCTGGAAGCGAGAACAGGCAGGACAAATCCTGGCAAGTGATAGATGGATAGAAGTGAGGGGAATTTTTGAAAGGCAGATGGTTAGACAAAGACCAGAGATTAAAAGACAAAAGGTGTGAGATAAGGATAGAAGAGGGTGCAAATTGTTAAACCACAGAAGGGAATATAGTTAGAAGGGAAGAAATGGGTGAGTCCAGGGGAGCAGAAGGAGGGGGGGGGAATCTGGGTGGGGGAATCTGGGTGGGGGATTTGTAGGTTCACATGGAAGAAGAGAGGGGTAGGTACTTAAGGGAAATAAGTTTGCATGACCATGGGGATGGAGTGAGTAAATGAGTGACTAAATTGGTCCACAGAGAATTATCCTGAACAATTGCTCAAATGGCCACCTCCTCATTTGTGTGAGTGAAATCTGGGCATTTTCATTAGATTCCAACCACCATTATTACTGGTGTTAAAGGGCCTGTTCAATTGATGTTAAAAACAGTAAAATTTCTGCCTTCAGGATGAAAGTAGATAAAAATAAAAATAAGATGTAAATTATATTCTTAATTGATAAGCAAACTATATTGCACATATATAGCAAAAACACATTTTGTATTATTGTTGTATTTTATTTGTATCTTATTCATTATTAGATTAGAAGTAATCATTCAGTGGTATTATTAAAAGAAAGCATGCTTTTTTTATAGACAATATCCAACAGTTGAAAAAAGAGCAAGAATTTTCAATGGGAAAAGCTATACAGAAGTGCCGGAGGACAGAATCTTTCTTAGTGCACTGTTATGTGAACTTGGTATGACTGACCTGGACAAGAACTTTGTGGAACACAGAGATAGCTGTTGCAAAATAAATAAAACATCCGTTTATGAAATTACCTTTGGAGATGGCATTCTTTGGCCCATCCTTGTAATGACACAAAATGCAGTCCTGTTTGCTTGCCTTCCTTTAGTCGAACAAACTCTGAGTCCCCACCCACCATTGATAAATCTCTGTGGGATTTCTGCTGCGTTTGCATTGCTCACGGGGTTGATGGCCTTTCTAAATTTGTCACAAAGAAATGAATCAGAAATGGCTACCAAGTTGGCTCAGCTCCCTGCCATGCTAATGCATGCCTGTCCACTGGGCACTCCAACGGACACTGATTTTGGATTGATGCAAACCCTCTCTGGGAGCCATGGTCCTCAGAATTCAGTCTCGTTGGTGCCGACACAGAAACAACCAGCTTGGAAGCCTGGTTCATACAAGGGGAAGCCTCAGGTTAATGTCTCCATCACTGAACAAATTCGGTCAATGCAGTACGGCAAGAAAGACGTGATTGATGTATGGCAAGAGTATGGAACCGTAACATGCAAGGTTAGTACGGTATATGTACATACTCTGTTTAGACATCACACCCCCAACACAAACAAAGAAGGTGTGTTGGTTTTTCTAAAAAGTTTACAATTTTAACACTGAAGTTGTATGTCTATGGATTATTACTTTTATTTGTTTTTGATATTCTTATTGCTGTAAATTTCTCACTTCGCTGAAGCCTAATTAAATGATAAGGCATATCATTGAGATTTGGGTTTATGTTTACTTTTTATGAACAATACTGATTGTATTGGTGGCACAGTGACGCAGCTGGTAGAGCTGCTGCCTCGCACTGTAAATTGCCCTAGATGTGCAGAGAGTGGGTGAGAAAATGGGATAACATAGAACTAGTATGAATGGTGATCCATGGTCGGCATAAACCCGGTGGGCTGATGAGCCTGTTTTCGTGCTGTATCTCTCAAACTAAAATCTTATAATGTACAAGGGGACATCCAATTGGTAGACAAAAAAACAGATGCTGGAGGAACTCAGCGAGCCAGGCAGCATCTGTGGAGGGAATGGACAGGTGAGAAGGGTCCCAGCCCGAAATGTCTTCTGTCCATTTCCTCCACAGATGCTGCCTGACCCGCTAATTCCTCCAGCACTTTGAGTTTTCCCTCAAGATTCCAAAACCGGCATCAAACTGTTGGGGATCATTTGCGTCACGCGTAATATGAGAAAATTCTGCTTAGCAACAGCATTTTACTTCAGAGTATCAATATGATAGATTCAAGTCCCACCACAGGACATGAGCCTATAACCAAAGATGGCACAAATGAACTGCTGTATTTTCAGAGATACTATCTTTCTGAGATGCAAAATGAAGTCCTTTTTATCAAGTGAATGTAAAAGATTCAATGGTTTATTATGAAGACAGACAGACGGAGATGTACTTCAGGCCAAAATTGATTTCTTGACCAAAACCAGTGAATGAACTGAAGATTTATGCAAAGCTGTGCGCCTGCTTATAACAGTAGCAGTTGCACTTAGTAGCCGAAGCACTATTATCAATTCATTTGTCTTGTGAGCGTACAGCTTAGTAGACCTTGCAGCAGACTGTCTGGTATTTATGCTTTCATTATTTAATAATAACTTGTTTCTCATTTTGTTAAATAGTTCTATTCCTAACTTGCTGCATTTGTTCCAATTTAGTGTGATCTGGAAGGAATAATGCCTACTGTTACTGTGAGCTTAAATTTGCCCATCAATGGATCTCCTCTCCAGGATATTTTGGTGCATCCTTGCGTTAGTGCTGTTGACTCCACGATCCTTACTTTTAATAGCATTGATGATATGGATGATTCATTGTTCAATGGACCATACAAGTTTCCCTTCACACCACCATTGGATGTGTTTAAGCTCTGCTGCTATACCTCCCAAGTTAGTATACATTTTACTTATTAAACTCCAAACAAGTGTATGTGAATTTTGATTCAAATTATGCATTTTCTTGTTAAAAGATTTGTGTAACTAAACACACATTTTCATTAAAATTGTTTTTAGTTTGCTTTGTGTTGTTTACTAGTTTTGATTTATAATCTTGGTGTCAGACCTGACTTAGCACTTGCACTCACTGTTAAATCGGTGTCATTGGCTGCCAGTTGTGTTAGTTGTGAAAAGGAGTGCCTTATAATCCGAGCTCTTGGCTTTTGGATGCATTGGTATACAAAAACCAATCTGCTTGTGCACATAACTTTGCTCAAACATTTAAAAGTGTAGAAATACTCTTGTGCTCTAAGGCCCTCAACCAACTGATCAATATATTATTGCCAATTATGAATCCTCAGTCTCTGTGCTTACTGTATTTTGGTCAGTGCCCTTTTGTTTAGCCATTTGCATATTTTGATTGTGGACTTGTTTTAACTCTCCTTTTTTGCAGAATAAGAAGTGTGTATATGTAGGATTATCGATTTGAACTGAAAAATGGACGTGCTATAGTTAGAATAGCCAGGCAGGATTGGTTTCTGTCAAACCTGGTTTGTGTCCAAGACATAATCCTTTCCGCTTCATCTTGCCCTAGTCCCTAATTCTAAATTGGAGCTTAAATCAGGGCTACTTGGACTTCATTGAATTGATAGATTTTCTCTTCAAAAAAAATATTGATTTTCAATCACATGAAGCTGAAAATAAATAGATTCTGCAATTGAATTTCCAAGTCACGATGTTGACCCAGAATTTGTGACATGCCCATCAGCTCCTTTAGATAATTCCACTTTTCAATATAGTCATGGTTGATCTGATCTAGCGCCCTATCCCGCCCCCGGTGATCAGGCGATCATTAGATTTAGATTCTCCCAAAGGGCAAAGAACCTCTCCATATCCAATCAAGTTGCCTCTCGCTCGTTTGGACTCCAGTGGATACAAGCCAAGCCTGTCAGATAGACTGAAATGCTTTTAAAAGTTATTGATTACACTAATAGCTTTTTGTCTTAAGGTTTACCCCATAGTGGAATTGTTTGAAATTAGATCATCTTTTTATTTATAAGACATATATCAACACCAAGTAAAGCAGAAGAGATCAGATATGAATGAAGTGGGTTGGTAAAATTAGAGGCTTGAATAGTTGAATACTCTTGCCTTGTTTGCAGGCGCCAATCCCTCCAATTCTTGGTTTCTATCAAATGGAAGAGGAGCAGCAATTAAAGATTGCAGTAAATCTGAAACTCCACGAAAGTGTCAAAAATGGATTTGAGTATTGTGAAGCCCACATTCCTTTCTACAACAGGTAATGGAGGGAGTAACTTAATTAAAATTTTAATGAATTAAAATCGTTGAAAACATTAGCGACGCAGTGGTGCTGGTTTCCGACGGACACGGTGATGGACGCACCACACATCTCTGTCCTCCATACAGCTGGCAAGCTCCTCTTTTGGCTCCATCAACGTCTTCAGCGTTGTCTTGTTTGATCGTCCGGGGTTCCGTCTTCCATGGGTGGGTTCCCACAGCCCAATGACTTAAGAGAAGCTTAAAGGCAGCACAGTGGTGCACCTGGTAGACCTGCTGCCTCATAGCGCCAGAGATATGGGTTCGATCCTGGCCTTAATTGCTCCTTGTATAGCGTTTGCCCGTTCTCCCTCTGATTGTATTAATTTCCTCCTGGTGCTCTGGTTTCCTCCCACATACCAAAGGTTTGTTGGTTAATTGGCCTCTGTAAATTGCCCCCAGTGTGCAGGGAATGGATACAAAAGTGGGATAACAAAGAGCCAGTGTAAACGGGTGATCGATGTGGACCATTAGGCCGAAAGGCCTGTTTCCAAGCGACATCTCTAACGTACGTTAATGCTATGCCAATGAATGTTTAGTTCGGAAATTGAAAACACTATAACTTGCAAAATTGAGGCATGGGGCAAGTAGTCAAATGATGTATTAAATTACCAGTTCAGTGTGAATCGTATTATTTCATTGGTTTGCTTTCAGTACTTTTAATTAGTGTCAGAGGTTGGCAAACTGGTGATGGATGAAATGCTTTTAAATGGGATAGTGTGTGGTGAGTGAATTAAATTCTGTGCTGCGGAGAGTTTGGAAGGCTAAGCAAGAATACTTTGCAAAAGAGGACCATCTTCTCAAGTGGCAGATGTAGAAAAATATATATTTGCTCTTGAAATCTATTACAGAAACTAGAATATAATTGCAGTTGAATAGATATTAATTGTTCCTTAATGACATTCTGAAATTTCAACTACGACTTAATTTTTTTTTCATCTGTGGCACAATATAAGTCCCTGAATCTGTTTTCTTAGCAAGTTGCCTTTGATCAGTGTGAATTTACCTCTCTGGGCACTCTATACAGACTGATCCCGTGGACTGTTTGTTAAAGGGATTTTCTTTGGTAATTTAAATAGGTAGTTACAGCTACTGCAAACAAACCTGACATTTAGAGATACCAGTTACATTTGTAATATTGGTTCACATTCAAACCGTTAAAACAGTTTTAATAACTATCTTTACATTTCAATATTGATTCTATTAGAGCTAAATTATTTGGAGGACTTTTCAACCGTGACAATTGAATTCTCTTAATCTATTGTCCTCTGTGCAGTGTGATCATAGATTCATTTTGTACACACGATTTAAAGAAAATACCACTACTGTTAATGATGTGAATGTTATGATAACTATACATTTGAGAAGTTACATTCCAAAAACATTACATTGTCAGTCCTACAAGGCATTTACATTTAGTTTTGGTTCAGAGATACAGTGTGGAATCTGGCCCTTCGGCTCAAGGCCACGCTGACAAGCGATCACTCATTCATACTAGTTCTATGATATCCCATATTCTCATCCACTCCTTACATAGTAGGAGCAATATTACAGTGGTCAGTTAACCTACAAACTCGCACGTTTTTGGGAAGTGGAAGGAAACCGGAGCACCTAGAGGAAACCCACGTGGTCACAGGCAGAATATGCAAACTTCACACAGACAATCTCCCAAAATCAGGATTGAGTAAACTGTTCAGTTTAGTTTATTGACACATGTACGGAGGTACAGTGAAAAGCTTTTGTCGTGTGCTATCCAGTCAGCAGAAAGACAATGCATGATTACAGTCGAGCCATTTACAGTGTATAGATACATGATAAGGGAACAATGTTTAGTGCAAGGCAAAGCCAGCAAAGTCCAATCAACGAAAGTCCGAGGGTCAACAAAGAGGTAGATAGTAGTTCATCACTGCTCACTGGTCGTGGTAGGATGATTCAGTTGCCTGATAACAGCTGCTAAGAAACTGTCCCTGAATCTGGAGGAGTGCATTTTCACACTTCTCTACCTTTTGCCCAATGTGAGAGGAGGGGAGAAGAGGGGGTGGCTAGGATGTGACATCCCTGATTATGCTGCTGGCCTTGCCTATAGAAGGGAGGTTGGTCAAATTGACTATTGTGCGATGGTCTGGACTGCGTCCACAATTCGCTGCAATTTCTTGCTGTCTTGGATGGAGCTGTTCCCAAACCAGGCTGTGATGCATCCTGATAAAATGCTTTCTATGGTGCATCTGTAGGAGTGGTGAGTGTTGTAGGGAACATGCTGAACTTCCTAAGCCTTCTAAGGAAGTTGGTGTGCTTTCTTAGTCATTGCTTCAATATGGGTGGTCCAAGAGAAGTTTTTGGTGATATTGACTCCTAGGAATTTGAAGTTTTTAACTGTCTCTACTTCGGCACCTTCAATGCAAACAGAGGTTTGTGTACCGCTTCACTTCCTGAAGTCGATCGCTATCTCTTTGTCTTTCTGACTTTGAGAGAAAGGTTGTTGTCTCAGCACCAGGACACTAGGTTCTCTATCTCCTTCTTATACTCCGTCTCATCATTATTTGATATCCGGTCCACAATGGTGGTGTCATCTGCAAATTTGAAAATTGAATTAGATTTGTACATGGCTGCACAGTTGTGGGTGTACAAGGAGTAAAGGGGGCTGAGCATGGATCCTTGCAGAGCACCAGTGTTGAGGATTATCATAGAGGATGATTTGTCCCCTATCCTCACTGTTGGGGTTTGTTGGAGAGGTGAGTGCTGACACCAAGACCCGCGAGTTTGGTGATAAGCTTGGATGGTATAAAGGTTTTAAAGGCAGAGCTGTAGCTGTCGTAGGTGTCTCGTCCAGGTGTTCTAGGGATGAGTGTAGGGCTAGGGCGATGGCATCATCTGTGGACCTGTTGTGGCGGTAGGTGAAATGCAGTGGGTTAAGGCCGCTGGGTAGACTGGATTTAATGTGTTCCATAACTAACCTCTCAAAACATTTCATGATGGGTGGATGTCAAGGCCATTGGTTGGTAAACGTTTAGGCAAGAGGTCTTGTTTTCTTCGAACCAAGACCGATGTCGGGTGCTGTGAGGCGCAGCTCTACCAGCTGCCCCACTGTGCCTCCTCTAAATTCAGGACCATATTTACAAAAATATAACAACAGCTCTTTCTCAGTCCCTACGTTTTCTTACCTGGTGATTGCAGTAATTGCATTAATTTTAATATTTGAAGCCCTTCAATCTATATTTTGAGTGTTTTTTGTCATTCAAAGTATGACTTCATATTTTGTTATCATGAAGTCTTTGTGATACATTACTGATATAAATTACACACAGCATAAATACTTATGCAGCAATGTGTCATTTCACCCACAGCACATGAGCATTAGAAAAAAAATAACGGACCATAAAAACGTTGCTGGTGGTTTTGGGCTTTATTTAACTTGTTTGTTTCAATTGTGTTCATGTGCACAATTCTGTCAGATTTGCCAAGTGTCATACTACCTAGGGCTTCTCTGGATATTTAAAAAGGTATCAAAGGTAAGAGTTGGACCATTAAAAGGGAAGACTGGAGAATTACTAATGGGGTACAAGGAAGTTTAAGAAGTTAAATCAATTCTTTCCACCAATGTTCACTGTGGAGCGAACTGCAAATATCTCAAGGGTCACGACCCAAAGCATCATCTGTCCATTCCCTCCACAAATGCTGAATTTCTCCAGCATTTTGTGTTTTGCTCAAGGTTTCAGCATTTGCAGTTCTTTATGTTCCTCAAAGACATCTGATGAGTATTAGTTTCAAATAATATGGAAGAACTTGTAACAATTCCTCAAAAGTCAGGATTATTTAATTGTCACCTGTACCAGCATCAGAACAATGATATTCTTACTTGATGTATCGTGACAGGCCCATAAATGCAATGTTCTTTGATTTTGTACTTTTGAACATTTGCACCTTTGAACCATGGTCTGGTTACCAAGTGATACTAATTATTAATGTATTGTATTATTGGCAAATGCAGTTTGTATTTATCATTGGAGGTTCTAAAGAGATTCACTAGGCTTATTCCTGAAATGTGAGAGTTGCCCTATCGTGAGCAGCTAAAGAAATTGGATCTGTATTCTGTGGTGTTTGGAGGAATGAGGGTGATCTTATTGAAACATGCATGATCCTGAACATAATGTTGATGTGCAGATGTTTCCATGAAAGGGAGAATCTTGAATGAAGGGCCCAGTCGCAAGATAAAGGAGTGACCATTTAAAGCCAACTTGCACAGGAATTTCTTCTTTCAGAGGGTGGCGAATCTCTGGAATTTTCAACCCCTGTTGCTTGTGGAAGCTAGGTTATGGGAATATTAAAAGAGGTGGTCGGTGTACTTTTGAAAGATCAGGAATTTTCAGCTGTGGGGAACCAGCACAGAAGGGGGAATGAGGCCTGAGACAATTCATCCATGATCATATTGAAAGGCAGGGCAGGCTTGACGGGCCGGGTGGCCTTCTCGTCTTGTTTTCTTGGGTTTTGTTGCTAAATGTAAATAGATGAATCCTAAAGGAAGTCAAACAAAATTCCCAAAGTTTGAAATGAAGAAAAAATATATGATCTCCATGTATTTTAAGTTGTATCTGTTCATCCTAGTCTCCATTTCTTGACAGGGGTCCAATTGTACACACTGAATGTAAGGTGAGCCACGGGCAGCTGGAGGTGGCACGAGAGAAAAGCTTACTGGTTTGGATCATTGGTTAGTGTGCAAACTGTTCTATTTCACTTAGACTTGATTCAAAATAAACTACATTTCTTTAATAACTTATCTAACCAGAGTTATTTCCAACAAGAATTAGTCTTCGTAGTAGGTAAATGAACCTTGCATTTAATCGTGTATGTTAGTTCTCTTTTTAAGTAAAGGGGTTGGGATCAATGTCACTCTGCTTTTCATAGTTGGCATTGCAAAGAGAAACTAAACTTAATCTATTCAACTGCTTCATTATGGATACAAGCATTGTATTTATTCGTAAAACATCCAATCCTTGCTCCAATTCCATGCCCGTTAGCTTGCTTCAGCAAGTAAATTGATTTGCACACATGTTGGCAGTCAGACTTCTTTTTATAAATAATTGCAAACACCATATCAATTTGATAAACCTAAATTATTTTGCTTTTTGTATTGGATTATTCAACTGGAAAAACCTGACCAGAGAGTGAAAATTACAAAAAATGCAGATGCCAAAAATCTGGAACACAAAGCGGGAATGCTGGAAACATTCAGCAGGTAGTACAAATTCAGCACATGTCGAAAGAGAAACAGGTCTAATGTGTCAGCTCAATTTTATTTTTGAGTGTTTCTATCTCCACAGATATTGCCTGTCCTGCTTTCAACCATTTTCAGTTTTTGTTAATTTATTGGTATTTGCTATTGGTTTATTATTGTCATGAGATACAGTGAAAAGCTTTTGTTTAAGTGCTATCCAATTAAATCATGTAATTAATACATGAATCCAATCAAGCCATACACAAGTACAATAGGAAGAGCAAAGAGAAAAATGCCAGAGTGCAGAATAATGATACTGCGTTATAGTTTTAACGGCTCCAGAAAAAAATTATATTACTCATTTTTAATTTTGATCTTGCAGACAAACAAATCTTATGGAAAATTGAAGCTTCTATGGCTATTAGAGTTGTTGCCCAGAATTGACACCATATTATATTTTTCAAATCAATTATATCACATTCAAATAGAAATTATAAGAAAGGACTCATGGCGAATCCTTAAGAATACATGCCCAAATAATAATATACAAAATATGGAAAGCTTTATTGAATGCAATTGATGTTGTTTGGACTTTGTTTTACTCTGTGTTAAGGTCAGAAATTCCCAAAGTCGTTGGAAGTGTCACTAACTGGCACAGTAATGTTCCCTGGGATTGGTGCCACAAACCACTCTGTGCAGCCGAACGATCCATTCTGCACTGGACTCACAGCGTATGTTAAGGTGGGTAAACATGAACCTTTCCATTTTCAGCTTTGTTTATTTAGAGCTTCCAGAGAAAGAAATGGAAATGTGTAAATTAGCAAGGAATGCACTGATATTGCTTTGATTCCTGCATCACTTTCGCAAGCTATACTTCAGTCAAAAGTTTTGATTTCTGATTGATTTTTTAAAAAATTCTGATACTATTAGTCTATCTAAGGCAATCTACAAAATTATGAGTAATTAAATATTAATTATCTATCTCAGTAAACTTTGACCTAGTATAGCTAATTAATATTTAATTATTCATAGTTTTGTAGATTGCTTTAGGTAGACTAATAGCATCAGAAATAGAGACGTCTGTAACTCAAATAGCATGTTGAATACTCAACACAATCATTCAATTATCTTTGACGTCCACATTTTATATCCTGATTGTTGTTCTCCGCCTTTGCTCAATCTAAGGAATGATAAAGAAGGATGTGTAAAAACTGAAAAATAATAAATAAATTATTTGAAATGCTACATTTGTGATATTTTGAATTTTTTTAAAGGTACTCCAACCTTTAAAAAAACGAAGAAATTAGATGATCAAATAATACAGCAAGCATTTTTGAGGTCTTAAAGTTCAAAGTAGAGCTCAAATATAATGAAAACAGAAAATGTTGAAAATAATCAGCGGGTCAGTCACAATCTGTGGGGAAATAGGAATAGAACTAGTGTTTAAGAACCAAAACCTTTCATTTGAACTGGGAAAGAAAGAAAAAAAAATAGTTTTCAACATCAGAGAGTATGGGAAGGAAGCTACTGAACACAACTTTGCCGTCTCTGCAGTGAAAACTAACTTGACAGAATAGGGAAAGAAAGAAAATGAGGGGTCCCAGTCCTGAAATAAAAACTCACTAATGCTGAATGGCCTCTATTTTCTGCTTTTACTTCAGATTACCAGCATCTCTGTTTTTTATTTTGAACAAGATAGACTGCAGTATTCTTTGTTAGGACTTCAGACTACTGAGTTTAAACGTATATGTTTCCTTCTCGGAAGGTGCTTTTTTGTTTTAAAAGCCTCCATATTTCAAAATTTAACGGTTTTTGAAGATAAATTATAAATTCAGTGCAGGGGATAATGCAACATAATGGAAAAAGAATTGTTGGTGAGGCATCTTAAAACATGTAAGTCTAAAACTAATGGAGGAATTGCCTTACCTAACTTCTTATTTTATTACTGGGCGGTTAATATTAAAAATATAACCTGCTGGTTGGATGACACTGATCAACAACCAGATTGGTTAAAGATGGAGAAAGAGGATTGTTTACCATTTGACATTGGTGCGATCCTCTTAGCTCCAATAAATTTAAATAAAAAAACATATGGAGGTAATCCGATTATACACAGTGTTATCCGTACCTGGAAACAATTAAAACTTACTTTAAAACTGAGTAAATTATCTGCTTTCCTCCCTATTGCGAATAATCCTTCTTTTAAACCGTCTGTTTTAGATAGAGGATTTGCTCAATGGAAAAGTTATGGAATTAAAAGGGTGGGAGACCTTTATCATAAGGGAACTTTTCTTTCTTTTCAGGATTTACAGCAGAAGTACGGATTACATGTTAATAATGATTTTAGATATTTACAACTTAGAGATTATGTAAAATTACACATGCAAGAATATAAATTTAGAGGTCCAGAAACTCTTGATGTATGCCTGAATCGACATTATAATTCAAATAAATTAATATCCTTTATTTATAATACTCTCTTAGATACTGACATTCCGTCATCAGAATCATATAGATGAGCATGGGAGGACGAACTGAACCAACTTATAATGCAAGATATATGGGATGAAAGTTTACAACATATACACCAATGTTCATTAAATACTAGACATTCCTTAATACAATTTAAAATAATACATAGATTACATTATTCGAAGACGAAATTAAATAGGATTTTTTCTAGTATCTCTCCTATTTGTGATAAATGTCAATTTCAAGAAGCTAATTTAACTCATGTTTTCGTAACTTGTATAAAAATGCAAAATTTCTGGTTGGATATTTTTTAAATAGTTTCTAAAGTTATCGATAACCAATTGGATATGGATCCAAAATTAATTATATTAGGATTATCAGAACATACTACAAACTTTACAACAAGTCGGGTACATTTTCTTGATTACAGTTTAATAACTGCGAAAAAATTAATACTTAAATTTTGGAAAAAACCAATAACCCTCACAATTAAAATGTGGACTACGGAAATGACAGAGACCCTGCATTTGGAAAAAATAAGATTTGCCTTAATTGACAAACCTGATTTATTTTTTAAAATATGGTCTCCATTTATTGAATTTTTAGAAAAGTAAATGGGTTTGACACAGGACTAAAATTAAAAATTTAAATTAAAAGTTGAAACTTGAGTTTAGGGTTGGATGTACAACTGTGGTTATTGTCTCCCGGATCTACCCCCTTTAATTTTTACAGTTATACCTTTTTTTAAATTTTTATTATTCTCTCTTCCCAATAGTTTATAAGTTTTTTTTTCTTTCTTCTTTATTTTTTATTTTCTCTCTTTAAAAATTTAAAAATTGAAGCTATGTAAGAACTTTGTAACAAATTTGTCTTTTATTTCTATCTGTACATATGCTTTTCAAAAATAAAATATTTTAAATTTTTTTTTAAAAAACATGGTTAGTTTTAAACAAACCCAAATGCTGAAGTAACTCAACTAGAACGTCTTCACCCAAAACGTCGTCTGTCCATTTCTCTCCACAGATGCTGCCTGACCCAATGAATTGCCCCAGAAGTTGGTTTGAAATCAGGAATATGTTTCATCTCAGTAGATGAATCAGCTGATTTCCTGAAGGATACCAAGAAGAGCATTATAGCCTCCGTAAGACTTTAAATGCTTTATATCTAACTCATCTACCAACATGAAACTTAGATGAGTTAATTCTTTCCATTCTAATGATGGAATCATTTGATCCATTACAGAAGACTATTTACATGAGAAAATCATTGCAACTATTTTAGGGGACGTGGAAAGCAAACTAAATATTGGGAATATTCAGGTTTTTCAGTGTCGAGATAATAAAACGTTCTGAAACTGCTAATTAATCTTTCAATTTTTTTATTTTTTTATTATCCACCCAGCTCTACTTTCGCATCCCAGATTATACCCTGAGCGGTTGCTATGTGGACCAACATTCAGTGCAAGTATACTCTTCAGCAAAACCTAAAATTATCACCTGTAAGCTTGAGTAATGTTCTTTTTATAATAATAATAATAATAATAATGCATTACATTTATATAGCGCTTTTCTAAACATTCAAAGACGCTTTACAGGGTTTACTAAAACATAGAAAATAAAATAAATAGATAAATAAGTAAATGAACAGAAAAGGAAAAAGAAGGTGAGGTGACGGTCAGTGATTGAAGGCAGTGCTGAACAGGTGAGACTTCAGTGATGTTTTGAATGTGGTGAGTGAGGAGGAGTCTCTGACAGTTTGGGGTAGTGAGTTCCAGAGTGTGGGAGCAGCGATGGAGAAAGCCCTGTCCCCCCAGGATCTGAGTTTGGTCCGGATGGGGGGGGACAGGAGGTTAGCAGCAGCAGAGCGGAGGTTACGGGTTGGAGTGTGTCTGTGAAGGAGGTCAGTCAGGTAGGATGGGGCCAGGTTATGGAGGGCTTTGTAGGTCATGAGGAGGATTTTGTACTGGATTCTCTGGGGGATGGGGAGCCAGTGGAGCTTGTAAAGGACGGGGGTGATATGGTCACGGGTCGGGGAGTGGGTGAGTAGACGGGCAGCGGAGTTCTGGATGTATTGGAGTTTATTGATGATTTTTGAGGGTGAACCATAGAGGAGGCTGTTGCAGTAGTCCAGACGGGAGGTGATGAAGGCGTGGATGAGGGTTTCTGCAGCTGTGGAGGAGAGGGATGGACGGAGACGGGCGATGTTTTTGAGGTGGAAGAAGGCTGTCTTGGTGATGTGTTTGATATGTTTGTCGAAGGAGAGGGTTTGATCAAAGATGATTCCAAGATTCCGGATGTGAGGGGAGGTGGATACTGGGAAACCATCAATATTGAGGGTGAAGTTGTGGGTGGATTTGGTGAGCGTTTTTGGACCAATGATGATGATTTCAGATTTGTTGCAGTTGAGTTTGAGGAAATTGAATTGAAGCCAAGATTTTATTTCAGTGATGCAGTTTGTCAGGGTAGGGTGTGTGGTGGTGGAGATTGACTTGGTGGAGATGAGGAGCTGGATATCATCGGCATAGCAGTGGAACTTGAGACCATGACGGCGGATTAATTGACCAAGGGGGAACAGGTACAGGATGAAGAGGAGGGGGCTGAGAACTGAACCTTGGGGGACACCTTGGGGGAGGGGAGCGGTGGGGGATTTGCAGTTATTAATGGAGATGAACTGGTGCCTGTCGGAGAGGTATGATTTGATCCAGGATAGAGCTGTGCCGGTGATGTTAAAGGTGGTTTCAAGTCGGGTGAGGAGGATGGAGTGATTTATGGTGTCAAAGGCGGCGCTGAGGTCGAGTACGATGAGAATGTTGAGGTTGCCAGCGTCAGAGGAGAGGAAAAGGTCGTTGGTGATTTTGAGGAGTGCAGTTTCAGTACTGTGGTTGGAGCGGAATCCAGATTGGACTGTTTCATACAGGTTATTGATAGAGAGGTGATGTTTGAGTTGAGAAGCTACAGCGAGTTCCAAAACTTTGGACAGAAAGGGTAGGTTGGAGATTGGCCTGAAGTTGTTTGGGGTGTCAGGGTTGAGTCCAGGTTTTTTCAGAATAGGGGTGACAGCAGCGATTTTGAGGGATGGCGGGACGATGCCAGTGGACAGGGAGGAGTTTATTGTTGCAGTGATAAGTGGAGAGAGAGCAGGAAGGCAGGCCTTGACAAAGCTGGAGGGGATGGGGTCCAGAGAGCAGGTGGCAGTTTTCATTCCTGTGAAGAGGTCTGGGTGGTGGTGGAGAATTATGGGCTGATAGTTTGGATTTTCTTTTAACCAAAGTGGATATATCCTGCAGCTGTCAGTCTTGCCTGCAGTAATCTGAAAGGCAACACTGTGAAGGACAAAATACATTGACTGAGCCATTCACCATCTCACAATGTATTTCTACCGTGTCTTTCAATTACCTGATTTAAACCATCACATCTATGTGTCTTTACTATTACCTAATCATTTTAGAATTATTAATCTTCACACTCCCCTCTCATCCCGATGTTAAACCTTTCCGAAACCTATCTAGTTCGTCAGTGTCTTAGTTCAGATATAGCATGGAAACTGGCCTTTCGGCCCACTGAATCTATGCTAACTAGTGAACACACTAGTCCTGTTATTCCACTTTCTCATACAGTCCCTACACACTAGGGGCAATTTACAGAGGCCAATTAACTTACAAACCCACACTTCTTTCGTATGTGGGAGAAAATGCATTATTTTACCACGTGTATTGAGATTACAGTGAAAAGCTTTGTGTGCTATCTGATCATCTCATATTCTACACGACTACAATCTAGCGATACACAAGTATAACGGGCAGTGCAAAGGGAGCAATAACCAGAGTGCAGTGCTACCGCTTAAAGAAAGAACAGATTGAAAAAAGTGCATAGACCATAATGAGGTAGATTGGGAGATCGGGACTGTAACCTTTGTTTATGGAAGGACCATTAAATAGATTGATAATCGTGGGGAAGAAGCTATTCCTGAATCTGGTGCATTAAAGCTTTAATATCTTTCTATGCAATGGGAGGAGGGAAGGAATGGGTGTAAATATTATGTTAGCAATTGACTCATTGCAAATTCAGAAATTCTATTTTTTGTATTATTTCAAAGTTGTCATTTTTCTATAGATCAACAATTACTTTTGCTGGATGTTTACTGTTGCTACTGAACACCATACACACTCCACTAACTGATTAATTATTTAACTTTTTAGCAAAGGAGCTGCTTTCTTCTGAGTATTACATCTGGAACTCTGAAGGTGATGCACCCATAGCCAACAGATCCTTGCCATCCTGATGCAATTTGGAGTAAACACATGGACAAAAGATTCAAAATGTACATTCAGTTTTATTATAGATGTTTAATACATCAGTGGGTAGTGGTTTAATTGTGCTCCAGAACCTGATCTGTTTTAAAGTGTACAAAATGGGGAAACTACCAGTGATGAAGTTTGTTTGTCATATATATTGTAAATATTTTGATTAATAAAATATGGAAAACAGATTCTGAGAGAGCGATACAGTTTATTACAAACCTGATGAGCTATGAATCTTTGAGATTTCACTGATACGTATCTCCCAAAAACATTAACCCCTTGCTGAGATATAGTTCTGAATGATTCTCCAGCATTTTGAATGAGTGACCAAGATTAATGCACTAATATTGACAGAGTATTAATCATTTACTAGACCAAGTGGACCCGTTGGGCCCAAACCTCTCCTGCATTGGCGCAGCACCCTCTCTCCCCTCCCCCTCCCACACCTCCCTTCCCCTCCCCCCACTTCCCCTCCTCCCGACTCCATCCCCCTCAACCAACCCTTATCCTTCCCCCTTCCCTCCACCCCCCGTCTCCCCTCCCTTCCCCCCTCCTTCCCTAGGAGATAGATTTAAACTTTAACATGTGAATAACTTTAAAAATGTAACATCGATTTCAATGAAACTTCTTCCATTAGCACCAAAGGGACGACAATGAGTATGGTGGGCCTAAAATTGTTGCACTATCATGTACCGTTTTGGCTGTAGTTCAGGAACAAACAAACAAACAAACAAACAAACGAGAGTTTTAGTATATAGATGCCATGTCCTCAATTCATATCTATGATAAATTTGTCAGAAGAGCAAGGGAAGGAAATAATACTGGATTTTATTTTCTCCTGGCCATACCACATAATTGTGTTACAATCATCACAGAACAGACTCTTCGGCTCACCAAGCCCACACTGACCATCTGTCACCTGTTCATACTAGTTCTATGTTATCCCACTCTCTACAGACTAGGGGGCAGTTTTAGTGGCCAATTAATCTACAAACCCACATATTTTGGATGAGGGAGGAAACGTACGTGGTCACCGAGACAAAATGCAAACTCTACACCGACAACTGGCAGGTGGATACAGACGAAGGGGGTGGGGTTGAATGGCAGATGGTTGGACAAAGGCCAGAGATGAAAAGACAAAAAGTGTGAGATAAAGAGATAAGGATAGAAGTGGTGCAAATTGTGAATAGGAGGAAAGCGTGCAATGTATGTGCATCCAGGTGGGGCGCAGGGAAGAAAGTAAGAAAAAAGAGGGAGGAAGGGAGGCTGTAGATTAATTATCTAAAATTAGAGAATTCCATTTTGGGTAAATAAAGAACTGAATGTGTGATCTTTACATTCAATTCATCAGTTCGCATTTGAATGATGCGGTCCCAACGAAACCATCATCAGTATCCCCCCTAGAGGAGTAAGCCATTTGGAAGATCGTCCATCTCCACCTTTTCCGCCTTCCGCAGAGACCGCTCCCTCCGCACTCCCTGGTTAACTCATCCCGTTCCACCCAAACCAGCCCCTCCCCAGGTACCTTCCCCTGAAACTGCAGGAGATGCAACACCTGTCCCTATGCCTCTTCCCTCGACTTTCTCCAGGGACCCAACGGTCCTTTCAGGTTAGGCGGAGGTTCACTTGCACCTCCTGCAATCTCATCTACTGTATCCATTGTTCAAGGTGTGGACTCTTATACATTGGTGAGACCAAACGTGGACTGGGCGATCATTTTGCTGAACACCTTCGCTCAGTCTGCCTGGGCCTACCTGATCTCCCGGTTGCCAAACATTTTAATTCCCCTTCCCATTCCAACACAGACCTTCCTGTCCTGTGCCGCCCCCATTGTCAGAGTGAGGCCAAATGCAAATTGAACGAACAGCACCTCATATTTTGCTTGGGTAGCTTACAACCCAGCGATATGAATATCGATTTCTCTAATTTCAAGTAACCCTCGCATCCCCTCTCTGTCCCTCCACCACTTAAGTTGTTGTGCTAGTTTGAAAGTCGTTGTGTTGAGTCTCATTGTAACTCATTTTCACCTAGACCACGGTTAAAAAAAGCCTGTTTCCTTTATCATCATTACTTTTTTAAATATCTCTCTATATCACCATCTATATCTCTCGTTTCCCTTTCCCCTGACACTCAGTCTGAAGAAGGGTCTCGACCTGAAACATCACCTATTCCTTTTCTCCAGAGATGTTGTCTGACCCACTGAGTTAATCCAGCTTTTTGTATCTATCTTTGGAAGATAGGATATTTGGAAGGTGGAAAGGGAGGTAGATAAAACATTTCCAATGCACTAATCTTAAACAAAAATTTATTTCAGAACTCAGCACTTCATGTTGTATAGTTCACTTAGTTTAGAGATGCAACATGGAAACAGGAAACAGGCCCTTTGGCCCTCTGAGTCCACCCCGCCATTGATCACCTGTTCATACTGGTTCTATATTACCCCAGTTTCACATCCACTCCCTACACAATAGAGGCAATTTACAGAGGGCAATTTACAGAGGCCTATGAACCTACCAACCCATACATCTTTGGGGTGTGGGAGGAAATCAAAGAACCTGAAAGGAACCCATGGGGTTATCATATCATATCATATCATATATATACAGCCGGAAACAGGCCTTTTCGGCCCTCCAAGTCCGTGCCGCCCAGTGATCCCCGTACATTAACACTATCCTACACCCACTAGGGACAATTTTTACATTTACCCAGTCAATTAACCTACATACCTGTACGTCTTTGGAGTTACAGGGAGAATATGAAAATTCCACACAGATAGCACTCGAGGTCAGGATCGAACCAGGGTTTCTGGCGCTGGGAGGCAGCACATCTACTAGCAATGCAGCCCCTTAGATATAAAATTATAGGCCAGCAGCATTGAACCGTCATTGGTCTTTACTTCCTTACAGTTCTGTTCATAAACTCACATCACCTCACTGACTTAACTGAGAAAAAAAGTGTTTCTGCTGATCTCAAACCTAAATGAACAACATGCCACACTTCCCCAGTTTAATTATACTCTAATGACTTGTTTTGCTTCAAGCACTTGATAATCAACTGACAAAACGTGCCAACAGCGAGAGTTCCCCAATGCCAGAAATGCAGTAACATTGTAAAGTCTCCTTGAGCATCTGTCGAGAGCGCTATTCAACGATGATAGATCTGATATACTGCCTTCTCCCAAGCTGAAGAGAGCCGACTTAAAAATAAATCTTGCAGAGTTAATTTGTACTTAGTGGCATTTTTCCAAAATAAATTCACCAAATTGGTCAACAATTTTTCCTCGTCTGACATAACAAACCAATGAATGTAAAACATTAGGAATGTTGGTACAAGTCAGTATTCCAGAGTCAGTCATTATATTCAACCTTTGCTATTTTTCCTCATCACAGCTGCCAGTGACGTGTCCATATCATTGCCAAAGCCAAACAGGCCACAATATAATTCTCCCAATTATTTTTATCAATTTCTTGAAACCTTTACATTATGTACTATCAAGATTTTTTAAAACTGAAGTACATGAAATATATGCGGTTTAGTGACACAACATGCCCACTGAGTCTATGCCAATCATCGACCACCCATACACACTAGTTCAACGTTATCGCACTTTTAGACCCCCTACACATTCAGGGCAATTTATGGAGGCCTGTTAACCTACAAACCTGCAAATTTTTGTGATATGGGAGGAAATCAGAGCACCTAAAGAAAACCTACACAGTCAGAGGGAGAACATGCAAGCTACACACATGGAGGTCAGAATCAAACTCGAGTCTCTGTCACTGTGAGGCAGCAGCTCTACCAGCTGCGCCACTGTTCCACCCGAAATATATGTACATTATTGCAAAAAAAAGTTTTCCCAAAAAGGTGGTTGTTCTCCTATACCAAATAGTTCCTGTTGTCTGCCAATTTACGCGCTTAGCAACAAAGACATCTATTTTTATCATATGTGATTAAGTTGAGGACATCAGCTTTCAAACAACTTTTAATCGATTTTTCTTGTGTGTGATCAAGCATATCTTCAAAATCTCTTGGAAATGTATTCTGCATCTTCATTTCAGGATAAATATGTACAGTAACACATCTAGCATAAATCAGTTAAAATATCAGAATATAAGAATTTTGAGTGAGTCTGTAGTTAACAACTATTGGACATAAAGATATTAGACAAATATGATCTCAACTAAAATTGTGTTCAAAAAACGTTTCTACGTGTTTGTTCATGCTTTTATTTTGGGGGAACAAGTGTGAACAAACAGCATTGCCGAGACCATCTGCAGGTTCAGCGTTCCCTCCACCAGACCTCTGCGGACAAAGGAAACCCATGCTTTTTTACCTTTTGTAGTCAGCTGATCCCAGCTGAGTTGTTTTTGGTCATGTCTGGAAATCTACCACTTCAGAAAGATTTTTTTTAAAAGAGAGTCTGTTTCCAGTTTGGTAGGTGACCTGTTTTGTGTTTTCAGAGTGTCTGGGAACTCCTTAGTGTAATTAGTGACCTTTGAACTCTGAAGCTAATCCCAGGCTGTTTTGTATTCCTTACTCATCTTTAAGGCTGGTCTTCTCTCTTTTTTCAGTATCCGTGGCCACAATTAAAGAAGAAACAGCTGCATTTCAAAGGGATTCCGATTCTCGGAGCTTAATCGTGATTGACAACCCATTCTTATTCCGGGCAATAAGAAAACTCTGGGAGTTCTTTCTTCTGCTGCAACTTCAATCATTTTCAAAAATTATCTCATTTGGATTTCATTCTATTCCTTTTATAATGATTCTGCCATACAATTTTACAAAGTTGAAAGATGCTTAGTATTTGCAGTGTATATCAAATGCATTCATCCCGAGGTTGGTGCCAGATCTATATTGTGGATGGAGAGAGAAAGCTAAAATCCATTTAGTTTCACAACACAGTTATAAAACATTGTGCAAATCCTGCTCACGGTCATCTGTCACAACACTTTTATCTGCATACATAAAAGCAGCTTGCAGTGTGCTGGTCTGTGAGGTAAAATGTCCAGGAAGTGTGCAAGTAAAAAGCTACTGTTTTAAGTATTTTCACGGCTTTTAGTAAAGGAGACAGTGTTTTCAAAGATACTTTGTCATGTTGAGAAGTTGTAAGAAGATTAGTAAATGAAGTCTAGTGTATAGCTTTGTTTCCTCAACTGCACCTTTGCAATATTTATTCTTAAAGGTGCCAGCTTTTGGATGTCCACTTGTCTTCAATTGTTACTTTTATAAAAACTAAATAAACTGAAGCTACTTTTTTAAAAAAGTTAACAAGATGGCCAATATTCACAGTTCCCCTTACACATAAATGTGGGGCTTAATCTTTCTGAGGTAGTCAAACATCTGTAACTAAAGTAATCCTCTGAGTGCAGACAGTGAAAATCTAACCCGCTGCAGAGACCACAGCAGCCAGATTAAATCCTGCCTTTGGTTTGCATTCAGGCGTGGATGTTGGTAGGAATTGCCGGACAGTCTCTGCGGCAGGGGCGCTGGAGGTTTCTCCAGCCACGGAGTTCTAGGATCAATTGCAGGATCCCTGTCTCCATTCCAACTAACTTAATGCCATGAAGTTGGAAAAAGTGCAGAAGAGATTCACCAGGATGTTACCTAGGCTTGCGGGGTTGAGTTATAGGGAAAGGTAGGAAAGGCTAGAACTTTGCTTTTTGGAGCCTAGAAGGCTGAGGGGTGAATTTATTGAGGTGTACAAGATCACGAGGGGCAAGGATAAACTGCTCACAGTCTTTTTCCCAGGGTAGAGGATTCTAAAACTCATTGGCTTAAGGAAAGAGGGGAGAGATTTAAGAGGGACCTCAGGACAACTTTTTTACTCAAAGTAAAAGTTCAGGGTCCGCATCTGGAATTGTGGAAACAGATGCAAGTACAATTTTTTTAATACATTTTGAGAGATATATGGATAGGAAGTGGTTAGAGGGCTATCGAACAGGAAGGATTTAGAGGTCTATGAGACAAATGCGACTAGCCCAGTATACCAACTTGGTCGGCATAAACAAAGTGGGCTGAAGGGTCTGTTTTCCTTACTGTACAGCTCTATGACTGGAGCTCTATGACTCCAGTAAGTTTTTTTTCATTTTGTGATCTAAGACAACCGCAAATAAAGACACTTACAGGGACACCACCATATTTAACGGGTCGAACTCCAACTAAATTAATGTTGAAATAATTTCACAAGAGATAAGGATAGGTAATGATGGCTGTAAACTTCAGCAGAGAATGATTTCATTTCACGATGTTAGAGGAATATGAATAATAAGCACAACGATACTGTTCACAGTTCTGATTACAATGACCAATACTTAAGACAAAAATCAAAGTGCAGGAAGAACTCAGCAAGTCAAGCAGTATCTGTGGAGGGAAATGGACAGACGATGTCTTTCGGGTCGGGACCCTTCTTCAGACTCAAGTGCTCGGGTTGGTCTGAAATAGGGTCCTGACCCGAAACATCGCCTGTCTGAAGGAACATTCCCTCCACAGAAGCTGCCTGCCCCCTCGCTCAAATTCCAGCATCTGCAGTCTCTTGTGCATTAATACTGAAAAATAAAAGATGTAATTATAAACTTAGTAATTTCCTTTTATATCATGATAACTATCGTGCCCTTGGAACTTGTAATTTTGGTTTGATTAAAACTCAAACCTTAATTTGTTATTTATGTTTAATATATTGCAGTTCTGATTTTGAAATTACAACAGACATGCATAAATATTTGGTAAGATGTATGTTATATTATCAAAAAACGTGCACATTTAAAACTATCTCCCAATAGCGGATGTGTTTTCAAAAATGATGCTAATCTAAACCACAAAACATAGAATAGTGTAGAACACTGCCGACATGATGCCCGACTAATCCTTATCTGCCTACACATAATCCATATCCCTACATTCCCTGCATATCCATGTATTTATCCAAAAGTCTCTTAAACACCACTATCATGTCTGCCCACACCACCATCCCTAGCAGCTCATTCTTCATCTATAAATCAAATGTGCAGGGCAAGTTTTTTACCCCTCTGGGTTTTATACCCCTCACGTTAAAGCTATTTAAAAAAATATTTCCATTCTGGGAAATAGGATCTGACTGTCTACCCTTAAACACTATTACATTTTAATTAAGACTGAAATTGCACTTTTTTTAAAACGGTATATTAATCCATTATTTCAGTTTGCCAAAACCTCCTTACAACCCAAATTACAGTCATAACTGACTTCATTGAGAAACTTCACTAATCTATCATAACTACTGTGACAATTGGTTACTACACCTCTCCTCGCAACCTCCAGCTCCTCACATCTCCATCCATGAACAAGTCAGCCAGCTACGTCAAGGACATAACTCATTGCTCAACAGAAATCGATGACTTGTCCTAGCGTGTTTTATTGTCATATGTCCCAATAACCAAACATTGAAATTCTTACTTGCAGAAGCACAACAGATATGTGAACAGAGTACTCTGTAAACACCATAATAAACAACAAAAAGTTCAGTATATAAAAAACACAATAACAGTGTTAATATTTCTGAATATTTACTATGCATTATTGCCAATAAAAATATTATCAAAGTTCTACATGAATATTCAAAGATTATTTTAAACCTCCAATGTTATGTTCTTCATGTTATTTTCACCAGGCTTCTGAACGGTTATTCCATAAGCTAGTAGCATACTGTCCTATTTACCTCTAACCCATTACAAACATTGGATTTTATCTCTGGAACTGATGTGCTATAATGCTGAGAATTATATCCTACACTCCATATCTTCTACTTTGCTTTACCTATTGTACCTGTGTTTGACTTGATTGTATTTATGTTTAGTATTATCTGATCTGTTTGGATAGCTTTCAAAATAAAGCTATTCACTGTACTTCGTTCGGTACATGTGACAACAATATATTCCTAAACCTAAAACTTTTTTAACTAGCCTAATTTATTGCTGTTATTACTTCAATTTTACTATGCATATACATAAATTCTACAATGTACCTCAAAATAAAGATCTAAAATTAATTGAAAGGCACTCTGTAATATTAACCAAGTCTTGATGTCGATTTTAAAGTGACTTTACAAAGTTAAAATACATCCAGTCAAAATGCAGATGAAGCAAATCGCAATCATTCCATATTGGCAAATAAGATGTATTTGAAAGGGCAAGACAGTTAACAAAGATGTTGAAAAAAACAATTAACATTGTTCAGATTTCAGGCATTGCCTGGGATTACATCTTAAATGCCTCCAAATCAGATTTGCAGTAACTGAAAGTGAAACCCATACTTCCTTTGCCGAAGTTTGCAAAACTATCCAGTTCCAGGCAACATCCAGTTGTATTATCAGATTAGAATACATAGCAGGCATTGTCCTCTCTTCCTAAGACCAAAAAAAAGCTAAATGCTGACTGAATTCTGAACCTCTTAACCTGGCTCAAGTCTGTTGCTCCCTGTTATGCAAATACCTTAAAATCCCCCTGTTTAGTTCAGTGGAAATAATTTTTTGAATGACAGGTTTACTTTGTGTGGATTCAATTGGAGATTAATCCCCCTTTGATCTAGGGTATTTTGCTAAACTACCAGTTACCTCTTCTTACAGAGTGCAACTGAGATTAGGGAGCTCATCGGAATGCTATCAGGGTGTAAGTTTATTTTCAATAACCTCTGAGAGCAAGGGGGCGAGGAAAGCAATCTATTTGCAGGACTTGATGCTGTGCCACACTGCCAATGGAGTCAGCAAACTGATTATATTTATTTTAACACCAAGGCTGCTTTTTCATCTTGGCAAAATAAGGAGATTTTTGTTAACCTTACACATCCTCGTTGATCGGGCCGATATGTAAATACTGAAATCATCTTGGTGAAGAAAAATTCAACCGAAAACATGAAACTCTCTTATACACGTCAGAAGAACAGTTGATTAACTGTTATGTTAACAGGAAAGTAGCATAGTGAAGATATGGAAATTTTAGAGTTGACTAATCAAAGCGCTGTTTGTTGAGAGTGTTATTGTACAATAGAAAGGTCCCTACCTAAAACGTCACATATCTATGTTTCCAGAAATGCTGCATGACCTGCTAAGTTACACCAGCACTTTGTGTTTTTGTTTATAAACCAACATCTGCAGTTCCTTGTATCTGCATTTCCATCAGTGTCATTTTCCATTTGACAATGACAGGACAAGCATTTTCCTTTATTCCACTTTTATAATTTTCCCCAGAGACTTTCCATAAGAACCACTCTGCCAATTCAGTGTTAAATAAATCATGGTCATGATTGTTATATCATGAGAGCCATGAATTCTTTGTTGCAATTGATAATACAAGTGTATGCCTTGACATTTTGCCTAACAAATCCACATTACTGCATCAGCGAAATACATGAAAGACTTAGTTTGTAAAAAAAAGTACCCTGGGAAGAAATTCCACTAAATATTTCCTTTTAACGATATGAAATTGACCCATTTTAACTTCAAGTAAGTATTATATTGCTTTTGCTTGCATGCTATTTAGTCAAAGAAAATACTTTGGATACAATCAAGTTGTTCACAGTGCATAGGTAAAGGGTAAAGGGTACAACATCTTGTGCAAGGTTATACATTGAAGTCCGATTAAAAATAGTTCAAAGGTCTTGAATGAGTAGATGAGAGGTCAGGATCGCACTCTAGCTGATGAGAGGACTGTTCAGTTGCCTGATACTGTCCCTGAATCTGGAGGTGTACCTCTTCTGTACCTCTTGCCTTATGAGAGAGTGGAGTTTACTTTACTTTAGACTTTATAGATGTTACCTTACGTTATGTTGCATTACATTACGTTATGTAACGTTATAGAAGCATAGAAACATAGAAAATAGGTGCAGGAGTAGGCCATTCGGCCCTTCGAGCCTGCACCGCCATTCAATATGATCATGGCTGATCATCCAACTCAATATCCCGTACCTGCCTTCTCTCCATACCCCCTGATCCCTTTAGCCACAAGAGCCACATCTAACTCCCTCTTAAATATAGCCAATGAACTGGCCTCAACTACCTTCTGTGGCAGACAGAAGTTATGTTACATTACATGACGTTACGTTACATTACATTACTTTATGTTACATCACATTATGTTACGTTACATTACGTTAGGTTACTCTACGCTAGGTTACGTTACGTTATGTTATCCCACTTTATCATCCGCTCCCTCCACACTCTGACACAATTTTACAGCGGCCAATTAACCTCCAAACCTGCACGTCTTTGAAATATAGGAAGAAATTGCAGCACCCGGAGGAAACAGTGAGAATGTACAAACTCCAAACCGACAGCACCTGATGTCAGGGTTGAACCCATGTCTGTGGCATTGTGAATCGGCAGCTCCACCAGCTGTGGCACCGTGCTGCCCGCATCTTGGGGTCCTGGTGCCTGATTCGCAACGACTCTGACGTGGTACAGAGGTAATTAGGAAAGATTGCAGAATGTCATCCGATGCACATCTGAAATGTTAACTCTGTTTTTATCCCCACAGATGCCGTGCGACCTGCTATAGAGCCAGTTTCTGTTGCTAGAGAAATTAAAACATTTTGCACTAATATTTCTGAAAAGGGACTCACTTTAAATTAATATTCAACATTTACGAGAATGCTACCGGGACACGAGGGCTGGACCTATAGGGAGAGGTTGGGCAGGTTAAGAAGAAGCGGAGAAAAGCTGGAAGAGAGGTCAGGGCAATACAAAGCCTGATTTGCTTGGCAGATAGTAGGACAGAGGTCAGAGACGAAAAGACAAAAAGTGTGCAATAAGGATAGAAGAGGAAGGAGTTTTGGTGAATGGGACAGGGGAAGGAGGAAGCAGAGAAATGTGAGGTACTGTTCCTCCAGTTTATTGCAGCTTTACTCAGACAATGGAGGAGTGGCGGGACAGAAAGGTCAGTATGGGAATGGGACCCATTATTTCAGCCTGCACCTGACCCACAGAACTCATCTCAAAATTCCTCAATTCCATCCTATTGCTCCTTGCCCTGTCCCTTCCAACCTACATCTGAGACATCTCACACCCCCTTCAATTCTTTAATATCTTTCAATTCTTCGGCCCCATTGCCTCATCTTTACATTGAATGTCGGGTCCATCTACACCTCTACCACCCCACCAGGAAGGTCCCCAGGACCACCGGTTCTTCCTTGAACAGGGACCCAATCAATTCCCCTCTACCAACACCCTCCTCTGCCTGGCAGAACTCCCCCTCACCCTCAACAACTTCTCTTTTGACTCTTTTCACTTTCTTCAAGTTAAAGGTGTAGTCATGGGCATTCGCATGGGTCCCAGCTATGCCTGCCTTTTTGTTGGTTACATCAAACATTCCTGTTCCAATGTACACTAGCACCACCCCTTTCTCCGCTACATCAAAGGCTGATTCAGGCCAGCGTTTGCATCCAACACATCATTCTGCGATATTTCCACCACCTTCAATGGGATCCCACCACCAGTCAAGTCTTTCCATCCCCACTCCTTTCGCCTTTCTGCAGAGACCGCTACTTCCACAATTCCTTGGTACACATATTCTTTCTCACCCAAACCACCCCATGTAACTCCTATCCCTATACTTCCTCCTTCGCCTCCATCCAGGGACCGCAGCAGTCCTTCCAGGTGAGACAGAGGTTCCCAACCCCATCTACTGCATTTGGCATTCCCGATGTAGCCAGCTTTATATCAGCGTGATCAAACGTAGACGAGGCGACCATTTCACTACATTCTTGCAAGCGGTCTGCCACGGCCTCTCGATTGCAAACCATATTAACACTGCTTTCCATTCCCATACTGACCTTCCTGTCCTGGGCCTCCTCCTTTGCCAGAGTGAGACCACACTTAAACTGGAGAAACAGCACCTCATATTCCGCATGGACAGCTTACAACCTAACGGTATGAACATTAAATGCTCCAATTTTAGGTAACTAAATAACCCTCTCCCTTCTTTCACCATATAACCAGGCAAATAATTCCATATGAAACCTCTGCCCTTTGCAACAGGTGGTATAAGTTTGACAGTGACTTCCTTATGAATTAAAATTGGCGAAGTTTTGAAGATATATTCTGGATTACATCATAAGAACTGTTCAAGAACAAGCTCACTGGCAGATTTGTGTATCTCCTTGTTTACAATAATGCCTCTCTAAATACAGCTGCAAAATCTAGTTAATTCCTTGCAGAACAGAATTGAGAATTACTTTCTATTTATAAATGCAAAGGGCAGCCGGATGTGACAAGTAGCTTGGGCTATGAGTTTGGCAGTCAGCCTGCTTCTGACAGATAGTTCTGCGTTAGTCCAGTCTGCCCTCTGGTGGCTTGTTGGTTCGTTAGCAGAATGTTTTGAAACCTCCTCTAAAATTCACTTCCTCTAAAATCAAAATTGTGATTTTGTCTGCAGTGGTGCCATTTTGACATTGATCTTTCTAATCCAGTTTCTAATTTCTAGTTTCAATATCAAAAAGTATTGGATAGGATAATGTACTTTAACAAAAACACATCAACTAAAATAAGCAGGAGATGCAGGAGAGTGCAGAAGCTGGAATCTTGAGCAAAACACAAAATGCTGGAGGAACTCAGTGAGTCAGGCAGCATCTGTGGAAGGTAACGGACAGAAAGGACAGACAATATTTCAGGTTGGGACCCTTTCTCAGACTGCTTGGAGGAGGGGGGCGGGGAGAAAGCTGGAAAAGAGAAGTAGGAGCAAGACAAAGCCTGGCGAGTGATAAGTGATAGATAGACAAAAAGCTGGAGTAGCTCAGCGGGACAGGCAGTATCCCTGGAGAGAAGGAATGGGTAACGTGCCAGGTCGAGACCCCAAAAGGTGGATTCAGGTGACAAGTGTTTGATTGGTCGTTCGGTGGAGCAAATGACAAAGGCAAAGGTGAAAAGGAGACAAAAGGGTGTCAGATTAGGAGAGGAGATGAGTGAAATATAAAGCCAGAAGGGGAAATATGGCTGCAGGAGGTCATAGGGGTGGGGAATGATGGGGAGTAAATGGGGAATATGGGACTCAGAAATGAAAAATGGCCATATGGAGAAGGGGAAAGGAGCATGATAATAAGCAGCTACCAACATCAACTAAAATTTGTAAATACTTTAAACTTAAAATATTTGATGTCCGAGTAAATAGAGCAGTGTCATGCGATGATTAGGAGGTATATTGAGGATTTAATGGAAAAATCATTAATGATGGATCAATTAAAGGCTTTTGCAGGCCTTTACCGTGCAATCTTATTTTATTGTGACTTTGGTTACACCATTGACTTTGTTTTTTTGCACTAGTATTACAGTCATTAATTTATCCTATTTTTTATTACTATATATTGCATTTATGAACTGTTAAACTGCAGCAAGTAAGAATTTTGTCGTCCCATTGTGCATACAACAATTAACCACTCTTGATGCTTGACTCAACTGTAGGAATTGTGCTGAGAGTTTTTATTAGACAATAGACAATCTGGCCCCTCAAGCCAGCACCACCATTCAATGTGATCATGGCTGATCATTCTCAATTAGTACCCCGTTCCTGCTTTCTCCCCATACCCCCTGACTCCGCTATCCTGAACAGCTCGATCTAGCTCTCTCTTGAATGCATTCAGAGAATTGGCCTCCACTGCCTTCTGAGGCAGAGAATTCCACAGATTCACAACTCTCTGACTGAAAAAGTTTTTCCTCATCTCCGTTCTAAATGGCCTACCCCTTATTCTTAAACTGTGGCCCCTGGTTCTGGACTCCCCCAACATTGGGAACATGTTTCCTGCCTCTAACGTGTCCAACCTCTTAATAATCTTATATGTTTCGATAAGATCCCCTCTCATCCTTCTAAATTCCAGTGACTTCTAGACATCATTTTATACTCCTATCTCTTATTTGCAATTGTGATAATCATCACTGTTCGATCACGAACTGACACTGCAGCAAACATTGCCATCAAAATATGCTCTTCGCCTGATGTACTCCGTTTCATGTATGAAGCAGCACTTCTAGAGAATTACCAAGTTGCATATTTTGTGTGATATTTTCATTTCCAATGGTCCACTCGGTCAGGTTTCTTGCTTCTGAGATAAGTGATGGATTTGAGTCAATATTCTTTTCTAGCCTTACCCGTCCGTACAAAATGGTTCATTCATCTTGCTGGAATCTGAAGCCAGGTGCATATTATCTGGCAGTGGGGAATTGAAGGTTTAGTTGTGCTCTGTAAAGCCATCCATTGGTTGAGGCAGGATATTTATTTCCTGGTGTTTTTCCCCACCCAGGTGGCCCAGTTACAATATTGTATCAGACCCTGTCTCAGGTGAGGACTGCTTGGATTACAGGAATCACAACACAGCTTCACTGCAACTTGAATTTCCAGGCCTTGGAATCAAAAGTTAATTCCTGAGAACAGCTCAACAATCATCTCTGGTACAAAATAGATGTGTTAAAATAGGTAGAAACACTTGAATTATCAGCAAATTTATTCACAAGGAACTGCAGATGTTGGTTTACAAAAATTAACAAGTGCTGGAGTAACTCGGTGGCCAGGCATCATCTGTGGTTTATAAGTAGATTTAATATCAATGACTGCATCAACATTAGATTAAAAAGCCTGATGATATGTAGATTTTAAGAGGCATTTAGACAGGCGCAAGAATAATTTAGCATCATGTTCAGCATGGACATTTTGGGCTGAATGGTCTGTTTCTGTGCTGTACAGTTCTATGTTCTATGTTAATTAAAGCCATTTGCAGACTTTTACCATGTGATCTTCCTTGAACTGTGTCTTTGGTTGCGTTACAGATTTCGGTTTTTGCCCGATTATGGTGACCTAGTATTATGGTTATTAGTTTAATTATTATATATTATCTGCATGTTATTGATTTTTTTTCAGGCCTGTTAAGCTGCAGCAAGGAGAATTTCATTCTTCCATTGTTGGTACATATGACCATTAAACACCCTTAACTCTTCTCACAACTGCAGGAAGTGTGGTGAGAGTATTTATTGTATGGATTGTAAGAGTCAAGAGTCAAGATTCTTTTATTGTCATATGTCCCGAAAAGGAACAAGAAAGTAGAAGCATTGATGAGCTTTCTTTATGATTGCATCAATGTGCTGGGTCCAGGACAGATGTTCAGAGATATACACGCCCCCAAGGATTTTACTTTCCCCATCACCATCCCATTGATGAAGACCGGTTTGAGGATTTTCGGCCTTTCTCCTCTAAAGTCAACAATCAGTTGCTTAGTTTTACTGACTTTGAGAACAAGGTTGTTGTTCTGGCACCATTCAGTCAGTCGATCAATCTCCCCCCTACACTGACCGCCATCACCTGTAATTCGTCCAACAACTGTGGTGTTGTCAGCAAATAGATGGGTTAAAACAGACAGAAACACTTAACCTGTATGCAAATATAATACCAATGGCTGTATCAACACAGATTAAAAATGCTACAATGATGCCATGTAGATTACAGAGGGTCTGAAGAAGGGTCTCGACCCGAAACGTCACCCATTCCTTCTCTCCAGAGATGATGCCTGTCCCGCTGAGTTACTCCAGCTTTTTGTGTCTATCTTCGGTTTAAACCAGCATCTGCAGTTCCTTCTTACACAGATTATAGAAGCTTTTGGAAGGCATAGGAACAGGCAGGGAATCAAGGGATAGAAACCACATACAGGCAGAGGGGGTTAGTTAAAATACTGTGCTATACTGTTCTAAGTGCTTCCTTGTATCTCTTGTTTTTCTTTCTGCATCTGATTTGACATTTAATTCTGATGCTGCAATTCTTCACTCTGATCGATTGAGGAGATCCACAGTCAAGTGTCTTATTCCCTCAGGTCCTAAGCATCTTCTCTGACATTATCAATTTGTAGTTTCAACAAGCGAAGGGTTATAATATTCAATTGTCATATTTAGTGGCAACAGAACAATTACATTCTTGGTCTGGAAAAATATCAAATTGAAACCTACCTAAATGAAAGCCAAATTAATGATGTTCAATGACACTGGTCTGTCCATTCTGCACAGTATGAGACAATTTTATATTTGTGTGCAATCACTTTCCCCAGCTTGGGTGTGTTAGATTTTACAATGTAACTTCACCAGAAGAGCAAATCTGTAATTTTTTATTCTACAATCCTAGACATATGGATCATCCCAGAGACACAGAGGTTCCACTTTTATTAAATACTTATAACAGCACTAAACCTCTGTTTAAAGCTGCCAACACTGTACACCTTTCCCTGATGCTTTTCAACTGCATCAATGGCATGATGGTGCAGCGGGTAGAGCTGTTGCCTCACAGTGCCAGACACCCTGGACGCTGACTTTGGGTGCAGTCTGTGTAGAGTTTGCATGTTCTCCCTTTGGCCGCGCGGGTTTCCTCTGTGTACCTGGTTTCCTCCCACATACCAAAGAAGTGCGGGTTTATAAGTTAATTGGCTTCAGTAAAATTGCTCCCAGCATGTCGGGAGTGGATGTGAAAGTGGGATAGCATAGAACTAGTGTGAATGGGTGATGCATTGTCAGCGTGAACGCTTGTTTCATTCTGTATCTTTAAACTGAACTAAACAGCGCAGAATTGTACCTCTGTTACAAGTATTTAATAACCCGTTTGGTAAATTACGTACTGCCTTTTTTCTCTTCTTAATTCTTTTGGAAACATGTTTCCCATCAATACTGCCTGACTGCTGGGACGATCGAGTGGAACTGAGACCTAAACCAATCATTCATCACCTGGCGAGACCTTGGTGACTTTCTGCCTCCCAGACTTCCTGGACGGCAAGCTCACAGTGAAATATTAACCAAACAAACCCCTTTTTATTAGAGGCTTGAACTTTGGTTGAAAACAATATGTTCTAAGTTCGCAGTGTAGTTTCATGAAATCCCTGTGCCGTACACGTACATTTCAAATATAGTTTCATGAGATGCATAGGGTAGGCAGCAGGTGCGTCATATCCATTTCTGGGCAAGATAGGGGAGGTTTGTTTGCAGTGTAACTAAAGATCTAAGTGCAGGTTACAGGTGCCACTTCTGAATTGCTCCAGTTACCTCCTCGTAAGATCACTGGCCGAACCTGAATGGAATTGAAGGAGACGAGAAATAAAACCCATGAATCCAAATTAATTTCCATTAAAAAAAGCTGTGCACACGAGAGTCCTGCAGATTGTCTTATTGAGTTTCCCCTCAGGGAAACCGCAACTGAGTTGGAGTGGTGATGACAAATGCTTTCAGCACACTGGATGTGGCAACTGCAAGAATTAATCATCCCCATTGAACTTCAAGTCCTTTGCAGTTCAATAGGAGGCATAGGCAATAGGGTGGCATGCTGGCGCGGCTGGTAGAGCTGCTGCCTCACAGCACCAGAGACCCGGGTTCGATCCTGAGCTTAGGTGCTGTCTGTGTAGAGGTTGCACATTCTCCCTGTGACTGTGTGGGATTCCTCCGGGTGTTCTGGTTTTCTCCCACATTCCAAAGCTGTGTAGATTAATTGACATCTGTAAAAAAAAATGCAACTAGTGTGTAGGGAGTGGTTTGGAAAGTGGAATAACATAGTACTAGTGTGAATGGATGATCGATGGTCAGCATGAACGGTGGACCAAAAGCCCTGTTTCCATTTGTATCTTTCAATCAATCAATCAAAGCCCTTGTCTTCCTTGCTTTGTTAATGGTCTTACCTTTGCTTGTTGATATCTTGTTTTGCACTACAGAATGCCACAGATGATGCTTGGAAATTATTCTTGTACTTGATCCCATTAGTAAACACTTTACGCACTTTGCCACGTGTACGTAAAGTGAACATTTAACAAAGTAAGGAAGCAGGTATATAGGACAGGGGTGCTTTAACAGTCATTTCATCTAATAAATGATAGACCCACAAGGAAGCTTACTACCACATCTACCTCTCAAATTGCTACAATAACAAAAAATGCCCTACTATCATTTGGTAACAAGACTGTATTTGTATATTTATACAGTACTAGCAGATTAAGTACAATCAAAAAAGATGAATACTTTCACACTGCGTTCAGTTCTGGGCAATTGTGTTCAGTTCTGGGCACCTTATTAGAGGAAAGATGTTGTCAAGCTGGGAAGGGTACAGAGAAGATTTACGAAGATGTTGCCAGGACTAGAGTGTCTGAGCTATAGGGAGAGGTTGAATAGGCTGGGACTCTATTCCTTGGAGCGCAGGAGGATGAGGGATGATATAAAAAGGTCTTGTATAAGGTCTTGAGAGGAATAGATCGGGTAGATGCACAGAGTCTCTTGCTCAGAGTAGGTGAATCAAGGACTAAACTCTAGTCACTAGAGGGCATAGGTTTAAGGTGAAGGGGAAAAGCTTTAAAAGGAATCTGAGGAGTAACTTTTTCACACAAAGGCTGGTGGGTATATGGAAAATGCTGCCACAGGAGGTAATTGAGGCAGGAACTACCCCAACATTTAAGAAACAGTTTGACAAGTACATGGATAGGATAGGTTTGGAAGGATATGGACCAAATGCGGGCAGGTGGGACTAGTGTAGCTGGGACATGTTGGCTGGTGTGGGTAAGTTGGGCCGAAGGGCCTGTTTCCACACTGTATCACTCTATGGCTATGACTCTATAATGAGCAAATGTTTTACAAGAAATGCCGATTGAAAAATAAACCTTCATTTAATATAATTCCACATTAGCCATTCATGGATCTTTACCACTTGGAAGTTGAGGCAGACACAATAACAACACTTATTAATTCAGTCTGTGGAAGGATCCTGACCCGAAACATCACTTATCCATGCCCTCCACAGATGTTGCCTGATCAGCTGAGTTACTCCAGCACTTCGTGTTCTCTGCAAGATTCTGACATCGGCAGTTCTTTGTGTCAACATTCAAAAGACACTTGGACAGGTAGATGGACAGGAAAGGTTTAGAGGGATATGGGCCAAAGGCGGGCAAATAGAACTGGCTTAGATGGTCGGCATGAATGAGTTGGGCCAAAGGGCCTGTTTCTGTGCTGGATGATTCGATACTATTCTCCAGCATCACCATCACAATTCCTTGAAAGCCACTTTTTTTGCATGCATGGATAGATAAGAATTCTAAAGGATTCTGATCATTTTTTATTACAGAAGGGATATTTAGTGGTAAGTTTACAACTTTGTGACCCCCATCATTTCAGCCCCACATACCCCTGCACCCCACCATAACCATCACAAAAAGTAATTTAAAAACTATTAAGAATAAACAAATGGAGAAACAAGGGACTGCAGATGGTGGAATCTTGAGCAAAACTCAAAGTGCTGGCAGAACCCAGGTGGTCAGGAAGTATTTGTGGTGGAAATGCACAGATGATGTTTCCGGTCTGGACTGAAGGAGAAACAGCTAACATTTACCAAAATAGGAAGCACATCTCTAAAGAAAGGAATGTAAAATTATGTGGAGTTACTTGAGATAGAGAATTATTTAGGATTACATCTACTATCTGTAATCATACTTCATCAGACTTCAAAGTTATACCTTCCCTTTATCCTTTACCTGCCCACTGTGGGCGGCATGATTACAATGATTTTCGTCTTTTCTTTGACTGGATAGTATGCAATCAACAGCGTTTCATTGTACCTCGGTACAATAATAGACTAATCTAAAGTGAACTAAATGTGGAAGGTGGTGTGTTAAGTTCATTTAAAATAGAATTCAGTCATGTGAGGGATAGTCCAGTTGGAACACTAACCTCAGCAACTATGATCTTCTGTGGACTGTGTATTTAGTTGCACTATGGACTTTGGTTTTGTACTGTTATGATCTGGTTACTTGAATTTATAAGTCAATATGATAGAGCTGCTGACTCACAGAGCCAGAGACCCAGGTTTGATCCTGACCTCGGGTGCTGGTTAATTGGACTCTATAAATTGCCCCTGGTGTGTGGATCCGAAAGTGGGAAAACATAGAACTAATGTGAATGGGTGACAAAGGTCAATGGGTCTTGGTGGGCCAAATGACATGTTTACCTGCTGCATCTATCAATCAATCTTATGCAGCTTTCAAATATTAACCATCTCACAGGTTACTGGTGAGTTTGAGGAAGACACTGAGACTAGAATCACACAGTGACTGAAAGAGAGTTATACTTGATGGGCAAAGAGAAATGGCATAAAGTGATTACATGCCAGGAAGCCTATTATTCACCAACGACGAACTGCTGCAGTTGCTGGACTCAAGTGGTGTGGAAGAGAAGATCACAGACTTGAAATTCCCAGAATATCAGTGGGAATATTGGGAAATGTTGCACCTATTTTCTTTATACCTGTTATATTCCTCCAACATCGCTGATATATGGAGTTTGTACGTTCTCCCTGTGACCGTGTGGGTTTTCCCCAGGTGCTACGGTTTCCTTCCACACTGCAAAGATGTACAGGTTTGTAGGTTAATTGACTTTGGTAAAATTGTAAATTGTCCCTAGTGCGTAGGATAGTGCTAGTGTGTGGGGTGATCGCTGGTCAGTGTGGACTCGGTGGGCCGAAGGGCCTGTTTCCGTGTTGTATCATTAAAGTCAATTGTCAACAGAAGTTGTTTTTCCTGGTGTGGTCTTGGTATATACGAGGAAGTTTTATTATGCGACTTTGGAATCTTAGACCAGCATGGGAACATGCCAGGACACTAGAGTGGGAATTCTCCACGCACCACGATCAGAACGGTGCCAAGACACTTGAGAGGGAATTATCTTGACACCAAAATGGAAACAGTGTCAGAACCCTTGGGCGGGACTTCACCTCAGCCGGGATAGGAAAGGTGCCAGGACCCTCACATGGGGAATTCCCTTGGGATCGGAATGGTGCCAGGACACTCAAGTGGGACTTCCCCTCGGACTGGGATAGGAACAGTGTCAGGACCCTTGGGTTCTCCAGACCAGCCACCACAAGTCCTCCATGGGCAGAAGGCCGTGAGACTCTGTGCTACCTGTCACCACTCAGTCTCACTGGAGACAAGAATGGACAGAAGGTGCAAGATTTTATTAATCCTTTTCCCTGTATCATATATTAGCTGCCTCATTGATTCTTTTTCACTGTATTTCACTATAATAAAAATAGTTATTCATAGCCTTGAAGTGTTCCTACTCCAATCATTGATCCTCAAATCTGCTTGTTCTGTCATTGTCACACACTTAAAGTATGAGAAATAAATAGAAGCTTAAACATTAAAATCACTCTCATTTCATGAACATGAGAGAGAACAAAATCAAAATATAACATTTAATATACAATTTATTATATTAAATATATAATCTTATACATTATATCAATTAATATAATTTATTATAAAATAAAATGTACATAATATATAAATATTTGACATTTATATCGAAATATAAAAGAATCAGTCTTAAGATGGGCCCTGATCCCAAACATTATCTGTCCATTCCTTCCACAGATGCTGTCTGACCCACAGAGTTCCTCCAGCACTATGTGTTTTGCTCAGGATTCCAGCATCTGTAGTCTCTTGTACCTCCAGGGCATGAATGATACATACAGTCCTCTGCGCATTTGATCATGAAGTGAGTTTTTCCATTGGATACCAGGTAAGGGATTTGCCTCCTCTGGTATCAGACTGCACGATCTTTCCTGTCATGCTTTGTCTTCATGAATTTCCCCAAATGTTTACTATAATATAATTATTTCCAGAGGGAAAGCTGCAGCCTCTAAACAGTGAAAACTGTATAGCCCTCCACTTTTCTCCGTGTAGTTTTCAGAGCAGGCCAAATGTACACTTGAAAATTCAGATACATACATCCCTGATTGTAGCAGTTCTGATGCCTAAATAATGTTATGAGCTATGGGTCCAAAACTCCACATCAACTCTAAGAAAATAAGCCTAACTCTCCCTTGGGGTAGTTTAGGCTACCATTAATCATAGATAATTTACAACGTATATGTACATCCATCAATAGCCACAAACCATTTGACAGAGCAATTGCACTTACTGTTAATTGATTGCGGAATTTCATTATATATTATGCCATTAACTGGAATATGCACAGGGACAGTTCAGTCTTCTATTCCATGGATTTATGATTGCAGAAGATATTGATTCCTGATCAGGTAGAATGCTGTAGAGATTATCTACTGACAGTTTGTTGTTGACAGTTTGATGGTGACAGCATCAAAAACAATATAGCCATCCCTGGTCTTATCCTAAGTAAACATGTGAAATTGGATACTTTGAAAGTCAGAAGCAGTAACTCTACTGATCTGTGTCTTTAGAACATGGAACACAGGAACAGGCCTGTCAGCCTACAATATCCATGCTGAACATGATACCAAATTAAACTGATCTCCTCTGCCTGCACATGATCCATACCTTTCCATTTGCTGCATATCCATGTGCCGATTTAAAAACCCAAATACCCAGACTCACTGCTAATTTGAAAATCATATTGCTTAGTGAACCAAAGAATAATTGTATCCCTTTCTAATTATATTAAAAATTGCTTTGTGAATAAATAGCCCCTTATATATGGCTAGAATAATTATTTTTGCCATAAAGTCTTACGGTATAGAAACAGGCCCTTATCCACTTGTCCATGTTGACCAAGATTCTTCATCTAAGCTGGTCTCATTTGCCCATGTTTGGCCCATATCCCTCTAAATCTTTCCTCTCTATGTACCTGTCTCGGGTTATTTTACCTGCCTCAACTAGTTCCCCTGGCTTCTCATTCATTCCATATACCCACCAGCACCTGAGTGAAAATGGTGCCCCTCAGGTTCTCATTAAATGTTTCCTCTGTGAGCTTAAACTATGGTAGTCCAGCCTCCCCTTATAGGCCAGGCTCTCAAGCCCCAGCAACATCCTCATAAATCCTCTCTACACTCTTCCCAACAATGGCATCTTTCAGAAGAACGGCATTTTTGAGAAGAAGTAAGCTTCAATGTCAATGTTCTAGTGATGAGAAATGGCTGAAGAGATGGTGAATCAATTGACATTAACAGCAGCTGCAGTGGCTATTTTAATATGTGCCTGCAGGGTGCAGCATTGAGCAAATGGTGCAATGAGCGCGCTGGTCAAGGAGAGATGAGATAAAGCCGCAGTAACATAAATTAACTCGTCTTAAAGTGACCAATAACTGAAGTTAACGAATCTTAACTAATTGAAAAGATGGGACATCATAACAAGAAGCAAAAGAACCATAACTTTTATTTGCTGAAAAAGTGCTTATTGATTAATTGAAAGATACAGCCTGGAAACAGGCCTTTTAGCCCACTGAGTCTTTGCTGACCATCAATCAACTGTTCGTACTAATTTTATGTCATACTACTTTCTCATCCACTACACACTAGGAGCAATTTTCACAGATGGCCAATTAACCTACAAACCCATTTCCCACTCAACCTTTCCTATCCATGTTTCAAAGGTTGTTATTGTATCTACCTCAACTACTTCTTCTGGCAGCTCATTCTAAATACCACCACTTTGTGTTAAAAAGTTTCCCTCAGGTACCTATTAAATTTTTCCCCTTTCACCTTCAACCTATGTCCTCTAGTTCTTGATTCTCCAACCCTGGGAAAACACAATCTGCCTTCAACCATTTTAATACCGTCATGATTGTACACAACTCTATAAAAATCACCCTTCAGCCTCCTATGTTCCAAGCAAAGATACTAGAGCAACAAATGGACCACTCCGTTGAAATCGCCTATACTGAAGTGTAGTATGCAAAGGAGTCATTTTAGTAGGCAAAACCCGCCATTCATTATGCCTCTCGCAGTGTAATCAGTGTTTTGGGGGAACAGTATGTGTGATGATACCATTAAAATGCAGAATATATCTATCAATTCACAGATTTTTGTTATTTTTCTTTTTAAATGTTTCTGCAAGTTTCTGCCTACTAAAATGGCGTCATGACATACTACGGTTTTTAGGGTTGAGTGGTCTATTTTGTTCCTCTAGTATCTTTGGTTCCAAGGAATTGACTCCTAACCTGCCAACCGCTCCCTGTAGCTCATGCCCTTGAGTTCTGGCAACATCCTCCCAACTCTTCTCTGGTCTTTCCAGCTTAATGACATCTTTCCTATAGCAAGGTGACAAAACTAAACATAATACTCCAAGTGCAGCCTCCCCAACATCTTGTAGAATTGTAACATAATGTCCCAACCGCGATACTCAATTTCTTGATCGATGAAGCACAGTATACTAAAAGCCTTCTTCGTCGCCCTGCCCACCTGTGACGCCACTTTCAAGGAACTGTGCTTGTAGCTGAGTGTCAGGAGATTGAGGTTAAGAAGTTGGAGTCAAAGGTAAGGTTATCTAGTTTGAAGGCGATCACTTGGACTGAATCGTCTTTTTTAAACAATAAATAGTTTTGATATTGAAAATCCCAAAATATAATGAAAATATTTGAATAGACTAATATATTTACATTTCTATCTCAAGGATAATAATACAAGGGTGTGGAAGTTACATTGCAGCTGTATGTCACGGTTTAATATAAGTCGCTGCTGCGGGGAGTTCCAGACACTACGCATTAGGAAGGATCGTTGACCTTCTACAGAGAGCAAGAAATAAAATGTCCAGAATAACTCACCTTTTCCCGAGGGATGAAATACCAAGGAGTGCAGGGCATAGGATTAAGGTGAGAGAGGCAAAGTTTAAAGAAGATGCGGGACATTTTTTTACACACTGGGTGGTGGGTGCCTGGAATGTAGTGCCAGGGATGATGAATATTTAAGAGGCTTTTAGATCTGCACATGGATATGCATGGAATGGAGGGGTGGATCATGTAGGGCAGAGGAGATCAGTTTAACTTGGCATTATGTTTGTGCACAGACCATGGAGGAAAGTGGACAGATGATGTCTCGGTCGGGATGTTTCAATCAGAAGAGTAGTTCCAACCCAAAACATTTATCTGTCCATTTCTCTTCACAGATGCTGCTTGATGCGTATCCTCCAGAACTTTTTTTTAAAGAACTCAAACTCAGGCTTGTTGGTAAACTGAAAATCAAAAACTACAAATGCTGGATATCTGGAAGAAAACTGAAAATGTTGGAAACACTCAGGTCAGCAAGCATCTGTGGAAAGAGAGACGTTAGTATCGTTTTTCTCAGACCAAGAGTTTTTAAACCTGAAACATTCATTCTGTTTTTCTTTCCACAGATACTGCCTGACCTGTTGAGTGTTTGAAACATTTTCAGTTTTTATTGTTGTAGGCACATGCTGATAAAATATCATAAGTTGAAATTTAAAAAATCACCTCTCTGCCGACACTAACTTTTCTTAGTTTTGCATCAGGAAACATGCATTTAGTTGGAGAAAAGAACAGAGCCAACTTTTATTTAAATTCTAATTACCATTTAAATGGAAAAGCATTTACCTCCTTTCATTCTCAATCTCGGGCTCACTACTACCTCACTAATTACCTGGTATCACAATGAAATGAAGAAACTGTGATTGATGAAAATGCCAGGGATCAATGCAAATTAAACCTTTTACATTCCGGTAATAATAGTGGCAAACTCCATGGAATCAATAGGCACTGATTTTAGATTCCGCACACATCTGTTTGGGAAGATAATTACTCCTCTGGTCTACTTGTTTGTCATAAATATGCAATTTTGACTATCTCCAATTTGCTTCACAAAGAGGATTATTGCTGGTAAATATCAAGTCAACATACACAGCTATATATGTAAACAGTCAAAAGGTGAATATTCTGCTGCTAGCTCAATATATTTATGGCGATGTCAGATATGGAAAAGTCCCAAAGTCCAAAGTTCCTGGCTTGTGACCAGTTTGGGAACCAACCAGGCAAGGGGATTTCAATGTGGCGCAGCTGGTAAAGCCACTGCCTCACAGCCTCACAGTCCCCGGTCGGAACCTGACCTCAGGCACTGTCTGGGTGGAGTTTGCCTATTCTCCTGGCAATCGATTGAATTTCCTCCGTGGGCTCTGGTTTCTTCCCACATCTCAAAGATTGTGGGTTTGTAGATTAATTGGCCTCTACAATTGCCCTTCATTTGGAGGGAGCGGATGCAAAAGTGGGATAACATAGAACCAGAGTGAATGGGTGATCAATGGTCAGCATGGGATTGGTGGGCCGAAGGGCCTGCATTCATGATGTATTTTTCAATCAATCAACTAAAAAAATGTGCTGCTCTGGGATGTACAGTTATGACTCAAACTTGAATAACATTTGATCTGATCAGCGGAAAATATTCTGCGCGAGAAATAAGCCTTTTATTTTATGGTAAAAGTGGGAATGTTGTACAAAGGATGTCAAATGCCTTTCCCTTCCGTGCTTGAAATGGTTTGTGAGATTGACCATCACTTCATGGAGGGCTGCCAACTCTTTGATAGGGCTTCCCTGACAGCAGTTTTAGATTCACGCCCAGGACTTAAGCTTTCTGTTGGCTCGTGGAAGTAGGTAACCACCTAATTCCACTCTTTAATTGGGATCTTTAGTCTCCCATCCTAAAAAAAAATATTTAGCACCTTTGCTGGGTGTGTGTATTTATGTCTGCTGCATGGGGACATGTTGCAGTCAGCTTAGTTTAGTTTATTTATTGTCACGTTTAGAGATACAGTAAAATGATTGTTCTGCTGTCAAGTCATACGGTACACGAGGACAATAGATCCTCTACTGGATCCTACACAGGTTCTCCACAGGGACAGCACACAGAGAGTCAGTGTCACCTTACAACCTCTAGGTATCCAAAATCTCTGATCTTGGCACAAGAAAATGTGCAGTTTCTTATATTTTCACTAATATCCCCTAATCCTAGGTAGCCTTCCTATCCTCATTGCCAGTGAGGATGTTAACTTGAGCAGTGCATGTGGAAACTGCTCCAAAAAACAGTGATTTGATTTAAGGAAAAAATTACAAGCAACAAATTGAACTGCTTATAAAAAAATTAAGTGTTTACATTCTTTTGTTCTGTGCATTCAAGTTTAGTTTAGTTTAGTTTAGTTCCAATATTGGCCTTCGAGATCACCTCCAAATTTAATTGCCCTCTGTAACATAGGCAACAAATGCCAAGGCTCATAGGCCGGAAACTTTGGCAATCTCTTCACCTCACACCATCAGTTTCTTCCTTTAAAATGTTGTTTCGTTTAGAGATACAGCATGGAAACAGGCCCTTCAGCCAACCAAGTCCATGTCGACCAACAATTTCCCATTCACACTAGAACATTGTCCCACTCTCTCATTCACTTTCTACACACAAGGGGTGAATTGCAGAGGCCATTTAAACTACAAACCCGCACGTCTTTCGGATGTGGGTGGAAACCAGAGCACCCGGAGGAAACCCATGCGGTCACAGGGAGAACGAGCAATCAAGATCAAACCCAGGTCTCTGGCACTGAGGCAGCAGCTCTACCAGCTGTGCCACTGTGCCACCACCAATTCTCCTTCAAACTTACCTTTCTGATCAAACTTTCCATCCTCTATCCTTACCTGTCTTTCTGTAACTTAATGTATAATCATGTTTAGCAATGCTCCTGTAAAGCATTTTGAATCTTTTTTACTGTACACTGATGTTACTGTAATTCTTAACATTGAATGGTAAGAATATAATTGTGTTACAATACCATAAAAAAACAAAGGCTTGTTTTTTATGTAGCATGTTATTCCACGGAAAGATCATCCTAATGTAGTTGAGAATAGACCCTCAATTTTAAATCCTCAATCCTTCAAAAATATACAAGGGAGCAAAAAAACCCAATTGCTAATGTCGGCAATCAGCGGGTCAGGCAGCATCTGTGGGAGAAACTGACAGAGAGCGTGTTGAGTCAGGACCATTCTTCAGATGGATGGAGTAGGGGAAAGCTGGAAAAGAAAGGTGGAAGTGGGGCAAAAGCCTGGCAAGTGATAGGTGGATGAGGGGGGAAGGTGACTGGCAGATGGGTGGATTAAATGACAAAGGCTCAAGGTGAAAAGGAGACAAAAAGATGTCAGATATGGAGAGGAGAGGAGGACTGAAATGTCAGAGGGATATGGATGGAAATTTATATGAGGGATATTTGCTTGTGTAGTGAAGTGGATACGTTAGGTTCTATAAATCTAGAGAGATGGGATGAAAGTTTTTGCTCATTGTTTATTCTTAATATTGACCGTCTTGGACCAATTTCTATAATCATACATCTTATTGTTAAAATTCTACCTGCATTGCAGTTATAAAAGCACTGGAGTGCAATTTACAGTGAAGATTATTCATTGTGTAATAATGCTGAATTACTTTACAGATACAAATTTAGGAAAATTATTTTGATTCCGTAAGTTATATTTTACAATCCCCTGGCTACTGATTCAGAATAATATTGAGGGAGACTTGGAAAACCAGATGCTTGTACATCTGCATCCTCATCTTGTGGCTGGTACTAAAGTATTGGAAGGAAATCTAATAATTTGTAAAATATTGCCTTCAGGAAAAAAGAAATGTATAGACAATGATGTATAGCTCATATAGTTCAATAGTTACTCTATTATCACATGTACCTAGAAACAATGAAATGCTTTATTTTGCATATAATGCAGGAAAATCATACTATACATAAGCACAATCGTACATTGGTAAAAGAGTGCAACAATTATAGTGTAAAAAAAATAGTTGATTTCTTCTGAGGCAGTAGACAAAGGGTCGTCACATTTCCAGCATCATCTTGTAGCTTTCAAGTGACAATTTCTTCACAAATATTGTGTCTGATCCTGGCACCGGACATTTCAGGTCGAGACCCTTGTTCAGTCTGTTCATTTCCTCCACAGATAGGTAATAGAGTTAGAGAGTCATACAATATAGAAACAGGCCCTTCGGCTCGCTGAGTCCATGCCAACCATCAACCACTCATCAACACAAATCTTACATTTTTATTCTCCCTACATTCTCATTTGCACCCCTCAGATCCTATCCCTCAGCCATACACTGGGGCAATTTACAGAGGCCAATTAGTCTACGGATCCATGTATCTTTAGGTTGTGGGAGGAAACCGAAGCACCCGCAGTTACAGGGAGATGGCGCAAACTCCACCCGGTCAGCAGCTGAGGTCAGGATCGAGCCTGGGTATCTGATGCTGTGAGGCAGCAGCTCTACCAACTGCACCACTGTGCTGCCCCTTTGCTAGGACAAAAAGAAATTCTGGCATGTTCCTTCCAGGCACATTGCCAGGGAAATAATCAGGGATTGCAAATATCTGAGAGAATTTTCATGTCTGTCTTCAGGCTAAAATCTAAAGACCTGATAAACTTTAATGAAAATACATACTTCAAAGCAATAGCATTAAAAAAAGACCAGCAACAACCTTCCTAGTGGTGGTAATGATAAAAGAACAATTCCTCTTTTATCTTCTGAACACAGCCACTTTATATGGCAACCAAAAATAATATGCTCTCAAATTCTTATGCTCTTCACATATAAACAAACATGATGTTCAAGTTGCACCTTTGGAACTTCGATACCGTGGCTGAACAGTTGTCTTTTTAAATCATGTTTATGTTTAATCATGTGGGACAGAGGGAGAGGAGCAGAAGGAGTGGGGGAGTGGGAGAGGGAGAGGAGAGAGGAAGAGGAGAGGGAGAGGCAGAGGGAGAGAGAGAGAGGGGGAGAGAGGGGGAGAGGGAGAGTGGGGGAGAATGGAGAGTGGGGGAGAATGGAGAGAGGGAGGGGGAGGTGGAGGAGGAGAGGGAGAGAGGGGGAGAGGGAGAGAGGGGGAGAGAGAGGGGGAGAGAGAGGGAGAGTGAGAGAGAGGTAGAGGGAGAGGGAGAGAGAGATCCTGCATGTTCAAGATCTCATGGCCACTCAGGGCCAAAATAAGATTGACTCACTCATTTCACACACCTCTTACGGTTCAGCCGTGGTACGCACAACATGCAGCCATCTTGCAACACATATTTTTTCAGGATAAGGTAGCTGTCAGAAGAAGTGGAATGAAGCAGGGTTATTTTATCCAGGGACTAAACGGTCTGGAAAATGGATCATGGTGACAATTAGCTCAGCCATCATAAGGATATTTGCCAACAGGGCATTAATTTCATTGAAGATGGTAGCATATTGAATCTTATAAGGGAAAGAAGGTTCGGGAAAGTTTACAGGTGCCCATCCCACCTGCCTGTACCCCTCAATATGGCAATACCCTTGTACTTTTGTCACTTTCCAGGAATACCATTTTCCGGGTTCCATCCATGGAATGATCTATGCGAGAAGGATTTGTTCCTGATGATCGTTCAGACATTGCCAGAATCTGCACATGGAATGAGCAAGCACGTGCAGATTATAGCCAGGCTACAGGAAGGCATTGGTTGTTTTTCAGTTCCCCAGAAGGCAAGTTCAAACACTTGAGTTACATTACAGTAAGGATGTGGAGGCTTTGGAGAAGGTGCAGAAGAGGTTTACCAGAATGATGCCCAGATTAGAGCTAGATTATTAGCGACAAGGAGAGGTTGGACAGACAGGTTGTTTTCTCTGGAATGCCCGAGGGGAGATAGAAATATGCCAAATTATCAGAGGAACAGATAGGGCAGACAGTCAGAACCTTTATCTCATGGTGGAAATGTCAAAGACCAGAGGGCATAGTTAAAGGTAAGAGGGGCAAAGTTTAAAGATGTGAGGAGCAAGTATTTTTTACACATGGGATGGCGGGTGCCTGGAACACGCTGCCAGAGGTGGTGCAGATGGCAGCAGATACTATAGTGGTGTTTAAGGGGCTTTTAGATAGGCACATGGATATGCAGGGAATGAAGGGGGTATGGATCACATGCACGCAGATCTTGGCATTATGTTCATCATAGACATTGGGGGCTGCAGGGCTATGCTGTTCCTATGCTGTACTTTTCAATATTCTAAGTATATAATATTATGGTAAACAATATAAAATATTGTGTACCTCAGCCAGATCTCATCTGAAATGAATTCACTGTCAGGTTTCGTGATTCAGTATTTAGTTGGTTATCCCATGCATTTAGGATTGTTTCTGTTTCTCCACTCTCCAAGCAGATAGTGTTTGCAGTCCTTCTGTATCATACAACACACCTGAAAGAAGACACATAAAGCACAATGTAACTCGACCCTAATAACTCAAGCAAAGCATTAACATGAAACATTTCATAACACATAATTACCTATCTCACCATACAATGCCATTTAATCTCCAATCAGCCAAGTTGCTCCTTCTGAGGTCTGTCCAAGATTGTTATGGTGCGATTCCCCAGGCCTCCTGCACTCTATAACAAACACAGTGTGTGTTCCAATCTCTGCACTAAGCAGTGTTAACTTTAAACTGAAGCTGTACTTGCCAGCCCCCCCATGGAGTCCAGCACCTGTGCCCTATTCACATTTGTAACCAGTAATCACACACTGATGCCTGTCTGATCACAGCTTCTATTTGATTATTTATGGCTCTTTTACATAAAATGTATTTCAATATGCTGTAAAATCATTATGGAAAGGTTAGGATTTTACCACAATCATGCATTTACAAACTGCATGAGATGGAAGAGAACTCATTGCTCGGAGCTAAATATTCCAGACACATTGACAATAACTTTTACGTACAAACTGCAGTTTGGTGATTACTGTTATAGTGCAATTGAAATATTAAATGTATTTTAATACTTAAATGTGTCTATGGTAGGATGAAAGCTTCAGAGAGTTATGTCACATCAATGTCCTTTCATTGTGTTTGAGATGTTACAGTTATGGTTTTCTAGCTGCACAAATATTCATCACGTTGCTGAGTGTGTTGTTTCTATGGAGGAGGTTTTGGAGAGTCAACAGAGGAGCCACGAACTGGAGAATACTCCATGTTCGAATTGCTCTCGTTGCAGATACAGTTTGCTCAGTTGCACTTCAGATCAATTGTCGTCCCAGAGATGATGCCAGCAGAGGGCATATGATGGTGACAATTAAATGTTTTTGAGTTTTTAGTGCTGGAGGAACTCAGTGGGTCAAGCAGCAAAGTGCAGTGAAATGAACCAGTCTCGACCCAAAATGGCGTCTGTCCATTTCCCTCCACAAATGCTTCTGACCCACTGAGTTCCTCCAGTACTTTGTTGAAATTTCCAGCAACTGCAGTTCCTCATGCCTCTGATAGAATGTTCTCGTTAGATCTGCCAAATGGAACTGCAAATGGAAGTGAGCTACATGCAGTTAACAACGTTTGCCTTTTTAACAGAAGGGACAAAAATCAGCTTATGTTGTTTGGCAGGACCCTGAAAGAACACTGTCTCACCCTGCACCAGCCAGATGAGCTGACCCTCTGCATCCAACACTAGTCACAGGAAGGTGGGCTCTGAGAAGACAGGCATTATAACACCCTGATAGCCTTTGTCATGCTTTTGAAGGTTTTGAACTTCTTTTAAAATGTTAGACAGATTGAAATAATTTCAGTAAAGCCAAGCAATGGATGTGAATTGCATCAAAGCACTCTCTACAACACATTATTGCCCCAAACTGAGCTCAGCGGTGAACAGAGAGCATAGACTATCCGGTGAGCTAGCATCTGATTTCAACTGTAAAGATATGCTGTAGCCCCCTCATTTATTCTTCAATTCTGCCTTTTCATGAGTGTTTCTGACATGGAGAGCCATTGCTGTGTATTGGTGCATGAATGGATTGAATAATTATTTTACATGTAAGATGCAGTGGAATCTAGCTTGTACAAGAAATAACTTTGAATAAAATTACACACATTGAGTAATAAATAAATTTAACCAGCTGGTATGGCTGTTATTAAAAACAATACCAAAAATTATAGTAAAACATAGAATTATTTTATGAAATAAGAAAGTATAGATTCTTTGGATGTGGATTTACGGCTTGTAGTTATTTCTTATCTTATATTGTCCTTTAACTGAGTGCTGTGTGTCATAGAAAAGAGAACAGTCAATTTATTAAAATTTATGATCCATTATTTTCCTTGTCACTAATAGTTCTTAAACCTTTTTCAAACCGCTGTTAGTTTATGACATATATTAATTATTTACGAACACGGCTTTGAGAAAAGAGAAAATCTTTCCAGCTTCAGGAATTACAGTAATAAATGTAAACCCTTTGGAGGTCATATTTATTACCGTGATAAAGCCTCAAGCTACAAAAAAACATTGTACTTCTATTGATATATATTGAACCTCTGAACAATCACAGTTGATAAAACCCAGAAGTTTTTTTTTTAATCAACTCATTGGATAATACAAACTCTGTCCTCTGCAGGACATGGATAGGCAATGTTTCAGGCTTCAGACTCTGAAGAAGGGTCCCCATCTGAAATATCACCTATCCATGTCCTCCAGGGATACTGCCTGACCTGCTGAGTCACTCCAACATTGTATTCTCTGTAAGATTTCCAGCATCTGCAGTTCCTTGCGTCTCCATTCTCTGCCCTCTAGAAGATTCTGAAATTTCTGGGCAAGATAGACGACGGAAAGATTGATTACTTCATTGCCCCAAATTTGAGTGAAATCCAGCTATTTGAGGACTCAACTCATTTGACCTACTGCTCTACATTCCCACTTCAGGAGTAATTTCTACCTTCATAAGTCCGGAAGTGATAGGTGCAGAATTAGGCCATTAAGCCCATCAAGTCTACTCCGCCATTTAATCATGGCTGATCTAACTCTCCCACTCCACCCTTCTCTTGTCTTCTCCCCATAACCCTTGACACCCATACCAATCAAGAATCTATCTATTTTGCCTTAAAAATGTCCATTGACTGCCTCCACAGCCTTCTGTAGTAATGAATTCCACAGATTCACCACCTTCCGACTAAAGAAATTCCTCCTTATCATCTTCCTAAAGGAACGTTTTTTTATTCTGAGGCTATGACGTCTGGTCCGAGACTATCCCACTCGTGGAAACATCCACTCCACATCCATTCTATCCAAGCCTTTCATTATTCTCCAATCTCTGGTTTTCACTGAAAAGTCTGCCCAGCGGTGTAGGTGCAAAGGAACATAACTCTGAAGAATTGGAAGATTACGGCTTAACATCATCACAATTCCTTTTGGATAAACAATGGAAAAACAAACCATATATTCAAGCCCCCCACAAATTATATTGCTCTAATTCCCTGTCTGACCATTTGCTTAAAACAGTGAAGAGCCCAACATTTGGCACTATCCAAATCCAGCACCCAGGGAAGATGGAAAGCGGCTGCCGGTGTTGTCCAGATTATTCCGAATAGTGTTCAGTGGAAGAATTGTTGACCATGTCGGGAGTCTACATTGGTTACAAACACTGTATTGGAAGTTTTTGTGAACGACATGAAACCTCAAGATGCCCCGTATATCCTGCTGTTTGATGGATGCAAAATCAAAAGGCATAATTGTAGCAGGATTTTCCATTGAATAATTGTGGTTTTGAAAGTAATATCAGGAAATAAATCGCTCGGATTCAAATCGCTATAATATATATACAGAATATTCCATTTTAATTTCATTTAGATTGAAATAAAATCTTTGATTCTAGTGCTGATTTAATATTAAAAATCAATTTTCTTTAATCTTGTCACATTTCTGAAACATTTCCTTTAATATTGTCATATTTATGTCAATTACTTACTCTACCATAGCATTACTGGTTTTGTTGGTAAGGACACCGTATTTTTCCTATCTTTGTTGAATGCTGCCCTCCTGTGGTAATTATATGAAGTAATTCCCTAGGATGGCTAGTTTATTTTGTACTAGTTACTTGTTAAAATATGAAATTAATTCTTGATTGGCAATACAACTTTTTGGAAGAATTTGTTTATATTTAACCAATTGTAACTTATCCAATGAGTGCCTCAAGAAGTGATCAAACTAGATTTATTGTGCCGTGCTCAATCCATCTCTAGAGCTGTTATGGGATACTCAGGCCAATTTAAGGATTTATGTTGAAACTACCTTCATGGCCCTGCTGCAATCTTTTTCTTGCTACCTCTGTGTCGTCAGGGAGTTCCTGACCTTTGACCATGACACAATGAAAGAACGCTAATATATTTCCAAGTCAGGATGGTGTAATGGAAGTGCTAGGGTGTTTCAGCATTTTCATACAGCACATGAAAAGTGATATAAACTCAAAAGTTGGAAACATGGGTGGGGAAGGCATGGTGTTGCAAGACAGCCCTTGTCATTTCTGTGACTTTGGATGTTGCCTGTGAGAAAAATTTGTGGTTTTTGCAAGATGTCTTCATTACAGTGCACACTGCAGCTGCAACGTGCCAACTATGGAGCAGGTATGTATTTGGGCTAAAACAAAACCATTTTCATGAATGCAAAAGATCTAAAACTGTGCAACAACAATGCAACAAGACTTTCTTGTGGTACCTACTGGATTAGTGTTTGGACCCCGGCTATTCATACATCAATGATTTAGATAAGGGAAACACAAGTAATATATCTCCAGGGGTCATCTGTTGTCAACCCTGATTTGTCCTGTTTTTTTCTTCTCTTCCAGTTTCCCCCCCACTCTCCCTACTACAATCAGTCTGAAGGAGGGTCCCACCTTAAAATGTCACCAATCCATTTCCTCCAGAGATGCTGCCTGACCAGCTGAGTTACTCCAGCATTTTATGTCTCTCCTGAATAAATAATCTGGATGCAGGGAGGAAACAAGGGTTCATAGACTGAGTTTATGGAGTTAAAACTTTTAATATTGAGTTCAGAAGAAATGTCTTTACTTACATGACAATTAAATGCAAATTTTCTTAACACAAGAATATACATTTTAAAACACACAGCTGAATCTGCAACAGAATGTTTTCATTTTACTTCGTTCAAACATAAAAAATGATTGACTTGATATTTCAAAACGATCTAGCCATTAATTAACAACTATTCATTTAGTTCAGAAACTATAAGAATTTTAAAGTTGCTTGCTTTCCTTAATTAATTCCTGTGCATTTTCACAATGCATTCAGTTATTTTACAGCCAGGAAAGAGAGAGTAATCTAGATCTGTAGACCCAAAAAAAAGATTCTTCTCTCTTTTTGAGGAAGCAACTTGTCACTGCTCACCACCTCATAAACTGTGGTGTGGATTTCCACGATAAATTATGACTACTAAACCTGCCAAGCAACCAATTTATTAGATTGTCATTACCTTTACAGTTCCAGTTCAGTTCTGGTGTTGGGAAAGACATTGGAAATCATCTTTCTTATAAGGTCTTCGGTAAGTTAATACCAAAGAGTATAATGAACAAAAAGAAAAGTTATCTCTTGGCAAGGCTAGTTTTTTTATGTCCTTGGAAATGTTTGAGTGTCCTCTTGTAAAAGCAAAAATGTTGCTAGATTCAGTTTCAAAATTCTGTGTCGTTTTTAGTTCCATGTGTACAGAATTTTCTGCTGTTTCCATTATAAAAAATAAGTTATTGCACCATGTTTAAAGCAAAACCATCCTTTTATCATATCATATCATATATATACAGCCGGAAACAGGCCTTTTCGGCCCTCCAAGTCCGTGCCGCCCAGCGATCCCCGTACATTAACACTATCCTACACCCACTAGGGACAATTTTTACATTTACCCAGCCAATTAACCTACATACCTGTACGTCTTTGGAGTGTGGGAGGAAACCGAAGATCTCGGAGAAAACCCACGCAGGTCACGGGGAGAACGTACAAACTCCGTACAGTGCAGCACCGGTAGTCAGGATCGAACCTGAGTCTCCGGCGCTGCATTCGCTGTAAGGCAGCAGCTCTACCGCAAACAGCCAATAAGTAAATTTGACAAATTACAAACTTGCACACAGGCCAAGTCACTCAACAAATGACCACAACTTTTTTTACATTGCTCTTGGCCCATAAAACCCACTTTATAATCGATCTTACAAGCATTGAAAATGTTCCTGTACTAACAAAAAGATATTGATCATTTGAAATTCAATGTCACTTTATTTTCAAATTATCATATTTCCCCACGAAAATAAAACATCTATCAGGCCATCTAAGTATGTATATGTAAGAAAATGAGATGCAAATATCAATTAATCACTCCAATTTAGCTGAAAAATAACAAGATAGATTGTCTATTGTGCCATGCTATATTTTTGTTTTTGAGGCGTGTCCTTCCAAGAACTGCTTGCACTTATCCCCTGCTCTGAAATCTCAGTGGAGTTGTTGTACACTGATAATGAGCCAGTGACAATTTTTTGAGAATTAAAAAATATATAATCATGAATGAAAGTGACACTAATTTTAAACACAATGGTTTCAAATTGCGGGCACGGGTAAGTTTAACAAATCTCTACTAATACAATCCAAGTCCCTTCAGATCAATTTCCACATGATTTTCCAAGTTGGTTTGAGAGAAATCCATAAGATATGCCAGAGAGGAATTCAGTGACGTTGAGATGTAATAGAATGTAGTGCATTTTTTCTAAATTATAAATAAATTTTCCAAAAAATAAATAGATTAAAATCTATAAGTTAGATAGGAAATCAAATTGTGCCAAGTCCTGGTCCATGGTTGAGAGTGTTTATATAAAAATCTGAAAAACATTAGTGTAGATCTTTAAAAAATATTTTTTATCTTCAATAGACAATAGACAATAGGTGCAGGAGTAGGTCATTCGGCCCTTCGAGCTATCACCACCATTCAATGTGATCATGGCTGATCATTCTCAATCAGTACCCCGTTCCTGCCTTCCCCCATACCTCCTGACTCTGCTATCCTTAAGAGCTCAATCTAGCTCTCTCTTGAAAGCATTCAGAGAATTGGACTCCACTGCCTTCTGAGGCAGAGAATTCCACAGATTCACAACTCTCTGACTGAAAAAGGTTTTTCCTCATCTCCGTTCTAAATGGCCTACCCCTTATTCTTAAACATTCACTTTACAAGATTGAAAGAAGCAAATGCAACCTTGGTGAATCCGATCTTTTAATTGTCTTATGATACAAGTTAAGCGTACCTAACATCTTAATTTATCCAGTCAACTTTGTCTCACCCTCCTTCAGGCATTTGGTTGTTTCTCAAGCAATTTGCATTGGTATTCGCACAACTGTATAACTAAGGATTTCTTTCAGCACCATTTCTCCTTCAATGGTTTGTAACAGAAGCTGATTTCAAACATCATCCAGAGAATGGCCAAGCTCTTAGCTTGCTCCTGCCTTAGGGAGGAGAGTATAGGAGCCTGAAAACTGCCACCATCAGGTTCAAGAATGGCTTCTTCCGAAAAGCCATCAGTCTCTTGAACACTGCACAACACGAACCTCCACTATATACTCATATGGACTTTGGTTGCACCAAGGACTTTGTTTTTTTTGCACCAGTGTTTTGGTTATCAGTTCATTTAATTTTTTTGTTTATTATATAATACCCGTGTGCACAGATCTACGGGCCTGTTAAGATGCAGCAAATAAGAATTTTACTGTTCTTTTGTTGGTAATATGAGAATTCAACAATTTTGACTCTTGAGAATGACAAGTGGCATTCTGATGTTAATATATATTTTAATGCCCTTCAGTCATGAAGGCATTTCATTTATTTACCATTAACTGGCTGGTGCAACATAGAGGGTTCCACTTGTACCGCTGATGAAAAATATGAGAGTCTCATGAAGATATGCCCATCCCTCGGTTCCTGGAGTTTAACTAAGCTAAAGTATCCATGTTTGCTTCCTCAACCCCTTCTAATTAGGTTTAGGTTTATTATTGTCATGTATTGTACTGAGATACTGTGAAAATCTTTGTTCTGCATACTATCCAATCAAATCAGATACTATACATAAATACAATCAAGCCAAATTGAAATGCTGTAGGTTGAGCAATAGGGAAGATACAGAGTACAGAATATAGTTCTCAACATCTAAGACATTTAGACAAAGTCTAAAATCCGCATTGAGGTGGAGAAGAATGGGCTTATTAAAGGACCATTCAAAAGGCTGATAACAGAGGGGAAGAAGTTGTTCCCGCATCTGGTGATGTCTGCTTTCAAGCTTCTGTATCTTCTGTCCAATGTAAATGGGGAGAAGAAGGAATAACCAGGGTGGGAAAGCTTTGATTAAGTTGGCTGCTTTCCCAAGGCAACATGATGTGTAAATTGAGTCAATAGTGGGGAGGCTAATCTGTGTGATGGACTGTGCTACATCCACATTTCTGTATAAATTCCTACTGTCTTGGGCAGAACTGTTCCATAACCAAACCTTGATGCAATCTGACAGTATGCTTTCTATGGTGCATCAGTAGAGGTTCGTAAGAGTCATTTGGAGACATTCTGATTCCAGAACATCATTGAGCCAGTGACTTCCTGCCATCCCTGTCGGTCAAATGCACCAACTCTTGCCAGCATTGCCTGAATCACCATCTGCTGAAACAAGGGCTGGGTGATTCTCTACTGAGCGTTCATCACTGCATAAAGCTGGGTGGCAGTGTGAACTGCGAAGAGGATGTTAGGAGGTTGCAGGGTGACCTGGACAGGTTGAGTGAGTGGGCAGACGCATGGCAGATGCAGTATAATGTAGATAAATGTGAGGTTATCCACTTTGGCGGCAAAAAAAAGGAGGCAGATTATTATCTCAATGGTGTCAGGTTAGGTAAGGGGAAAATGCAGCAAGACCTGGGTGTCCTTGTACACCAGTCACTCAAAGTTGCCGTGCAGGTACAGCAGGCAGTGAAGAAAGCTAATGGCATGTTGGCCTTCATAACGAGAGGATTGCAGTATAGGAGTAAAGAGGTTCTTCTGCAGTTGTATAGCGCCCTGGTAAGACCACATCTGGCATATTGTGTACAGTTTTGGTCTCCTAATTTGAGGAAGGACATCCTTGTAATTGAGGCAGTGCAGCATAGGTTCACGAGATTGATCGCTGGGATGACGGGACTGTCATATGAGGAAAGATTGAAAAGACTAGGCTTGTACTCACTGGAGTTTAGGATGAAAGGGGATCTTATAGACATATAAAATTATAAAGGGACTGGACAAGCTAGATGCAGGAAAAATGTTCCCAATGTTGGGGGAGTCCAGAACCAGGGGCCAGTCTTAGAATAAAGGGGAGGCCATTTAAAACTGAGGTGAGAAGGAACCTTTTCACCCAGAGAGTTGTGAATTTGTGGAATTCTCTGCCACAGAGGGCAGTGGAGGCTGAATCACTGAATGAATTTAAGAGAGTTAGAAAGAGCTCTGGGGGCAAGTGGAATCAAGGGATATGGGGAGAAGTTGGGCACAGGTTACTGATTGTGGATGATCAGCCATGATCATAATGAATGGCGGTGCTGGCTCGAAGAGCCGAATGGCCTCCTCCTGCACCTATTTTCTATGCTTCTATGTTTCTAAAAGGTGCTGGTGGATCAATGAGAGGCCGGTTAGAAGCAACAAACAGGCACTTGACATTCTCCTGGTAAAAAAAGGCAATAAGCAGCTAAAGGGAAGTTATCGAGTCATACAGAAACAGACCCTTCTATCCACCGATTCCATGTCAAATTTATTGCCCATCTACACTAATCCCATTTGCACATAAAGGCGAGATGTCACTGTTGCAATTGCTCTGCTAGGGGCCAGCATGCAACTGATGAGCTGACAGGCCTCTATTGTGATGTAATAAGTGATCAAGTCAGGGGGCAGATGTAATTGCCAGTAACATGACAAATGATCAGACTAAAAGTGTTCAGATCTTGGAAAATAACTTCAATAGAGTTGCATTTTGATGTTTTTATTCATTTGTATCCAAATTTTCCACCTTACAATGAGAAAAAATTATAACAACGGAGAAAGTTACAAAGGAAATATCTGACGGTCCAGAAAGAGTTACAGTGGATGGTTGAGCAGTGAAAAAACCTGGACCAAAAATACCTGGTGACAACTTTGGTTCCATCATGGTCTCAAAATTTAAAAAAAACTGCAGATACTGGGAATTCAAAATGTTTGTATCAATTTAGGTACAAGAGGCTAAGCGTGCACCCAAACCACCAAATGTGCCCTCAGGCCAAATTCTGCCATATGCTGGCATAATTGGAACAGTGCTAGACTTTGGGACCAAACTCTGAGATCCACTTTATTTTGTCAGTGTCCAAGGAAAATTTTAATATCGCATCTGTGTGGCCAGGGAGGTGCGCAAACTGGCTGCATTACTTGTTCACCATACAGAGATATAAATGTTTTGAAAAACATTTAATTGCAATGTCTTGAGATGTTGTAAGGTACTAAAGAAATGGAATTCCACATCCGCATTATGTTGCACATAAAACCTTATTCCAACCTTAAGAGCGTATGATTTTAGTTCCAGCACTCTACACCCAAATTTAGAGCATTTGAAAATTTTGTATTCATAGAAACATAGAAACATAGACCAAGTTTGGTCTATTTGTTTATGTGCTATTGTCAACAAATTCTATACACAATTATTATCAAGCCATACACAAGTACAACAGACAGGGAAAAAGAAAAATACCAAAAGTGCAGAATACTGTGTTGTATCATTATAGTGTACCAGTTGCAGAGAAAGTGCAGATAACAAAAAAAAGTGCAAGGTCTGCAGTAAGGTAGGTTGGGAGATTGGGATTACTCCTTTGCCTTATGAGAGGGCCATTCAGTAGTCTGATACCAAGAAGCACGAAACTGTTGCTGAATCTGGTGGAACATGCTTTCAAGCGTCTGTGTCTTTTACCTGATGGGAGAGGGGAGAAGAGGGAATGACCAGGGTAAAAATGGTCCTTGATTATGCTGGCTGCATTTGCGAGGCAGTGGGGAGATGTTCATGGGGGTTGGGGGGCACGGGGGGAGGGGTGGTGAAGGGGGGTTGGTTTGTGCGATGGACAGGGCTGCTTCTGACACGTCGCCTTGTTAACCAGATGTTCCAGCGATGAGTGTAGGAGCCAGGGAGATGGCTTCTCTGCCATGAACCAGATGAAATGGTCCACAAACTGCAATGGATAAAGACAGAAAGGCAATCTGGGAGTCTGGAGCTAATGTGCACCATGACCATCTTCTCAAAGCACTTCATGATGGTGATTGTCAGAGTCATTGGTCTGTTGTCATTAAGGCACGCTATCTTGTTTTGCTTTGATGATCATCGGAGGAAGAATCATAATATCAATTGGTGTGCTTCCCTTTTAGTAGTAGAAACATATCAGAAAAATCATTATGTGAATAGATGGTATGCACATTTATCCAGAGTAGGGGAATCAAGAACCAGAGGACATAGATTTAAGGTGAGAGGGACAAGATTAAACCTAAGAGGCAACATTTTTCACACAGAACAAGCTGCCAGAGAAGGTAGTGTATGAAAATAACTGCAGATGCTGGTACAAATCGAAGGTATTTATTCACAAAATGCTGGAGTAACTCAGCAGGTCAGGCAGCATCTCAGGAGAGAAGGAATGGGTGACGTTTCAGGTCGAGACCCTTCTTCAGACTGATGAAGGGTCTCGACCCAAAACGTCACCCATTCTTTCTCTCCTGAGATGCTGCCTGACCTGCTGAGTTACTCCAGCATTTTGTGAATAAATGCCAGAGAAGGTAGTTGAAGCAGATACTATAACAACATTTAAAAAACATTTGGACAGGTACATGTTTAGGAAATGTTTAGAGGAATATGGGCCAAAGGCGGGCAGATGAGACCATCGTTGGTGGGGCATCTTGGTCGGCAAGTTGGGCCGAAGGGCCTGTTTCCGTGCTGTATGACTCTAAATCCCAACTTTGGAACCTCTTCTGTCAGAATTAAGGGCACAACATCGGACCAAAACAGAAAAGGCGCTGCAGCCACACATTAAAACTTAAAAGTATTTTGCAAGCATCGCAACCATTCACACACGGATCGACATTTGAGGATAGACACAAAATGTTGGAGACCCTTCTCGACCCGAAAGGTCACCCACTCCTTCTCGCCAGAGATGCTGCCTGGCCTGCTGAATTACTCCAGCATTTTGTACCTATCTTCGACTTAAACCAGCATCTGCAGTTCCTTTGCTACACATTTGAGGGGACAGAAACACTCGGCATGGTCCATAACCGTATGTAAAGACGGCAACAGCAGGTATCAGCGTGTGGGGAAAATAAACTTTAAGCGTTGTGTTATTAAAAGAAAATCCGCCTGTTATATCGTAGACACAAAATGCTGGAGTAACTCCGCGGGGCAGGCAGCATCCGTGGAGAGAAGGAATGGGTGATGTTTCGGGTCGAGACCCTTCTTCAGGCTGAGAGGCAGACAACTGGAAGACGCCATCGCCCAACGCTCACTCAAGGGGAGAGCCCATCTCCTGTTTACGACAGCGGTGACGTCTGTGGGGGAGTGAGGTCGCGCGGCGCCTTTCGTTTTACGGCAATCGCTGAGTGGAAGCGGCCTCGAGTGACGGGGCTGGGAGCGGGGTCGGGGCTTCGCTCGCCTTCCTTTTCACCCCCTCCTGTGTCAGTACCGGGGGTGGAGGCCTTCACCTGACGGTCCCGATCCCCTCACACGTTATGTTGGGGTACTGAGTCCCTTCCTTTCCCCTCCCTCCCTCCCCCCTCACACCCGCTGTCGACCCCCTTTCCCTCCCTCCATTTTGTGGCTGTTCGGCCCCTCATGCTGCTGCCGCCGCCGCCGCCTTGCTTCCCCCGTTAGGATGTCGGAGCCGCCAGCTGGGCCTAGCGTGCTCTCCCCGCCCCCCGTTGAAATCTCGGCCTATCCCGCCAGCCAGCAACCAGAGGCCGAACCGGGGCCAGGGCAGGAAAGCGTCGACCAAGACGGCCCCAAGTCGATGTTAACCTTCCCGGAGAGCAGCCGGCCGAAGAAGGGAGTCCTCCATCACCTCCACCACCACCACCTCCATCATAACCACCAGCAGCGGGTGCTGAACGGCTGTCTGATCCTCAACCCCGATCTCCACCACCAAACGGATCGCAGTGGCCGCCTGTCCACTGCCGAAGCCGACTCGGGACTGTCACCGCCCCAAGCCGGCAGAAGGAAAGCCGACGCCAGCAACTGTGAGGTCAACCATGCCAACCAAAGGACTGCCGAGGCCGACACTCCAATGCCCAGGGATGAACTGGATGGGGTTGAAGAGGATCAATCGCGCCTGGCCGCCTCGGTAGCTGCTTGTAGTTTGTATGCCCCGCAAGAGCCCGAAAGGATACGTTATGTTGGCTATGAGTCAGAGTTGCAAATGCCAGATATCATGAGGTTGATCACGAAGGATTTGTCTGAACCTTATTCCATATATACCTATAGATATTTTATTCACAACTGGCCACAGCTGTGTTTTTTGGTAAGTGTGGGGTGGCTAGGGAGGGCGAGTCGAAGTGGTTGTGGGATATCATGTATGTTATCACATGATGAGAAACACATACATATACAGATATGATATTTACATGATATAAATGTATATACACACGCATATATGCCATAAGGTGTGTAACGAGTGTGTTAAAGGCATCTGAAATACCTTCGATAAGAAAGTAATGTTAATAGTCACCAGATTATTATGCACTCATACTTTTTGCTAATTGTATCGAAATGTCATTCCAACTGTTGATCAAGAACTCTGGTCCCACTGGGCTCCAATGGCATGCCGGTGAATGCCATTCTATTTCCTTTTCAAGGACACCCAGTAAGGGAGGCAGGCAACTGAACTGAGCGTCGCCTGATGCAGGTTGAGAGCCACTTTGCTTAGCCCAAATTATGGAGCACCCCTTTCAGATAGTAGAAGCAGAGCCGCACCCTCTTGCACTTACAAGTTTGATTTTATAAACATTGAAATTATGTTGTTATTGTTTTTGTGGACAAATCCATGTAATTGCTTGAATGTGGCACCTTTTCATAGGGCTGAATATTAACTGCAAAATTGCTGTTCTATGTGACCTCATAATGGAAGCTATGTTCAGTTGCAAGTAATTTTAATAAGTAGTTTTGTGCCAGGATCTGGGCTTTTAACTCCTATAGTAGAAGACAAATCGTTTGAGTTGTAGTTACATTTTAAATGAAGACTCAATGACAAGTTCAGGGGATGTTAAAGATTTGTTGTAAAATCCAACAAAGTTCTGTGGGTTGGAATACAAAGTTATGTCTAACTGGGTTAGCATTAATACATTGGCAAATTTTATTTAAGGATATTGATTTTAGCTTTTTTTGATATTATTTTTAAAAAATTATATCTTGTATTTTTAGTGTCGGTTACCTGATTATGTGAAAATTCATTTCAAATAGTCTGCAGAATTTGATTGTTCCTGAAACAATATGACTGTGATTTTTTTTTTTAGTTTGTAGCAAAATGTGTGGTGCATCTGCCAGAGTTCCTGAACATTGCTTGTTATTTTTCAAATGTAGCCACAGGGAGAATAATCATATGGATGAGAAATTTGTTAACATTTTACTTACAGATGAAAGATCTATTCTTGCATGGTGAATATCAAAATGCATGAATACTGTGGTGGACTGCTATATATATGTAGAATTGTGCTGCGGCCTTACATTTTTCTTCTGCTTGCTGTCTATCCAGAACTGATCTGTTTTTATTTCTTATTAGTTTTGGTATTCTTTCTTAAGTGTAACTTTGCTTTTGTTCTGTTTGAACTGAAACAGACAGTTGGTTCCTTTAATAGAAGCTATTAATGCTACTCTTTTAAATTAACCTGTTTTTTAAAGGAAGCCATTTTCCAGTGAGGAAATACAATCTTTAGCACAGCCACATTCCCTGTGTTGAAACAAGTGGCTTTGGAACTATTTCAGATTTCTTATCACCTCAGTATAGTGATCGGTTTGAACTAATATGGTAGTCTTTGCAGGCCTTTTAAGAGGATCTCAAAGATCTCAAAAACTAGCAGAGCTGGTCGTTACTCTTAACAACTTCTTCGACTCCTCCCACTTCCTCCAAATCCAAGGCGTAGCCATGGGCATTCGTATGGGCCCCAGTTATGCCTGCCTCTTTGTAGGGTACATCGATCAATCCCTGCTCCAGGCATACACTGGCCTATCCCCAAACTCTATCTCTGCTACATTGGCGACTGCATCGGTGCCACCTCCTGCACCCATGCAAAACTCACTGTCTTCATTAACTTTACTACTAATTTCCATCCTGCACTCAAATTCACTTGGACCATCTCCGACATCTCCCTACCGTTTCTTGATCTCACCGTGAGACTATCGACACATCTATTATAAACCTACTGATTCCCACAGCCATCTAGACTTCACTTCTTCCCACCCTGCTTCCTATAAAGACTATATCCCCATCTCCCAATTCCTCCGTCTATGCTGCATCTGCGCCCAAAATGAGGTGTTCCATACCAGGGCATCACGATATCCCGCAGCTCTACTCTTGGTCTACCTCCCCCTAGTCGTAACAGGGACAGAGTCCGACTAGTCCTCACCTTCCACCCCATCAGCCAGAGCATACAGCACATAATCGTCCGTTGTTTTCGCCACCTCCAACGGGTTCCAACCACTACCGATATCTTCCTATCTCCACCCCTTTCTGCTTTTTGCAGAGACTGTGCCCTCAGCAACTCCCTGGTTAACGTCCCTTCCCACCCAAGCCACTCCCTCCCCAGGTACTTTTCCCTGCAACTGCAGTAGATACAACACCTGTCCCTTTACCTCGACTCTGCACAAGGACCCCGACAGTCTTTTCAGGTGAGTCAGAGGTTCACTTGTACCTCCTCCAACCTCATCTGCTGTATTCACTGTTCCAGGTGTGGAGTTCTATATATTGGCGAGACCAAGCGCAGGCTCGGCGATCGTTTCGCTGAACACCTCTGCTCAGTCCGCCTAAACCTACCTGTTCTCCCGGTTGCTAAACACTTTTAACTCCTGATCCCATTCCCACATAGACCTTTCTGTCCTGGGCCGTCTCCTTTGTCAGAGTGAGGCCCAGCGCAAATTGGAGGAACAGCACCTCATATTTTACTTGGGAAGCTTACACCCCAGCAGTATGAATATTGACTTTTCTAACTTCAAGTAACCCTTACTTTCCCTCTCTCTCCATCCCTCCCCCTTCCCAGTTCTCCGACCAGTCTATCTCCAATTACACTTTATCTCGGTTTGCTTTGTTGTTACTTTCTCCCAGCTAACAATGATCTATTCTACATGTTCCTTGAACTTCTTCGTTGTCTCATTTTCACACCTTACACTTCCTTATCTCGGTATCTCCTTCTTCCCTGACTTCAGTCTGAAGAAGAGTCTCGACCCGAAACGTTATTCATTACTTCTATCCGAAGATGCTCCCAGTCCCGCTGAGTTACACCAACATTTTGCGTCTATCTCAAAGTACTTAGGTGGTTGCATTTAAGCAGAATTCTGTATTTTTGCAGGACATTTTGCTGGAACAATACAGAAACAGTGCATTTATTTCTATAAAAAATACAGAAATGCTGGGATTGGAACTAATAGGGAACTGGACACTTGTTTTTTGTTACCTACGTCCAAGCCACAACTTCCATGAAACTTCGCCTCAGCTATTTTTGATTAAATTCGATATTCACTGTGGCGTAACGGTTGCTACATGTGCTGTGTAGTGTATCATACATATCCGAAAGGCCCTAGATTTTACCTATTTTTAATTGCTTCCATAAGTCAGTTGTGGGGTTGTGCAATAATGTATTGCTTTCTTTGCTTTGGAAATTTGTGAAAAAAGTTAGGATAGTTGGCAGGTCTGTGTGTTTGGCTAGGTACATGCATTAGAATATTAGCCAGAGCATACATTGACATTCCCCCGGATCCAAATTGAAGTTGAATCCTCTTCACCAAAGAGAAAGCAAGACAAAAGTTATTTTGGTCATTGAACCAATTATCTAAATTGTATCTGACTGGAAATAACGAGAAGTACAACTTTAAAATGTTTTTGTCAAAACTGCAGATTTCAACCAATTGTGCTTTTAATTTTTTTTAATCATCTAGTAGCTTCAGGATCAAATGTAAATTGCATTGTTGGTGGTGACAGTTGAGATTTTAACAATAACCTTGTAACTTCCACGCAGGTTTTTGTATTGGCTTAAATAATATCAGTGCATTCTATTTCAGCGTCACAGAATGAAGCCTCTTTGATTCTACCTCTTGAACTTCCATTACTGAATGCCAAGGATAATTATGAATCACATTCAAAATATCTGTTAACTGGAAGGCTAATTATCATGGAAAAGCGATGAAATAATTCTCAAATATGACTCAAATAAGGACTGATCAATTGTGGAATAGTGGTTTAATTGTGAAATTCTATACACTGATTTCTTTTTGTATCAACGTAGACATGCTCTGTACTGTATTATGGTCAAATATGCTGCAAGTTGCATTTCAGCCTCAGTCCACCATGTCCAGTTTCCATTTTTGTATTTTGATAATGAAAATAATCATATTGTAACTGTAGAGACGTTCCAGTGTTTCAAAATTAAACTTTAGCTCATGTGGAGGTAGAAATATCACTTCTAAATGTATTGAATTATATTGTCGGCGCAATGTGTCGGCAGCTTACAACGAACATCAGCAGAAGTTTAATGTTGCCTATCGTGTAATCATTCTTTGTAGACTGCTCTGCAGAATGTGAGATCTACAGGTGGTTATGTGGCAGCTCCCTAAAACAAGGAGCTCCTGCTCCTTTGTTACCCATCAGCAAGACAGATCCATCTCAACTTGGGCCTGTTCAAACATTACCAATGCTTCATTGCTTTTGGTCAGCCTTTCATTTTGATGCATGTCTGAAATATTTCACAGAAGCATGGCGCTCGAAATTAAATCTTGAGACGATGTTTTAGAATAAATATATCAGTGCTCCATCAATTCAAAAGCAAAGCCGAATGCAGAAAATTGTCTAAAAATATCCTTTCAAATTAATTGGATTCAGCTTTATTTAAAACTTCAAATTAATTCAAAACTATTTGAAAGATTCCTCGTGCATACAGAAACATTAATGAAATTCAGAATGAATGTGGACTCCGGCAATTTTTCTTGCATTGAAAAGCCATTAACTTGGAGGATAGTTGAAAAGTTGGAGGATAGAATTGTACATGGCAATTTAAAATTTGGTGGTAATTTTAATTGTTTGCAGTATCCATATCTTTTGTAGATGCACTCTTTTTTTTTTAGATCTTTACCGTTGTCACATTTTTAGGAGTGATTCAAGTGCCTGTTTTAGTTTCGGGTACAACTGAGACATTTTGGCATGTTGCCGTTAAATGTTTAGCTTTCTCTCTGATCCTTTTTTATTTGAAAAGACACTAAAAGTGACCACAAACTTGTCACTAAGTTGACAAGGGATTATTTCGTGCAGATACAAACATTGATAGTACTGAGGTTTAAGTATCTATTTAGAACAGCGAATCATGTTTGAGTCAAAAATGTAATAACAGCACAGTGTTGCAGTTATTAAAACTACTACCTCGCAGCTCCAGAGATCTGGAGTCAATCGTGATCTCCAAGTTCTATACTTCATGCTCTGTATGGAGTTACATGTCCTCTGATAACCGCATGGGTTTTCACCAGATGCCCAATTTCCACCCACATCAAAAAGATATGTGAATTAGTAGGTTAATTGACCACTGTAAATCGTCTTTAGTGTGTAGGTAAAATCTGGAAGGAGTTGATGGGAATGTGAGGAGAATAACATGAGATTAGAGAAGGTAAATGTGTAGGAAGGAACTGCAGATGCTGGTTTAAACTGAATATAGATACAAAAAGCTGGAGTAACAGCAGGCCAGGCAGCAGCTCTGGAGAGAAGGAATGGGTTACATTTCGGGTCGAGACCCTTCTAAATGGGTGTTTGATTATTCACGTGGACTTGGTGAGTCGAAGGACTTATTTCCATGCTGGCATAACTCTGACGCCTTGACTGTATGTGACAGTATATCTTCCTGAATTATATAATATGCCTTCCTATAACATAGAACTACACAGCACAGGAGCTGGCCCTTTGGCCTACAATGTCTGTGCGGACCCTGATGCCAATTTAAACTTATCTGTTCTGTCTCATTCCATTCCCTGCTTGTTCGTGAGTCTGTCTAAATGCTTTTTTAACTTTGCTGTCGTTTCTGCTTTCACCACCTTCCCGTGTCAGCTTGTTCCAGGCACCTACCATTCTATGCAAAATACAACTTTGCCATGTAAATTTCCTTTACATTTCCCCCCCACTCACCTAAAAGGCATGCCCTCCAGTATTTGGCATTTCCATCCTGGGGGGGGAGGGGGGAGGATACTATCTTATCTATGCTTCTAGTAACGTTGTATTTCTATCAGCTTGCATGCTTGGCTCCGAATGCTGTAGAGAAAACAATCCAAGTTCCTCCAACCTTGCCTTATAGATAATGCTCTGACAGTACCCTAGTGAATCTCTTCTTCCAAACCCACCATATCCTTCTTGTAATGCACTGACCAGAGCTGCACACAATACTCCTAACTGTGGCTTACCCAAAGTTTTATACTGGTTCATCTTCAGTTTTGTAACAAGTTAGCTCAGGAAATGCAGTTTAAACTTAAGCATTTCACTGTCTGCACACTTAATTATATCTGGAAATAACATTTCTATACCACAAAAAATCGTAATTTTAGTCTTCTGTTCTTCATTCTTGCACAAGATGGTTGTGTACTTGAATCTTTTCCTGGCCAACCAGGGTGTCATGAAAGTTTCTAGGCTTTTGTCTCTTAATATTTTAATAAGGTATGAGTGTTGTCAAGGTAGCATCATTTACCAGAACTTATTTTTCCTGTATGAATGTAATTAGGCTCTACTTGCCATTTTAGCAACCTTTCTGGAGAGATTTTGGTGCTGGACTAAAAGTTAAGTGGAAGGAGGGAAAGGTGGATAAACAGCGAGCTTTGGTACAATGAGCAGTTAAAGTAGGAAACAATTAACATTGAGAAATTGGACCCACTTTCTCATCGAGGAACCTATCATTGCTGAGAAGAGATGTAGAATGATGGTGAGCTTTCTCTTGTATTTTTTAAAATAATGCTAAGGGATACAAGAAGATATTTGGATATGGCAATGATGTTTAACTTTTGGAGGACCTGGGTTTTCTTGGCTATTGAACAAAATAATGGGATTTGACAGAAAAGAGAAAGCTCAAGTGTTAGCAGGCAGCTTAGACATGAAGATGCTGAAAATATTCAACCTAGATGGGTAAAATCTGTGCAGAGGGATTGAGTCAGCATTTCTGATAAACAACTAATCAGATTTCCAGCATTACCGTTTTGCTTTTGTAACTGCGATGATTTCATTTTATCCTGACACACTATCTCAATTTGGGGTCAAAGACGGATCTGACACCAAAATGAAGAGCAACAAGGTTTTCTGAATGGACCTTTATTACTATGCTCTCAGTTTAAGCTTTGATTCGGGAAATACACTTTACAGTTTTGGCTGCGCTGAAAAGCCCTGAATTGCTAACAATCGAATTAATGTATTTACTACTGTTAATCTTAATTGTACCATAAGAAATGCCTTGTTAAATTTAGTATCTTAAAGAATGAGCTTGCTTTCAGTTTCTACTGTACATGTGTATAAAATTGCTTTCTTTCAAATTCATTATTTCCCATACCCAGCAATTCATGGTCAGATCCTGTAGAAATCAGGTGTTGTCATTATATACTTATATGATTGTTATTTGTCCCAGATTCACCCACTACTGGAGATATCCCCTTCACATCTACTCTATCTGGGCCTTTTATTATTCGGAAGGTTTCAATGAGACACCCGCCCGCCCCCCCCTCCTTCTAAACTTCAGCAAGTACAGGCACAGAGCATAGTAATAAAGAGCCATTAAACACTCCTCATAGATTAATCCTATCATCCCCAGGATCATTCTCATAAACCTTCTCTGGAAGCCTCTCCAATGACAGCACACCCTTCCTCGGATACGGCACCCAAAACTGCTCCCAATACTCCAAATGTGGTCTAACTAGCACCTTATAAGCCTTCGAATTACATCCTTGCTTTTATATTCTAGTCTTCTCTATGATAGCTACATTGAATGCATATTAATGAATTATATTGAATGAGCCCATAACTGGATTATTGAGAAGTAAAAATGCAATACAATTTGAGGGTCCTTGCAAATGGTTGTAGAATGGATGTAACTGAGTAACGCAATAAGGGTTAAGAAAATAACAAACCAAGACTTAAAAACACCAAAGGGTTTGAGGATGTGGAGGGAGCTGAGTGTGATCGAGCAGTATCTTGTGATCTTGTATCTTGTGATCGAGGAGTAAGCAACAAAATAGGAATACGTTAGGTTGCTTGTAGCATGAGTGTCTGTATATGGTGGGCAGAATTACCAAAACTTTTAAAAAGTAGACTAAAGATATACCAGAATCCTACCTACGAAGTGGGTTAGGCAAAAGTAAAACAGAGATGCTGGAAGGGGCCACACCTAGTTTGCATCAGCTGTGGAAAGAAACCAGAAAATAACAAACCAAGACTTAAAAACACCAAAGGGTTTGAGGATGTGGAGGGAGCTGAGTGTGATCGAGCAGTATCTTGTGATCTTGTATCTTGTGATCGAGGAGTAAGCAACAAAATAGGAATACGTTAGGTTGCTTGTAGCATGAGTGTCTGTATATGGTGGGCAGAATTACCAAAACTTTTAAAAAGTAGACTAAAGATATACCAGAATCCTACCTACGAAGTGGGTTAGGCAAAAGTAAAACAGAGATGCTGGAAGGGGCCACACCTAGTTTGCATCAGCTGTGGAAAGAAACCAGTTAATGCTTCTCATCAAAAACTCTTCGTAAGAACACCAGCAAGTTGCTGCCAATTAAGTAAGATACAAGTTTGCATTAATAATGCCAAATATGGCTTCAAGTGATCAGTAAATATATAATTTTAAGAGAAGGCTGAGTGGACATATCAAAAAGGAAATAGAAAAATATCTCACGGAATTGAAAGCACTTTCATGCAAGGCAAAAATACCATAGAATTTAGCAAAAATACCATAGAATGTTTTTGTATTTATCTATTTCTTGCAATGGTCTCGACTACCACGATTTCTCAAACCAGCTACAACTTATAGCTTTCCCAAACACTTTCCTAAACTCCTTCAATATTTCAAACAGAGGAAATATGGGCAGAAATATAATTAAACCGTATCCAGCCTTCTGAACCCATCTCAGAATTTCTCCAACAAATGTAGAAGTTGGGAGACATTTATCATGTGATTGTTTTTTGGGCCCTTTTGAGTAGAACCTGGTCTTAACACCCAAGGCACAAAAAAATAGTAGAGGTGGATAGGCCATGTGGGGGGGAATTGGCAGATTAGATCTTGGGTCGAGAACCTTTTTCAGGCTGAGCAAGAAGAGGAAAGGCCTGCAAGAGGGAGAATAATCAGGTTATAATCAGTTATTACAATCAAATCAAGATCAGCTGGGAAGAATGCAAAAGGGTCCTGGAGGATTACACAAGTTAACATCTCTTAATCCAAAAGCAAGAACAAAAATAAGTTGAGAGTTAGATCCAGAGGAACTGCACAGTTTATCTGTAACAACTTGCCACAGGCAATTCTACAATTGACTTGTCACTCTGATTCTTAAAATTACTTGTGGAAAGTTCGGTCCTCTACTCTGATAAACCATCCACCATTGAGGGCAGTTTGTTCAGAAGTTGAAAGAAAAGGCTGCATGGACACAGCAGGAAGTGGAAGAAAATGGAGTTTAATCAGATGTAAATCTTGCCTCTAAAATTTGGAAGGCTCCATCTCAGGAAAATGCAAAGGGAATTCCCAGTAGAAAATTTCCTGTGAGTATTTAGATGAGCCGGGAATGTTTTGATAGACCAATTACAGCTATGGACTGAAATATTTCCCTACCCTGTTTCACTAACCATACTCGACTCGGCTATCTTCTCTCAGATTGCCTTGCCGTGGTACAGAAATGTTTTACCTATTTCTCCTACATATGAATGTAATTTTTCATAGAGAAAAAGACACAAAGTGCTGGAATAACTCAGCAGGTCAGGCAGCATCTCTGGAGAATACGGATAGGTGATGTTTTGGGTCTAGGCCCTCTGCCTTTAAAAGTATGTTTCTATTTTCAGTGAATCATCGCTCAGTCTTCTTTCCTGATATATTTTAAACCCAGACCTGCAGGAGGAATGAATTTGCTTAAAAGCCACCAGAATAACCTTTGAGTAAAATTGCCATTTTGTGGAATGGTGCCTAATAGGAATGGAGTTAACATATATCAAGTTCCTTGTCAGTGTTTCAGAGGAACTTTGATCCCAACAAGTTTGGATTGAGCCCTAGATCATTGAAGTGAAATAAAAATTGTTTAAAATCCAAAATGCTACAAAAGTGTTCTTAAAAATTGTGTGCTTTTTTAAAAGTCTTAGTTTATTGAAAGCTACATGAATATAAGGGAAACTAAAACGTAAGTTTGAAGGAATATAAAGATTGTTGGGATGTGAAAGATAGCAGTAAAAAATATTTAATGCAATCATAGGCAAAAAAGATGGTGAAAAACGACAGTTTTTGCCACAGATAAAAATGTGCATAAACCATGATTCTCCATGCTGCCAAAACCACCTCATCTTTGTTCTTGGATATAACAAAGGTAATAAATGAAATTAGTAAACAATGCAACTAGTAAACAATTGGGCTAATTGGATATGTTAACGCTGATTTTTAATAAGTAAATAAAATTAAGCGATTTTTCAGAAATATTACTGGTCCGAGGGAATTGAATAGATGGATATTTCTGGCCCGAAACATCGTCTATCCATTCCCTGCACGATGCTGCACGACCCACTGATTCCAGCACATTGTTTTGAAGATTCTGAAAAGATTCTTATACTTTCTAGAATTTATAATACAGTATATATACAATGGTAATCTGTGGTAGGCGTGCTTACAACTCGCCGTTCTGTTTTGCCGATGAAGTCTGGGATATGATATGAACATTACTTTGAGAACAAAATATCTTTTACCTTGCCGGAGATGCGATTGTTTTCCGGATCGTATCTCCAGTCGCTCTGCGGTCCAACATTGTGGAGCTGGAGGCCTTGCTTGGGACTGACTTTGAGCCCCACCGCGGGGCATGGACTTGCCATTGGAGCTGATTCCTTGCCTGGGATTGACGCTTCAACCACGGCCCGTGGACGTTAACATCAAGAAGCTCGCAGTCTCGGGTTGAGACTGACGTCGGGAAGCTCCAAAGCCACACGAGGTTCGATAGCCCCGACCAGGGGTAGATTGCCCAGCGCGGGGAAGCTGAGATTCCCCCTTGATGCAGGAGCTTGATCGCCCTGACGAGGAAGGCCCGCCGCCGGCTACAGGACTCAAGATCGTCCCATCGACGGAAGGTTAGAGGCCCCCGACCGCTGGAGGACAAAGAAGGGAGAGATTTAACTTTTTTTCGCCTTCCATCACAGTGAGGAATGCGGAGAAGTCACAGTGGTGGATGTTCATGTCAAAATGTATTTTGTGTGTTCTGTTGCTTTTTATTGGTTTGACTGTATGGCAAATGAAATTCCTCGTATGTTGCAAAACATACTTGGCTAATAAAGTATGATGATGATTATGAAATATGGTTCAACCACCATTCCCAATGTATGCCCCAGTTGCTCATATTTAAGGCTTTGCTTGCCTGATCAGACTCATCCATATTTTACATATCCTAGGTGATCTAACTGGTTGTATTCTTATTTGGAGTTTTGATGTAACTAAGTGGCACATGGCATCATATGGGGAAATTGAAGCTGACCATGTTGTTGTGGATGTTTAAGTTTAGATTTATTATTGTCATGTAATGAGGTAGTTTAGTTTATTGTCACTTGTTGGTATAGAGAAAGGCTTTGTATGCTATCCAAACAGATCAGGTACAGAAAAACACAGAATTTGTGTAACTATCGTCAATGCATTTTTTCGTGGAAAAAAGTATAGGAATGTGTGTATTTGACCAATAGTATGCTAAGTTGCTGAATAGATTCACTCATTTGTTGGTCACAAAATTGAGAAAGTCATGTGTTTGTTTTTAAAGCTGTGTTTTACATTTATTATATTACATTTACTATTATATTGTATTTTTAAAGGTGAGAAAAGGCCACTTAATTTGAATGAATATTTGCCTGAACCTCTTTTGTTTAAATTTTCAGGAAGGAGCTCCTTGAACAATTAGAACAATTAATTGGCTACAACCAATTGTTATTTGATAACTGTAAAACAGTGTTTTGTGCAAAACTATTTCAAAAATATACTGTCACCTTGACTGTTCAGACTCTTCCTGAGATTTATGATCTTGCTGTAGTGAAGGAGTAGAGGCACAGTAGATAAATGGAGTATCTTTGACTGCTTTGACTGAATTTGTGCCTGTAAAGTTGCAGCAAGTTGGACTTTCTTTGTTCTGGTTCATATCTGATGCATATGATAAATAAATGCTTCCTTGCAGGAAGGAAGTATCTCCTTCCAGAATGCCCTAGTTTCTTGGTAACTGTAGTACTCAAGTCTAAATTCTAATTTATTTATTTTTTGCATTAAATCTATTCTCTTTTTTCATGTTGTATTCTTCTAATGGCTCATTGTAGGAGGTGAAGATAATGAAAAAGATTTATTTTAGGAAAAAATATCTCTTCAATGGTTCAGTTTTACCTTCTTGAATCTCTGTTGCTGCCCATCTGATAGAAGTGCTGCCTCGCAGTGCAAGAGACTCGAGTTTGATCCTGACCTTGGGTGCTGTTTGTGCGGAGTTTGTATGTTCTTCCTGTGGACCACATTGGATTTCTTCTGGGAGTCAGTCATAATCAAACAGCACAGAAACAGGCCCTTCATTTGGTAAGATATGCTATGGTTTCCTGCCACATCTCAAAGACGTGCAGGTTTGCAGGTTATTAGACCTCTGTAAATTGCCCCTGGTTTATAGGGAGTGGATGGAAAAGTGGTATAACACACAACTAGTGTGAACAGGTGATCAATTGTCGGTGTGGACTCAAGAGGCTGAAGGGCCTGTTACCATGCTGCAGCTCTGAAACTAAAAACTAAATGTAATACTTAAGCTTCCTCTACCATTTGCACCTTTCGTGCCATTGAGCAGCATCTTGTGATCGCACACTGTTCGCATCTGACAGACTGCGTAGTCCCTGTTCTCCACTCCTTGGACCAGTCAATGTTTTCATTCATTTTCTATAGCCACCAATTGGTTACTTCAATAGATTCCAATCCTAATGATTACATTCAGTCTTTGCTTTCTATTTCCAACTGGTTTTTCTCTGCATCGAGCTCTTAACATTCTACCTCGACAGAGTATCTGTCAGGGATGTGTTTAAATGACCCGGATTGTTTGTTTATTTTGATCATTTTCAAACCTATTATTCTGTTTTACCAGCTAATCTGTAATAGGAGCACCTTTTAGTTTTGGAGAGAATGCATGGAAACAAACCCTTCGGTCCACCGAGTCCATGTCAACCACCAATCGCCCGTTCTCACTAATTCCATGTTATCCCACTTTCACATCGACTCCCTGCACACTAGTGGCAATTTTTTAGAGGCGAGTTAACGTACTAACCCACATGTCTTTAGGAATATGGGGGGAAACTAGAGCACCCAGACGAAACCCATATGGCTTATAGGGATGTTGCACACAGAATGCAGTATTATTGTTCAGTTTTTGCTATTGTTATATTTTTGCATTATCCCCATATCCATTTAAGATTTTTCCATCCAATCTTTATGTTCCTAAATTTAAGATTGCATTTTCATCTTGATGCTTATTCTTCAGGTTAATGTGTTTCTTGCATATGCTTGCATCCTTCCAGAAAATTTTCCCACTGTCACGGTCTTGAAACTTGCCTTGCTCCATTACAAAGTTGTAACCATGTAGCCTGTAACCAATCTTCCTTTACCTATCCTAATTTTAAAAAAAATAGAATTTGAGGAAACTAACTTTGAGGCTATGATTTTATTTGATGCATTCTTCTGAGCTCTCATTCCCTATACAAGGCCCTCTCTCAGTTGCAAATATATTATTGTCTACATAGATTATCATTTCTGCCGGTCTACCCCACTCATTCAACAATCTATTTGTCAGCTTTTCTTTCAAATATAGGCCACATATATAGTCCATAATCTTTGCACCAGATTCAGTCTGGGATCCAAAGTGCTGCACAAATTTGTGTTAATGCTCGAGCACTTTTTATCTGTCTGCTGAATTGTCAGTTCCCTCTATCAGCATCTCTTTCAATTTGACTACTTCCCTCTGAATGTATTTTATTCACAGGTTGTAGCCTCCATGAACACTCCTGTCTCTCAGAAATTGCTTCCATTAACTCATCACAAAGGAACTCATCACAAAGGAGCTCCTCACTGCAACGTTGTTTGAGTTCAGTTTGATTTAGTTGCCATCCTCATGACGTTTCTATTGACTCCTTCCTCCAACTTCCTTCACGCACTCTTTGGTCCTTCCAAACTTTCCCATTTTACACGTTGAAAGAATCTGTGCTACGGAATGCATCATCAAAAACATTACACATAGCTTTTGTATTGTGTAATCTATTTTGGATTTTTGAAGACATTGGAAGTGGCAATATGGATTGAATTGTGTCATAAATAATCAATAAATAATGGCACTTTATGCTGGTATAATGCAGTTGTCTTCGTCAAGGAACTCACATTTTAAAAAAAAATATATATTTTCTGAATAATTGACTAAAGGGATAAATCCCACAGAGATCTATTGAATTTACAAATTCAAGTTTATGCTCATAAAATGACAAAACATTGATCCCCTTCAATTATTTTGTTGCCTAAATTGATAGGGAATAAATTGATCGTTTTGCTGGCGTGCTTGTTTGTATTTTGTACCATACTGTGCATATATTTAAAGAATTGTTTTTGCTCTTTATTTCTGCAGGCTATGGTTGGAAGTGAGTGTGTGGGTGCCATTGTCTGCAAGTTAGACATGCACAAGAAGATGTTCAGGAGAGGATACATAGCTATGTTAGCAGTGGATTCCAAATACAGAAGAAAATGCATTGGTGAGATTTCATCTTAGCTTTGTAGTTGAAAGGGTGACTTGCTATCTCTATCGCCCTGAGCAGCCACCTACATTTTGTAAATGTAGTTTATCCAGGGTTCTTTTGCATTTATTGTCAGTTGCTGATTTGCATCAGTGTCAAATCCTCTGGTGGCTGAATGGAGATGTACTTATCCTTCTGCATAGATTTTTGTACAACATTGTCCCACTATCTATAATGCCAGTAATGTTACAGGTATTGACTTGAACAACATTATTTCAGAAAGACAAGGAACTGCAGATGCTCGATTCTTGTGCAAAACACAGTGCTGGAGAAATGCTGGCAGCATCTGGTTAGGATGTTGATAGGTGATGTTTTGGGTCAGGATCCTTTTTCAAGGTGACATTTCAGGCTTTTCTTTAGACAATTTTGTACCTCTTTCTGGAAATTTGAGGAAAGTAGACAACCTGGAGAAACCCATGCAATTACAGGGCGAACATACAAACTCCATACAGCGTCAGAAATAACGATCAAATCTGGTTCAATAGGGCATATGAGGCAGTAGCGATACTGCGGCAACTCTCGGTTACCCCACGTTTCTTGCGTGGATTTCACAGTGGACGTTTCACGGAGTTCATCAGCAAAGTGTCAAATTACTGCACTTGCAGTCAAGATGCTGGTGAATCTGCCAGCTGAACCTGGTTACATTGTTCTTCTTAAAGGTATCACAAAATGCTGGAGTAACTCAGCAGGTCAGGCAGCATCTAGGAGAGAAGGAATCGGGTGATGTTTCGGGTCGAGACCCTTCTTCAGACTGATGTCAGGGGGGTGATACAAAGAAAGGTGGAGACAGGAAGATGGAGGGAGAACTGGGAAGGGGGAGGGGAAGAGAGGGACAGGAACTATCTAAAGTTTTGTCCTTAAACCTTTTTCAATGTATTTTTGATTAAATGTAATAGTTTTTTTATGAATGTAAGAGGCGTTCAATTGTTTGGCTTTGACAACAGGAGAAGCCAGAGGGCTTAATTTATATGTGTAGGAAAGAACTACAGATGCTGGTTTAAATCGAAGGTAGACACAAAATGCTGGAGTAACTCAGCGGGTCAGGCAGCATCTCTGGAGAGAAGGAATGGGTGACATTTCGGGTTGAGACTCTTCTTCAGACTGATGTCAGGGGAGAGGGTGGGACAAAGATAGAATGTAGTTGAAGACAGTAAGATTAGTGGGACAGTAAGACAGCATATAATCCTCCAACATGTTCGCCACCTCCAACAGGATCCCACTACTGGCCACATCTTCCCATCTCCACCCCTTTTTGCTTTCCGCAGAGACAGTTCCCTCCGAAACTCCCTGATCAACTCGTCTCTTCCCACCCAAACCACCCCCTCCCCAGGAACTTTCCCCTGCAATCGCAGGAAATGCAACACCTGTCCCTTTACCTCCCCCCTCGACTCCATCCAAGGACCCAAACAGTCTTTCCACGTGAGGCAGAGGTTCACTTGCACCTCCTCCAACCTCATTTACTGTATCTGCTGTTCCAGGTGTCAACTTTTCTACATTGGCAAGACCAAGCACAGGCTCGGCGATCGTTTTGCTGAACACCTCCGCTCAGTCCGTCTTAACGTACTTGATCTCCAGGTGGCTCAGCACATCAACTCCCCCTCCCATTCCCAATCTGACCTCTCTGTCCTGGGCCTCCTCTATTGTCAGAGTGAGGCCCAGCGCAAATTGGAGGAACAGCATCTCATATTTCGCTTGGGTAATTTACACTCTAGTGGTTTGAACATTGACTTCTCTATCTTCAGATAGCCCTTGCTTTCTCTCTCCATCCCCTCCCCCTTCCCAGTTCTCCCACTAGTCTTACGGTCTCCGACTACATTCTATCTTTGCCCCACCCCCTCCCCTGACAACAGTCTGAAGAAAGGTCTTGACCCGAAACGTCACCCTTTCCTTCTGTCCTGAGCTGCTGCCTGACCTGCTGAGTTACTCCAGCATTTTGTATCTACCCTGGGCTTATTTATAGTTGGTAATGAAAACATTTATGCGTACATAATGTGTTCAAGCCCCAGCACCTTATGCTATTTGCAGTTGAGCTGTATGGAACCACACTGAATTTCTCAGAATCTGCTTTGTTGCTGAAGATGCCATAGGAAGATCTGTGCAAAGTCTTCGGATCGAGCACGTAGGAAAGCAGTGCACTTGAGCAGCTGAAGTTGGCAGGAAATTCTACGTCATAATACTTTAAAGGAAGCGCAGTGCAGTGAAAAGCACAGATTAATTGGTGGGAAAAGTTGCATTTAAATAGCGCTTAGTTGTTGGTTATGTTTGCACAAATTTGTGCAAATTTAGATGTTTTAATGAGATACTAAATTAAACATTAGCAAGGCAATGAGGTAAATGAGCAACAAATCTGCCTTGTCCATTGCTGGGAAAATGTTGGTCAGGCACTCGGGCGATCTACATTTCTTTAGTACCAGAACACCTTTGTCCTTCTTGAGGTCAGAAAGGTCATTACTTTAAGATGTCTCGAAGTGTAATGCATAAGTAATCATGCTCCATTATGTGCTTAATGTGCTCGAGCAGGCTATAAGCCAAACGTCTACAACATTGGTTTGGATGCTGTCAAAGACCTAAGGTTATTATGTAAGTTTACAATTTAGTTAAAGTCAACAATTAGTTTGCTAGTACAGATAGCTACCAAACTGGTGTAACATGCCCGATCAAGCTTCCATTTGTACCACCACTCCCACCTGTGGTGATCCACCTTTTTGAGAATGACTTTTATATTAACTTTCAAATGCTTGATAATGTTAATATCTTTGCCCATTTAGTTAATGTATGATTTAAAGGATGTTTTTAGTGTAAAAACTCACCTTGATTATGGTGAACAGAGCATCACTAATTCTCCCCCAATGTGAGCTAATACTGGAATACGACTTCCACAGATTGCATATTTGTTCTCTTTAGGAAGCTCAAATACATTATCCTTTCTGGCATTCACGAAGGCTGGGGGATTGCTGGATACATTAGAATGCTTAAAAAATATTCAGTACATCACCAGTTTTCCATGTGCAAAATCCTTTCGTAAGTTGCTGAACCTTTTCTTAAATCGCTGTGTTTATAAAGAACACTTAAGCTTAGCACTTTGCAATGTAATCTCATTAATTGTTTAGATTTGTTTTTGTCTTTTGCAACTGAAAGGTAAGAATATTAACAGGACAGAAGGTCATGTTCAGTTAACGAGGCTCATTCAGTTTTGCGGCTGATAGATAACATCCTGGGGTGACTGCACTGAGTGTGTGCATAAAAGATATGCGTGTTGCGGTGCAAGTGCTATGTGGGAAGTAAGCCGTGGTATGTGTTTCTTCTTTCTTAAATTTTCCTTGGTCTAATGAAGCACAGCTGGGTTCGGGCAGTTGTATGCTCATCCTGCAGGATGTGAGGAGTCGGGGAGACGAAGTCCCTGACGACTACACATATGGGAGTTGGGTCCAGCTGCATCTCCTTATAGACCACGTTAGGGAACTGGAGCAGCAGCTGAACGACCTTCGGATCATCCGGGAGACTGAGAAAGTCATAGATGGGAGTTACAGAGAGGTGGACACACCTAGAATATGGCCACATAGTAGATGGGTGACCACCAGGAAAGAGAGTGCAGCAAACCCCTGTGGCCATTCCCCTTGACATCAGTATGCCTCTTTGGATACTGTTGGGAGTGTTGATAGGTCGGGAGAAAGTAGCAGCAGTCAGGTCTTTGGCATCAGGCCTGGCTCTGAGACACTGTAAGGAAGGGTGAAGACAGACAGGAGATTCTGTGGCAGCAAAAATGACTCCAGGTTGGTGTGTTGCTTCCCTGGAACCAGGGTTCAATATATCTCAGCGGCTGCAGAACATTCTCAAGGGGGCGGGTGAGCAGCTGGAAATCGTTATGCATATTAACACAAATGACATCAGTAGAAAAAGGAATGAAACTGAAACTGGGCGGGAACCAATATCCTGGCAGATAGGTTTACGAGTGCTACTCGTTAGGGTTTATACTAGATTGGCAGAATGGTGGGATCCAAAGCAGATCTGAGGCAGGGGAGAGGCTTTAAATTTGCATGGGTGATGAAAGCAAGTTCCATAGACGGGATAGGCAGGAGCACGGCAGGGAGTGAGTAAAGACAGTTGATTTATGTTGTATTTAGTTCAATGTGAGAAAATTATCAGGTAAGGTGGATGAACTTTGGGCATGGATAGGTATGTGTGACTGGGACATTATCGCCATTACAAAAACTTGGCTACGGGAGAGACAGGATTGGCAGCTTAATGTTCCAGGGTACAGGAGCTATTGACGAGACGGAGGTGGAAGTAAAAGAGGGGGAGTTGCTTCTTAATTACAGAGAAAGTCAAGGCAGGAGTCCAAGATAACATTACTGTTGGTTCGGGAGGCTCCATGGGAGCTGAGACTCTTTGTCTTAAGTGCAAGATGTTGCATTTTGGGAAGTCAAACCAGGGTGAGGACTTGGGCTGAGTGTAGGGAGAACTAGGGCAGGCTGGGACTTTTTTCCTTGGAGTGCAGGAAGCTGAGGGGTGATCTTGTGGAGGTGTACACAATCATGAGTGCAACTGATAGGATGAATGCACAGTCTTTCACTCAAGGTAGGGTAAACAAAAACAAGAGGATGTAAAACATGAGAGGGGTAAGATTTAATACAAATCTGAGGGGCAACTTTTTCACTGAGGGTATTGGGTATATGGAACAATCTGCAGAAGTAGTAGTTAAGGAAGACACGATAGCAGCATTTAAAAGACACGTTGACAGGTACCTGGTTAGGAAAAGAGTAGAGGAATATGGGCTAAACGTGGGCATATGGGACTAGCTTAGGTGGGGCATCTTGGTTGCATGGGTGAGTTTGGCCAAGGGGCCTGTTTCCATGCTGTCTGTACAATTCTAAGCAACGTAGAATTTTTTCACAAAGAATTCTCATCTTTTACTTTATCTGTTTTAACATTGGAACACACTTCTGCTTCGTATCTTTGCTGGGAGAATTCTTATCCGATGGTGAAAAGATTGGGAGAAGTGTAGTTAAGTTTCTGAATACAATGGGAACCAACCACCAGTTCTGAACAAATGTAAGAGATTAAAGGCAGGCTGCTGTGCTGTAAGATGGGGGGTAGACATGAACAAATTGCAGCAGTATCTGGCCTACCACATTCACATTTACACTTTCTAAAAGTTATGGAATTGCTTACTTTTTTTTTTTTAATTGCTGCTTGCATAAGTCCTGGAAAAGGAACATTACTGCATATATCATTTTGAAGTTTCACTGTTATAAAGGCAAAAAAAGAGCTAGCATATACTAGGGGGAATTAAATTTATTTTCGGTGATGTTAGTTGAGGCAGAAATGTTGGCGAAGCTGCGCAATATTAATGTTTTGCTGAAGTGGACTACAATGCAGCACTTGCACAGAAGTGTCGGAAAAGTATTTGTACACTGAAATATTTAGTGTTTCAATGTAATAGATCTCCTCCATCAGCTTTTCCATTTGGTTCTGCCAAATTCAAGTCTGTAAACTACTGTCGATATATTGTAGAATCTGCAATGAGTGGTAAATGTGAAATGGAAAATTGAAAGCATTAGTTATTAAAAACTGTGGCATGCAGCACAAATTTGAGAAATCAAGAGTGTTTAATTATCATATGTATCGACTACAGAACAATGGAATTCTTACTTAACAAGACTATAAACACAATACACATAACAGAATAAACAAAATTTCAATAAATCAATAACACCAATACTAATGCAAAGGAAAAACTGAAGCCCTTCATGCAACCAATGACAATCCATATCTCACAGTTGAGGTTAGTGTTGTATAGTGCTTAAGGCGGATTGTTGGAAAGAGGCTGTTCTTCAACCTGGAGGTCACTGTTTTCAGACTCTCATATCATCATCCCATTGGTAGTAGCGAAATGAACGTGGCCAGATTGGCGTGGGAATTTGTTACTGGCTGCCTTTTTGATAGAGTGCCTCCTAATAGATCCCTTCAATGATGGTGAGGACAGTACCCTGTGTTGGACCCATCTCAGAATTTGGACTAAAAGCTGACCAAGAGATCATTTGGAGTACTCAAAGGCAGAAACAGATTGATGGCCTCATGGTTCATTGCCCATCTGCCCATGTGCAGGCTCTAAGAGCTGATGAGAAAACCCCCTGGCAACACTTGGAAAGTGCTTCAGAAGAACATATTCTTTGTATCCAGTTGTGTGTCAAAGTTGTTTGAGTTTTAAAACATAACTGATGTTGAAATCTGTAATATGAGTGTTTATATTACCTCCCATTGCATTTGAAGCTCCTGTGGTTTAACTCGACAAAAAAAGCCATCTTGTAGATTTTATTAAACTGCAGTAATGTTAAACAGGGTTAATAGTGATTTTTGCCTGGTGGTATTTGGCCTTTTGTTCATTGTCATCCATAAATTTGAGAGTAGATTAATATGTTTATTCTAAAGGTTTAGTATAGATCATATTGAATCTCTTTAAATAGAAAGCAGGAATAGTGCCCAGCTACACGATAAGGTGATCTCCAAGGAACTGTCCTATAAATGGCCACGGCTACTATTTGCACCTCCATTGTCGCATTTCTCGGCCTCTGCTATATATCTTTTCTGATATTGTTGCAGAGCATGCAGGAAAAAGTTAATTACCTGCTGAGTAAGCAGGCCATTTTAACACCAAAATATTTCAGTTTATGCATTGTGTGCTTTATTTTTCACTTGCAGCAGTACTGAATTTACCAAGTATACATCCTGCATCATGCTATTTTAATTTTAATGCTATCTGTAATGCAATGTTTTTATTGAATTTGATGCTGTGCTTCTTTTCTTGCTGTTTACTATTAAAATACCATCTAGATACTTGTTGGTTGCATAGGAGTATCAGAAACAGTGAGGTCGCAATTGGAGTATTGTGTTCAGTTGTGGTCCCCCTGCTCTAAGGAGCTGGGAAGAGTGCAGGCAAGATATACGTAGATTTTGCCAGGACTCGAAGGCTTGAGCTAAAGGGAAAGCTCACGCAGGCTAGGAGTTTATTCCTAGAAGTACAGTAGGCTAAGGTGAACTTAGAGAGGTATATAAAATCATGTGGGGAATAGATAGGATGCATGCACAATCTTTTGCCCAGGGTAGGGGAATGAAGGACCAGATGACATAGGTTTACAGTGAGAGGGGAAAGATTTAATAAGAACTTGAGGGACTACTTTTTCTCAGAGACAGTGGTGGGTGTCCAGAAGGAGGCAGTTGAGACTGATACAATAACAACATTTTAAAAGACACTTGGATCGGTATATCCAAAGGAAAGGTTTAGATGGATTTGGGCCAAAAGCGGCCCAAAGGGACTAGTTTAGATGAGACAGCTTGGTCGGCATGGATGAGTTATGCCAAAGGGCCTGTTTCCGTGCTGTATGCCGCTGTTAATTAATAGTAGGAAATTGCTATCTATTAATTTTGTGCATGCAAGAAGCTGCATCTCGATAGATGGGTGTCTAGTTCTGAGCCACAATGAAACTAAGAGCAAAGGAGTGCTGAAATAACCTGTGTTGTGCTTCTTTGTAGGAAGTATACATTCCCTTATTTCTCCAGCTGCACAATAGCCATCAAAGAACTGTACAATTATGTCCGTGAATAACATTCCTCCTGCACCACTTGTCAGTTCTGTACCTTGTATATTCTGATCAATGCCTTTAAATCTGGTGACACTTCAGCATACAGTGTTGCCAGATCACACCTAAGCAAAGGTATTAAAAGGGCCAAAGACACCCATAGGCAACGGGTGGAAGACCACTTCAACAACACGGACACCAGAAGCATGTGGCAGGGTGTCAGGGACATCACTGGCTACAAGAGCAGCCCTGCCTGCCCCCACAGCGATATGGCATTGACCAACGAGCTTAACACCTTCTTTGCCCGCTTTGAAACTGGCAAAACCACCTTGAGTGAAAGAACCCCAGCCGAGGCGGTGGGACAGGTCTTGCAACTGAGCACACAGGAGGTACAACGCGCTCTGCAAAGGGTCAACCCACGCAAGGCTGCAGGACCGGATGGTGTTCAAGGAAGGGTACTGAAGGACTGTGCTGAACAGCTGGCTGAGGTATTCACCAAGATCTTTAACCTGTCATTATCTCTGGCTACGGTCCCCAAGTGCCTGAAGTCGGCTATCATAGTTCCGGTGCCGAAAAAAGCAAAGATCTCCAACCTGAACGACTACCGCCCGGTTGCCCTAACGCCGATTGTCATGAAGTGCTTTGAGAGGCTAGTCCTCTCACACATCAAATCCAGCATCCCTGACTCACTGGACCCACATCAATTTGCATACAGGGCAAATAGATCTACAGAGGACGCCATCTCTCTGGCTCTTCACACTGTCCTGACTCACCTAGAGAGACAGGGCACGTACGTGAGGATGCTATTCATAGACTATAGCTCCGCCTTCAACACGGTCATCCCCACCAAGCTCATCACCAAACTCCACCAGCTAGGCCTTAGCTCGTCATTATGTGACTGGATCCTGGACTTCCTGCTGGAACGACCGCAGGCAGTGAGAATGGGCCCGCACCTGTCCTCCACTATCACCCTGAGTACCGGCACACCACAGGGCTGTGTTCTGAGCCCCATGCTCTACTCCCTCTTCACACACGACTGTGTTCCTGCATTCGACACCAACACCATTGTCAAGTTTGCAGATGACACAACGGTGATCGGGCTGATCACCAACGGGGATGAAACAAACTATAGAGCGGAGGTGCAGAACCTGGCGGACTGGTGCTCGGATAACAACCTGTCCCTAAATACCACCAAGACCAAGGAGCTGATCATCAACTTCCGTAGGTCACATAACGGGGAATATGCCCCGATCTCTATCAATGGGGTCAGTGTGGAGAGAGTGTCCAGCTTCAAGTTTCTGGGCACTCACATTTCGGAGGACCTAACATGGTCCAATAACACTGCTGCGCTGGTCAAGAAGGCACAACAAAGACTGTTCTACTTAAGAACACTGAAAAAGTCTGGTCTACCCCAACAGCTGCTGAAGACCTTCTACCGCTGCACCATAGAGAGCATCCTAACGCATGGAATCCCTGTGTGGTACCTCAGCTGCACGGAGGCAGAAAGGAAAGCTCTACAGCGGGTAGTCCATAGAGCTCAGAGGGCCATCGGAACACAGCTACCAGACTTGGAGGGCATCTACAACACACGATGCCTCAGAAAAGCCACCAGCATCCACAAAGACTCTTCACACCCCTGCAACAGTCTGTTCGAACTCCTTCCATCGGGCAGACGATACAAGGCCTTCTATGCCCGCACCTCCAGACTCAGGAACAGCTTCATCCCCAGGGCCATAGCTGCTATGAACCGGTCCTGCTGAGCCGGATGGCCACAACGCATAGATCAACTTGCACTTTACCCTGTCCAAAACTGTTACAACTGTTCGTTTCGTTGGGTTGCTGCTGTCTAAATTACCTAAATTAGTGCATCGTATGGGAGGCGCATTCCCAATCTCGTTGTACCCCTGGGTACAATGACAATAAAGATATATTGTATTGTATTGTATTGTATCTAAACCTAGATTCCCCAAAAGTTGTTATTTACCCCCTTTTGTTCTTCTGAAAGTTCACTTTGTTGCTACTTTGTTTTGCAGGCACAAATCTAGTGAAGAAAGCAATTTACGCCATGGTAGAAGGTGACTGTGATGAGGTACGGCATTTTCAATATCTATTAAGCTGCATTAAAATTTAAACCTAATTCACCTTATTTTGTCATTTGTTTGGCAGCACTATCATAAACCCTTGACTGTGAACAGCCACTATCCCATAGCCCCCTCAGTCATTCAGTCTTGCTGTTGGTTGAGTACTTCAATTATGTAACTAGAATATGAAGGTCTGCTTTTCTCCCTCTCTTTCTTTCCCTCCCTATCCTTTACTCCCCCTTGTAGATAATGGAATAAGGTATGCGAGATTCACCGTGGTTGCTTTTCCTAATGTAGAGGAGGCCACTACTTTGCATTGCTCTATCCAGTGAGGAGCCTGTAAAACTCAGCAATGGAAAGATATGTTAAATTACTATTGAGGGCTCAAATACAAATATTAAGTGGGACACCAACATTTTATAGTGTAGTTAAGAGGATGTTGAATGCATAGCTCCAAGGATACAGGACAGTATTCTCAATGCTCTAACTATCTATATTGGTCAATCATTTAATAGAATTGCTATAGAAACCCAGTGCAATTTTAACAAACTGCAAGAAATGTGCATGCAAAATGGGGGAATGTGACATAAGTATGCATATAGTGTTTTACTTTCAGTATATGATTTGAAGAAAGAATCCTCTACATATCTTAAAAAATATATATATCTTTACTGAAAAGAAAATAGTGAGACATAAGATGATTATTCTCCTTAAAAGAATATTTATCACGAGTAAGGCTAAGAAATTTGTTAAAATAATTGAAGAAGCACCTATGGATGTTATAGAAACATAGAAAATAAGTGCAGTAGGCCATTCGGCCCTTCGAGCCAGCACCGCCATTCATTGTGATCATGGCTGATCGTCCACAATCAATAACCCGTGCCTGCCTTCTCCCCATATCCATTGATTCCACTAGCCCCTAGAGCTCTATCTAACTCTCTCTTAAATCCATCCAGTGATTTGGCTTCCACTGCCCTCTGTGGCAGAGAATTCCACAAATTCACAACTCTCTGGGTGAAAAAGTTCCTTCTCACCTCAGTTTTAAATGGCCTCCCCTTTATTCTAAGACTGTGGCCCCTGGTTCTGGACTCGCCCAACATTGGGAATATTTTTCCTGCATCTAGCTTGTCCAGTCCTTTTATAATTTTATATGTTTCTATAAGATCCCCTCTCATCCTTCTAAACTCCAGTGAATACAAGCTTAGTCTTTTCAATCTTTCCTCATATGACAGTCCCGCCATCCCAGGGATCAATCTCGTGAACCTATGCTGCACTGCCTCAATTACAAGGGTGTCCTTCCTCAAATTAGTTATCTACTACATAGGTTTCCAGAGGTACTTTTGACAAGTTTTTGCACAAAAGTTTAAGGAAAATGTAAAACAGAATTTGAAGTATTTTTGGGGAATGTACTAAAAGAAAAATGAGTGGTGTTCCACAGAGATCTGTGTTAATTTTTCATGTTATCATAATTTTCAATTACTTGTATAAATAATACTTGTTGGGAGGCACAATAGCAGAGGGGATGAATACATATGATAACATATGCACGATATAAAGGCATATAAATTGAGTTGGCAATTGAAGTTCATTGTGGAGGTATGAATTTAGCCACAGGAACCAGGAAAGACATTTTAATGTATCTTTTGAAAAAGATGCTGGGAATTGTGGAAATGCACATAAGTTTGTACGTTCAAATATGTGACTCAATCATAACTGGGCAACATGTTAAAAATAAACCTATTACTAATTGAATGTTAACCTTGATGGATACAATAATTTGAAGTGGGTGGCAGAGGCGGTAGAGCTATTGTCTCATTGTACCAGAGTTCAATCTTGACCTGAGATGCTATTTCATGTAAAATTTGCACATTTTTCCTGTGACTGCATTTTTCCTGTTTCTTCCAGGTCCTCTGGTTTTCCCTCTCATCCCAAAGATGTGTGGGTTTGTAGGTTAGTTAGCCTCTGTAAAAATGCACCTTGCGTGTAGGGGGTGGATGAGAGAGTGCGATAACATACGACTTGTGTGAACCAGTGATCAATAGTCAACAAAGACTCAGTGGGCCAAAGGGGTTATTTCCATGCTGTATCTCTAAACGAAATTTATGCTTTCGTAACATAGTTTTGCACACAGCCCCTCTGGAGATCCACTTTCAGTTCTAATTGCTCTCAGGGAATGTGTTTAAAGCACAAACATTAAATAATGAGACCAGACTGGATTAATGTTCATTTGACAATAGAAGATAGTATGTGTAAAGTGGTACTGTGAATCAACAGTGTTGAATCAATGGTAAAGGAAAGCTGTTTCCTCTGTTAGCACCAGAACAATAAAAGATAATCTTGAGATGAGAAAAGACACAAAGTGCTAGAGTAACTCGATGGATCAGGCACATCTCCAATTCGTCAGAAGAAAGGTTTCAACCTGAAACATTACCTGTTATGTCTTTCATAGATGCTGCCTGACGCACTAAGTTATTCCAGCACCAAATCTAAACCCCTCTATGCAGCCCATCCCCAATCACCAAGTGGTCTGTGACTGGGCCTGGTATAATATTGGGACAGCCTCAAAGCCTGAATGACTTGCTCTTATTTTTTGTCATTTGATGAAAATCGCAAAATCATCAGGTGGAGATTAAAATATAACAAACAATAAAATAGTTTCTTATGCATTTATTTTCAGTATATGGATATTTTTTTTTTAGGAAATGATTTTAAACACTCTTTTTCTCTTTAAATGCAGGTTGTTCTGGAAACTGAGATTACAAACAAATCTGCTCTAAAACTCTATGAAAATCTTGGATTTGTGAGAGACAAAAGGCTGTTCAGATATTACTTAAATGGAGTTGATGCATTGCGTCTTAAACTGTGGCTACGTTAAAGAACTAAAAAGAACAAGTTCAAAATGAGTCCCTTTTGCATGCACTGCAATTTTTATGAATTGCTCTGCAAGAGGGCTCTTGATTTCAATGCAGCTGTTACCTGTTTGTGTCTCCATTGAGTGTCACATACATTTGTTGCACTATGGCATGGCGCAATTGTGCTAAATAAAAAAGGGTTTTTTTCCTCAAAATTGTCAAAATATTCATGGATGAATTGTGGTACCAGAGAGATGGAACAGTTGTTCTGAGATGCATCGTTTTGGTGAATGTGAGATAAGAGGCAAAACAGCATCTCAAATGACCTATTGATGGAAAATGTTTTGTGGCGTCCAGAGAGCTTGTGTGTGGATATTTCTCCATGGATTTACACCAACATTTCATACAGAAATTTGCCAGATTAAATATTGAACTCCTCAAAGGGTGTTAATTCTGTTTTTCAGATTTTATTTTTCATATAAAATTTTCCATTTAATGATTCTTGGTACCTCAGTGATCACTGAATGAAGAAAGCACATTATTAGGAGTCGTGTGTATGTGTGTGAGCATAACAACAAAATAACTTTGCGTCTGCCAGTGCCTGTTTAGATGTGCATTTAATTCTCATTTCCAGTTTGAGTGCATGCTATTTTCCCCAAAAACTCTTGCAGCAGAGCTTTTGATTTTATTTGAACAATGGTTTTGGTGGTGATTGACTCTGCTTTTTCCATGATTAGGTTATTCTGCTTCCCCTCAACAACAAAAAATCCCATTGTTGCTTAGGGAGCTACCTGGTAATTATTTTATGTCAAAGGAGATATCTTTTATTTTGAAGAAATGTTCAGTAGTTGCTATACCTTAAAGACTCCTTCTCCTCCACTATTTTTTGCTAATTCTGTATAATGCACTTTTCTTGGTTTAAATAGATTTTTTTTAAAGTAACATTGTATTGTTTGTGAACAATTTTAACCAAGAATCAATTCAGAATCTTGGGAGCCATGAAAGAGTGGATTTTTAAATGATTGGGACACTTTTTATCATCCACATTAGTATGCAAGTAGATCACCTCTCCCTACAAACCACCTACATAACCAGGCCACTTCGAAAAGATGATAACAAAATTTGAATTGCTTACTACCAAATTTATGTTCAAAATCTCTTCTCTGCTTTCCTAAAGGAGCTAATAACTATTTTCACTTGAGTATATGAGCTACTTGGTACTTTACTGTTTTATGTGTTTCAAAATAAACAACACAACCTGCCTTATTTTTTTGGAAGGGTAGATGGCCACTGAACAACAGATTTGCCACATTCATCGGTTTACAAATACAAAACATCAGATGGAATTTGGAGCAGAGCACACTTTACAGAACGGGTCTTTGGGCTTGCATAAACCAACTTGATTTTCATTGCCACACAGTTTTATTGGAGTTAAGGATAGTATACGAGATTGGGCAACTGTTCAATAGCAATGATTTAATTCTGTGTTGAATTATTGAACTTCTGTTTTAGTCAGTAATTGTTACTGAATTTCACTGGTATCCCTGCTACTTCTCTCCAAAGGGCAGGGCTAAATCTACAGACGGGATAAATGAAAATTGCAATGTTTGTAAGATAACTCTGTAAGATGCAGTAAATAAAGTGAAAAGTGGTTTTATGAGTCTGAAAATTTTGTGGATCGAAAAAATAAATGATCTAGAATATCACATCAGTAATTGCACGTTGCCACAGTGATTTCATGAAATCAAATCATTTTGGAAGATTTCCTGTTATATTTCACGAGCATTTTTAGAGGTGATCTTAAAATGCTTCAAATTCCTAGATAGTGAAATTATATTCTGCAAATACCTTTTAAGTAATTACCTTGATAAAATGCCATATTTTGGGAATGTGCCATTTTCTAGATGTGTGCAGCAAATACATTTCTGAAACACTAATAGTATTTTACACCGATGAATTTTTTGTATGTGGCTTTCATTGCAGTAGCTTGGTACAAAGATTGGGGGATGATAATCATTTACTAAAATGTTGATAGATTATTGAAAATGACAAAATCCCTCTTTAAAAAAACTGCAGTAAAAAATTAAGTATGAGTAAATACTGCTGCATTCTTGTACCACTATGATGTGTACCGGTTTCATAGAACACAGAACTGTACGACACAGGAACAAGCTCTTCGGCCTACATTGTCTGAGCTGAATATGTTGCCACGTTAAACTAATCTCCCCTTCCAGCACGTGATCCATTCCCCACATATCCATGTGATTCCTTGCATGTCCATACAATTACAGTGCCCTACATAATGTTTGGGACAAAGACCCATCATTTATTTATTTGCCTCTGTACTCCACAATTTGAGGGGTTTTTTAATAGAAAAAATCACATGTGGTTAAAGTGCACATTGTCAGATTTTAATACAGGCCATTTTTATACATTTTGGTTTCACCATGTAAAAATTACAGCAGTGTTTATACATAGTGCCCCCATTTCAGGGTATTGTAATGAATGGGACACAGCAACGTCATGTAAATGAAAGTAGTCATGTTTAGTATTTTGTTGCATATCCTTTGCATGCAATGACTGCTTGAAGTCTGCGACTCATGGACATCACCAGTTGCTGGGTGTCTTCTCTGGTGATGTATTGCAGCCATCTTTAGCTTATGCTCGGTTTGGGGGCTAGTTCCCTTCAGTTTTCTCTTCAGCATACAAAAGGCTTGCTCAATTGGGTTCAGATCAGGTGATTGACTTGGCACTCGATTGAATTGACCATTGAGTGCCCTAACTACGCCTGCCTCTTTGTCGGGTACGTCGGACAATCCTTGTTCCGGGCATACACCGGACTCCCCGAACTCTACCTCCGCTACATCGACGACTGCATTGGTGCTACCTCTTGCACCCATGCAGAACACACTGACTTCATACACTTCACCTCCAATTTCTATCCTGCCCTTAAATATACCTGGACTATCTCCGACATCTCCCTCCCGTTTCTGGACCTCACCATCTCCATCACAGGAGACAGACTAGTGACGGACATTTACTATAAACCCACTGACTCGCACAGCTATCTGGACTACACTTCTTCCCACCCGGTCCCCTGCAAAAGGTCTATCCCCTACTTCCAATTCCTCCGTCTACGCTGCATCTGCGCCCGGGATGAGGTGTTTCACACTAGGGCTTCAGAGATGTTCTCGTTCTTCAGGAAACGGGGCTTCCCCTCCTCCATTATAGATGAGGCTCTCACTAGGGTCTCTTCTACATCCTGCAGCTCCGCTCTTGCTCCCCCTCCCCCCACTCGCAACAAGGACAGAATCCCCCTCATTCTCACCTTCCACCCCACCAGCCAGCGGATCCAACAAATCATCCGCCAACATTTCCGTCACCTACAACGGGACCCCACCACTAGCCATATCTTCCCATCCCCTCCTCTCTCTGCATTCCGCAGAGACCGATCCCTCCGTAACTCCTTGGTCCACTCGTCTCTTCCTACCCAAACCACCCCACCCCCAGGCACTTTCCCCTGCAACCGCACGAGATGCAACACCTGTCCCTTTACCTCCCCCCTCAACTCCATCCAAGGACCCAAACATTCTTTCCAGGTGAGACAAAGGTTTACCTGCACCTCCTCCAACCTCATCTATTGCATCCGCTGCTCTAGATGTCAAATTATTTACATCGGCGAAACCAAGCGCAGGCTCGGCGATCGCTTCGCTGAACACCTGCGCTCGGTCCGCATTGACCAAACTGATCTCCCGGTGGCCGAGCACTTCAACTCCCCCTCCCATTCCCAGTCTGACCTTTCTGTCATGGGCCTCCTCCAGTGCCATAGTGAGGCCCACCTGAAATTGGAGGAACAGCACCTCATATTTCGCCTGGGCAGTTTGCAGCCCAGTGGTATGAACATCGATTTCTCCAACTTTAGATAGTTCCTCTGTCCCTCTCTTCCCCTCCTCCTTCCCAGATCTCCCTCTATCTTCCTGTCTCCACCTATATCCTTCCTTTGTCCCGCCCCCCTGACATCAATCTGAAGAAGGGTCTCGACCCGAAACGTCACCAATTCCTTCTCTCCCGAGATGCTGCCTGACCTGCTGAGTTACTCCAGCATTTTGTGAATAAATACCTTCTATTTAGCTTTGAAAAACTCCTTTGTTGCTTTAGCAGTATGTTTGGGATTATTGTCTTGCTGTAGAATGAACTGCCAGCCAATGAGTTTTGAGGCATTTGTTTGAACTTGAGCAGATAGGATGTGTCTATACACTTCAGAATTCATTATGCTACTACCATCAGCAGTTGTATCATCAATGAAGATAAGTGAGCCAGTACCATCAGCAGCCATACATGCCCAGGCCATAACAATCCCACCACCATGTTTAACAGATGAGGTGGTATGCTTTGGATCTTGGGCAGTTCCTTCTCTCCTCCATACTTTGCTCTTGCCATCACTCTAAATTAATCTTTGCCTCCTCTCCACAAGACCTTTTTTCCAGAACTGTGGTTGCTCTTTTAAGTACTTCTTTGCAATCTGTAACCTGGCCATCCTATCTTTGAGGCTAACCAGTGGTTTGCATCTTGCAGTGTAGCCTCTGTATTTCTATTCATGAAGTCTGCGGACAGTCATTGACAAATCAACACCTGTCTCCTGAAGAGTGTTTCTGATCTGTTGGACAGGTGTTTGGGGATTTTTCTTTATTATAGAGAGAATTCTGTCATCAGCTGTGGAGGTCTTCCTTGGCCTGCCAGTCCCTTTGCGATTAATAAGCTCACCAGTGCTCTCTTTCTTCTTAATGATGTTCCAAACAGTTGATTTTGGTAAGCCTAAGGTTTAGCTGATGTCTCCCAACAGTTTTATTCTTGTTTCTCAGTCTCATAATGGCTTCTTTGACTTTCATTGGCACAACTTTGGTCCTCATGTTGATAAAACAGCAATAAAAGTTTCCAAAGGTGGTGGAAAGACTGGAGGTAGACTCGGTGCTGAGAGCTCTCTTATACCTGTCTTGAGGAGGCATTTAAACACACCTGAGCAATTACAAACACCTGTGAAGTCATGTGTCCCAAACATTATGGTGCCCTGAAATGGGGGGACTATGTATAAACACAGCTGTAATTTCTACATGGTGAAACAAATGTATAAAAATGGCCTTTATTAAAATGTGCACTTTAACCACGTGTGATTTTTTTCTATTACAAATCTCAAATTATGGAGTACAGAGGCAAATAAATAAATGATGGGTCTTTGTCCCAAACATTATGGAAGGCACTGTACATCCATATCCTTCTCTGCATTTCTCTGTCAAAGGTACGGGAGCAACTATTCTACCATTTTTGTTTAAAATCACAGAGCAGACTGTACCTGCTGAGGAGACTCACGTCCTTTGGAGTGCAGGAGGCAGTCCTGAGGATCTTCTTCGACACTGGTGGCATCAGCCATTTTCTATGGAGTGGTCTGCTGGAGCAGCAGCATCTCAACTGCTGACAGGAAGAGACTTGATAAACTGATCAAGAAGGCCAGCTCTATCCTGGGATGCCCCCTCGACTCAGTGCAGGCGGTGGAAGAGAGGAGGATGATAGCAAAGCTATCATCACTGCTGGACAATGACTCCCACCCCATGCAGGACACTCACTGCGCTGAGCAGCTCCTTCAGTGGCAGACTTCTTCATCCCAAATATGTGAAGGAGTGATATCGAAGGTTCTTCCTGCTGCCGTCAGACTGCACAACCAGCACTGCTCCCAGCAGCCCAGTGTATAAAGATAATCACCGTTATTTTATTTTTTAATGAATGCTTATTTATTTTTGCTATCCACTTTGCTGCTGTAACCCTGCAAATTTCCCCGTTGTGTGATGAATAAACGATAAAGTATTTAATTGCATGGTTCCAATTATGTGAATGCCAGGTATCTGAAGAACACGGGGTAATGGGTAGACTCAGTCAGAAGTATTTCTCAACATAGCTTTCTATGCGATTAGTAGCATAGGATGTGTCTTTAGACAAGAGATACTCAAATTGCTGTGGCAGCACTTTCAATAAGCTTTTAAATATCTATTAGACCATGTGGACCCGTTGGGCCCAAACCTCTCCTGCATTGGTGCAGCACCCTCTCCTCCCCCACCCTCCCCCTTCCCCTCCTTTCCTCCCTCCCCACTCCATCCTCCTCAACCCCCCTTATCCTCCTTCAACCCCCCCTTATCCTCCTTCAACCCCCCTTTTCCCGCCCAAGGAGATAGATTTAAACTTTAAAATGTGAATAACTTTAAAAATATAACACCGATTTCAATGAAACTTCTTCCATTAGCACCAAAGGGACGACGGTGAGTAAGGTGGGCCTAAAATTGTCGCGCTATTGTGTACCGTTTTGGCTGTAGTTCAGGAACAAACAAACAAACAAGTGTTTTAGTATATAGATAGCACTCCTGTTAACAAACAGTGGCCCTGTAGCGTTGTGGGATAGTGACCCTGGTATTTTCCAGATAAACCGGAAATTGCCCCTGCTCTTCAATAACCCTTCACATTTATGGCTCTTGGTTTAAATATTACAGTCTCAGTGATCAACCGGATCCAGCAAAAATTCTGGTTTGTATCATGTTCCACTAAATAAAATATTAATTGGCTTAAGATGTTGAATGGAGTTGCAGGAAATTGCAGATGCTGGAATCTTGAGCAAAAGACAAAGTGCTGGAAGAACTCAGCAGGTCAGGCAGCTTCTGGGGAGGGAATGGATAGATGACGATACAGGTCAGGACCCTTCAGATTGGGGTAAGACATGTGGCTGTAGTAGTGAGTCTGGGTCAGAACATGGTTGAAGAGCAGGAATCACGGAAGGGGAGCAGTGGAAAGGTCCTGGAAACAGACTGGGCAAGTCTGAAGAAGGGTGCCGATCAGAAACATTGTCTGTTCATTCCCTCCACAGATGCTCCTTGACCTGCTGAGTTCCACCAGCATTTTGCATATTGTAAGGGCCATGTTTGTTAACCCACTATTGAGAGAGATTTAGATAACCTGTTCTTTGTCAGAAAATGTCCATTGAGAGATTGGAAATTAAATCTCCTAATTTGGGTACATGAAACATGCAGAGAATGGGGGGGAATGGATCATGTGGTGATAGAGGAGATTAGTTTAACTTGGCATTGTGTTTGGCATGAAGTTTGTGGGCCAAGGACCTGTTCCTGTACTGTTCTATATTGTACATTCTTTTACCCAACCTTGTACCATGTAGTTTGGAAAATCAAATCTGAAAGCAGATATTTCTGTGGGTGTAAAAAGAACCTTCCTTGTTTATCGACTAAATAGGAATCTGGGAAATAATTTCAAGTTATTACTATCACCACAGCACCTAATATTTGGGCCCAGCCCAGCGTTGTTATTTACCATCATGGATAGGAAAGGTTTGTAGGGATATGGGTCAAACATAGGAAAATGGAACTAGCTTAGATGGGGCATCTTGGTTAGCATGATGATTGGGACCAAAGGACTGTTTCCGTGCTATATGACTCATTTATTCATGTATTATGATTTTCTCCAATATGAATGAATGAATGAATGAATGAATAAGTTTATTGGCCAAGTATGTGCATATACAAGGAATGTGCCTTGGTGCTCCACTCACAAATGACAACACAAACACACAGTTAACAATTAAGAATAAAGCATAACCACATCAAAATAATAAGGATACAACATTACGGTCTAAACATGTAGGTGAAAATAAACCAGAGCAAAAAAGAGACCAAAGGCTTTGGTTATTGAGTAGAACTACTACACGTGGAAAAAAAACTTTTTGTGTCTGGCTATGGCTGCTTTGACAGTCCAGAGTTGCCTTCCAGAGGTCACTATCCCACAACGCTACAGGGCTACTGTCTGTTAAATTGGGCTTTGAGGTGATAAAAAGTTGACTTTTACTAATATGCAGATTGTTCAACAGGTCAAGGCTCTTTAGTTATGGTCAGCCTACTTGCAAACTGGTAGTTACCCTTTGGTATGTCTGTTCTATCTTTTATAGATCTATTTGTGGTCTGCGAAAAAGAGCTTGTGTGATTAATGCAGACCAAAGTTCAATTTCAAAGTTTAGCAAGTGAAGGGTAATTTTAAATAAGTAAATTGAATAATTCTTCAAAGTAGCAAATGATGGCAGTCTGTCAGTGAGCAACAGTGTAAACTTTCAATAAGAAGCACAAATTAATCAAAGCCTACATGGTTTTGTTAAGGAATAACCATGACTGTTTTCTGTGATCATGAGGGTTTTGCATTTGACATTTTCCACGTAAATTTCAACAAGGATTTTTAACAATGGTTGACAGATCAAAAAAGGTCAATATTAGCAGAATCCAAGAGAGGGTATCAAATTTGATCCAAAATTTGTAATAAATGGTAAATGCTTTTGTGATTCTAAGGCTGTTACTGTAGCTTCCATAAGGTTCAGACTTGATCCCTTGCTTAGTGTACGTGAAAATTTTAAAATAGTGGACATGATAAAGAAATGTACTGGTGATCCTAAAATTACGTTATGTGGTTGATAGTGAAGTGGAATGTTTTCAACTTAAGGCAGAGACAGATGTTCTGGGCAGTTAAGTAGAAAGTGTCAAATGGAACTGAATCCAGAGAAGGGCGATGCAATGAGACTTGGGAGTGAGGAAATGGTGGAGCCGCTCAGCAAGTCAGGCACTATTTATAGAATAGGAAAGGGCAATATTTGTTTTTTAATTTGATCTTCAAAGTTAGAGAATTTACAGTAGACGGGAGGATATTGAGAAGCTAGGGTGTAGTTCCAATCTTCCAACCTACCTCATTGTGGACAAAATCCTTTTTTTCCCCTCTGTAACTGTAATGCTACAATGCTATGGCACTTTTATTCTCTGCACCACCTGTTCTTGTGTATGACTTCATTCTACTCATGTATGGTATGATTTCATTTGACTGGATAGCACCCAGATAAATGCTTTGCACTGTAGGTAGACACAAAATGCTGGAGTAACTCAGCGGGTCAGACAGCATCTCGGGAGAGAAGGAATGAGTGACGTTTCGGGTCGGGACCCTTCTTCAGTCTGACTTCGATTTAAACCAGCATCTGCAGGGTTTTTTTCCTACACAACTTTACACTGTATCTTGGTCCACATGCCAATAATAAATCCATGCCAATACTACATTGGAAATGGAAAGGTATTTGGAGAAGTATGGCCAATCTTGGAGTATATGCTCTTGAATCTCTGCCAAGAGCAAGGCACGGAGATAAACTAGTTAAAAAAAACTAGTTGCATGGGATGTTTTTTTTTAGCAAAGTAAAATATAAAACAAAAAAGTGGGAAGGTAGAATTGCACATTATTTTTGTTGTTCCACAAGTGAGTCCTGTTTATAATTCTGACCAGCATTCAGGAGACATCCCGAGGAAATATGAAATGTTGCCAGGACTTGAAAATTACAGGTTGGGTTGCTTTCTGCGATCAAAGAAAGCTGAGGTGACACTTTAATGATTTAAGAAACACAGACTGACTCAAAAAGCAGAGAAACAGACCTAGGAAACCCACACCTTCACAGGAAGAACGTGCAAACTCAGCCATGATCACATTGAATGGCGGTGCTGGCTCGAAGAGCCGAATGGCCTCCTCCTGCACCTATTGTCTATTGTCTAAAAGAACATAAACAAATTGGAGCAGGGATCTTCCTCCTCCATCCTGCCCTGCTAGTCAGCATGACCAATGCTGAACTGCTGTAGGCCCCATCTCTTCCTCTAACCTGTTCCCTTAGTAGAGGCAGAATTATATTCAGTAATTTGTGGAAGGGATGAGGATATTCTTTCAAATAGAGCGGTCTGGAACTTGCTACCAGAAAGGTGTAAGAATGGAAATACATGCCACCAAAATATTGCGGTGAGTTGTGGATGTGGCCCAGCCATTGCACAGATTAGACTCCTCACCATTGACTCCATCTGCACTTCACGCTGCCATGGGAAAGCAGACAGCATAATCAAGGATGTTTTTCACCTGGTCGTTCCCTCTTCTCTCCTTTCTGGGAGAAGATATAAAAGCTTGAAAGATGTACCACCAGATTCAGGAACATCTTCCCTGCTTTTTTCAGATCACTGAACAGTCCTTTTATGAGATAGGATGTAGTCCCGATGTTCCCACCTACCTCATTGCAGACATTGGACTCTTTCTCTGTAGCTGTAATGTAGCTGTAGCTCCAATGCTGTAACACTATATTCTGCATGATTTTTCTCTTTGCACTACCCATTGCTTACTTGTGCATAGCTTAGAAACTTGTGGGTCAAAGTGCATGACTGACATTTTAACTGAACTGAGACAAAAGATTCACTAGCGTTTTGAATGAGTTGCAGTTTGGAAGATGAGAGACCAACAATTAAAGTATTCTACTTGGGTGAAAAAAGTCCAAATGAAAGTTTGAGCAACAGTTGGGCTAAGGTAGAAGTGGTGGTCTAGTGGGTTTTTTAATGAATATGTTGCAATTATTTAAGCCAAATGGTGATCAATATTTTGAAAATATGTAGTGGGGCAGCACGGTGGTAGCTGGTAGAGCTGCTGCCCCACAGAGCCAGCGACTCAGGTTCATATTCATAAGGAATAGGAGCAGAATTAGGCTATTCAGCCCATCAAGTTGACTCTGCCATTCATTATGGCTGATCTATCTTTCCGTCTTAACTCCATTCTCCTGCCTTCTCCCCATAGCTCCTGACACCAATACAAGTCAAGAATCTATCCATCTCTGCCTTAAAAATATCCTTTGATGCCCTCCACAGCCTTCCATGGCAATGAATTCCACAGATTCACCACCCATTGACGTTCTTCCTGTGAAGGTGTGGGTTTCCTAGGGGTGCTCTGTTTTTCTGCCACATCCCAAAGACGTGCAGGCTTGTAGGTTAGTTAGCCTCTGTAAATTGCTCCTGGTGCGTTGGGAGTGGTTGTGAAAATGGATAACTTAGAACTAGTGTGAACTTGTCATCGATGGTTTGTGTGGACTCGGTGGGCCGAAGGGGCTGCTTCCAGTCTTTCAGTCAATCTTCGAATGCCAACAGTCACAAGCATTTGCTTTGATTCATATTTATTATTATTTTTTTTTCATATTTCAGATATAGCGCGGAAACAGGCCTTTTCGGCCCACCAAGTCCGCACCGCCCAGCGATCCCCGCACATTAACACTATCCTACACACACTAGGGACAATTTTTACATTTACCCAGTCAAATTAACCTACAAACCTGCACGTCTTTGGAGTGTGGGAGGAAACCGAAGATCTCGGAGAAAACCCACGCAGGTCACGGGGAGAACGTACAAACTCCTTACAGTACAGCACCCGTAGTCAGGATCGAACCTGAGTCTCCGGCGCTGCATTCGCTGTAAAGCAGCAACTCTACCGTTGCGCCACCGTGCCGCCCCTCATGTTATTTTACTGTCCCCCGATCTTAAGATTTGTGTTCTTTCTAACCTTTTCCATTTCTGATGGAAAGTTCATGGACGTGACAGATTAATCTTGCTTCAGTCGCCTTGGACGCTGTCTCACTTCTGATTATTTCCACTATTTTCAGTTTTTGGGAATTCAGCCATTGAAATCATTTGTTTTAATGCTGTGGCAATGCTGTTGTAGCCTTAACATTTGCAAAAATAAAAATTATTTGCAATTTTTTTGCATAAGCTCAATGTTATTTCCAATTATTTAAATTTGGCATAAAGAATTCTTCCATCGTGTTCATGACAACAAACATCAATATGCTGAGGATTAAAAGATTTGTAAGTGTCTTAAAAATTTTCCAGTGTGATTTTTTTTTGGTATCTTTTGAAATAGTTTCTGCTGCACTTTAGGGAAATACCACTGCCACTTTGAACACTGCAAGCTCCAAAATAAAATAATAGCAGTGTTATATGGAACATCTAATATGTTTTAATGATGTTAATTGATGAATAAATACTCAATTGGAAATGGATAGCACTCCACATTACTTCAACGTAGTATCAGTAACTACCTCAGTTCTGCACTGCTGAGACAGCAAGACTTATGCGCTCAAGTTTCTGAAACAGTGCATGAACTCGCAGCCTACTGACCTAGAGGCAGTCGAACAACCCACTGAGTCAAAGCTGACATCAATACCTTTTTCTTGTCACCTTTGTGCATCTATTGAACTTTTTTTTTTGCCTAAACTTTAAAAAATAAGTACATTCCTAGCTTGAAATGCAAGCTAATACAGTTAATAATGGGCAGTATAATGTCTCTTTGTTTAGGCAGTCTGTCCAGGTTGAGTATAACCTGCTTCCATCTCAGCTCTGCGGCCGCTGAGGCCAATCTGGGACCAGGAGGGGTAGATTGAAAGTGGTATGCTCCATCCGCCACTTTTGCTGGACTTCCGTAGACTTCTGATGTCTCTGTTTCAATGCTGTTTAGAACATTGTATTTTGATTGGTCACTGGCTAGGGATTTCTGTGATCCTGTGTAAGTGTGGCGTATTTAAGGGATGCTTTGAGAACATAATTTAAGTATGTTTCCCTGTCCTTTCTGTTAATTACAGCTGAGGTGTCAGGTATTAGGCATGCAAATAATGTGCCCCATGCATCAGGATTGACTGAGTGTAAATAGGACCTCTGTGCTGGGGATGCTGGCCTTGTTGACAAATCAATGTTGATTTGCCTATCCTGCTAGGATTTTGCAGACACTATTAGTGTGTCCCATCTTTGTCTGTTGTACATGGTCCATAATTTCTGATACATACAACAGAGCAGCGCAGCTGGTAGAGCCACCGCCTCACAGCTTCAGAGACCTGGGTTCGATCCCGACTTGCCTATGTGGAGTTTGCACGTTTTTCCTTGTGACCATGTGGGTTTCCTGTGGGTGGTTCAGTTTCTTCCCACAGACCAAACACATGCAACTTTGTAGGTTAAGTGGCCTCTGTGAATTGCCCCTAGTGTGAAGAAAGTGCAAAAGTGGGATAACGTCAAACTAGTGTGAATGGGTGATCGATGGTCGGCATGAACTCAGTGGGCTGAATGACATTTCCATGCTGCATAACTATAAGCGTACAACAGAGTGTGGCAAAATGTGTACATAATTCTACTGTGAATGAGAAATGTATAAATGCTACTTTCAATGTTTTTGTATGATTTAACAGTGAAACCCTTAAGAAACTGGTTTAGCTTCCATGAAAAGGATCAGAATACAACATATATATTTAATTTGTTTGAAAATTGAACTTGAGACATTGGTTTATCTGGTTGCTATTAAATATTAATGTTTTGTGGGAGGTTACATTGATTCTTGAATCACAGCTTGTCAGATCAGTAGTCTGTCAATTGTCATTTAATTGGGTTGCAATTTTCTGCAATTTTTTGCAAATAAATTGTAATCTCATTACCATCCTCATCATGCAAAAAGCAGCAAGTATTTAATGAAATATTTGTCACACCTTTTACCCAGATCATCATCATTAATCTGTGACATTAATGTATGAAGAAGGGTCTCGACCCGAAATGCCATCCATTCCTTCTCTCTCGAGATGCTGCCTGTCTCGCTGAGCTACTCCAGCATTTTGTGCCTATCTTCAGTGTAAACCAGCATCAGCAGTTCCTTCCTGCATCATTAATCAGTGAACCTACAAGGTCAGTATCAGCTGCAACTCTCAATAAACCCTGATTCTTTGCTGCCATCAAAATCACCAGCAGTGTTCAAGAGTCTTACTGGGTTTATTTTACCCTGTCAATCACCAATGATTGTGGGTTTGTTAGAAAATTGTTATGCATTTGAAATTTGATTAAATTCACCAGTGAAATTAACTAAATCATTAGTGGTGCTAGCACTTCCACTGCTTTCCACTTGTAGAAAAATACAGGTTAAGGTGAGAGGGGAATCACCTTAAAGAACCTGAGAGTCGACTTTTACATACAGAGGGTCAGGGCCGTTTTTACAGCATTATGGGCCCCCGGGCAAAGCAGTGTACTGGGGCCCCCACCGTTACTCTCCCCCACCCCCCTTTCCCTTCCAGCCCCCCCCCCCCTGTCGTGCCGGCGAAAAGCACTTACCGAAAAGCACTTAGCGATGGACTTAGGGTGCTGCATTGTTGCGAAAAGCACTTACAGATCGCTGTGAGAAGCACTGAAAATGTTGCGAAAAAAGCACTTATTGAACCTACATTTTTAAAGTAGTATTTATTTATTGATTGCAAGTCACTTAACATACACAGATCAGCATGGGGCCCCCGGGCAAGTGCCCATCAGGCCCATGCGTTAAGACGGCCCTGCAGAGGGTGGTGGGTATATGGAATGAGCCACCAAAGAAAATAGTTGGGGCAGGTACAAAATAATATTTAAAAGCTATTTGGACAAGTACATGGATAGGAATGGCTTAGAGGGGTATGGGCCAAACACAGGCAAATGGGACTGGCTTGGTTGGGGTATCTCATTTAGCATGGACAAGTTGGGTAAAAGGGCCTGTTTCTGAATTGTACAGTTCTATGACTAAGTATGATTTAGTGATTGGAAAAATAGTAACCTATTAGCAAGTACATACTATAATAAGAAGGTGATACTGACATTTAATCTACAAGTTGCTCTGCTTCATGAGGCAGATGGGCATGGTGGCAGCATTGCCTCTGACTCAGAAACTGGATTCAAGTCAAACTCTACAGTGTTAAGCACTAAAATCTTGCCAAACGCTGATGAAAATGGAGTTCATGTTGAAGGAAGTGCTTTCTTTTAGGTGGAATGTTCCCTTTTTGCAATCTCAGAAGGGTGAAAAAGCTTATGGAATTATTTCAAGGAAAACATGGAAGTTCTCAATAGCATCCACGTCAATATGTTGCAGGTTCTCTTACCCTTATCGTGCTGGTGTCTGTAGGAACTTGCTGCAAAGCTGCTACAGTTCAGCTGTTGCCACAGATACCATATTTCAGAACGTACTACTTTAGCTGTAAGACTGTATGGGATGTCTTGAAGGAGATTGGTATTTGTTATTGTCACGTGTACTGAGATACAGTGAGAAATTTTGTTTGTGTGTATCCAGTCAAATCATATGATACACGAGTATAATCAAGTTGGAACACAAGTACAACAGGTAGAGAGAGCAAAGGGATATATACCAGAATGCAGAGTGTAGTTTACAGCATTGCAGTGTTACAATTACAAAGAAAAAAATCCAACATCTGCAGTTAGGTAAATTATAGGATCCTGAATGTACCATAGCTTTGGGAGAACTGTCGGTAGTATGATGACAGAGGTGAAGAAGCCGTTTCTGAATCCCTTCAAGATGTCCTTAAGGAGATGTGACAAATGCAACATAAATCTTTTGGTAAGTCACTGCGACGTGAAATCCATTTATTATTTGGAAAGTATTGTGAAGATCAGCATTACCAATGAGCTTTCACAATTTTGTATTGTCTGGGGTTTAAACTGCAACATCTGTAACGAGGCTCAGTACACTAATCTTATGATCAGAGCTCGGTAATGATCATTATGGTGTTACTATTTATGAACAATGAAACCATTTAAAAAATATATTAAATGGAATAAATATTAATTTCTTACAGGCACATGGTCACCTCAGTCTTTTTCCTAGGGTAGAGGGTTCTAAATCTAGAGGGCATAGGCTCAAGGTGAGCGGGGAGAGATTTAAGAGAAACCTCAGGACAACCTTTTCATTTAGAAGGTGGTTTGTATCTGGAATGAGTTGCCAGAGGAAGCTATAGAAGCGGATACAATTATGACTTTTAAAAGACATTTGGACAGATATACAGTTAGGAAGGGTTTGAAGGGATCTGGGCCAAATGCAGGTAAATTTGACTATCCTGATATGCCAAATTGATCGGCATAGATAAGATGGGCTGAAGGGTCTGTGTTTGTGCTATACAACTCTGACTCTATTGATCATCACTTGAAATATTATTTCAACTGCATTCTCCTTTCCAAGTCCATTTCCCTTTACTGGTGTATTTGAGTCATCGGACAAGCAAATACATTAGAAGTGATGTTCTTTAATATCAAGAGTGAATTTTAAGGCTGGTAATAATCTACAAGGTGTCGTTGTGAATTGTTTGGCTGAGCCACATGTTGTATTTACATTCCAAAATGTCTCTGTAAAAGGGCTTGTAACTACGTTGGGCAGCCATAATAGTGCAAAATTGAAGTCCATAGTGCAAGTAAAGACACAGTCCATAGAAAACCCCAGTGGCTAAGGTTAGTGTTGTGTAGTGTTCAAGAGCCTGATATTTGCTGGGAAGAAGCAGTTCTTCAATCTGGTGGTCGCAGTTCTTCAATCTGGTGGTCGCAGTTTTTGGGCTCCTGTGCCTTCTGCCATATGGCAGGAGCAAGATGAGAGTGTGACCAGGGTGGTGTGGGACTTTGATATTAGCTACCTTTTTGAGGCAGCACCTCCTTTAGATCCCTTCGATTATGGGGAGATCAGTACATGTGATGGGCCAGGCAGTGTCTACCACTCTCTGTAGTCTCCTTTGCTTTTGAGTATTTGGGTTGGTGAATTTGGCTATAATGGAACCAGTCAGTATACTCTCTACTGTAACCCTGTAGAAGTTCAAGAGGTAGGTGTGGAGAAATGTCATGGACTTAGTGGAGCACAATAACGTAATGTAGTCCTTACCTTCACCCCATCAGCTGTCACATACAACACATAATCCTCTGAAATTTCAGCCACCTCCAACAGAATCCCACCACTAACCATTTTCCCATCTTCACCCCTTTCCGCCTTCTGCAGAGATCATTCCCTTTGCAACTCCCTGGTTAACTCATCCCTTCCCACCCAAACCACCCCCTCCCCAGGTACCTTCCCCTGCAGCTGCAGAAGATGCAACACCTGTCCCTATATCTCCTCCCTCGACTCTGTCCAGGGACCCCGACAGTCCTTTCAGGTTAGACAGAGGTTCACTTGCACCTCCTCCAACCTCACCTGCTGTATCCGTTGTTCGAGATGTGGATTCTTAATACATCGGCAAGACCAAATGTAGACTGGCCGATCGTTTCGCTGAGCACCTTCTCTCAGCCTGTCTGAACCTACCTGATCTCCCGGTTGCTAAACATTTTAATTCTCCTTCCCATTCTTACACAGACCTTCCTGTCCTAGGTCTCCTCCATTGTCAGAGTGAGGCTAAACGTGAATTGGAGGAACAGCATCTCATATTTCGTTTGGGCAGCTTACAGCCCAGTGGTATGAATATTGATTTATCTCACTTCCGGTATTCCCTCTCTCTTTATCCCTTCCCCACCCAAGTCGAACTAGCTTCTTGTTTTCACCCAACAAACAGCTAACAATGGCCTGTTTCCTTTATCATTGTTACTTTTTTTATTCTTTGTTCTTTATCTCTCTACATCATCGTCTATATCTCTCGTTTCCCTTATCCCTAACCACTGAAGAAGGGTCTCGACTGGAAATGTCACCCATTCCTTCTCGCCAGAGATACTGCGTGTCCCGCTGAGTTACTCCAGCTTTTTGTGTCTCTCTAGAATGCAGAGATTTATGAGGATGTTGCTGGGACTCGAAGACCTGAGGTATAGGAGAGGTCGGGTGATTAGCTCTTGGATTGGTGCTTGAGATTATGATGTTGTGGTCATTGCCAAAACATTGTTGTGAGAAGGACATGACTGGCAGTTCAATGTCTGGGGTTTCGATGTTTACAGATGGAATTGATAGGGAGGGAAAAAGAGCCGGAGGAGTTGTATAACCAATCAGGCTCTGTGTGGTGGATTGGAATATATTTACAACTCTCTGCAATTTCTTGTGGTCTTGGCCAAAGAGTTTTCATGTCAATTAACAGGATACAACTTTTATGGTGGGATATGAACATGTTTGATGGGGCCACTCGGAACCATTATTACTAAGCCAGCATCTTACCATTCTGTTGGCAAGAAAATCTGGTCCTGAAAATGTTTTAATTAGCCATCAGAATTTATCTGATGTGCAACATCTCAAAATGTTTTATCACCTTAGGTTTGTAGGTTAATTTGCCTCTATAAATTTGTCCCTAGTGTAGGGAGAGGATGAAAAGTGGGATAACATAGAACGAGCATGAACGGGTGATTGAATGTTGGAGTGGACTCAGTGGGAAAGGTCTATTTTCTTGCTGTATCTCTGAACTAAGAACTAAACTAAACCAGCTCTCTCACCAACTACAAAGTACATCAAACAACCATAAAACCATACATTTCTTGTAAATAATGGTAATTGTTGAGATTTATTTTAAGCTATGCCTTCATATGAAGCCCCACACAAAAATAAGATTCACCAAACCTTATTTTGTCTATAACTTTTTATGCTTGTTCAAAGGTATAATTAAAAATATATATTTTGTTACCATTCACTACTCTTCACTATTTGATATATGTTCGAAAAAGGTTAATGCACAATTGAATGAATGGATTTCAATTGTCATAATTAAACACAATCATCTTTTCACTTTCATCAGGCAACTTGCATCTTGCAAAGAAAACTATTTAATTGAAAAATGTTATGTTGAATTACCGGATTTTCCCTTTTATTAAAAAAAGTTTGTTCTGATTCTTTTGAACCATCAGGACAAATTACTTTTATGAATTTGTAGCAAAGCAATGAATAAACAAATCAACTTTCCTAACAGAATATTCTAGAAGCACAATAAATTGCAGATGCTTGAACCTTCAACAAAACACAGCGCTGGAGGAACTCAGCGGGCATTGCAGTATCTGCGGAGGAAATTGGCAGGCAATGTTTTTGGTCCTGACCCAAAATGTCACCCATCCATTCAGTCTAAAGATGCTGCATGACCCATTGATTTCCTCCAGCACTTTGTATTTTGAACAAAATAATACATTTCTGTTCCTGTTTGGGAAGCTACAGTGGTCACAAAATAAATCTGAACTATGTCCCCCGTCCCCCCAATAAAGGCAATGTTTGATTATGACAGTAGCATTACTGTATGGGAATTGGGGTGAAAGTACAAGTAGAAGACTTCAATGCCAACCATCCTTATCATTAATAATCTTTTATGTGCACTTGGTTTTTTTTTAGTGCCTTGTCCATTTCTGGCTGCATCACTAATTGGCATATGCAGTGGCTGGATGCTTGATCACCTTTTATGCACAAACATTGTGGGCTGAAGGGCCTGTTCCTGTGCTGTTCTGTGTTCACTGTTCAGCAGCTCTGTTTTTATCACACCAGTGCTATTTTGAATCTCTGACATGCTCAAATCACACGAACCACTCAAATTCAAAAATCAATTAAAATATTTGACAAAAGCTGCTCAATTCACCTCATGTTCGTGAAAATTATTTATTTATTCAGTGACATAATGCTGATTCTTTACAGTGCAGTAAATGTTCACATTCATCTGATTCTTGTGCTCAGCCAAACCCACCATCACAGATATCACAGTCCCTAAAAGTGGCAACTCCAGGTTGGACAAACTAGATTTTTTTCTCTGGAGCATCAGAGGTTGTGAGGAGACATGACAGAAGTAGATATTCCACAGGGTGGTGAATCATTGGAGGCAAAGTCAGTGGATATATTTAAGATATAGATTCTTGATTAGTATGGGTGCCAGAGGTTATGGGGAGAAGGCAGGAGAATGGGGTTAGGAGAAGGAGATAGATCAGTCATGATTGAATGGCGGAGAAGACTTGATGGGCTGAATGGCCTAATTATCTTCGTATCACTTATGATGCATATAGGGTAGACAGAACCTATTTCCCAGGGTGGAAATGTCAAAGACTAGAGGACATAGCTTTAAGAGCAGAGATTTTTAGATAGAGTGGTGAGTGCCAGGAATGTTTTGCCAGGGGTATAAGAAAATAACTGCAGATGCTGGTACAAATCGATTTATTCACAAAATGCTGGAGTAACTCAGCAGGTCAGGCAGCATCACGGGAGAGAAGGAATGGGTGACGTTTCGGGTCGAGACCCTTCAGACTGTCTGAAGAAGGGTCTCGACCCGAAATGTCACCCATTCCTTCTCTCCCGAGATGCTGCCTGACCAGTTGAGTTACTCCAGCATTTTGTGAATAAATGTTTTGCCAGCGGTTGGGATGGAGCCAGATATGAAAGTGGCATTTAGCGGCTTTAAGATAGGGACATGGATACGCAGGGAATGGAGCAATATGGATCACGTACAGGCAGAGGAGATTCACTTGGCATCATGTTCTTCACAGTCATTGTAGGCTGGAGGGCCTGTTCCTGCACTATCCTGTTCTATGTTATAAAGTGCACAGAGTGAACTGAAAGTAATGTTGTGAATGTTCGAGTAGGTTTAAAAATACAATTCCCAAATTCTGTTGTAAATATTATTTTTATTATCACCAATTAAATTGCTTCTGATCTTAAAAAAATGAACATTGATAGTGGGTTAATAACTAAGTTCCTTCTATGCTGCATTGTATGATATTGAAACATGCAGACCAAGAACTATACAAAACAATATTATTTAATTGAACCTGGCAACAGCAAGTTAAAATCAGTGGGTTTTTTTAAATGACAGTATGCACTGGTACAGCAAACTGGTACCTCTAAAAAGTTAAATGTCATTATTTTGTTTTCCAGCCACCTGACAGGTATGTATGAAATCTGAAATTCATAAATATTTTATAAATCCTCCAATTAAATAAATTAATTGCGCAAACCAGCACCTTTTTGTCAACAAAAATAGCACTGGTCAAAGTAAATATAAACATAGCACAAAAAGTAAGGAAATTTGTGTTTGGTAGATTATTTCTTTGTTGTATCAATGCTTCTTGGCAATAAATCTTATACCGTTGGAAAGCCTGTTTATTTCCCTTTTAAATGGTGCCACATTTGTAAGGAACATGCATTTGTGGGATGAGCAGCAGAGCTGAGTATGTGGGTTGCGCCCATGAAAAATCTGCCAAATCTTCTCTGCCAATGCCAAACAGCTTATTCTGCCATTGGGTGTTGTTTGGTGGATTGGACGATTGAAGTCTGAAGAAACAAGACATATTGGCAATTTAACAATTTATTCATTTAATAAACAGGAGCCTCAGTAGCGTGTGGAAGAACCATACACAGGCTCAACAGCCTGGCACCTCCTCCTCATGCTGGTCACCAGCCTGGTCACACACTGTTGTGGGATGGCATCCCATTCTTCAACCAGCATTTGTCGCAAGTCAGCCAACGTGGTTGTGTTGGTCACTCTGGCACGAACAGCACGCCCAAGCTGATCCCACAAGTGTTCAATGGGGTTGAGGTCAGGACTGCTGGCAGGCCATTCCATCCTCTCCACTCCCAAATTCTGGAGGTAGTCTCTGAGAAACCCTGCTCTGTGGGGGCGAGCATTGTCATCTTGGAGGATAGAGTTCGATCCCAGACTGTGGAAATATGGGATTGCCACTGGTTGCAGAATCTCATCTCGATATCTCTCCGCATTGAGATTGCCTCCAATGATGACAAGCCTCATTTTTCCAGTGAGGGAGATGCTGCCCCACACCATCACACTGCCTCCACCAAAAGATGTTACTCTATCAGGCACCTGATTGTCAAAACAAGAGTCAATAGCAACAGCAGAATAAGCTGTTTGGCATTGACAGAGAAGATTTGGCAAATTTTTCATGGGCGCAACCCATATACTCAGCTCTGCTGCTCATCCCACAAATGCATGTTCCTTACAAATGTGGCACCATTTAAAAGGGAAATAAACAGGCTTTCCAACGGTATAAGATTTATTGCCAAGAAGCATTGTTACAACAAAGAAATAATCTACCAAACACAAATGTCCTTACTTTTTGTGCTATGTTTATATAATTAAGATTGGTATGTTGTAGAATTTAATTAAAAGGCCCTGTTTCAACAGTCCTTAGTTTTCATCATGATCTGTGTCCACATCTCTTTTACTATGTTGGATAATAATAGGAAATTCTCTGAATATTAGAGACTTTTATATTGGAGTCATTTTCACTCATTGTTTAGCAAGTAACAACCTTCCTTAATTCAGTTGCTGTGTTGGTTTATTCTGAAACGTTATTTTCTAACTGGTGTTTTCGCTTATTTTCCATTTGCCAGTGGTTGATCGTCCAGATTGCAGAAGCTTAAAACATAACTTTTTCTCCAGAGCTGCCAGAGGAAATGGACGAGGTGTATACAATTACAATGTTAAAAAAGACATTTGGACAGATTCCTGGATACGAATTGTTTACAGTGGACTAGCTTAGGAAGACACCCCGGTCAGCAGAGACAAGTTAACTTAATGACTTGATGGTACTGAGCTGCAGGAAGACATCGGTGATTATGATAAGCAACAATTGAAATTCAAACTAGAAGGCTGGGAGTATTTCAAGTGGGGAAGGCAAACGAGGCAAGGAAGTACATGAGAAATGTGAGAACACCAGGAAGTGTGAAGGAATAGTTGGATTTTGACTGCATTGCCACAGATCTCCTAAGATCTGAGCAACTGTCAAGAAGACAAACAGGGTACTTATTAGTCAGGGTATTTATCAGGGTTCTCAGGCATCATTTTCCACTCAGACGGTAGAACGTATCTGAAATAAAGTCAGAGGAAGCAGATACAATTATGACTTTTAAAAGACATTTGGACAGATTTATGGATTGGAAGCCAGGATCCCATTGACTTACAAATTTGAAAGAGAAAATGGAGTTGGATTGGACACCCTCAGAAAACCTGCCACAAACATCACTCGGCAAGCCCTGAAATGGAACCCCAGGAACAGCTGGAGAAGAGGTGTCCAGGCAGAAATGTCTGGGAGTGGGCTCAACTGGGGAGATCTCGAAAGAACCACCAACAACCAAGTGAGGTGGAGGACATTTGTCAATGGCCTAAGCTCCCTAGAGGAGCCAAGGGCTTAAGAAGAAGAATGGATTGGAAGGGCTTAGAGGGATAAGGCCCAAATGCAGGCAAATGCGACTAGCCCAATATGCAAACTAATCGGCATCGACAAGGTGGGCCGAAGGGCCTGTTTCCATGCTATACAGCTCTATGACTATAATTAAAGCAAAAGGCATAAACGGCAGGAAAATCATGTTAGAACATATATTAAATATTAATTAGGCCATACTTAGTGTCATATATGATTCCGCTTTCTGTGGGTGTGAAGTTTACAGATTGGGTAAAGATAGTGAACAAATCTGTAACAGTGATAGGGAGAACGGTTTGGAAGAAAAATTAAAGTTAGTAGAAGTCTCTTCAAATGGAAAGAAGGAGTCCAAGAAGGGACTGAAAAATAAGAAAGTAATTTTCATTATTGTTGCAAAATCAAGAACTGGACTTGTGTTGATTATATACAGTGTTCGAGTTTGTTTTTACGTGAACTAAAGTGTTTCTGCAACCTTAGTTTTCCAGTGGTTCACCTCAAACCGAATGGCTACAATTCTTGATCAAAGAATTCATCGAAGATGGGGGTTCGTTCAGTCTTAGTTCTTATCAGTCTGTTGCTGGATTGATCGGTATCCATCCTGCAGTCCAAAGTCTCATCACTGGAGTTGTAGCAGAAAATGTCCCACTGCGTCTGGCGCCTCTCAAGTTTGTTGGGTGTCCTAAAGTGGTTACCATTGCGGAAATTATTATTTATGGAGAGCACAGGTGAAGTCAAGTCTTTCCAAGTATTACCTAAAATGAAATAATTATCCAAAATAGTTTGTTATTTTGTTGAAGGGACATAAAGTGTGTTTTTAAATCTTTAAACCATAGATTACAGATATTCAATTTCATTGTGCTGAAGAATTGTACCATTGCCTGCAGCAACAAAGTGAAAGTGTAGTCAATCAGAGCTGCATGAGCTTTTTGACCCACAATTATTGCACACCATTGCCTCGTCTTACTCAGAAGACTAAGGAAGTTCAGCAGGTTTCCAACGGCTCTTACTAACATCTACAGATGCACCATAGTAAGCATCCTATCATAATGCTTGTTTGGCTTGGGAACAGCTCTGCCCAAGACCATAAGAAAATACAGAGGGTTATGGATGCAGCCCAGTACACCATTCCTGATCAGTAAGGACCATAGATTACGGGGAGAAGACAGAATGAGGTTGAGAGGGAAAGAGATCAACCATGATTGAATAAAGGAGTAATCTCTATGGGCTGAATGGCCTAATTCTGCTCTTAGGGCTTATGGATTTATGAATGACATAGATCAGACTCCCTACCTTTGATCCCATCTACACCTCACACTGCATCAAGAAAGCAGCCAACATAATCATGGACCTTTCTCACCCTCGTCATTCTCCTCTTCTTCCCTTTCTTTTCGAGCAGAACATACAAAAGCTTGAAAACACATACCAGATTCAGAAATGGCTTCCTCCCCTCTATATTAGGCTACTAATGCTCCTCCCATAAACTAGGACGTAGGCGTAACCTACCTCCATGCGGACCCAGGATTTGTTTTCTGGGATTATAATGCTATATTTAGTGTAACTCTATATTCTGCATTCTGGTATTTTTCTCTTTACAGAAAGATCAAATAATATTTATTTAGTTTCAAAAATTAGAATAATGGATTTCCACAAAGGGATACTATGACGATGAATACTTTACCTCTGCAAACGATTCATAAATTGAAACAGAATTGGATAACATTGAAAATTAAGACTATCGAAAGATATGAGAAACAGGATTACATAGATCGGTCAATTTGAAGAACTAACATTAATTAACATTAACATACAAGAAACTGCAGATGCTGGAATCTTGAATCTCGAACTATCATTAATATGTTCTGTGGGACAGCTGGTTTTATGTACAGTAATTTCTCTATTCTGGCTCTTATTCAGTTATTTTTATGAATTTTGGTGTTGTAGCACTTACCCCACAAAATACGTTCGCCTGATGAACTTAGTCCAATGTTTGTCATTACATTTTGCTAATATATTGCATGATCACCCATCTGATTCCAGAGGAAATTGTTTTATTGTGCGAAAGTCTATTTGGTAAGTTTGAGGAAAGAAAACCAAATAATAATCTTTTTTTCTCACACTATTGCCAATTTTATTATTATTATTATCTAGAAGAGCAAGGGAAGGATCCCAATCTGAAAATGTTGCCTCTCCATTTCCTCCACAGATGCTGCCTGGCCTCCTGAGTTCCTACACCACGTTGAAGAAATATTTAAAGTATTCAAGCAAAATGAATCTTTTCTACATATGTAATTTGTTTTTAAAATGACCCATGCTACTCAATTTCACAATAGGAAATGTTGGAAAATGAACACCAAATACAACTTAAAACACATTGGTGAAGTGGTGTTAAGATCCTATAGCCTCTCCACTGTGAACAAGCTTCCATACAGGTAACAATTAAATTTCCCTGTATCTGAAACACAAAAACACTGTAAACCCATATTCTACACTCTGGTATTTCTCTCTTTGCCTTTCTGTTGTATTTGTGAATGGCTTGATTGTACACTAGTATAGTATGATTTGATTTGACTAGATAGCAGGCAAACAGAAACATATCATAGATTTCAGTACACGTGATAATAATAAACCAATACAAATTTATTAGTATCTTTGTATCTTATCCAAGGAATATGTTACTTGCCATATTCTGCATTGAAAAAGTCATTAGATTCAATTGCAATAAAGTACTGATCTTCTTGATGGTCATTATTTTGACTTTTATCCCTTGATATTTTGGCTCTGGGATACTTTATATTCTGTTTATTATTTTGGATTTCCTTATGATGATTTAACATCAGTTCTGCTTGGTCTTGTAGATGAATTATCTGTTCAAAGAAAATGAATAAAGCCATGACCAATGATAACTCAATTATGAAAAAAACAATAAATTTCTGGCCTGTCAAATGAATACAAACCAAGACACATAGATGGAATGTGATAATAAAATTATTCAAAGCTCTAAAATTACGCTTCAGTGTTATATATCGAATGGCAAGGGTTGATTCAACATTGCTGTAGAGGTTTAATTATCCTTCTCCCAGCAACAAAACCAACGTAAGGTCATTATAGACATCAGAGACTGCAGCTCAAGACTGGGTTGCAGGAATCCTGAACATTAAACATTATGTTAGAACTGTAGAAAGTACTGGCGAGGCCACAGTTGGAGCATTGTGTTCAGTTTTGGTCACCCTGCTATAGGAAAGTTGTTGTTAAGCTGTAAAGAGTTCAGAGAAGATTTACGAAGATGTTGCCAGAACTTGAGGGCCTGGGCTATAGTGAGAGGTTGGGCAGACCAGGACTGTGTTCCTTGGAGTGCAGGAGGATGAAAGGTGATCTGATAGAGGTGTATAAAATCATGAGAATAGATAGGGTAGAGGCATAGAGTCTTCTCATCAAAGACACTTTGGTGTGTAAGAAGGAACTGCAGATGCTAGTTTAAACCGAAGATAGACACAAAAAGCTGGAGTAACTCAGCGGGACACACATTATCTCTGGAGAGGAATGGGTGATGTTTTGGGTCGAGACCCTTCTTCAGACTGGACACTTAGGTACTGTACAACACTGGAATTGTTCTAAATGGGACTCAGGACATATCTGACAACTCAGATAGCATCCATGAGATGCAGTGGACCACAGCAGCAGAAGAAAGGTACAGCACCACATTCTGTAAACCACAAGTTTGGGATATTCTTCACTCTACTATTAAGAGGATCAATCCTGATTCCATGAAAAGTGCCAGAAACAAAACAAGAATGTGTTGCCAACCAGTGAAATGAAGCACCAAACTGACAAAGCTGCAATTCCTGACTACATACATGTTAAATAAGTAATATTAGACAAGCCAATCTAATCTCACAATCAGCTAATTATGTCAAGGTGGGGAGAAGGACAGTATTGGGGTGGCCAGAAATGCACACAATACAATGCGGCTTACCTAAAGTCATATAAAGCTGTAACATGACTTCCTGACATTTATAACCAATACCCCGACCAATTAAGGCAAGTGTGCCATACACCAGAAGCACTGGTAAAACTGTTAATGTGCATCAAGTTGTGAATACGCCACTGGTTGGAGTAATATATCACACAGAGGAACATGGTTCCTGTTCTTACAGGTCAATTCCTCTCAACAGCTTCCTACACCCATTCATCTCCATCAGCCCCATCAATGACCTGGTATTATTAGATGAAAGGTGGGGTTGTCAACTGATAATTGGACAACTTTGTAATTGTATTTAGAAATCCTCCACGAATCAATCAGTCCATGATTAAACGCAGCAAGACAGAGACAAAATATTCATGCCTAAAAAAAACATGACCCCCCCCCCACTAATACCTAGTTAACAGCCATGGTACTATTATCTAACAATCTGCTGCAGTAGATGTCTGAGAGTCTGCACCAGACCAAACTTGGCTCTTAGAAAATTAGAAAATCAACTGAATGTCTGACTGTTCAAGTCGGTAAAAAGAGACAAGAATGTGCAAAATTGGGAGCCGTGCTGTCACCTGCAACAACAGAGCCTGATGGCATTTCCACTGCCTATTCCAGAAGCACCTGCTTAATAGTGCAGGGCAATGTCACAATTTATTATCTCCAAAACTTGATGACTGGGCACACAGGGGATGCTGGAATCTAGTGTAAAGCACAAAGTATTGGAGTAACTCAGCAAGTCAGGCAGCATCAGTGAAGGGAATGGACAAGTGACATTTTGGGTTGGGACCCTTCCTCAATTATGCAAATTCAGATTTTGCTGGAGCTCAAGACTGGAGATGATGAAGCATGAGGACGGTGGACAGTGCAAGGAATGTCACAAAGTCAAGGGACAGTTTGCCCAAAATATTTCATGAGAGAAGTCTTAATCTGATCCCGACTCAGAAAATAAAGCAATCCATAACGCGGTATGGTTTGGACAATGCTTAGATAAAGGTGATAAGCAGCTTGTAGTATTCAGAATAACCATTGCCAGGCAATGATTAGCTCCAGTAATCCAGAGTCTAACCACCTTACTTTCAACAATTAACCATTGCGGAATGCTTCACTATCATTAATCCGACAGTCATCGTTCATCAGAAATTTACATGGACCATTGAAATAATTGCTGTGGCTACAAGAACAGGTCGATGGCTTGTTAATCTGTAATGAGCAACTGGATTCCTGCTCCCCAGAGCCTTTCCACGGTAGCTAAGGGATAAACTAAGGCATACAAGGCATAAAGGGGCAGATAAGACATAAAGGGGCAGCACAGTGACACAGCTATAATAGCTGCTACCTCACAGCGCCAGAGACCCAGGTTCGATCCTGATCCTTGGGTGCTGTCTGTATGGCATTTGCATGTTCTCCTTGTGGCTACATGGGTTTCATCCGGATGCTCTGGTTTTCATATACTTAACATCCTCGGTGTGAAAAGGTTGCCCCTCAGTATCCTATTAAATCTTTCTGCTCTCGCCTTAAACTATTGCCCCTAGTTTTGATTCCCCAACCCAGGGGAAAAGACTGCATTCATCCTATCATTGTCTCTCATGATTTTATACACGTCTAAAAGATCACCGCTAAGCCTTCTACATGTCAATGAATAAAGTCCAAGCCCGCCCAACCTTCCTTCATAACTCACATCGAAATGTTCTATATTTTTTTATCTTAGCATTTATAACATCTTAACTTCTATACTCAATGCTCTGACTGATGAAGGCCAGCGTGCCAAAAGCCTTCTTCACCACCCATTTACTTGGGGTGTAAATTTCAGAGAAACAGTACAAAACTATCAACTACAACTGCTTGACAACGAAGAGAAACTGACCTCTTGCTGCCTTATCTTTTCATATCGCATTTTCTGGATTTGTTGTCGTCTCCTGGAGAATTGCTTTGCAATTTCCGCTTGTATTTCTTGTGCCTTTTAAAAGAACCAAAAGGAAGTGGAGAATGTATTAATATTTTACAATGTAGTTGAGAGAAAACTGAATCAGGAAATTATGCGTAATTTCTGAAAACGTATGTAATCCCACGTATCAAATTAAGAGGTTCTCTATTTTATAATCTCAGTATCTGTAACCGTTTCTTTAAAAATTGGAAATGTCAGTACACAGATGTTAATTACCAATGCAGAATAGCATTAGTCATTAGTTCATATTAATTTGTCCATCTGCAGAGACTCACACGTTCTCTCATTGCAGAGACTCACACGTTCTCTCATTCTCTCAATAGTACAGCACAGTTACAGGCCCTTCAGCCCACAATATGATGCCAAGTTGAATTAATTTATTTTGCCTCCACATGATCCATATCCATCCATTCCCTAAATATTCATGTGCCTATCTATAAACCCCTTAAATGCTACTATTATATCTGCCTCCACCACCCACCCCTGGAAGTGTGTTCCGGGCACCCATCACTCCTGGTGTAAATAATTTGCCCCGCATATTTCCTTGCAATTTTGCCACTCTCACCTCAATGCTATGCGCTCTAGTCTTTGACATTTCTACCCTAGGAAAAACTTTGTGACCATCTACCCTATCTGTGCCTCCCATCATTTTATAATCTTCTTTGAGGTCTCCTCTCAGCCTCCAACATTCCCGAGAAAACAATCTAAGTTTGTCCAACCTTACCTTGTAACTAATGTTTCCTAATCCTGGCAGCATTCTTGTAAAACTCTACTACACACACTCCAAAGCCTCCACATCCCTCCTGTATTTGGGATGACCAGAAATGCACACAATACCAGAAATGTGGCCTACCCAAAGTCCTAGAAAGCTGCAACACTACTTCCTGAGTCCTTACATTCAATATCCCAACCAATGAAGGAATTTATTCTCAAATCCAAATGTTGTTATCTAACAGTCTAGTTTACACTGATCATTGAAATACACAAAATGCTGAAGTAACTCAGCACGTTAGGCAGCATCACTGAAGAACATGTATAGGTGACGTTTTGGGTCAGGTCTCTTCTTCAGACTTTAGGGAAGTCTTCCCCTATCCATGTTCTCCAATGATTCAGCCTGACGTGCTGAGTTACTACAGCACTTTGTATCTTTCTTTCCTCAAGTTCCTCAAGCTCCTCAAGTTTGCGGATGACTCTACCGTGATTGGACTGATCCAGGATGGGAAATGACACAGCTGGCGGCCTGGTGCTATCGCAACAACCTGGAGCTCAATGCTTTCAAGACAGTGGAACTAATTGTAGACTTTCGAAGAGATCCCCCTCCCATCCCCCCACTCACCATCAACAACACCATAGTCACATCTGTGGAGTCATTTAAGTTCCTTGGAACCATCATCTCCATGGACGGTACGCAGCGGTAGAGTTGCTGCTTTACAGCGAATGCAGCGCCGGAGACTCAGGTTCGATCCTGACTACGGGTGCTGCACTGTAAGGAGTTTGTACGTTCTCCCCGTGACCTGCGTGGGTTTTCTCCGAGATCTTCGGTTTCCTCCCACACTCCAAAGACGTACAGGTATGTAGGTTAATTGGCTGGGTAAATGTAAAAATTGTCCCTAGTGTGTGTAGGATAGTGTTAATGTACGGGGATCGCTGGGCGGCACGGACTTGGAGGGCCGAAAAGGCCTGTTTCCGGCTGTATATATATGATATGATGATATGATATGGACCTTAAATGGGGGGCCACCATCGACTCCACAGTCAAAAAGGCCCAACAGAGGATGTACCCTGCGGCAACCGAGGAAACACAATCTGCCACAGGCAACGATGGTCCAATTCTATACTGCTATCATTGGGTCCGTCCTCACCTTCTCCATCATGGTCTGGTTTGGCTCAGCCACCAAGCATGACATCCGGAGGCTGCAACGGATCGTTCGCACAGCTGAGAAGGTTGTTGGCTGCAACTTTCCCCCCATTGACGAACTGTACACTGCAAGGGCCAGGAAGCGAGCGGGCAAGATCGTCTCTGACCCCTCTCACCCTGGCCACAAACTCTTTGAAGCACTTCCCTCTGGAAGGTGACTCCGGACTGTCAAAGCAGCCACAGCCAGACATAAAAACAGTTTTTTTCCCACGAGTGATAGTTCTACTCAATAATCAACGTCTGTAGTCTCTTTTTTGCTCTGGTTTATTTTCACCCACATGTTTAGACTGTAATGGTGTATCCTTATTGTTTTGACGTGTTTATGCTTTATTCTTAATTGTTAACTGTATGTTTGTGTTGTCATTTGTGAATGGAGCACCAAGGCACATTCCTTGTATATGCATACTTGGCCAATAAACGTATTCATTTATCCATTCATTCATTCTTTATAAACCAGGTTCTGCAGTTCCTTGCATTGCCTTCTCACTCATTGAATATAATTGCCCTTTTCATTATCTATAATTTATATATTTATCAGTGTAAACAAGCTTATTCCTGGAAGTTGATTCTATTACTTCACATGTATTGCATCTAGGACCTATGGATCTCAAATTAGATAGGCAAGTGGATATGCAGGGAAGGGAGGATATAGATCAGAGGAGATTAGTTTAAACAGGCAACATGTTCGGTGCGGACTTTGTGGGCCAAAGGGATTGTGCTAATGCTGTACTGCTCTATGCTAACTGTGTTTACTGTTTGTTCTGAGTGGCAGGTACATGGATAGGAAAGGCTTAAAAGGATATGGGCCAAACGCAAACACGGTGGGACTAGTGTAGGTGGGACTAGTATAGATGGGACTAGTGCAGATGGGAATTGTGTAGATGGGACTAGTGTAGATGGGACTAGTGCAGATGGGATGAGTGTGGATGGGACTAGTGCAGATGAGACTAGTGTAGATGGGACTCGTGCAGATGGGGCATCTTGGTTGGCGTGAGCCGAAGAGCTTGTTTCCATGCTGTATGACTTTATGATGGGACTAGATATTACTCTGTTTCCTACAGATAAACTTATTTCCCAACTTGTATTTAGTTCTGGATGGGAATAAATATCAAATTTATAAAGGTTGTCTTCTTACAATTTTTTTAAATATTTCCACTAATGTTTGAGAATTGATCATTAATGATAATAATAATAATAATAATAATAATACATTACATTTGTATAGCGCTTTTCTGGACACTCAAAGACGCTTTACATGGTAAATAAATAAATAAACGAACAGAAAAGGAAGAATAAGGTGAAGCGACGGTCAGTGGTTGAAGGCAGTGTTGAACAGGTGAGACTTCAGTGATGTTTTGAATGTGGTGAGTGAGAAGGAGTCTCTGATGGTTTGAGGTAGTGAGTTCCAGAGGGTGGGAGCAGCGATGGAGAAAGCCCTGTCCCCCCAGGATCTGAGTTTGGTCCGGATGGGGGGGGACAGGAGGTTAGCAGCAGCAGAGCGGAGGGTGCGGGTGGGAGTGTGTCTGTGGAGGAGGTCAGTCATGTAGGATGGGGCCAGGTTATGGAGGGCTTTGTAGGTCATGAGGAGGATTTTGTACTGGATTCTCTGGGGGATGGGGAGCCAGCGGAGCTTGTAAAATACAATATACAATTATTACAATCACTACGAGGATCATATTATATCTTCAATGAATGTTATTGATTTTTTGCTTTCAAATAAATGAATGTAATTTAGAAACGTGATCTCAAAAAACATGAGTGAAATCCTTGAATACCATGCAACACAAACTGAAATTAGTCATTTGTCATGAAAATCATGATCCCATGGTAATCTTAAAATACCAGTAAACATGCCAGAACTCTCTATATCAAATGTGGAAATAGAGCCAAATCATATCATAGTCTGAGAACGAACTGTTGTCATGCAAAGTGCTCATTGATTCTTTATGCAGAAAATGATTTCCATCACTAATCTACAAATGTGGAATACTACACCTGCAGTTTGTGCGCATTTTCTGTTTGCTGCTTTTCCGATGTATTCATTGAACAACCATTGGTAGGCTCAAGTCTCTGAAACAAAGAATGAAACAAATGCTTCAGTCAGGTTCAAGTGGAGTCCAGTCGGGTTCAAGTGGAGTCCATCCCGTTGGAACAGTTCCCTTCTTCCCCAATACTGCTGTAAATCTCCCACATCTCAGCACACAAGACAATAAAACACCAATACTTTTGTGTCTTCCTGTCATCATCAAGCTTCTTGATGCGGATTTGGAAGGAAGAATTGGTGCATTGACAGGATACCAAACATGTACAAAAGTTCAGCTGGCATGCCACCCATTGGGTGCAAGGTATAGCATGGAATCAGGCCCTTCGGCCTACTGAGTCCACACGGACTATCAATCACCTGTTCACACTAGTTCTATGGTATCGCACTTTCACACCCACGCCCTACAGATGGGTAGGGTGGCTATTTACAAAGGCTAATTAACCTACAAACTTGCATGGATTTGAGATGTAGGAGGAAACCAGAGCACCCGGTGGAAACCCATGCAGTCACAGGGTAAACGTAGCAAAGGAACTTGAACTCTTGCATGCTATTACCATTGTACAGCAGGCTGTACATAACTCATCAAGAGTCACCATTTGAATAACTGGTTCTTTAAAGTATAAAAGTACAAGTATCCCTATTGAAGAAACTGAGGAGAATTTGCAGAACGAGTTGACTTGGATTAGAAGTACATGAAAAGTTGCAAAATACTTTGGAAAAACCAAAAGTTCGAAAGAATAAAAAAGCCTTTTCATTTTTGTCAGTGGTATTCCAGTGGGTGGTACAATAGAACATTTGACAGGAACCTTGCTGATACTTGAGACATAATAAGCCACGTTTGCATTATGCGGTAAGATATCAGGTACAGATATTGTTGCAACGTAGATAACAAGGCAGCCAATGTGGGCATTTCCACACAGCAATATTACAATGAGTAAATAATCTGCTTTCAATTCCTTTGAATGAGGGATAAAGAGGGATTAGGAAGCTGTGTAAAGGTTTGAGGCACAGCTAACCATGGACCTGTCTCACTAACAATCCACATCTGGTAGTTAGCTTTCTCACGGACTGATTTATGTTATAGAGGCACAAATCTGTACAGCAGGGAAACAGGCCCTTCAGACCAGCTTGTGCACGCTGACCGTGTTGTGCATATTGGAATTGTCCCATTTGCTTCCATTTGGCCCAAAGCCATCGAAACCCATCCTATCCATATATCTGTCCAAATGTCTTTTAAGAGACATAATTGCATCCGCATCTTTGCTTCCTCTGACAGCTCATTCCAGATACAGACAACCATCTGAGTGAAAAAGTTACACCCAAGGTCCCGCTGAAATCTCTCCCCTCTCAATTTAAGCCTATGCCCTCTAGTTTTCCAATCCTACTACATGGGAAAAGACTGAGTGTTCACTTTATCCATGCCACATATTGTACACCTCAACAAGGTCATTCCTCGGCCTCCTGTGCTCTAAAGAAAAAAGTCTCAGCCTATCCAGCCTCTCCCTATAACTCAAGCCGACAAGCTCACGTAACATCCTGGTGAATCTCTTTTGCACCCATTCCAATTTAATGATATCCTTCCTCTAGCCAGTCAATGAGAACTGCACACAGTACTCCAAATGTGTGGTGTCACCAATGACTTGTACAGCTGCATTATGATGCCCCATCGCTTATACTCAATACCCTTCCCAATGAAGGCAAGCCTGTCAAATACCTTCTTCACCTGTCTATCTGATTTTCCATTTTTAGGGAACCATGCACATCTACTCCTAGATCTCTCTGTTCTGCAACATTCTCCAGGACTCTACCATTTACTGTGTAATTGCTGCCTACATTTTGTGAGCCTGAGGGTTTGGACAGGTTGTATTGGTTCTGCAGATACACTATTAGATCAGCCAGTAATTAGCAAAAATGATATTGGCAGATTGTAGCAATTATTTATGATTCATAAAAATTAAAACGCTTGAATGTTGCCGATTCCAAGCTCCACGGAGGAAAATAGAATTATTCCCATAACAAATCTTCGAAAGCCAACCCAGTGTGTTTCAATAAAGGAGACACAAGGAACTGCAGAGGCTGGAATCTTGATCAAAACACAAAGTGCCAGAGGAACTCAGTGAGTCTGTGGAGGGTCTGAAAAAGGGTCACTACCCGAAACGTCACCCTTTCCTTCTCTCCAGAGATGCTGCCTGTCCCGCTGAGTTACTCCAGCATTTTGTGTCTACCTTTGATTTAAACCAGCATTTGCAGTTCTTTCCTACACAGTCTGTGAAGGGAATGGACAGGTGACGTTTCGGCTCTGAAGAAGGGTTCCAACACAAAATGCCACCTGTCCATTCGCTCCACAGATGCTGTTTGACCTGTTGAGTTCTTTCAGCACTTTCAAAAGAATCAGTGTTGCAGTAATGCTTTTGTAGCAGTTAAGAACTCAGATTACACCTATATAATCACACCAATATAGTTGAAGTGAATACAGGCTGTTTGCTGTACTAACTCGAGTCGACGGCCTGTACCAAGAAGTAATTTTATATCATTAGGATTGATTGGGTCCACATCCTAAAACAGTAGTTTACAAATGAATGCCATTTTTAGAATGATTATCCGAAATGAAAATTCAGAGCATGAGGTTTTAAACTTGTTCTTTCTGTGAAGTTCTAAATATACAGATTAGATTAACAATAAAAATTAAAAACTACAGTCAGAATAAGGAAAATTAGGAGATTCGACTGTAAAGAGTTAATTTTAAACGATGCAATGTTAACTTGTAAAATCAGAAGGGAAAGATTGATGAGGAGCATGAGAGACATCTTCTTCCACACAAAGGTTGGAGGGCATATGGAAAGAGCTGCTAGAGGATGTGGTTGAAGCAAGCACTGAAACAGCATTTAAAAGACATTTGGAAAGGTTCATGGATAGGAAAGCTTCAGAAAGATATGGGCCAAACGTGGGTAAATAGGACTAGCTTGTTTCCGACAACTTGTCTGCATGGACCAAATGGGCCTAAGGGCTTGTCTTCGTGAGAGATGCGGCATAGAGACACGCCCTTTTGTCCACTGAATCCACACTGACGATCTAGTTCTAGGTTATTCCATTTTTGCATCCATTCCCTCTGGGGTAATTTACAGAGGCCAATTAACCTACAAACCCGCATGTCTTTGGGATACGGGAGCAAACAGAAGCACCCGGATGAAACCCACGCAGTTAGAGGAAGAACGCGATAACTCCACACAGACAACACCCGCGGTCAGGATGGAACACAGGTCTCTGGCACTGTGAGGCAGCTTCTCAACCAGCTGCACGACTGTACTGCCTACTGTTGCTGTGCTACATGACTCTATGACTCTCACTTTTATTTCAGTTTCTCTGTTTTAGACCTGACATGATACAAAATTAGCCGATGCCATTTCCGTGCGGTCCTGGCTGCTGTAAAGCTTCCTTCTGGCTGGTGCCTTAGTTTGCTGTTTAATGATTATAGAGTTCACCAGCATGTCAAGAAGTATAAAACACTTGAACCAGAATATTCCACCTACCTGATATCTTCGAGGAGGGTGATTTTTTATGATACTGGTTTCCCTGCTGTCCACATTAATATCACACGCGATTGCCCTGGGTACTTAAAAGATAAAGAAAATTGGCAAAAAGGAATACATATCTCCTTGAAACCTCCTGTCAAATATTAACAGCATCGAAATTAATGACCTTAGCAATTTTTCAGAATAGGGCTAGGAAGACCACAGCAATGTGGAAATCTGTGCAATAATTAACACATTTATTCATAACCTCAAATAAATATTAACTAACCTATGCATTCCAGGGGACATTGTACTGAAACGAATCAGGTTATGACAGGCTCTATAGAATTGAAAATGATTTGTTATACTGAAATGGCTTTTTTTTCCTGAAATACTGAAATTCTAAAAAAGTTTATCTCACTGCATGAAGTACTCATGCTCTGCCCATGACAGATCGTAGTGATAGCACGCACACAAGCAGACCCTTCGTCCCATGTTGTCCATGCCAGCCAAGTTGGCATGTTGGGTTATCCCATTTGCCTGCATTTAGCCCGTATCTCTCTAAACCTTTCCTAACCACATACCTTGAAGCCACACACAAAACGGGGCAGAAAAAAAAATCCTCTGCCCAATAATAAGAAATAACTTGCATCCAAGTAAAATTATGAGAGGCATAGATAAGGGTAACATAGAAACATAAGAAAATAGGTGCAGGAGTAGGCCATTCGGCCCTTCGAGCCAGCACCGCCATTCAATGTGATCATGGCTGATCATCCAAAATCAGGACCCCGTTCCTGCTTTCTCCCCATATCCCTTGATTCCGTTAGACCTAAGAGCTATATCCAACTCCCTCTTGAATCTTTGGTAGGCAGTCAGAATCTCTTTTTCCCCCAGAGTAGAAATGTCAAAGACTAGAGAGCATAGCTTTCAGATGACAGGGGCAAAGTTTAAAGAAAATGTGCACGGGAAGATTTTACCTTAAACACAAGGAGCGGTGGGGGTGTCTGGATCATGCTGCCGGGGTAGGGTGGAGGCAGATAAGATCGTGGCATTTATTAGGTTTTTAGACAGGCATATGGATAAACAGAGAATGGAGGGATATGGATCCGTGCAGGCGGAGGAAATTAGTTTAACTCATGGTCGGCACGGACGTTGTGGGACGTTGAAGGGCTCGTACAGTGCTGTACTGTTCTATGATCTCCAGTGAGAGAACTTACTCTCTGCAATGGACAAGTTACAAATGACTAATGAATTTCTGCACTGGTAATTAACGTAGTTTGTGAACAGTGTATTGACATGTTCTATTTTTAAGACACAAGGAACTACAGATGGTGGTTTTCAATGGAAAACAGTGTTGGAGTAACTCAGCAGGTCGGGCAGCATATCTGCAGAACACGGGTACACAAGGGTCTGAAGATAGTTTCGACCCGAAACGTCGCCTACCCCCCTTAGAAGCTGTCTGAGTTACTCCAGCACTTGATGTCCTTTTTTCCATTTTCCACTGTTCTATGTTTCATGCAGTTCTTTTGTGAACAAACCGATTAAGTTTAGTTTCGTTTAATTTAGAGATTGAGCGTGGGAACAAGCCCTTCGGTTTACTGCACCCGCGACGCTCAACGATCCCTGTACATACTAAATCTATTCTATACACTAGGGACAATTTATGGAAACCAATTAACCTGCAAACCTGCACGTCTTTGGAATTTTTTGGACGGAAACTGGAACCCCCGGAGAAAACGAAACACTAACAGGGAGAACGTCCAAATTCTGCACAGACAATACCCGTGGTCAGGATCGCTATCGCCGTAAGGTAACAACTCTGCCACTGTGCAATGGTTAAACGTCCGAAGATGCAGCCAAGTTCCCCCACCCCGGGTGTACGCCCGGGTCTCACCTTGCCTGCTTGTGAGGCTAGGCAGCAGCGCGCCGGCAGGACACCCAGCGGCCAACCTCTTCTTCAGCGGGGGTAGACGGTCGCTGCTCCACCACTGGGCAGTCTCCTCCGGCTGGCCGCGCTGCAGACTCTCCCCGTCCGTCCTCCCTGGGATGACCCCCGCCAACGGGGCCGGCGTCACCTTCACAACTTTGTGTGGCACCTTGGACGAGCCCGAGCCCATCTTCCCGGCGGCCTAATCGGAGCATCGAGTGCGGATGACCACCACCGGCATGGTCCGGTGAGCTGCAGCCGCGTCCGGCGGCTTCCCTCGGGCCGGAGCAACGATCCGCGCGGGTTGGTTGCTGCAGAGCGCGACCCACTGACGCCGTTGCCCGGGCAACTGTCCTGCCCCCCCCCCCCCCTCCGCCCGCGCGCCTCCCCTCCCGTTACCCGAGCAAACGCAGCGCGCGACCCTGTCCGAGCGTTACCCCAACAACTGCGGTGCGCGACCCTCTCCCAGCCGGCGTCCCCCGGGCAATTGCGGCGTAGGACCCTCTCCCACTGTCACCAGGCGACTGTGGCGCGGGATCATCTCCCGGCAAATGCAGCGCGCGACCCTGTCCCAGTGTTGCCCGGGCAACTGATGCGCGGGACCCTCCCCTCTCTCCAGGCGCAGCTCGAGCGCGACCCTCTCTTTCTCTCTCTCTCTCTCTCTCGCGGCGCTGTCTGGGCAACCGTTGTGCGCCCCCGACTCTCCCGGCGTTGCCCGGGCAACCGCTGCGCCCCGACTGTTGCGCCCTGTTACACGGTAACCAGCGCCCGTGAATGACAGCAGGTCACTGGCACAGCCAGGCCTGAGCTCAACGCCAAGGCACAGTCTGTTACCTCTACGATGACGTTATGTTGGATATGGTGCAAAGGAAATTCATCACCGTGTTCTGAAGAAGGGTCCCGACCGGTAACGTCACCTATTCATGTTCATAAGTGATAAGAGCAGAATTAGGCCATTCGGCCCATCAAGTCTACTCCGCCATTCAATCATGGTTTATCTATCTTTCCCTCTTAACCCCATCCCCTGCCTTCGCCCCATAACCCCTGATACCCGTACGAATCAAGAATCTATCTCCCTTAAAAATATCCATTTACTTGGCCTCTACAGTCGCCTGTGCCGTGGCAATGAATTCCATAAATTCACCACCCTGTACTCCAGAGATGCTGCCTGACCCGCTACGTTACTCGAGTACTTTGTGTCACTTTTGTGTAAAGCAGCATTTATATTTTCTTGTTTCTACATCACCATGTTATCTGAGCTTGTGTGATAGACAGAGATCGGAGAGGCTGGGACATCTTTCTCCTGGAGCCTAGGAGACTGAGGGGTGACATTATTGATGTGTACAAGATCATGAGGGGGTATGGATAAACCAAACGTTCAGTCTTTCCCACAGGGTAAAGCAATCTAAAATTAGAGGGCATTGGCTTAAGATGAGAGGGATCAGATTTAAGAGGGAGCTCAGGCGCAACTTTTTCACTCAGAGGATGGTCTGTATCTGGAATGAGCTGACGGAAGAAGCTGTTGTAGTGGATACAATTATGACTTTTTAAATATATTTACTCATCTGCTTTTTTCCTAATGGAGAAAACAATCACTCTCCTGCCAACATCACAGATGAGAACATTTGAAAATCTGCAGGTTGCCATGTTTTCCAATTTCAAACTCCCTTTTGCTTCCTATTGCCATCCATACTCATTTCGTCATACAACATGGAATCAGCTCATTCAGTTCAACTCACCCATGCCAACCAAAATGCCGCATTGAAGCTAGTCATTTGGCATATATCCCTCGATACCTTCCAATCACCTTTCCTTTCAATCAATTTCCTTTCCGATTCAAGTACCTGTTAAACTTTGTTATTGTACCAGGGCCATATATTTCCCAATTATTCTCTCATGTTATGTGTTGTATTCAGCACAACTCACGCTTCAGATCCTGATGCACCCTATCCAAATGTATTTTAAATGTTGTTATAGTACCTGTCTCAACTATTTCCTCTGGTAGTTCGTTCCATATCCCATCAACCTCTGGAGTGAAAATGTTGCCGGCCAGGTTCCTATCTTTTCCCTCTCACCTTAAACCTATGTCCTCTAGTTCTTGATTCCCCTATTCTGGGTAAAAGACTCTCTGTACCCTATCCATTGCTCTTATAATTTCATACACCTTTATAAAATCACCCCTCAGCCACTTGAACTCAAGAAATAAACTCCGAGCCTGCCTACCTCTCCTTATAGCACAGACTCTTGAGTCCTGTCAACAACCTCACTAGCCCAAACTAACTTTAAGTGGATTCATTCCACCTCAAAAATACCCAAATCCTCAAAAAGCAAGTTCTGCAGAAATGGTGGCATGCCACTGGTGGTACAGAGATAATTTGGTAAGATTTCATGTGTTATTACTGCCATCCTTAGCAGGTCTTTGTCCAAAGAAGTCAAAGCATGATCTATATCTGATGAAACAAGATGCTGCACATACTCTATAGATCTTTATTCCGATTGCATTATATTACATTCGAATGTGGCAACAACAATCAAAATGACAAAATATTCCTTTTAATCAAAGGAATGTACCATTAAATAAATAATAAAAAACAATGTAAGAACTTTAAATAGCAAAATTTATTACACATTAACATCCATTTCCATATAACTTTATAAAGATTAAGTTGCAATAATATATTTTTTATATTGTAACTGTATCACATTTATATTGTATACAGTCGATCTTTGCTTCAAAAAGTAATAAGTCATGATAGCATACTGTGTTACACAAAACTAAATTATATTCACAGAATATACATTCCTGTGCATTTAAAAACGTGACTGCCTTTAAGCCAAAGGTATTGAAACTGTGCCATTTGCTCTGCTTCTAGTTCGAGTATGGACAGTGGACTCCGTGACATCTTCTGTTTGCTCCTCATTTTTCTTCTCTTTTAATCTGTTGATAAACTTTAAAGTTATTTCATCCCATTCTTCTGGTAGCAGCATCAATAGGAAGCCAATGCATATAATGGTTGTGGCAGCCAACCTCACCATGCTAAATATCACCTCGTGTTTCAGAAGGTCAACAGCTGTAAAAAAATGGCAAATAAATTCTTTAGAAAATGTTCCTGTACAGTTTACTATTAAAGATGCAAGTTAGAATATTAGATACATACAGTTCAAATGCAACTTCATAATTATCTTAAAAGAAGTCCTTGAATTATCTGATTATTTCATTACTTGTTTCATTGCAAAATATATTCCAATAAACTCAAACTTATTTGTGTGTTAGTCTAAGAATTAGATGTGTTGTGTATCCTACGAGATTAAAAAAAAGGAATTTTAAAAATCTAATTTCCTTGCCTTACATCAGTAAAATCTGGATCATTGTCAAACAGATAATTTAAAATACTTGGCAGTATCCAGAAGGATAAATGCTGGGATGATGTTTCTTATGACAAGGGTGTCTAGAGTTGATGGTCACAGTCTAAAAACAAATGGTTGGCCATTTGAAACCAGACAAATATATTCTGCTGCAAGATGGTGAATCTTTGGAACTCTCTGGAATCTGGAAGCATAGTCTGAGTCCATTCAAGACAGAAGCTTTCCAGACTGAGGGAGATCTCTCCACCATATGAATATCATATGTTTCCTTTAATGTATTATAATTTTGGATATATAGGAAGCAATGGATAATGCAGAGGTGGTGCAAAGGGCAAAGATCACCATGACTTTATTAAATGATGCGGCAGATGGAAGCACCAATGGTACCAAAGTGAAAATGGTTGCGAGCCTCAAATTCCGAGGCATAAATATGACCAACAAACTATCCTGGACCAATCACATTGAAACTATGGCTAAAAAAACACACCAATATGCAGGAGACTGGAAACAGTTTTAAATACTTGGGAGTCCACATCACAGAGGATCTGACATGGGCAACGCACATTGCCGCACTGGTGGGTAAGGCAAAGCAGCGCCTTTACCACCTTAGATAGCTGAGGAAATTCAGAGTGGCTCTGAGGATCCTTCATTGCTTCTACTCTGGGGCTGTAGAGAGCATCCTGTCTGGTTTGGGAACAGCTCTGCCCAGGACAGGATGGCCCTGCAGAGAGTAGTGCGTTCGGCAGAACGCACCATGGGAACTACACTCGCCCTCCTGCAGGACCTATACATCAGGAGGTGCAGATCCAGAGCAAGCAAGATTATGAGGGACCCCTGCCACCCCAGCAACGTACTGTTCCAGATGCCACGGTCAGGAAAACGCCTCTGCTGTCACGCTGTGAAAACGGAGAGGATGAGACGGAGTTTCTTCCCACAGGCCATCAGGACTGTTAACTTTTATAACTCCAGGGACTAAATTTTGTCTTCTCTGTATTAACTTTATTTATATGCTGAAACTGTAATTATTTTTGTGCACAATCCGCAGGCATTGCCACTTTCATATCACTGCACATCGTGTATGTGCATGTGACAAATAAACTTGACTTGACAGCTCTGCCCAAGCCCACAAGAAATTGCAAAGAGTTATGGATGTAATTCAGTTCATCACACAGACAAGACTCCCCACCATCTATACTTCATGGTGCCTCGGGAAAGCAGCCAACATAATCAAGGATTTTTTCCATCCAGTCATTCCTTCTTCTCCTTGCTCCTATTAGGCAGAAGTTCCAAAAGCTTGAAAGAATGTACCACCAGATTCAAGAACATTTTTTTCTCTCTATTATCAGACCTCTCAATGGTCCTCCCATAAGCTAGAGTACTGCCCCGATCCTCCAACCTACCTCATTGTGGACCTTTTCTCTAGAACGGTTAAGCTATAATGCTGAGAAGCAATATTCTGCAACCAGGTATTTTTTTCTATGCTTGACCTGTTGTACTTGGGGTTAGCCTGATTGTATTCATGTACAGTATTATCTAACTTGATCGGATGGCACCTAAACAAAAGCTCTTTCACTGGATTTCGGTACACATTACAATAATAAATCTAAAGCTAAAATAGCCTATTTTGGCTTCTATATCTCATGTTATTATGAGATAGTTCATTTGAAGGTCAGTAATTTCTCATTATTCTGAACCTCTACCTGAATTTAAGCTGCTTGATATAAACCACTGACGGTGAGGAAGAGCTCATGAAGAATTAATAAGTGCAATATGTCACCATGTTGTCTTTGTAGATGCCTCCACATATATTTTGACACATTTGAGTGTTCCCACATCACACGATAGGCTGCCACAGAGCTGCACCATCAAGGTGACCAGTGGACAACATATGGCTCAGGGATGGCCTGTTTCATAGAAAGGAATTGCATTTTTATAGCACCTTATGTGACAGGTGCATTGGAGCCATTCATGGTTTTAATACATACAAATCCATAGCAGATTTTAAACAGTCAAGTCCACTCAATCAAGATGACTTCATTGGATAACATTTCACAAAGATCACATTAAAGAAGAAGAAATAAAAGAAAAATTAGGAGCAGACAGAGCCTCTGTACATCCACAGGATTTACTTTACCATTTGAGAAGAATCTGTGTGAAATTCTTGCAACCACCCACCATGCAGCAATGCGTGTTTTATCGTGACAAGGTTTGATAGCAGACATTTGCAGAAAACAGGAGCAGCAAAGGACAGCAAAACAGAGCCTGAGGAATTTCCACCGAGGAAAATCTCAGGCTGACGAAGGGTTCTGACTAGAAAAGTCGCCTACTCATTGCCTCCAGAGATGCTGTGAGACTCGTTGAGTTTGTTTAGAGATTCAGTGCGGAAACACTCTCTTCGGCCCACTGACTCCGCAAAGACCAGTGATTCCCGCACATTAACTCTATCCTACACACACACTTGGGACAATTTACACTTATACAAGTCAATTAACCTACAAACCTGTACGTCTTTGGAGTGTGAGAGGAAACCGAAGATCTCGGAGAAAACCCACTAAGTCAAAGGGAGAACATACAAACTCTGAACAAACAACACCCGTAGTCGGAATTCAACCCGGGTCTTGGGCACTGACAGGCAGCAAAGACTACTTTAAGCCAACTGTTTGTCTCCTTGTAATATTTTATAGCCAAAAGTACAGCAAAAAAAAAAAATCATCTGATGCTTTCAATCTAACAAAGAATAGGGAAGAGAAGGCAAAAAAATCACCTGCATTTCCAGGGATACTCAGTACAGTCCCAATGGATATGAGTATGGGATATGTTAAGACAACGCTGAGGTTTACAAGTATATTGAAGGCTGCAGAAAAAGCAAGAACAAAAACGAATATTAGTTGGAGGTAAATTGTTTTCAACATTTTCATTCTTGGAGAGAACATCAAATGTTTGTGGAGATTCCTATCTGTCATGATATTAGCTAAATAAATAAGTTGCTCTGGAAACTGGATCGAATTATTTCGTACATGTGGACATGGGTTTTTGTGGGAAAAGCTGTTGGTCGTCATTACTCTTTCTGATGAACATGATACCCATTTCTATAGCCCAGTTTGAACAGTTGGATCAGCAGCGATGGATCCTCCTCATTTCAAAATAATTTAATCTGTGTAGCCATGGGTGATATTGTTTTCCCTCCAATTATCTGCTCTGACCCAACAAACACTTCCTAAGGCAAAGCTGTTCAGTTATATTAAGGAAGCTCATCCTCCATCCAGGGACCGAGTGTGCTAGGCAGTGACATGTTGCATCTCTCTACTGTGGTGCTGCTGTCTGGTGAGGAGCATCCAAGGAGAACATCAAGAGGTTCTTCATCCTCAAAGATGTTCATAAAGCATAACGGAGTCAGAGGGAATTGTGCCAACTCCAGACAAACGCAGCAGCTCCTCCTTCTGTAGTCGAGAGGGGTGGATTTGAGAGAGGAACTCCGAGAGGTAAAGACCTGGCAAACCGTGGTCTTCGCATCAGAATCAAGATCATCTTCAGATCTAGAGTTCACTCGTGGAGCAGGATGAGACATGCTCACAGTTCTTCTTCCAAAAGATTCAGAGAGGGAGCTCTGTAATCCACAGTCTTAAGGAAGAGGACGGCTCAGTAACATCCTCGCACACAGACATATTGACGATCTGCAGATCCTTCCATATTGGTCTGTATGACAGACACGCCACAGATAGCACAGCCTCCCAGAACTCTATCGCAGTGGTCTCGGAGGACAGCAAGTGGGAAAGTCTGGACCAACCACAGACTGGATGGGCCCGGACCGGCTGGCAATATATAGTGCTTTGTTGCTTCTGGCTGGCAGCATGTCAGACTCCATGGAAAAGGGCATCAACATCACCCTCATCTACAAGCAGGAGAGGGATAAGGATGATATCAGGAATTGGGGACCCATCTCGCTACTAAATGTGGACTATAAGATCCTGTCCAAGTCTATCGTCAACTGGGTTAAGTCTGCTCCTGGACAAGTGATCCACCTGGATCAAACCTCTGTTGTTCTTGGCAGGCATCGTGGTGATGCTCAGGGATACCTTCACCAATGAGCAGGACAGATCGGTGAACACCTGTTGGTCAGCTTGGACCAGGAGCAGGCCTTTGACAAAACGCACACGTAGATGATGGATGTGCTCTCCAAAATAGGCTTTGGGGAAGGAAACAGGAACTGGACCCAGCTATCGGGCCACTGATATCTGCAGTGCAATCCAAATTAATAGGTGGGAAATAGATAGTTTCCCCATCAGGTCTGGAATCAGGTGAGGTTGCCCTATCTTATTTGTGTGCTGTTTACTCCTTTACTGAATTCATCGGGAAGGACTAGAGCATTAGATGTGATAAACTGCTCCCCCTCTGTGATAAATTTGTGTCTACCTTCGATTTAAACCAGCATCTGCAGTTTTTTTTCCCTACACATAAGAAAGGTGTCGTTGCACAGCAATGAGGACACTCAGATCAATATCTCCCTGTACATAGATGATGTCACCCTCTTTTACTCAGACCCATGGTCGATCTGCAGATTGATCAGCATCTGCAACCAATTTGAATTGGCATCAGGAGCCAGAGTCAACTGTAGGAAGAGCAAGGCCAGGCTGTTCAGCAACTGGCCCGACCGATCTTCCGTTCCCTTCACCAGGTCTGACCTTGAAGGTGCTGGGGTTCTGGTTCAGAAATGCTGAGGTGTGCAACAAGAATTGGCCTGAGTGGATAGCTATGGTCAAGCAAAAATTGGGTATGTGGAAACAGAGCACCCTCTCGATAACTGGGAAAAATTTGTACATCAGGTGTGGGGTGCTTTCAGGGGTAGGTGTGGCCCATCCCCTGCACCTCTGCCTCGGTGATCACCCGGGCTGTCTTCCAGTTCATCAGGGGATCAAAGATGGAGCGGTTCTGTTGGGTCATGGTGCATAAGTCAGCAAACAACAGGGACAAAAGCATGCCCGATGTCACCCTCACCCCGATGGTCACCTTTGTGTGTGGTTGTGCATAGAGCCAAAGTACTTGGGCAACAAGTGTCATTACCTACTGAAGTTCTACCTGTCCCAAGTGTTGCAAAGGATGGGACTGGAATGGCTGCTGCACAATGTGCCAGTCCTTTGTGGAAATGTTCTTTATGACCAACACATTTGACCACATTGATTGACCAGTGGTCAGTACGGAATATCCTGCAGACATTGCAGGAAAAGGACTTGATGGATCTGGTGACATTGTTCCCTGAGCAGACTGCCAAGTTTATCTGATGAAATGCATCATTGCCAGAACACACCAACAAGCACCAGGAACTCGCTTGGCTGGTGTTGAGAGGAGATGGTTGCCTTCTTCTTCGCCAAATGTGAATTTGCAAAGAGGATCTGGAGAATGATATGGGGGTTCTGCAGTTTATCCTGAACAGCTCCATGACAGAGGAGTCCCTGATTTACGGGCAGCTTCCAGGGACATGTTCGGAGACGGACATCAAGTGCTGCTGGAAGATCATCAACTTGGTGAAAGACGCTCTTTGGTCTGCCCGAAATTCATTGGCCTCCCAGCACAGTGAGATGTCCATCAGGGAATGTTGCCAACTGGCCCATTCCAGACTGCAGAAGTACATGCTGAGGGACTCACCGAAGCTTGGCGCAGCCAATGCCAAGGCGATGTGGAGGAGGACTATAGTCTGGGGACCTTTCATTGCTGAACATTGAAGGGCAGAATCTGGCAGAACCCCTCAAACAAGGGAATGGAACTCACTCCAGGGGGCCACATGAGAGGCAAGGGTGTTTTGTTTAAATATAGGTGTTTGCACTGCTGAGTCTGACACTAATGAATTTATAGGCACTGACAATGTCTAGGGTTTTTGCACAGTTTTTGTTTTGTATATATTTTCTATTCCGAATAAACTGGAAGAAGTGTATTTTAACTGCAATAAAACTGCAACATGCAACTAAAATTTTAAAAGCACCTTCACAGGAAATATAATATATTAGATAATATAGGATTAGTTTCATTATTTTAACAAAATCAAATCATTTTTCAAAGAGGCATACAAATTACTCACCTAACCAAAGCCCCGCGATTCCACAAAGGTAACCCCAAGGCAAAGCAGAAAATGAGGACCAGTACTCCACTTTCGTAAAGTACAAGATCACCGGTGCTGAGGATATAAAAATTAAGTTGAAGATGCCCAGGATGGAAATAAAATAGGCCGCTTCACCAAAATTTGCACTTCCAAGAAACATTTTAAACAGGACCTGGAAAAGAGATTTAAGGAAACCAGAATAAGACAATTTAATATGTGGTATTTTCAGCAAAATTACGCTCAATGTATCTTGTTCATCATAAGATCAAATTGTAACTAAACCATGTAAACAAACAAGGATTTTAAATACATTTGCCATAAAAAACAGAAACATTCTGGAAATATCCAATAGGTTACGCATCGAACATGTAACCTGTTGCTACTGGGGTCAAAGCCCAGTTTTCACTTGATCCCTTAATTTAAAAAAAGTCAATTCAACCAAACCAATACATTCTGATTATATAACTGTATACAGATACTTGGAAACTTTTCTATCACTTTCCAGGTAACTAAGCCACAGTGATATTTTGTTAGCAATCTTGATTTATTTTCTTAGTTTGCATCAGAAATAACCACAAGTGGCATTATTAATAGGTTCATCAACCAATGGTCCACATGTAATATAACATGTCAACATATAATTTGAAATAAAATATTGACCTACTCTTAGAAATAATGGTTACATCAAGTTTAAACCATAATGTTGTATTCTTAATGTTTTAATGTTTTATGCTTTATTCTTAATTGTTACTGTATGTTTGTGTTGCTACTTGCAAGTGGAGCACCAAAGCATATTCCTTGTATGTGTACATACTTGGCCAATAAACTTATTCATTCATTCATTCATTCATTCATTCATTCAGTCCTTTATTCAAAGCATCAAAAGATCGGAATTGTTTTTCACACTAGGAAGCTATCATCTGGTTTGGAACAATTACTGTCAACCTCTCTCCAAACTTAAAGCAATGTTTAGAGCAGCTTGTCTCTCCTTCGATTCGTGGACTGTAAATGAGCCGTTAACATCTAATGTGGTCTTAAAACATTTTGGAAAAACATAAAATATAAAGAGCAAATGGTATCTTAGATTATCACCTCATACAAAATGCAACACCTCAATACATTCTTCTCAGTACTCACCCAGAACTATCATCATATCATATATATATACAGCCGGAAACAGGCCTTTTCGGCCCACCAAGTCCGTGCCGCCCAGTGATCCCCGCACATTAACACTATCCTACACCCACTAGGGACAATTTTTATATTTACCCAGCCAATTAACCTACATACCTGCACGTCTTTGGAGTGTGGGAGGAAACCGAAGATCTCGGAGAAAACCCACGCAGGTCACGGGGAGAACGTACAAACTCCTTACAGTGCAGCACCCGTAGTCAGGATCGAACCTGAGTCGACGGCGCTGCATTCGCTGTAAAGCAGCAACTCTACCGCTGCGCAGCCTAGTTATATTCAAATATCCAAAGTGGGATTTGAACCCAGAAGTTTACAATTGAGAAACGAGCACCGTCTTCTTCCACCATTATTGAACGTGGGAAAAGTTTGTTTTGTTTTAAAAGATAATGAGATTTGAAGAATTGTTCTCAATCTCAAAAATGTAAATTATCCAAACACTGAAAACACCAAACAATCGTGAACCGCAAAATGATTAACATTGCATTTAGTAATTTAGTACCCATTTTCTTTGCTTTTCTGTGCTAAATGCACCTCCTGAGGATCATGCTCAGTCCACCATAATAATTGTGATTGCAGTGGTCTGCCTCAGTACCCACAGCTTTGCAGGAGCTGTGCTCAGAATTTGGGGCAGAAATCCAACAGCAACAGTGATAACGTCCCCAAAAGAAGGACCTTCAAGGTATTGTCCATGAGCACAGCATGTAAAAGATGATCAGTGCTGAGATGGTTTTATTCTGGTCCTTCAGAAAGAAGATAATGCTCCTTCCACAAGCTAGGGTATTGTCCAATTCTCCTCTACCCCATTGCAGATATTGGACTTTGCCTTGGGAACTGATGCACAACAATGCTGAGAGCTACATGTGCAATTCTGTATCTCTCCCTTTGTTCTACTTATTGTACTTGAGTTTGATTTGATTGTATTTATGTATGGTATATCTGATTTGATTGGATAGCATGGAAAACATATTCATTGCAACTCGGTACATGTGACAATAATAAACCGAAATCTAAACCAATTGCACTATGATTAGCATTTATGCATTATGAATGGTATTCAATAAACCAGCATTTGCAATTCCTTGTTTCTTCTTTATTCTTCTTTTAAGGGTATCCAACCCTGACTCAGTAAATTCAGTGGGTCAGGCAGCATCTGTGAAAGGAATCCCTCCAGAGATTCTTAACCTGCTGAGTTATGCCAGCACTTTGTATTTTACTTAAGATTCCAGCATTTGCAGTTCCTTGTGTTTCCAGCCATGACTCAGACTCTTTTACTTGTTCAGTTGGTTCAGGCCCCAGCACAGTTCACAGGAACACTGATGTTGAATCTGCCTGAGTCAGTGTTTCTCATTAGCAAATATTTTTTTCCTCAATCTAAACAAATATTGTTTCAAAGGGCAAATATCCCAAACGGAATTTATTAACGACCATATGTACTGCTGCGGTCCAGCAATTAGTGTCTCGGGAGATTTATCAACATATTGAATTTAGAAGGAAGGCTGACACTGCCAAGAGCTAAATTGGGCTGACTGTGAAATTTGCAATCTTAGTGAAGCTTGAATAAGATTTGAATTTAAGTTTGCATCTAATGAGATTTAACTTTTCAAAGTAGAGATGTTTAACAGTGTGAATTATAAAGGGCGGAAATTTGAATGAACTGCTGGTACAAAAGAGGACATTGGGCATTAAACACTTACTTGTGTTTAGTTGCCCTAGTGAGACCGCACCTGGTTGTTCCTCCGTCTACGCCGCATCTGCGCCCGGAATGAGGTGTTTCACACTAGGGCTTCTGAGATGTCATCGTTCTTCAGAAAACGGGGCTTCCCCTCCTCCATTATAGATGAGGCTCTCACTAGGGTCTCTTCTACATCCCGCAGCTCCGCTCTTGCTCCCCCTTCCCCCACTCGCAACAAGGACAGAATCCCCCTCGTTCTCACCTTCCACCCCACCAGCCAGCGGATCCAACATATCATCCACCAACATTTCCGTCACCTACAACGGGACCCCACCACTGGCCATATCTTCCCATCCCCTCCCCTCTCTGCGTTCCGCAGAGACCGTTCCCTCCGTAACTCCCTGGTCCACTCGTCCCTTCCTACCCAAACCACCCCAACCCCGGGCACTTTCCCCTGCAACCGCACGAGATGCAACACCTGTCCCTTTACCTCCCCCCTCAACTCCATCCAAGGACCCAAACAGTCTTTCCAGGTGAGACAAAGGTTCACCTGCACCTCCTCCAACCTCATCTATTGCATCCGCTGCTCTAGATGCCAACTTATTTACATCGGCGAAACCAAGCGCAGGCTCGCCGATCGCTTCGCTGAACACCTACGCTCGGTCCGCATTAACAAAACTGATCTCCCGGTGGCCGAGCACTTTAACTCCCCCTCCTATTCCCAGTCTGACCTTTCTGTCATGGGCCTCCTCCAGTGCCATAGTGAGGCCCACCGGAAATTGGAGGAACAGCACCTCATATTTCGCCTGGGCAGTTTGCAGCCCGGTGGTATGAACGTCGACTTCTCCAACTTTAGATAGCTCCTCTGTCCCTCCCTTCCCCTCCTCCTTCCCAGATCTCCCTCTATCTTCCTGTCTCCACCTATATCCTTCCTTTGTCCCGCCCCCCTGACATCAGTCTGAAGAAGGGTCTCGACCCGTAACGTCACCCATTCCTTCTCTCCCGAGATGCTGCCCGACCTGCTGAGTTACTGCAGCATTTTGTGAATAAATCGATTTGTACCAGCATCTGCAGTTATTTTCTTATAGTACTGTGTGCAGTTGTGGTCTCCAAATTTGAGAAATTCTTGCTATTGAGCAAGTGCAGCATAGGTTCACTAGATTAATTCCCGGAATGGCGGGACTGTCATATGTTGAAAGACTGGAGCGACTAGGCTTGTATACACTGGAATTTAGAAGGATGAAAGTGGATCTTATTGAAACATATAAGATTATTAAGGATTGGACACGCTAGAGGCAGGAAACATGTTCCCAATGTTGGGGGAGTCCAGAACCAGGGGCCACAGTTTAAGAATAAGGGGTAGGCCATTTAGAACGGAGATGAGGAAAAACTTTTTCACTCAGAGAGTTGGAAATCTGTGGAATTCTCTGCCTCAGAAGGCAGTGGAGGCCAATTCGCTGGATGCTTTCAAGAGAGAGTTAGATTTAGCTCTTAATGATAGCGGAGTCAGGGGGTATGGGGAGAGGGCAGGAACAGGGTACTGATTGTGAATGATCAGCCATGATCGCATTAAATGGCGGTGCTGGCTTGAAGGGCCGAATAGCCTACTCCTGCACCTATTGTCTGTCTATTGTCTATTGATATTCATTTCCACTGACTTCAAGAGAAATTAGTAAAATAACAGATAATTGATGTATACTACTCCAGTCAAACGAACACTCCTTATATTCACCTTTAACATTCTTCTTCTCTAGCATCTATATGTATTCCATACTGTTTTATCCTACCTAAAAAGCATTTAAAATTAAAATATAATTGTTCCGTTGTTGGCACATTTGATAATTAACCACATTTGACTCTTAATCACAGCAAGATCAAAAATCAGACTGTACAAGGCAGCTCGATGAACTAGTACATCAGAAAAGTATTTTGAGGCTGATGTTAATTTGACCCCCTAATTCTCTGTTTTCTGCTCATTTTTGCAGTATTGGTAAGGGAACTGTCTAGATTGCTTGATCTGCTGTTTTTGTGGTATTTGCTTGTGCCAAATTCAATTTTTCTTTCCCTGACTGCGTATTCACAATTCATCTTGCTTATTTTGCAGAAAAACAAAGTGCTAGAGAAACACAGCATCTGTGGAGGGAAATAGACTCTTCCCATACAGGACGAAGGATCTCAACCCCAAACCTCGTCTATCTATTCCCTCCATTGATGCTGCCTGACCCGCCGATTTCCTCCAGAACTTTGTGTTTTGCTGAAGATTTGAGCATCTGGAGGCTCTTGTACCTCCACAGTCATATCATAATTAATAATACCATGCTAAGAGATTAAATAAATTATTAGAACCATTCAACCATCTTTTTGGAAGGTCAACCTTGGTGCAATTACCTTGTATAATGCTGATGTCGAGGCAGATCCAACAGCCAACGCAACTCCCAAGATTGAATCTCCATGGAAACCATCCGCATACGCCATCATTACAATCCCAGTAATTGCCATGATTGCAGCAACAATCTAATGGATAAGCAAAGGGAAGGAGAGAACGGGAAAAATGAAAAAGTTTTAAATAATCTTTCGAATTTGCATCCCAATTAAAGTAAATGAGTCCCAAGTGTACCAGGTTTTCAAGCAAGAGAACTTTTAATGTAAATTGGCCAAATATTCATATTCTATAATCCCCATGCAGACGCCAATTGTGGTTTGTGACAATAGGTTGGTGTAAACAGGCATTACACATGAATGGATTTTATTAATTAAACAGCCTGTTTCAATTTACAGATTTACTTTCAGAAGTCATAGTGTTTGACAGCAAGAAAAAATAATGTTCCTAAGAGATTTCTCCAGGGAAGGGAGAACGATCTAAGCTATTAAAAGATAAAAGAAACCAACACCATAAATATTTGGCAGTATATCAAGATAGAATGTTCTACACATGCCTAAAGTATTGTAGGGGATGTTAACAATCCGCATTCCAGAATATTCTCTACTTCCTTGCTGACAAATATTTCCCGTAGGCAAATCTCATTAAAATCCTGGTATGGTTTAGCAACTAATAAACTTAAAAGGCCTTGGTAATGGTTTAATTCTGAAATTAAACTGAACAAAATTGAAGTTATGGAGTCACTGGCATTTCAGGTATACATTCATCGAATCATACAACAGGAAACAAGCTCTTCAGCCCAACTCATCCATGCTGACCTAGGTACTTTCCTGACCCTTCCCTATCTACCTGCATTTGGTTAATTTCCCTCCATACATTTCCTATCTATGTACCTGATCAAATGTCTTTTAAATATTGTAATTGTACCTACCTCTAGCACTCCCTCTGGCAGCTTGTTCCACATACCCTCCACCCTTTGTATGAAAAACATTTCCCTCCAGTCCTCTTTAACTATTTCCCCTTTCAACTTATACCATTGCCGTCCACTACTTTAGTTTCCCCCGTCTTGGGACAAAGACTGTGACCATCCACCTTATCTATCCTCCTCCTCAGCCTCCTGTGCTCCTGGGAAAATAGTCCCAGCCCATCCAATCTCTCTTCACAATTCAAGCCCATCAGTGTCGGCAACATGTTTGTGAATCTTTTCTGCACTCTCCAACTTAATCACATCCTTTCTATAATAATGGTAACCAAAATTCTGCAAAGAGCATTAAAACACAAATGGTTCATTCTGATACCTTGTGCAGCAGAACACCAAGTGTCTTTTAAATGTTGTTATAGTGCTAGCCTGAACTACCTCCTCTGGCAGCTATTTCCATATACCCACCACCCTCTGATTGTTAAATCTTCTTGTTAAATCTTCATCCTTTTGGGCTCTTGGCTTTTCATCTCTGGCCTTTGTCTATCAGCTATTACCATGCCCTGCCTTGCCCCTCCTCTTCCATTTTTATTTCCCGCACCCCCTTCAATCAGTCTGAAGGAGGGTCCCAACCCAAAACGTCAGCTATCCATGTTCTCCACAGATGCTGCCTGTCCCACTGAGTTAGTCCAGCATTTTGTGTCTTTCTTTGGTAAACCAGCATCTGCAGTTCTTTGTTATAACATCCTGTTAATTTTTTCTCCTCTCACCTGAAACCTAAATCCACCAGTTCTTGATTACCTTCCCTTTTTTACTCAAGACTCTGTTCTCCCTTTCAATTGCCCTCGTAATTTTATACACCTCTATGAGATCATTCTTCATGCTCTATGGAATAAAGTCCTCGCCCGCCCAACCTCTCCATACCCTCGGTCCCTCGTGTCCTGGCAACGTCCTCATAAATCTTCTCTGCATTCTTTCCAGCTTAATGGCATTTTTCTTATAGCAGGGTTACCCAAACTGAACACAATATTCCAAATGAAACTTCACCAATTTCTTGCACAACTGTACATAACGTCCCAACTTCCATACCCAATGTCAAAGGTAATATCAGAGAATATCAGAGAAGCGAGTTGGGCACACAAAGATTACTTGTTAGCAGGATGGACTGCTTGCATCATGGCCTGGTATGGCAATTCCAATGCACAGAAACACAAGAGTCTGCAGAGAGTGGTGAACCCAGCCTGGTCCATCACAGGCACAGCTCTTCCCACTGTCAAAATCATCTACATGAGGTGCTGCCTCACGAAGGCAGCGTCTATCATCAAGAATCCCCACCATCCAAACCATGCCCAATTCTCACTGCTACCATTGGGCAAGAGGAACTGAAGCTTGAAATCCCACATCGTGGGAGTAGCTACTTTCCTACAACTATCATGTTCTTAAACCGACCTGCACGAGCCTCTTCATATCTCAGCTACGGAACACTACGGACCTTGTACTACTGTGGATTAGTTTCTAATTGTGATTTTACACTAAATCCTGTTTTTACTTAGTCTTTTTCTTTTCACCGAACTGTGTAATTTATGTTCTTGTGTGTTGTCCAAGTCCACATGCTTGTGATGCTGCTGAAAGCAAGCCTTTCATTGTACCTGTACTTCACATACTAGTGCATATGACAATAAACATTGACTTGACTCAGAACCGGTCAATGTAATCAGAAAATTACAGAAACTTATAAGTACAAATAACTGAGATACAGATTTTGTACAAGATTCAGCAGAATAAATTTTCGAGACATTGCGTCAAATATCCTCTCCCATTTTGAGATACTAAACTGACAAATGCTGTAACAATATTTTAAAGCAACGTTTGTGGCATCAATGGTCTTGAAAACTTGCAGGAAGAACATTCACGGAGAGTGTTCAACAGATAACTGCTTGTTAATTGTAAAGCAAAATCAACACAAAACTACGAGGATGTTGCCAGGACTCGAGGGCCTGAACTACAGGGAGAGGTTGAAAAGGCTAGGTAGGACGTTATTCCTTGGAGCACAGGAAGCTGAGGGATGACCTTATGGAGAAGTATAAAATCAGGAGGGAAATAGGTAGGATGGATGCACAGTCTTTTACCCAGGGTAGGGGACTCAAGAACCAGAATACCTGTTTACATGAAAGAGGAAAGATTTAAATAGGAGCCTGAGGGGCAAGTTTATTACACAGAGGATGGTGGGTATATGAAATGCGCTGCCAGCGGAGGTAGTTGAGGCAGATACTATAACAGCATTCAGAGAGGTACATGTATACAAAATGTTTAGAGTGATATAGATTTATATGGGGTGAATACTATCATACATTTTTCTTCTTCTGTTTGCCTCCATTGTGCATGGTTAATTAAAGTTAACCGACAATGGAACAGTGAAAATCTTACTTGCTGCAGCAGAATGGGACTGCTATGCAATAACACTCAATAATATGAATTAATAACTATAATACTATATAACCATAATAGTGCAAAACCAAAGTCTGGAATGCAACAAAAGACACAGTTAAGATCATGATTGCTGAGATATTGGTTAGTATGGTACAGTGGTTAAGAGCCTCATGGTATTTTTAATGATGAAAACCAACATAGCACCCAGAATTCTTGGAGAAACTCGCACAGGATAATTCTCCAAGTTTACATTTCAGCATTATAAAGGAATGTGCAATATGTCCCAGTGATCAGGGATGTGCGACTGGTGGGTAATATTCCAGGCAGTGCCAACTTTGTAAATAAACAAGCTAATGTTAGCATACTTTCTATTCCCTAAATATATTCAGGGTACTTGAAATTACCAACTGTCTCACTCTGGAAATAATTCTTCTGTACCTGAACCACCTGAATCCCCACTAGATTTTTTTCGAACTTGGAATCCTGCCCATAGGGCAGCTCAATCAAACTATCACGTGAAATCTGTAGCTACAAGATCCAGTCTCAAGCTGTGAGTGGTGAGTCACCTCTTGACATCCCAAAGCCTTCCATGAACAAAAGACAAGTCAATAGAGGGATAGTGCAATGGTATTGTCTCCACTTACCTGGGTTGGTGCATCACTGAAGAAGCTATGAAACAGTGGCCACGGTGTGTAGAGTCTACAAAATACACTGCATTTTCTTGCCTCTGCTACTGCAACAGCACCCTCCAGAAACACACCATAAAGGACATGGGCTGTGATGCCTGGGAATACCAAATGTAGTTTCTGATCTGCACATCATTGGGAATGAGAATGTATCATCATACTTGGATCTAAATCTTGTAAATCCTTTCCCAACTGCATAGCAGGAGTAGATTCAACAATTTTAGCAGTTCAGGAAGATAGCTCACCACCCTCTTCTCAAGGCTATTTAGAGATAATAAGTAAATGCTGGCCTTGCCAGTGATATCCTAATCCCCAAAATGTATAATTTCAAGATACAGCATGGAAACAAGCCCTTCTGCCCAAGCATGAATCACCCTTTCACACTAGTTCTATGTTATTCCACAAGTGGAAAACAAAAGTGGAAAGTTATCCCATCCTCAGTTTCCATGGTTTTCCTGGGAAGAACAACTTGCCCCGATAGTTTCTCCAATCTGCCTGACTTTCCTGTCACCCCAAATATTGGGGAATTAGCCTGTGCTGCGACTTTGCTTGGGATCAATGAAAAGCTATAAAATGTACTTTCCTTAACATTTGAATGAACCTTTTTTCTGACATGCTGTTTAGTGTCATTTCATCTTCTCACCCTTTGCAATGGATAACATTTAATATTTTATAGTATGGTTGTAACAAAGCACTTACTATACATAAAAGATGAGCTAAGGAGATGTAGATTTTTTTAAAACCCATAAATGGCAATATATGAAATAGTGTAGATAACGTTTAGAGGGATTTCCCAGGTGCGGGCAAATGGGGCCAGTTTGGATGGGGCATCTTGGTCGGCATGGACGAAGTTAGGTTGAAGAACCTGTTTCTGTGCTATAAAATTCTAAATGAGATGGAGTCCCATATGTCTGAATAATTTTCCAGTTCTATATTGTTACAGCAGTAGGCACATCAGCCAAGGCAGTCAGAATGATTTATGAACTGTAGATATTTCTCGGAACATGAACTGTTTTCAAACAATCAGGAGTAAATGTATCTCAACATGAATACTAATGCTCAACATTTGTCACTTGTCAAAATTCTGTTCGTGTTTCAGGGAGCTACACATTCAGAAATGTAGCTGAATGGGCTGAAAGTCGCTACAATACGATTCTAACAAAGATACAGTTGAAATGTCTTGGCTGTGCGATCAGCAAGGGTTTGCCTACACTTTGGTGATGGTTTTGTCGTTTCACATGCAAGAGAGAGGGTGGATAGTCGGAGGTAAACGGATAGGAAAGTTTAGAGGGATATGGGCCTAAAGAGACTGCAGGTGCTGGAATCTGGAGGAAAAAACAAATCGCTGGAGGAAAAAACAAATCGCTGGAAGAAAGCGGGTCAGGCAGCTACTGTGGAGGTAGAGGGGTAGGTGGTGTCTTAGGTCAGGACCCAGCATCAGTCCACAGAAGCTGCCTGACCCATTGATCCCTCCAGCACTTGAGTTTTACTCAAGATTTTGCATCTGCAGTTCTTTGTGTCTCCATAATATGTACCTGCCCCTATGGGATTTCACAATTATCCATTCTGATATTACTTCTTGGTCTGACACTGGCAATGTATCAAACATTAGTACCATTGCAAAATGAGAATTGCTTCACAGCATTCCTTAAATTGAAAACCTTAAATTCATTTTTTGTGTTCATGCTAAGTAAAAGCCAATATTTAGATCCTTAATGTTTATGCCAAAAAACAAAGTGCTGGGGGAACTCAGTGGATCAGCAGCATCTCTGGAGGAAAATAGACAGGCAATCCTTCTGCAGACTGGTCAGACACTTTTCGAGTCGAGATCCTTCTTGTGTCTCCTTTTTTATGTTGTGACTCCATTTTAATTACTAATATTGTGAACGAGTTATGGGCAGAAAAGGTTTAGAGTGAGTATGCGCTAAACGCGGGCAAATGGAGCATCTAAATCAGCATGGACAAGTTGGAGTGAAGAACCTGGCTCTGTGCTGTATAAGTCTAGGACTATGAGCCAATTATTGAAATTTGTTTTCTAACTTTGGAAATGTCATTAGCCATGAACACACTACTGATTGTGCAGGTCTATATCTATGCGCAGGGCAGCATAGTAGCACAGCATTAGAGTGCTGCCTTACAGCGCCAGAAAACTCAGGTTCGAACCTGACTACGGGTGCTGTCTGTATGGTCTGTATGTTCTCCCTGTGACCACGTGGGTTTTCCCTGGGTGCTCCGGTCTCCTCCCACACTCCAAAGATGGACAGGTTTGGAGGTTAATTGGCTTGGTAAAGATTATAAATTGTTCTTAGTGTGTAGAATAGAGCTAGTGGATGGGGTGATCGCTGGTCGGCGTGGACTCAGTGAGCCGAAGGACCCATTTCCAGGCTGTATCTCAAAACTAAAACTAAATCTCAGCATTACTGCTCCAAGCTGCCAAGGTGTTAATGGGATAAAAGTGGGGCAGCACAGTGGTGCAGCTAATAGAATCGCTGCCACACTGTGCCAAGGACCCGGGTTCAATCCTGACTTCAAATGCTGTCTTGTGGAGCTTCCACGTTGCCTATGAATGTGTGGGTTTCCTCCAGGTGATCTGGTACCCTCCCACATCCCAGAGTATTAGACAATAGACAATAGGTGCAGGAGTAGGCCATTCGGCCCTTTGAGCCAGCACCACCATTCAATGTGATAATGGCTGATCATTCTCAATTAGTACCCCGTTCCTGCCTTCTCCCCATACCCCCTAACTGGGCTAGTATGTTAATTGGTCTCTATAAGTTACTCACAATGTGTTGGTGAGTGGTGGAATCTTGGGGGAATGGGAGTGTAAAGTAATGTACATTGAAACCTCAGCCAAAAAAACACATCAATGCCTCTACTTCCTCAGGAGACTAAGTAACTTTGACATGTCTCTAACGATTCGTTCCAACTTTTATTGATGCACCATGTAAAGCATACTATCGGGTTGCATCACAGCTTGGTTTGGAAACAGCTCTGCCAAGACCTGCAAAAAATTGCAGAGTTGTGGACATAACCCAGTCACTCCCACAGACCTGACTCCCCACCATTGACTCCAACAACACTTCATGCTGGCTCAGGAAAACAGCCTAATCAAGGACCTTTCTCAGAGTGGTCATTCCCCCTACTCCCCACTCTTATCGGACAGAAGATACAAAAGCTTGAAAGTATGTACCACCAGACTCAGGAAAAGCTTCTGTTATCAGATTACTGAATGGTCTTCCCATGAGTTAGAGCGTAGTCCCGATCTTCCAATCTACCTAATTGCGGACACTGAACTTTTTCTCTGGAACTGTAATGTTACAATGCTATAACACTATACTTTGCACTCTGGTATTTTTCTCTTTGCTGTTCCTGTTGGCCTTGTTTACGGCTTGAATGTACTTGTGTATAGTATTGACTGAATTAATTGCATAACACGCAAACAAAGCTTTTAACTGTATCAATAATAACGTGACAATAATAAGAAAGCAATACCAAATCAATAAATGGATGGCTGATGGTTGGAGTGGATACTATGGGCTAAAGAGCCTGTCTCCATGATGTCTTTCTCTATGACTCTAAAACAACAGAGGTTGCATTACTAACTCATAAATACAGGATGAAGGGATTTGTACCACACTGAAAGGTAGAAACGTACAGATGACAACATTATCAGAAACAATAATAGCAATAAGCATTCATTTTCTGGTAATTATTGACATAATTGATGTACCGTTACGTGAGTCTATTCATTTCATTGGCAGAATAAATATAGACTGACTCTGCTAAAGAAATGTCAAAATAAAATCAATTCTAATTACAGATTGTATTCCAATTGCTCCCAACAAATTAATTTACATTATAATAAAACCAATAGCATTAAATAAGGAAATTGTACAAAATAAATTACTAAAAATATTTCTATCATCATTAATACTGAACTGGCTGAAGGACTTTTACTTAATCCACTGACTTTACTAGTTCATTTAGAATTTGGTCTTAAATGTTGCAAAGCAAGGAACCCCTTTCCAGTCTCTGAAGAACTGCCCCCTGAACCAGAGTGATTTCCAACCATTTAGCAGCACGGTGGACATGATGATCACGTGGCAATCCCAAGGGAAATGCAGTAATCAGAATCAACTCCTGTGCCTGCCCCTTTTTGACATCAAAAAGCCTGCGGTTTTGTTATTCTGCTGAGGATAATGCTGTTTGAATATAGCTACTATCAGAAATTTACCACATGCAGCAGAAAATAATCACTTCCTTGCAAAAAAGTCCAAAGATGGATCCCAACATCTAAAAGGTCGCCTTGTCCATTCCCTCCCCAGACGCTACCCGACCCGCTGAGTTCCTCCATCACTTTGTGTGTTGCCTGCAGAAAAGTCATGGCTGGTCCTCTACCTCACCTCCACTTTCTTGCATTGACTCCACTGCTGTCCATGCCCTTAATATCTACAGATCTCTGATTTACATCTGTTACCTGATGGCACACAATCTCTGATTCCCGCCAAGAGGCCCAGCACTGCTCCCCATCCCAGTGGACTTAGCGATCAAGTAAGGCCAAGCTATTGCTCCAACACTTTTCTCCATCTTTCTTGTTGCACCCCACCTCCATCAAGGTCCTAATTAGGGTAAAACTGCAACAAGAACAGTCTCGCTAACTCAGTCGGCAGAGTCTGTAATCTTACGAAGATCTGAAGAAGGGTTCTAAGCCAAAGCGTCACCCATCCTTTTTCACCAGAAATGCTGCCAGACCTGCTGAGTTACTCCAGCACTTTGTGCCTATACTGGTATTGATGTTGCTTTATTATTGTCATATGTACCGGGATGCAATGAAAAGCTTTGTTTGGATGCTATGTTGGCAAATCATACCATACATGAGTACAATCAAGCCATACACAAGTACAACAGGTAGTACAAAGAGAAAATTTGAATCCCACACAGCAGCGACTGAATTCAAATTATAGTTTTAAAAATACATATAAAATTAAAACTTAGCATCAGTAATGGTGACCATGCAGCTATTGAATTGTTGTATAAACCCAATTTAATAAAACCCTTTTGAATTGTTGTTTAATCACATCGAGGTGAAATAGTCAATTTCTTCTCTCAGTAATCAGCTCTCTCCCCTCAATGTAATTGCAGACCTACATTGTTGAATCCCAATGGCATACTGAAAAGGAGGTGAAGGGGAGGGGAAGAGTGTAACAAAGGCACATTCTTCAGCCATCTTGCCTTCATCAGCCAGGCCATTGAGTATAAGAGTCATGTTGCAGCTTATAGGGCTTTGGTTAGGATACATTTAAAGTATGGTGTTCAGTTCTGGTCGCTATATTACAGGAAGGATGTGGAGGCTTTGGAGAGGGTACAGAAGAGGTTTCCCAGAATGCTGCGTGGATAAGTAGAGGTTGGACAAGCTTGGATTATATTTCCAAAATGTTGAATGTTGAGGGGAGACCTGATACAAGAAAAATATGAAAGGCTTAGATAGGGTAAACAATCAGAACTTTTCCCAGGGTGGAAATGTCAAAGACGAAAGAGCATAACTATAAGACAAGAGGGGCAAAATTTAAAGGAGATGTGCAGGGCAAGTTATTTACCCTGTGGTGGGTATCTTGAATACGCTGCCATGGTGGTGGTGAAGGTAGACACAGTAGTGGTGTTTAATAGGCTTTATATTTTCTTCTGGCATCCGTCCATCTGCGGGAGATAATGGTGCGGCTTGGCGTTGTCCTGCTTGGAGAGGGGGATTTTTCAGTGTCCTCTCCACTTAATTTGGCCATTGAGCCTGGTCAGGTAAATGGGAATATAAACTTGCCCAGCATCTGCATTCCCCTCTCGACCTAATAGGCTGATTCCAGAGGAATGGCGTGGCTGCTACATCTGGGGCCTACTCGGTTGCAGGCTTTATATAAACACATGGATATACAGGGAATGGAGGGATATGGATCATGTGCAGGCAGTGGAGATTAGTTTAACTTGGCATCATGTTCAGCACAGACATTGTGTGCTAAAATTGCCTGTTTCGGTGCTATTCTATGTTCTATGTTAAGAGAGGGGAGGTGTGGGAAGGGAAGGGAGGGATCTGACAGATTTTTCATTAATACATTTATGCTATCACACCTGAGAAAAGTCTACTCTGGGTGTGACTAATCTATCAGATCTAATTCCGTATTTTTAGGTTTAGGTTTATTATTGGCATATGCACTGAGGGACAGTGCATGTTATTCAATCAAATCAGATAATACTATTCATAGATACAATCAAGCCAAACTCATGTACAATTGGTAAAGCAAGGGGAGCGATGCAGAGTGCAGAATATACTGTAGTTCCCAGCATTACAGTGCAACAGTTCCAGAGATAAAGTCCAATGTCTGCAATGAGGCAGAGAATTGGACAATACCCTAGCTTATTCTTATTTTATTATCATTAATTTTGAACATAATTTCTTCAAAAGTTTACTCGCAAGTTAATTTCAGTGATTGACAGCATGAGTTCATTTATCAAATGTTTTCTTTAAAGCTTCTGAAATAGATTTTGCGGATGTTAAAGACTGGTGCATTTTTATTACCTGTGGAAAAAAAAAACTTTAATTGAAGCCATTAATCATAGGTACTTACTCGAACTCCCATGAACTTGTCTTTGAGCACAATCCAAGACAACAGGAAGACAAATGCTTTGTTGCAACAAAAGAGAGCAGAAACATCTGTGGCTGTTAATTTCCTCAGAGCGAGTAAATAGAGGTAATTAGTCAATGTCCAGAGGATAGAAAACGGGGCTGTTCTTTTTAAGAAGAGTCTCAGAGTCAGTCCCTCTTCACCAAATATTCTGCTGCACTCTCTGTAAACAAGGAAAAGAGAGATTTGTAATCAGAGATACAGATAATGATAATTTTGTTCAAACTACATTTATTGAATTAACACTCAAATGTAGGTGACTGGAAAATAAATATCATTGGCATTGCTTTGCCAACAATATTTATTTAGCTTTGCTGTACTTGTTGAATGACATGAATTATGCTAAGATGGTTAACCGTCTGAGTCTGAAGAAAGGTCCCAACCAAAAATGTCACCTATCCATCCCTCCTTCCCAGCATGCATCCCAGCATCAATGGATGCTGCCTGACCCACTGAGTTCCTCCTGCACTTTCAGATTTGCTCAAGGTTCCAGCATATGCAGTTTCTTGTGTCTAAATATTTTTTAACTGAGTTTTGCAGATGCAAAGGACTGCAGATGCCGGTTTACAAAAAAAAGGCATAAAGTACTAGAGTAAGTCCGCGGGTCAGGCAGCCTCTGGAGAACATGGATAGGCAATGTTTCAGGTCTGGACCCTTCTTCAGACCTGTCCCGACCCAAAGCGACACTTATCTAGGTTCTCCAGATACTTTGCCTGAACTGTTGAGTTACTCAGGCACCTTGTGACTTTTTTAGTTAACTTGAGTTGTTCATTAAAAGAAGTCCAGCAAGTGGACAACTGTATACGGATTTGGATTGTGGCCGTTTGGCTTCCAGTTCTGGCTGAGCAGAAATTTGCTGCAACTAAGTATTGGAAATACCAAATCTATCGTCGTCAGTGCCCACTATAAAGTCTATTCTCCAGCCGTCTTCTCCTGATGGAGGATGAAGCAGACTGTTTGCACCTTTAACATCCTCTTTACCTACTGACATGTGTACATTATTCAAAGCCCACCTTCACGACACTGTCCCTGTCGTCCTCTTCTGTTGAATCCATCATCCATCGTACATAGAACAGTACAGCACAAGAACAGGTCCATCAGCCCACAATGTCTGTACCAAACATGATGCCAAGACCATCCCTTATCAATACGCGCATAACCCATACTCCTCCATTTCCTGCATATTCATATGCCTATCCAAAAGTCTTTTAAATTCCACTTACGTATCTGCTTCAATCACCACCCCTGGCAGCGTGTTCCAGGCACGCGCCAACTTCCATGTGAAAAACTTGCCCCTCACATCTCCTTTAAACTTTAACCCTCTCACCTTTAAACTATGCCCTCTAGTATTAGATTTTTCCATCCTTGGGAAAAAAAATCTGACTGTCTACCCTTGCTATGCTGCCCTTAATTTTGTACACTACTATTGGGTCTCCCCACAACCTCTGCCATTCCAGAGACAACAATCCAAGTGTGTCCAACCTCTCGATGCAGCTAAAACCCCTAATCCAGGTATCATTCTGGTAAACCTCTTTAGACTTTAGAGATACAGCATGGAAACAAGCCCTTCAACCCGTCGAGTCAGCACTGACCAGCGATCACCCCCTATACTTGTACTATCCTATAGACAATTTACAATTTTACCAAAGCCAATTAACCTACAAACCTATACGTCTTAGGAATGTGGGAGGAAACCAGAGAACCTGGAGAAAACCCACACAGTCACAGGGAGAACGTACAAATTCCGTACAGACAGCTCCCATAAACAGCATCAAACCTGGGTCTCTGGCACTGTGAGGCAGCAACTTTACTGCTGTGCCACTGTGCTGCCCCTGAGGGGTGGCAACTCCTCTGCATCCTTTCCAAAGCCTCAATACCCTTCCTGTAATGGGCAACCAGAATTGTACACAATACTTCAAATGTGGTCTAACCAAAGTCCTCTTAAGCTTCATCATGACTTCCTGACTCATATACTCAATGCCCTGACCTATGAAAGCAAGCATACCATATCATATCATATCATATCATATACAGCCGGAAACAGGCCTTTTCGGCCCTCCAAGTCCGTGCCGCCCAGTGATCCCCGCACATTAACACTATCCTACACCCACTAGGGACAATTTTTACATTTACCCAGCCAATTAACCTACATACCTGTACGTCTTTGGAGTGTGGGAGGAAACCGAAGATCTCGGAGAAAACCCACGCAGGTCACGGGGAGAACGTACAAACTCCTTACAGTGCAGCACCCGTAGTCAGGATCGAACCTGAGTCTCCGGCGCTGCATTCGCTGTAAAGCAGCAACTCTACCGCTGCGCTACCGTGCCGCCATATGACTTCTTTACCACGCTACCTACTTATGTTGTCACTTTCAGGGAGTTATGGCCTTGGAGATCCCTCTGTACATTAAGGGTCATGCCATCAGTTGTATTTTCCCCCTTACAATTGACCTCCCAAAATGCAACACGCCACATTTGCTTGGATTAAACTCCATCTGCCATTTCTCCACCCATTTCTGTAGCCGATCTATATCCCGCTGTATACTTTGACAGCTTTCCTCACGGTCTGCGACTCCAGAAATCCTGGTGTCATCTGCAAACGTACTAATTAATCAACCCATCTACGTTTACGTCCAAGTCATTTATATATATATCACAAACACTAGCAGTCCCAGGACAGAACCCTGCACAATCCCACTGGTCACAAATATGTAGTCTGAATATTGTCTTTCCACCACAACCTTCATTCTGATTCCTCCATCAGTAGGCCAGTTGTGAATCCATATGACAAAGTCACTATTATTCCCACGCATCTCAATCTTCTGGATCAGCCTAGCATGGGGGACTTTATCAAATGCCTTATTAAAATCCATGTAGACAATATCTACTGCCTTGCCCTCATCGATCACCTTCATCACCTCACAAAATTTGATCAGCTTATTAAGACATGACCTGCCATTCTCTTTCAAATGGGAGTAAATCCTATCCCAAAGAATCCTCTACTTGAGGCTCACTGCCCATAATTCCCTGGATTCTCTCGACATACCTTCTTAAATAAAAGGACAACATTTGCTACTCTCTAGTCCTCTGGGACCTCGCCTGTAGCGAAAGAAGATGCAAAGGTCTTTGACAAGGCACCCACAATCTCTCTTAATTTTATATATTTCTATCAGGTCTCCCCTCAGCCTCCAGCGCTCCAAAGATAACTTCCCATCCTACATCCACCAAAACCTGTTATGAAATGCTCCTGGACATTTTACTATTTTAAAAACACAACAGAACTGTGACTGTTATAATCAACATGGAAGCAAAGTATGAAAGTGACTGTCATCGAAATGTGCTGAAAAATGCAATCAGGAGTAGTACCTGTCAACAAAAAAAATGATGAAGCAAAAAGGATTTTGATTGCACAGAACCTTTTATCTATTCAAATTTTAAGTAAAAGAGAGGGGATCAGTACCTAATTTTCTTAATTATTGTCCATCTCTCTTGCGCTGTTGCAAGGTGTCCCGAGTAGTACACAGGAAAAAACATTATGTTCCAATTTGTAGAGAACCAAGTCATAAACAAAGGACAATGGAAGTTCTTGTATGTGACTTTGACAATCTGTGTGGTACCAACCGAGGAGGATGACACAGAAAGAACAATCAGAAACCCCCAGAAAATCTTGAAGAATAATGCGGTGCATGATTGACAACGCGTCCTGGCGCCATTATCCTGGTCCAGATTTTCGATCCGATTCTCCGAAGCGTCATCTCCTGGGATATAAAACAGAAAAAAATTGAAATGCAACAGAACTATGGTCATACACAAAAGCATAATGTTACAATATTATCTCAGATAGGAATTATAGGCACCATTTCAATTGTCAGTAAATTATGTTCTCCAACTCCAACCCCAAAGGCTTAAAAGTGCATTTTATTGTATGAGGGAAAAGATAATTTCTATTCAGACATCCAATAAAGTGTAACTCTATTTCTTAAAAAAAATGACAACACAGTGATGAAGCTGACAGAGCTGCTGCCTCGCAACGCCAGAGACCTGGGTTCAATCCTGACCTCGGGTGCTGTCTGTGTGGAATTTGCACATTCTCTCTGTGGCCACCTGGGTTTCCTCCAGGTGCTCCGGAATCCTCCCACATCCCAATGATGTGCAGGTTTGTAGTTTACTTGCCACTATTGCTAGTCTATAAATTGCCACTAGTGAATAAAGCATGGATGAGAAAGTGGAATGACATAGAACTAGTGCAAGCATATAATCAATGGTCGGTGTGGACTCGATGGGCCAAAGGGCCTGTTTCCATGCCATTCTCACCAGGTCTGGTTTATATTATAACATCAGGATCATCAGTGTGGTTGACCATTAACTGCTCTCTGAATGCCCAAGAAAGCCACTCAATCAAGTGGTAATTAGATGGAGGCAATGAATACTAATCTTGTCTACCATACACACATCTCTAAAAATTATGACATTACCCAAGTATTTCATAAGAATTTCCTCAAGTGACAGGACATTTTACTTTGCTTTTTGAATGATAATCTTCTAGGCCTTTCACCACTAAATGACTGTTCCCACTTTCCCGAATGTTTTAGCGAGAAAGTTTAGGGGGACAATGTAACAAAAATAGCTCGATATTCCCAAGTCAATGTTTGGAGCTCTGCTTTTTAAATGCAAGAAGATTCTGCTCCCCCCAAAGGCCTGCATCTTGTCATTTTCCTTCATTTAGTACTTCACTTGTCTTGGAAGAGGGGACAGACCCAGTGAAAAGAAGCAAGATGGAGACACAAGGGACTACAGATTCTGGAATCTTGGGCAAAAAATCAGAGTGCTGGATGAACTCAGTGGGTCAGGTAGCATCTGTGGAGGAAGAAGGACATATGACATATCAGCACGGGACCCTTTGTACAGTCTGAAGAGGAGTCCCAATCTGAAACGTCTGTGCATTCCCTTTAGAGATGCTGCCTGACCCACCCTCTTTTACCTTTGTCAGGTAGACGTTTGCCCTCATTTACAAGCAAACAGCCTATAAAGTTGGTATATAACAATTGTATACACCAGAATTTCAGAAGAAGCTGGAAAGTCAAATAAGCCAGCCTTTTTAATTCTGGTGCAGTTAGAAGTGCCGTTTTACCTCTGGAAAATATGTTCAACTTTTAAGCCCATTAACAATAATATACAAATAACATGGGATCATGGGCTCCAAGTCCACAACTCCTTGAAAGAGGACAACACAAGTAGATAGAATAGAAAAGAGAGCTTATGGTATTCTTGCCTTCAATGGTCGAGGCATTGAGTATAAGAAGTCATGATGCGGCTTTATAGTACTTTGGTTAGACTGCATTTGGAGTATTGCATGCAGTTCTAGTCACCCTGCTACTGGAGGGATGTAAAGGCTTTGGAAAGGATGCAGAGGAGATTTACTATTTACTATAATGATGCTTGGAATTGGGCATATTAGCTACAGGGAACAGTTGGACAGATTTGGATTTTTTAATCTGGAATTTCAAAGGTTGAGGGGCATTGATAGGGTAAAGAGTCAGAACCTTTGTTCCAGGACGGATTAATCAAATACATGAGGGCATATCTTTAAGGTGAGAGGGGTAAAGTTTAAAGGAGATGTACAGGGCAACCTTACACAGAGGGTGATGAGTGACAGGAGCACACTCAGAAGAATGGTGATGGCGGCAGATACAATAGTGGGATGTAAAATACTTTTAGATAGGCACATGGATATGCAGGGAAAAGAGAGTTATGGTTTATGTGCAGGCAGATAATAGTAGGTCTTGTTTGGCACAGACATTGTGAACTGAAAGGCCTGTTCATGTGCTGTCCAGTTCTATCTTCAATGTTGTGATGGAATGCAGCAGAGTAAACACGTGTTCATTAAGAAATATAACAGGAACATGGCCCTCATTATGATAATTGGAAGCTGCTACTGGCACAGACAGTGCACTGGAGACAGCTCATTCATCTTTGTCTATCCAACCTGAGTCACCAGCCTTGGCGAAGGTGTCCCTTCTTGCGCTGTGACGAAGCACAACAGCTTGCAGAAATCTTCACAGTCTCACTTGGTCCTGCATGAAAACATGTCATATTTTTCAAACATTTACTGGCAGCCAAATTTCAGGTTCCAAATCTTCATGTTTTCATACAGGAGAATGAAAACCTAGCTCGATTCAGGCCAGTCCAACTTCAGAAAGGAATCTTGAAATAAGCCTTTTGAGACTAAGTTTTGCTATTGAGTGCGCAAATAAATGCCTGTCTCGAGGAGTGCATGAGATGACGACGAGGTGGCTCCAACCACTGTGACTCCAGGCAATCCAGGAAACCTGTGACTGATTTTGATCCTTTGTTTTCCCATGTTCTGCGGAATGTCTCTACTGTTGACCTTTTATCAGTTCTTTTCATCTTTTTTGTTTCAACTTTTCAAACCCTGATGGAAGTATACAAAGTTATGGGAGACATAGACAGGAAGGATGTGGAGGCTTTGGGAAGGATGGAAAGGAGGTTTACCAGAATTATGTCGAGATTAGAGGCTATTGGCTACAGGGAGAGATTAAACAGACTTGAATTATTCACTCAGGAACACCGGAGGTTGATGGAAGACTTGACGGAAGTATATAAAATTAATTGTTAGCTCTTTCAACGTCCAGGAATAGACAAGAGCTCCGCCTGACAGAAGTATATAAAATTATGGGTGATATTGATAGGTTAAACAATCAGAACCTATTTCCCAAGGTTGAAATTTCAAAGACTAGAGCTTTAAGGGGAGAAGAGCAAACTTTAAGGGAGAAGTGCAGGGCAGGATTGTTTTTTATCAAAGATGGTGTTGGGTACCTGGAATGCACTGCCAGGGGTGATGGCAGGAGTTATTTTTTTTATTTAAGAGGCTCTTAGATAGGCAGGGAATGGAGGGAAATGGATCATATTTAGACAGAGGAGGTTAGTTTATCTTGGCATCATTCTCGACACAGACATGGTGGGCCAAGGGGCCTGTTCCCTGAGCTGTATGTTTTATGGGCCTTCAATGACATTTCTTGATGAGGAAATTAGAGATTTCATACTTCAATGCTGTTATCGTTGTGGTATGTTATTGTATTTCCCTTTTAAGGATGCTGTGTGACAGCTCTGGGAATTTACACAGTCTCAGGTGTACCATTAAGTCCTGTCAGCATTGTGTCCTGCAGTAAATCTGTACAAGTAATCAAAAATATAACATCTAAAGGCATTGGCTTTAAGAATGTTTCTCATTTTTATCATTACAATGTTTTCCAAAAGAAAACTAGTAGAAATAATCTCTGAACCACAAACTACACCCCCACACTGTCAAGTAATAGGCACAGAGATACAAGGAACTGCAGACGCTTGAGTAAAACACAAAGTGCTGAAGGAACTCAGTGGGTCAGGAAGCATCTGTAGAGTGAATGGGCAAGCGATATTTTGTGTTGGGACACACTTTTTGGAAGGGTCCTGACCCGAAACATTACCTGTTCATTCCTCCAGCACTTTGTGTTTTAAATAGAAAACATAATGTTAAAAACATTAAGGGTGGCACGGTGGCGCATCGAAAGGGTTGCTGTCTTACAGCGCGAGAAATTTGGGTTTGATCCTGACTACAGGTGCTTGTCTGTACGGAGTTTGTACGTTCTTCCCCATGACCTGTGTGGTTTTTCGCTGGGATCTTTGGTTTCCTCCCATACTCCAAAGAAGTACAGGTTTATAGGTTAATTGGCTTTCCATAATTGTAAATTGTCCCTAGTATGCGTTTAGGATAGTGTATGTGTGCGTGGAACACTGTTCGACGCAGACTCGGTGGGCCAAAGGGCCTGCTTCTGCGCTGTATACTTAAATTAGACTAAACAGTGAATTCTCCAATTTTGTGTAACGTATCCACCTTTGTCCCCTCCTCTCTTTCCTGTGCTCAGCCTTGTTGTGCACCCATTTCTCTTACTATCCCACCCCCTTTGCCCTTTCCTCCATCCCCTTCCATCTCTCCCTCCCTCTGGCTTACATTTCACTCATCTTCTCTCATTATCTGACAGACCTTTCTCTTTTTTTCACCTCTAGTCTCTGTCACTTACTCCACCCATCTGCCAATCAAACCCACCTCCTCACATGTAACTACCTATCACTTGCCAGGCTTTGTCCCATTCCTATCTCTCTCTTCCAGCTTTCTCCCCCCAATACAATGTCTGAAGGTCCTGACCCAAAACATCACCTATCCATGCCCTCCAGAGATGCTGCCTGACCTGCTGAGTTTCTCCAACACTGTGTTTTTTGGTGTTATAAATCCCTCCAATGGTATGTGGTTTTAAAATTTTTGTTTTAAAACAGCCTGAAGCAATTTTTCATTGTCAATCTTACAATTAATTGAAATTCCCCTTTGAGCATGCTACTGATAGATTATTGTTCAGAGGCAGATATCTGGAACCAATAGCTTCCGAGTGGTTGCATTCTGTACTTAATCCTGACGATCATAGTGACAACTTATTATTGATGCTATCAATCTAGTCACATCCAGCCGGGAACAAGAATCATGTGTTCTGCCAAAGAGTTGATACTGATTTATCTTTTTAAGACCAGTGAGATCAAATGCATTGCTCCAACTGACATCAGTTAATTAAAAACTGGTTCCAGATCAGACCCCAGCTTTTATATTCCTGGGACACTGGGGGGAGAAGAGGCATTGTGTTGTATGTCTGATAAATTTAATTTTCAGAATATTCAGGCTTTGGGTCAATGCCAGGAGAAAGTAATTAATTGTTAGCTCTTTCAACATCCAGGCATAGACAGGAGCTCATCCTGATAGGTTTATAAAATTATGAGAGGCATTGATGGGGTAGATGGCCAGAACCTATTCCCCAGGATGTAAATGTCAAAGACTAAATGGTATGGCTTTAAGTTGAATGGGCCAAGGTTTAAAGGGGATGTGTTGGGTAAGGTTTTTTCCACAGAGAGTGGTGAATGCCGAGAACCTGCTGGCAGGGGTGGTGGTGGAGGCAGATTCCATATTTTTTGTAATAAGTGTTTTAATTCAAGTCGTCCCAGTTGTATATTTTCACAAAACATACACAATCAAATCACAGAAAGTGCTAGAAAAAACTCAACAGGTCAGGCAGCATCTGTGTGAAGAGCAACTGTTAATGTTTCAGGTCCAGGACCCTTTGCCCGAAGTGGGCAAAAACAGAAAACAAGTTAGTGTTCAGTAGCAGAGAGCATAGGGAGAGATGCTTTCATTCTTAAATACTAAGTTCTTTCGCTACAAAGATAATAAACAAGCAGGTCAAATCTGTCTAGGATTTCACAACTGACAGTCAATCAACAAAGCAAAGAGCCCCTTAGCATGTCTGAAAGACTAAGCAAGTGTGTAAGCGAATGGCCTCCTCCTGCACCTATTGTCTATTATCTATTGTCTATTGTAAATCAACACGAAATATTCCGTGTGAACACTCACATAAAACTGAGTATTTCAAGCAATTGATTAAGAAATCAGCCCAGTATTCGACATGCCTTTGGGATCAGGATTTACAATATTATCCCACTCACCAGTCCAGCAGATGGAAAGCATGATGGAGATTTTCTTTTACTTCTCAGTCATGGAAGGACTTAGGAAAAATAACCCCAGCACAACATCAGCAGACCACATGGGATCACGAGAGGCCACTTGTGTGAGGTGAGAGAATACTTGTATTAAATCAATGAACTTTCAACAGGAGCAAAACTCAGGAACAATTTAGTTTTGTGATACAGCATGGAGATATGCACTTCGGCCACCGAGTCCACAAGCCCATTCTATATTATCCCACTTTTGCATCCACTCCCAACACACTTAGGGCAATTCTTACAGAGGCCAATTAAGCTACAAACACACATCATTGGGATGTGGGAGGAAACCGGACCACCCAGAAGAAAGTGACGCGATCACAGGGAGAATATGCAAAATCCACAGGGAGAATATGCAAAATCCACATGGACACTAACCAAGGTCAATATCGAACCCAGGTCCCTGGCATTTTGAAGCAGCAGCTCTACCAGCTGTGCCTTTGTGCTGCCCTTCAACAATTGTCTTTCTTCCTGCCAGTGACCAAAGTGAAGGCGTAATTTCTAGACATATTTTGAAAGAAAAACATACTGGCCCATATTAACTTTGTTTCACACTAAAGTATTAGATTAAGGCAGTGCTGTGAATTGACATAGCTAACATAATCTTTTTGAAGAATGGATGAGGAAGATCAAGTTTGAAGTTACTGTTCCTTTTTCTGCGTTTGCTGTCATTCCCACTAATTCTGATGATAATTTATTCGACAAGGTCTTCTGGCAACTAAAAACAATCCCCACACAACAGGACGGATTGGTCTAACTATTCTACTCAGAAGCTAATAGACAGTATACTCTGCAATGCTATTGTGGATTTTGGACATTTTCATTATTGTTGCTGTTATTGCTGCAAGTGTTCTGCATGACACATTCTTCAATTTATACAGTCACAGATCCAATCATTGATTTCTCCTGGAAAAACAAAATCCACAGGGCAAAACCTTATGCAATTCTGCTTATCTCTTCATCCTTTTAGTTCTGTTCAGAATGATATTACGGAAACTATAATCAAAATTCTTCCTCATTCCCTATACATTCTTATTATTTAAACTGCGTAATTTTTTACCAACTGGATCGGGCGATGTTAGTGGAACCTCACAACAATGCACATATGTACATCACCAGTATACTGGCATATTATTCTCATATTTTTCATTGATTTGTTAAACATAAGTGAAAAATTAACCATAATTTTTCCTTTCAGGAAGAGATTATTCAGAACAGATGGTTAACTAGTTATATTTATCAATATTTATAATGGTTGAAGCTGCATTAATAAAAAACCTAAAATCATTCTTGACAATTTCTTATATGCTATTTTATCAATAAGGTAAATTTGCTATTAAAATGGTTTGCTTTAAATCATTGCCCTTTGCTTGAGTGCACTACTTATTGATAAAATTATTATAGACAAAATATTAATAACTTAAAGTGAATTGTTATAACTGCTTAGGTTAATTTCTGAGGCAGTTGTACCTTAAAACTGAAAGCAGCCACATTTGATCAGTTCCATGAGCCATTTATAATTGACCACTGACCTTGTGAAGAAAACATCTGGAACCCCGGAGGTTGAGGGGACATCTGATAGAGGTATATAAAATCATAAGAGCCGGGATAGGGTGGTAGGCAGTCAGAACCTTTATCCCGGGGTGAAGATGTCAAAGGCTAGAGGGTATAGCTTTAAGGTGAGAGTGGCAAAGTTTAAAGGAGAAATGCGGGGCAAGTTTTTTTACACAGAGGGGCGGGGGCCTGGAACGTGCTTCCAGGGTTGGTGGTGGAGGCACATATGATGGTGGCATTTAAAAGATTATTGATTACGCACATGGATATGCGGAGAATAGAGGGATGTAGATTATGTGCAGGCAGATAAGAGACAGACTTGGCATCATGTTCAGAACAGACATTGTGGGCTGTAGGGCCTGTTCTTGAGCTATACTGTTATATGTTCTAAAATAATTAAGCTTCCCTTTTAAAAAATAACTAGCAATCATTGTTGAACCAAAAAAGAAAAAAAATTTAAGCAGTGCAGTCAACGTAATTTTCTGCAAATGGACTTCCCAAACTCAGGATGGAAAATAAGTGTGTTCCTGCTCAGGGATACAAAAACATAATTTCCAATCTCCTTTCTGATTTAATCCTATCCGCATTTGATTACTTCTCAGGAGCGTTACAATCAATAGTGGAGGAAAAGCTGCATGATCAACAGCCCAATCTCCTGATGAAGTACAAAAGCCTGACCATGATAAATTAAACACACCTAGCCCAGTAAAGAAACTGTCTTGCAAGCTATGCTTTCACATTCAGAACAGATTGATTCCAATGAGATCCGTTAAAAAAAAAATCTGATTATAAACAATTTCCTGTCTGCTTAGCCTGATCGCTGTAAATATTAAGAACCACACATAGTGTGGTATATCACAAATTAAGCACTACATTTAAGGTTGCACAATGCTGGAGTTACTCAGTGGGTCAGGCGGTAACTCTGGAGAACATGGATATGTGACATTTCAGGGACCTTTCTTCAGACAGATCTACTGGCACTACATTTAATAGTTGTTCAATTCATAGAATCATAGAATTATATAGCATAGGAACCGGCTTTTTGGCCCACAATGTCTGTACCGAACATGGTGCCAAGACCAACCCTCATCTGCCCTACATAATCTGCATCATTTCATTCCCAGTATATCCATGTACCTATCCAAAAGTCACCTAAATACCACTAATGAATCTGCCTCCGCCACCACCCCTGGCAGCACGTTCCAGGTACTCACCACCCTCTGTGTTGAAAACTTGCCCAGCACATCTCCTTTAAACTTTGCCTCTCTCACCTTAAAGCTATGCGCTCTAGTCTTTGACATTTCCACCCTGGGAAATAGGTGATGACTGTTGATTCTATCTGTACCTCTCATAATTTGATATACTTTTATCAGATCTCCCCGCACCTCCGGCATTCCAGAGAAAACAATCCAAGCCCCTCCCTGTGGCTAACATCCTCCAATGCAGACATCATTCTGGATCCGTTTCCCAAAGCACTGAATCAGAGCAGTTTAGTATATATTAAAATAACTTTTATATTAAAATGGACGTACATACAACAGACGAGATCTGACACATATTGCAGCTACCTTCTGTTGATGAAGCTGTTAGAACTGAGGCACTGTAAGCAACTATTGGTGCTACTCTGGCTGAATGCTTCTTCATTCTCTGCAGTGGTTCTTGGAGTTATTCGGAGCCACAGTTTGCTGCAGCTGCATACATCCCACACTCTGTACTGAAGCCAAGTGTGCAGTTTGAATGAACTGTTTGCAGGCAACGCACCATACTTTGGATGCTGATGCGCTGTTTCCGTGGGAACCTTTCTGTAACATGCCAACAAAGCCCCGTGTCTGAACACTTCTTGTCCTATCGTGTTGCTTCTGTGGATGGGTTGAAATCAGAGCAGCCAGATTTGAATAGAGAGGGAGAGGTAATCCCCTCATGAATGCGTCAGTGGGGTGTCTGTCTGCTATTTTTTTTTACAAAATGATATGACTATTGCTCCGGGGGAGTTGTAATCACATGAAAAATAGATTCATTTTTGTAAAACTACGTATAAAAATGTTCGCAATATTAAAACATTAACGAATCAAGAAAATAGATTTTCTTTTTATTATGTGCTGCTAATCAGGGATTGCTAAAGAGATCTGACAGGATAAAATAAATTATCTTTTTGAAGATGTTGTTTAATTCACTAGGAAACAAACACATTCGCCAACAATGTTGTATCATTCTGCACAATATTTCAGCACCTATCGACTTGTGTTGCCACTTTATCCCTGAAAGTGGGAAAATAAGTAGATAGAGTGTATGGCACCCGTCCTCCATTAGTCAGGACACCGAGTACAAGAGTCAGGAAATCCTGTTGCAGCTTTATAGGGCTTTGGTTAGGCCACATTTTGGAGTATTGTGTGCAGTATTAATGGACCCATTTTGCAGGAAGGATGTGGGGGCTTTGGAGAGGGTACAGAAGAGGTTTACCAGAATGCTGCCTGTTTTAGAGGGTATTCGTTATGAGGTTGGACAAACTTGGATTGTTTTCTCTGGAGTGTTGGAGGCTGACAGGAAGACCTGATAGAAATATATAAAATTATGAGAGGCATAGATAGGGTAGACAGTCAGAACCTTTTTCCAAGCATAGAAATGTCAAAGACTAGAGGACATAGCTTTAAGGTGAGAGGGATGAAGTTTAAACGAGAAGTGGGGCAAGTTTTTCTTTACATAAAGAGTGGGTTGGTGACTGGAATGTGCTGCCAGGAATGGTGATGGAGGTAGATATGATAGTGGCATGTAGGAGGATTTTAGACAGGCACAAGGAATGCATGGAATGGAAGGATATAAATCACGTGGAGGCAAAGGCGATTAATTTAACTTGGCAACATGGACATTGTGGGCTGAAGGGCCTGTTGTGTGCTAGGCTAGAACTTTATTCCATGGAGTGCAGGAGACTGAGGGATGATTTTATGGAGGTGTATAAAATAATGTAGGGGAATAGATAGGGTGAATGCACATAGTCTTTTCCCAGGGTAGGGGAATCAAGAATTAGAGGACATAGATTTAAGGTGAGAGGTGAAAGATTTATTAGGAAATGAATACGGATTAGAATTGGAGGGTTTAGTCATTAGAAAAGCACTCACTGGGTGGCTTTAACCCTGCAAGGGCACTGCCATTCAAGAAACCCCAAATGTACTGAACAATTTTGCACATAACATAAAAACATGCCCAACACACCATTTGACTTCACCATGCATGACAGCCACCTGGTTTGTACACACCTCAAGAACAAAGCTCCAATTAAAGTCCAGAAGTATTTCAGACAAACAAAGCATTATTTTTTTGATTAAATTCTATTATATTGCACACTATAATGTTGCATCTATATATTTTCTTTGCCACGGTGTTTTACTTAGACATTGACTTGGCCTAAATGCTTCTAAATCCAAAGCCACTTACTGAGGTAACATCTCCCAAGCCAATTACCATTCCGCAGTTCTTCAGAAATAAATATTATGATAACTAATGTCGCCAGATCAAACCGTGTTCTGCAAAATTTGTTAGCTGGAGACAATATCTATGGAAAAATAACATCTCTGACAGCTCCAGTGACAGCATACTACACTCCAACAATACACCACGTCTCTTGTCGTGTGAGTTTGCTTCCTGCTACAGCTCAGCTAATTGAAGTCGTGAGCAGCACACTCGGCACCAGATCGACAGGCGGGGAACCAGACCATGCTGCCCTAAATGTGAAGCAACTACAACCACAGAGCTCTCAACGCTGTTGGCTGCTCTTCCTAGGTTCAAAGTTATAATCATCGTTTTTCTCAAAGCTTGCTTGCACTTTTTAATACTTCTTGAGAAAACAATAATGCACACTCTTTTATCTTGGGGTCAGTAAATGACCAAGAAACTACTAATTTGAATACTTTGATTTAAAGACAATTTTCAGATTTTTTAAAAAGAGGGCAGATGAAGGTCAGTAAACACTAACGTTCAGAGTTCATGAGTGAAAAGGCACGGATCAGAGATACTTGATTGCACGTAACCGATTTTGATCACTTCACACTGACACCAGTGTAACTCAAACTTCGAAATTCCTTGTTTAAACCCTTCATCTCTCTTTCTTTCTTTAAGATGCTTCTTAAAATTCACCTCTGTCCAAGCTTTTGGTCATCTGCCTTCAGATCTCATGTAGCACAATGTCAACATTTTCTTTTGGCAAATGTCCTCTGAAGTATTTTGCTTCCAAATGTTAAAGGCGCTATATAAATGTGTGTAGGGGGGAACTGCAGATGCCAGTTTACACCGAAGATAGACACAAAATGCTGGAGCAACTCAGTGGGACAGGCAGCATCTCTGGATAGAAGGAATGGGTGACGTTTCGGGTCGAAACCCTTCTTCAGAGTGAGTCACACATCAGAAATGTGTGTTGTTGCTTTTGTCTCCTGCCACTCGGCAGCTAGCTGCTGGAATGAGTCAGCTGTGGGACTCCACTGGGATAATCTGTTCAGTTTTCCTCAATTCAGTTCCTGTTAAACCATTTAACTCTCCTGATCACAACATGAATTCAGACGTGGATGCAAGCAGTAACCAACACAGAGGGAGTCTGTTTTTTAATCTGCTTTTTTATCAATATTCACAAAGAGACAAAAGGATTGAAGAGTTGCAAATTGTAAAGCCGGAGAAAGGAATGTAGATGGAGGGGGAGGGGGGGGGGGGCGGTAAGAAATAGGCGCAAGTCCAGTGGGGCACAGGGAAGGGGTAGGGAAAGGGTGGTTGTGGGGGAGCCAAGTTATACTAATCTCATCTGCCTGCACATGATCCATATCCCTCCACTCCCTGCATATCTATGTGCCTCTCTAAAAGTCTCTTAAATACCACTATCTTATCCACCTCCACCACCATCCCCAGCAGCACATTCCAGGCGCTCACCGGCCTCAGTGTAACACACATGCCCTGCATATCTTCTCTGAACACATTATCTGATGTTTATCATGTTGCTTTTTGTGGGAGATTGCTGCTCACAAAGTGGCCGATGTATTTTCTACTTGACAACAGTGATTGCACCTCATAGTTTCTCATTGACTGGAAAGTGCTTTGGGACATCTTGATTGATTATAGAGTCATAGAAGCAGGCTCTTCAGCCCAACTTGCCCATGCCAACCAAGATGCCTCACCTACACTAGTCCCACCTGCTTTCATTTGCCCCATGTCCCGCTAAACCGTTTCTATCTATGTACCTGTCCAAACGTCTTTTGAATTTTGTTATAGTACCGACCTCAACTACCTCCTCTGGCAGCTCGTTCCATGCACCCACCATCCTATGTGTGAAAATGTTGCCCCTCAAGTTCCTATTAACTCTTTCCCTCTCATCTTAAACCTATGTCCTCTGGTTCTTGATTCCCCTAATCTGGGTAAAAGGCTTTGTGCCTTCACTTTACCTACCCCTCTTATGATCTTATACACCTCTATAAGATCACCCCTCATCCTTCTAAAGTTCTAACCTGCTCAGCCACTCCCTATAGTTCGGGGTCTCAAGTCCTGGCAAAATCCTTGTAAAGGATTCAGCGTTCTTTCCAGCTGAACAACGTTCTTCATTGCAGGGTGACCAAAACTGAACACAATACTCCAAAAGTGGCTTCACTGATGTATTGTACAACTGTAACATAACATCCCAACTGCTATACTCAATTCCCTGACTGATCAAGGTCAATGCACTGAAAGCCTTCATGACCACCCTCTCTACCTGTGATGCCATTTTCAACAAACTATGTACCTGCACTCCTAGATCCCTCTGTTCTACAACACTCCCCAGGGCCCTGTCGTCCATTGTGCAGGTCATGCCCTGCTTTGACTTCCAAAAATGCAACACCTTCGACTTATCTGCATTAAACTCCATTAATCATTGCTTAGCCCACTTGCCCAACCAATGAAGATCCTGCTGAAATTTTTGATAACTTTCTTCGCTATCTAAAATACCATCCACTTTAGTGCCAAATTGATTGATTTAACTAAATGAAAGATACAACATGGAAACAGGCCCTTTGGTCCACCGAGTCCATAACGGTGATCGATCATCCGCTCACACTTGTTGGTGGCATTCAAATCTGACATCCAGCAGATGTGATTTTTTCTTAACTGCAGAGAAAATAACTTATTGGAAATACATTAAAGAGACAGTTTTACAGAATAAACAGCAACAAGAAAATTGTACTGACATTGCTTTTTTCATCAGTTCATTAGTGTCCCAGAGAGTTGTGGACAGCCCAGTCAATCACATTGACCAGAATCCCATCATTTACGTCATCTACGCTTCCCGCATCCTCAGGAAAGCAGCGAACATAATCAAGGATCATCCAAGTCATTCCCTCTTCTCCCCTCTCTCATTGGGCAAAAGGTACAAAAGCTTGAAAGCGCAAACCATCAAATTCAGTAACAGCTTCTTTCCCTCTATTATCAGGTTACTGAACAGTCTTCCTATAAACTAGGGTGTAATCCCAATTTTTCAACCTTTCACATAGGGGAGACTGGACTTTTCACTGTAACACTATATTCTGCACTCTGGTAGACACGACAAGCTGGAGTAACTCAGCGGGACAGGCAGCATCTCTGGAGAGAGGGAATGGGTGACGTTTCAGGTCGAGACCCATCTTCCGATTGGTCAGACTGTTCAGACCCGCAGTCTGAAGAAGGGTCTCGACCCGAAACATCACCCATTCCTTCTCTCCAGAGATGCTGACTGTCCGGCTGAATTACCCCAGCTTTTTGTGTCTATCTTCGCTTTAATCCAGCATCTGCAGTCCCTTCCTACACATTCCTTCTGCACTCTGGTGTTTTTCTCTTAATTGGAAAGACCTGAAAAGCCACATGTGGGACAATCAAGAATGGGCAAGCAGCAGATCTACTTGGTCATTCGCAAAGACAACTTCCCCGTCACCATCTTTGGGCATGTCGTATCCCAGCACCAGGTCAGAATAAAGTTAGCAGCAATCCAGTTACAGTAAGTTACCTCCCGGGAGGTTTCATAATCATAGAGCACAGAAACAGGCCCTTCGGCCCAACTTATCCATGCTGATCAAGAAGCCCCATCTAAGCTATTTCCATTTTCCTGTGTTTAGCCCATATCCCCTCTAATCCTTTCCCATCCATGTACCTGTGCAAATGTATTTTACATGTTATACCTGCACTCCTAGATTCCTCTGCTTGACAACACTCCCCAGGGCCTCACCGTTCAGTGTGAAGGACCTGTCCCAGTTTTGACATCCCAAGTACAACACCTCATATTTATCTGTATTAAACCCCATTAACCACTCATTGGTCCACTTTTACAACTGATCAAGATCCAGCTGTAATCTCTATTGTCTACAATACTACCTCCTTCAGGGTCATCTGCAAACTTATTAATCATACCTTGTGCATTCTCATCCAAATCATTGATGTAAACCACCAACAGCAATGGGCCCAGCGCCAATCCCTGAGGCACACCACCAGTCACAGGCCTCCAGTCTAAAAAACAACTTTGTACCATCACCCTCTGATTCCTTTCACGGTGGCACAGCGGTACAGTTGCTGCCTTACAGTCCGGGAGACTCGGGTTCGATCCCGACTACAGGTGCTGTCTGTACGGAGTTTGTACTTTCCCTCCTTGATCGCGTGGGTTTTCACTGAGATCTTCAGTTTCCTCCCACACTCCGAAGACTTACAGGTGTGTAAGTTAATTGGCTTGGTGTATGTGTAAATTGTCCCAAGTGTGTGTAGGATAGTGTTAGTGTGTGGGGATCGCTGGTTGGTGTGGACTCAGTGGGCCGAAGGGCCTGTTTCCGCACTGTATCTCTAAACTAAACTAATCTGAAGTCAATTCTGTACTCAGTCGGCTAGCTCTCCCTAGATCCCATGTGATCTAACCTTCCAGAGCAGCCTACTATACGGAACACCTAAGGCCTTGCTGGAGTCTATAGAAAATAAGGCCAAAATCCAGTCTTCATCAACCTTTTTGGTTACTTCTTCAAAAAACTCAAATTCATTAGGCACAATCTCCCATTTACAAAACCATGCTGACTATTTCATAGCATTATGTTTTATGGCACCATGTTAAGCATTGATATGCAAATGAGGTGCCACTGGGGTGGAGAACCCACTACAATCCTCTCAACCCAACCCTGCACTCTTTTCCCCCCCAAACCATCTCTCACCCTATTGTCACTCTCTGTCATAATAATCTCCCCACCAGTTCATCCACTTTTTCCCAACATGTTCCAACCGCCTTCCAATCTTTCACTCACTCAACTCTCATCCTCTTCTAAATGAATCCCTCCTCACACAAATCTTTTTCTCTTCTCATAACTTTATACACTTCTGGTCTCCCCTCAGCCTCCAATGCTCCAGAGAAAACAATCTGGGTTTGTCCCGCCTCTCCTTATAGCTAATACCTTCTAATCCAAACAGCGATTTAGTATACATCTTCTGCACCCTCTCCAAAGTCTCCATATCATTCCAGTGATGGATATATGCAAACTCCACACTGACAGCACCCGAGGTCAGGACCAAACCTAGGTCTCTGGTGCTCTGAGGAAGCAGCTTTACCAGCTGCCCTATTATTTGTATGTTTATTACTTAAAAGTCTGCAAGAAATTCAAAGTCAACCCATTCAGAGACTGAAGGAAGTTATTTTACTGTTAAATTAAATATTCCTTGTTTTGGTCTTGAGACCATGAGTCAAGTCATGACTCAGGAATTTAACCTCAAGATTAAATTGTCTCAATTACATCTCATGTTTCTCCCAGCCCTGCATCCAAACATAGCCAATTAACACCATGTAAAAGATTAAAACAGGAAGTCTTCATCAAATAACCTTTCTCAATGTCAACAAGCACTGATAAATTACAAAACAAGGGTATTTTCACCAACTTTGTCTTCCCTCCCAGCATAACCACTTGGACGCCCGTCGACTGTGGCAAGGCCTGAATACTATTTTGTGCTACAAAGCAAAGTCAGGCAGCATCGCTGATGATAGCCCTCCCTGGTGAACTTAATGCATTCTATACTCTTTTTGAGCGGAAGACCAACAGGGCGATGACACCCGTCCCAACAGACTCGCGTGTGCGTATTCCTACAGTCACTGTTGCAGAAGTTGGATCGGCCTTCCCACCGAACCCACCGAAAGCAACTGACCCAGATGGAATCCCTGGCTATGTTCATAGGAACTGGGTGGACCAACTAGCGGGAGAGTTTGTGGACATCTTAAAGCTCTCCCTACCTTCTGAAGTACCTTCTGAGGTTCCCTTCAAGAAGTCCGATATCATCCCGGTGTCAAAGGAAGGCAAGATCTCATGCCTTAATGACTACTGTCCATTGGCCTTGACATCCACCATTATTGTGCTTCGAGAAACTGGTTATGGAACACATTAAATCCAGCCTACCAAGCAGCCTTGATCCACGGCAGTTCACCTACCACCAAAACAGGTCCAAGGCTGATGCCATCTGCCTCACCCTACACTCATCCCTGGAACACCTGGCTATGAAGGACTCCTATGTCAGACTCCTAATCATAGACTACAGCTCTGCTTTCAACACCGTTATCCCATTCAAGCCCATCTACAAATTCATGGAACTTGGAGTCAGCACTCCCCTCTGCAACTGGATCCTTGACTTCTTGGCCAACAGACCACAATCAGTGAGGATAATGCACAAATCATCCTCTACGATAATCCTCAACACTGGTGCCCTGCAAGGATGCGTTCTCAGCCACCATCTATACTCCATTTACACTCGTGACCCTGCAGCCAAATACAAATCAAACTCAATCTACAAATTTGCAGACAACACCAATGTAGTGGGCCAGATATCAAATAATGGTGAGATTATTAAAGGAGATTGAGAACCTCATAACCTGATGTGAAGACAACAACCATTCCCTCAATGTCAGCAAGCCAAAAGAGATTGTGATTCACTTCAGGAAACAAAGTGGTCCACAAATCCCCGTATAGATTGAGGGCACCAAAGTAGGGATGGTGGAAGGCTTCAGGTTTGTAGGATTAAATATCACCAGCAATTTGTCCTGGACCAACAACTCACACCAACTTCTGCAGATGAGCCATAGAAAGCATCTTATCGTGATGCATCAGTGCATGGTCTGGGAACAACTCTATCCAAGTCTGCAATAAATTGTAGAGTGAAGACAATAGACAATAGACAATAGGTGCAGGAGTAGGCCATTCAGCCCTTCGAGCCAGCACCGCCATTCAATGCGATCATGGCTGATCACTCTCAATCAGTACCCCGTTCCTGCCTTCTCCCCATACCCCCTCACTCCGCTATCCTTAAGAGCTCTATCCAGCTCTCTCTTGAAAGCATCCAACGAACTGGCCTCCACTGCCTTCTGAGGCAGAGAATTCCACACCTTCACCACTCTCTGACTGAAAAAGTTCTTCCTCATTTCCGTTCTAAATGGCCTACCCCTTATTCTTAAACTGTGGCCCCTTGTTCTGGACTCCCCCAACATTGGGAACATGTTTCCTGCCTCTAATGTGTCCAATCCCCTAATTATCTTATATGTTTCAATAAGATCCCCCCTCATCTTTCTAAAGAGTGGGCAAAGCCCAGATCATCATGCACACTGACCTCACTCTCTTGACTCCATCTGCACTTGACGCTGCCTTGGCAAGGCCGCCAGCATAATCTAGAACCATCCTCACCCTACTCACTCCCTCCTCCCCTCTCCCCTCTCCCATCAGGCATGAGATGCAGATGTTTGAAAATGCATACCTCCATATACTGGGACAGTTTCTTCCCAGCTGTTGTCAGGCACCTGAGTGGTCCTGTCATCAGCTAGAATGTGGTGCTGATCTCCCATCTACCTCAAAGGAGATCTTTGTATTATCATTAATCAGACATTATCAGACTTCACTATTATATCTCGCACTAAATGCCATACCCTTTATCTTGAATGTGTGCACTATGGAATACATGATTGTATTCATGTATAGTCTTTTCTTTGACAGGATAGCACGCAAACAAAAGCTTTTCACTGTACCTCGGTACACGTGATAATAATAATTAGCTAAACTAAACTAAACCCGGGTTCAATCTGGATCATGGGTATGGAGTCTTTCCATATCCCAAAGGCGTGCGGGTTTGTAGGTTATTTGGCCTCTGTATGTTGCCCCTACTGTGTAGGGAATGGATGAGAAAGTGAGACTAGTGTGAATGGGTGATCATGGACTCGATGGGCCCAAGCTGTATCTTTAAACTAAAGTAAACTATACTCATGCAAAATGCACTTTCCAGGCACCCACCACCATCTGTGTAGCGGCATGGTGGTGCAGCGGTAGAGTTGCTGCCTTACAGCGCTGGCAGAGCCGGAGACCCAGGTTCGATCCCGACTATGGGTGCTGTCTATGCGGAGTTTGTATGTTCTCCACGTGACCGCGCGGGTTTTCTCTGAGATCTTCAGTTTCCTCCCACACTCCAAAGACGTGCAGATATGCAGGTTAATTGGCTTGGTGTATGTGTAAATTGTCCCTAGCGTGTGTAGGATAGTGTTAATGTGCGGGGATCGCTGGTCGGCGCAGACTTGGTGGGCCGAAAGGCCTGTTTCTGCGCTGTCTCTCTGAAACTAAAAACTAAAAAACTTGCCTCGCATATCTCCTTTAAACTCTGCCTCTTTTGTCATCATCAGCTATGGCTTGTATGCATCAAATGTCTCATCCAGCCTTTGCTGAAACTGTTGGGGGGTGGTGCTGATTCAAAAAGCATCCTCAGCCACATTGGTATCTCCAAAAGATCTCAGAAACCAGCTCTATTGTCATAGAATTACAGAGTGCAGCATGGAAACAGACCCTTTGGCCCATAGAGTCCAAGCCGACCATTGATCACCCCTTCACAAATTCTATGTTATCCCTCTACCAGCTGTGCCACCGTGGCAGCCCTCCAGAGATGAGCTCTGGGCAAGAGTCTCTGTGCAGCTACCCGATCTATTCCTCTCATGATTTTATATACCTCTATCACTTCACTCCTCATCCTGTGCTCCAGGGAATAGAGTCCCAGCATACTCAACCTCTCCCTATAGCTCAGACACCTCTAGTCCTGGCAACATCCTCATAAATCTTTGGATCAGGCAGCATCTGTGGAAGGAATGGACATGCAATGTTTTGGGTCAGGACCCTTCTTCAGAATGATTGAAGTAGGGGGGAGAAAGCAGGGAAAAAGAGATGGGGGCGTAACAAAGCCTTGCAAGTAGATGGATACAGATGAGGGAGGTTTGATTGGCCGATGGTTGGAGTGAAAGAGGGGTGAAATATTAAGCCAGAGGGATATAGGTGGAAGGGGACAGGGTGAGGGGATTGGAAGAGAGGTTGGGTAGTGGAAGAAATGGGTGGGGAATGGTTGGGACACTGGAAAGAGAGAGAGAGAGAAGGAAGAGGGAGGGTGTTGATTAAAAAGGGACAATTCATGTCTCTACCATTGGGTTGTAAGCTACCCAAGTCGAATATGGGGTTGTGGTCTTCCAGTTTATATATGACCTCTGGTAATGGAGGAGGCCCAGGACAGAAAGGTCGATAACATCATCTTCAGTTTTGTTTTCAACTCTTGATTAGCCATTGCCAACTTCACCTAGAGTAAGAATTCCTGCCATTGCTCCACACTAAGTTGGAGATCTACTTACCTGGAAGACCAGTCGCAGAGGCATCTCCCTCAAACACCCAGAGGAAGCAGTTGGGGCAGGTGCAATGTCAACATTTAGAACACCTTTGGACAGGTACATGGATAGGAATGGATTCAAGGGATAGGGATCAAACGCGAGCAAATGAGACTAGATTAGATGACACATCTCAGTCGGTATGGATATGTTGACTTGTCACCTTGGAATTCTCTGACCCTCCTTCAAGGCCCTGTAGAGGAAAGGGGGTCATAAATGAGTTTGCGCAAATCCTTAACATAGTTTGAGCACTTGATTTTTTTCCTCACGATTCCAGCATCTGCAGTTCCTTGTGTGTCTCGGTGAAGTGGTCTCTGTAGTGAATGAATGATTGTGCAACATTGCTCTGACAAACCCAAAACATGAACCCTATTTCTCTTCCCCCAGACACTGCCTGACCGGCATACTGTCGAGTTACATCACATCTTGCTTCGGGAATAGCAAGAAATTGCGGAGAATTGTTGATGTAGCCCAGTCTATCACACAGACCAGACCACTCACCAATGACTCCACCTACACGCCACGCTGCCTCAGGAAAGCAGTCAACATAATCAAAAACTTGTCCCACCCCAGTCATTCTTTCTTCTCCCCACTCCCATCAAGCAGTAAGTACAGACTGTTATCAGTCTTCTGAACAGTCCTTCTATAACTTAGGGTTCTGTCAGATTCACTTCTACCCCCATTGAGGACATTGGACTCAGTCTGTGGAACTGATGCGTAACAATGCTGAGAACTATATTCTGCGCTCTGTATCTTCTCCTTTGCCCAATCTATTATTATCTACTGTACTTGAGTTTGACTTGATTGTACCAGTGTATGGTATATCAGATCTGTTCGAATAGCTTGCAAAACAAGGATTTTCACAGTATCTTGGTACACATAACATGGATAAACTTTATAACCATTTTCAACATTGTCTGTTTTTATCTCAGTTTTCCAGTAACTGCAGCTGTATTTTGTGTCGGCCACTTTGGAGAGATAAGCATGATAACAGAGGACAACACCAACATGCCAATCAACTCTCCTTTGATTATCTTTGCCATCAACCCACAGTGAGAGATAATTTTACTACCAGCCGAATAGCATCAGCATCACGCAAAGTGTTGGAGTAACTCAGTGGGTCAGGCAGCATCTCCAGAGGTCATGGATAGGCAATATTTTGTGTCGGGACACTTCTTCAAATCCGACCCGAAAAGTCGCCTATCCAGGTCCTCTAGAGATGCTGCTTGACCCACTCAGTTTCTGCAGCACTTTGTTTTTTTGCACAAGATTCCAGTACCTGCAGTTCCTTGTTTCTGTAACTTATCGTCATGTCTATTGGATGTGGAAGGAAACAAAAGCACCCAGAGGAAACACACACGGTCACGGGGAAAATCCTGTGCAGAAGCAGCCACGATCAGCATCGAACCAGGATATCTCAATGCAACACTAATGGCTGGGCCACCGAGCCAACCAAGCACTGACTGAGAGAAAGGAACAGAAAATTCGGGAAATACTCAACCAGTGAATCAGCATCTGGGGAGAGTGAGAGAAAACAGACCTAATGCTTTGGGTCGAAGGCTTATCGTCAGACCCTTATTATTTAACAGAGAAATAAACAGACCAATGGACAGACAGAGACAAGAGCACAAATACATATTATTAAGTGGCAACATCTCCTGTGTAAAGGGAAACTGGAAATAAAGTCAGAAGATGCTCAAAGGGTCAGGCAGCATCTGTGGAGAGAGAAATAAGTCTGTTAAAACTAGGAAGAGCTAGAGATCCAGGTGGAAGGTGAAGAGGAAAGTCGGTGGCAAACTCATCTCCCGCACTCTCGGAAATGCCCTAAGGTTCTGTGATCGTCACTGGAAGTGGGACATGGCGACCTCGGCGCACAGCAACAGAGAGGCGGCTACAGGAGGCGACGGATGCTGAGTTTGTGGAGGTCGCGGGTCATAGTGTTACTGCAGGTGGCTGCAGGAGGCCCTAAAGCAGTCGGGTGAGCGAGTGGATCAAGCGTAGCCTGCGGTAGCTCCAACGAGCGGTGGTGGAAGGAGCCGACATCATTGCACTGGGCCAGGCTTCGCTGATCCAATACCACCAGGACACTGGGCCTGAAAGTGAGAAAATATAAGAAATTGCATATCTCCTTGGGCCAGGATCGGATTTTTCAGATTTTAAAGTTGCAAGATGGTGCCAGAATGTGGCAATTCTCTACATACTGCTCCAGAAGATAATCTATTGTACCCATACATAGTGGGATTTGACTGAATAGTATTCAGAACAAGCGTGTCACTGTATCTCGGTACACATGACTTACATATAAATAAACCAGAAAAATATAAAGAGGTTTCAAGGAGGGAGGTAGGAGAGAAATGATGGGATGATCTCTGAAAAAATAGAAAGCTGGGTAGACAACATGACAAAAACAGTGAAGGTACAAAGTGTAAATGTCGAGTCATTATTCCAAATTACCATTGAAGTGCTGAAGAATGCTGGAAAAATGAAACAAAACTGCTGGAAGTGCTCGTTATCTGAAAGTGTTGAACTTCATGTTGATTTTAGTCTGAGGTTGATACAATGAACCTCTTTGCAGAGGCTAGGAGCTGAGAGTGAGACAGCGAATTAGGAAAACCTGATATGCGATTTAAATTCTGCAGTAACACAAAGTGAATCACTGAATAGATTACAGGAGACACAAGTAACTGCATATGCTGGAAATGGGTAAAACACAAAGTGCTGGAGTAACTCAGCGGGTCAGGCAGCATTTCTGGAGGACGTGGATGGGTGACTTTTCAGGTTGGGACCTTTCTTCCGACTGATTACAGTAAGGGGAGAAAGCAGGAAAAACAGGTGGGGGCAGGGCAAAGCATGGCAAGTGATAGGTGGATAGAGGTGACAGATGTTTTGATTGTCAGAAAAGTGGGCAAGTACTAGAGATGAAAGCAAGACAAATAGACAATAGACAATAGATGCAGGAGGAGGCCATTCGGCCCTTCGAGCCAGCACCGCCATTCAATGTGATCATGGCTGATCATTCTCAAATGTGTGTCATACAAGGAGAGGAGTGCAATGTAAAGTTGAAGGGAGGGATATGTGGAAGGGGCCAGGGGTGGAGGGGTTGAAAGAGGGCGGGATAAGTGGGAGAAATGGGTACGCACTAGAGGAGAGGGGATACAGGAAAGGGAGGGCGGACAAAGGGGAGTCTTACCTAAAATTGGGGAATTCAATGTTGGGCCGGAGGTTATCCAAGTGCTATATGAGGTCCTGTTCCCTCCATTTTACATATAGCCTCACTCTGGCAATGGAAGAGGCCCAGGACAGAAAGGATCACTGGAGATCCAATAGGCCTTAGTGGACCAAGGGCGAGTGTTCAGCGAAACGGTCGCCTCATCTAAGCTTGGTCTTGCCGGTGTGAAGGAGGCCACTTTGGGAACACCGAATGCAGAAGATGTGGTTGAAGGTGAGTATAGGGACAGGTGTTACATCTCCTGCAATTGCAGAGAGAGGGATGGATTGTGTGGGAAGCGATGAATGAACCAGGGAATTGTGGAGGGAGTGTCACAGGATGCTGGTGATTTTGCACCCAATCCTTCAATCTGATGCCTCAACATGTACTGACACTCGCTGTGATTAGCAGCTGCATGACAGCAGGTGTAGCCCGCGATATCCCAAGCATGGCAAATCACAGTGCTGCCTCTGATCTTCCAGTATTACATTGTACATTGAGATCCCATTGACAACATTCAGCTCAGCAAATCAAGTCACAAGCCCAAACCTATATGACAAATCTCACAGAACAAAGGCAGTTTGCATTAGAATATTAAAGAATTGTAGAAGGAATGACCTTGAAGCACAGTCTTTATGCTGATGATGTGGTTGAGTTTGAAACACATCTCAGACTAGTCACGAAATACCTGTCTGAAGAAGGAACCCAACACAAATCGTCATCTGCCCATTCTCTTCACAGATGTTGCCGGACCCACTTAGTACTTCCAGCAGTTTATGTTTTGCTCAAGATTCCAGCAGTTGCAGTTCCTTGTGCTATTGAGGGCGTGCAGCGTAGGTTCACTCGGTTCATTCCAGGAATGGTGGGACTGTCGTATGTTGAAAGACTGGAGCGACTGGGCTTGTATACACTAGAATTTAGAAGGATGAGAGGGGATCTTATTGAAACATATAAGATTATTAAGGGATTGGACACGCTAGTGGCAGGAAACATGTTTCCAATGTTGGGGGAGTCCAGAACCAGGGGCCACAGTTTAAGAATAAGGGTTAGTCCATTTAGAACAGAGATGAGGAAAAGCTTTTTCACTCAGAGAGTTGTAAATCTGTGGAATCTCTGCCTCAGAAGGCAGTGGAGGCCAATTCTCTGGATGCTTTCAAGAGAGAGTTAGATAGAGCTCTTAATTATAGCGGAGTCAGGGGGTATGGGGAGAGGGCAGGAACAGGGTACTGATTGTGAGTGATCAGCCACGATCATATTGAATGGTGGTGCAGATTCGAAGGGCTGAATGGCCTACTCCTGCACCTATTGTCTATTGTCTGCACTAAATACTTGTGTCATTGCTGCCCCCTAAAGACTAGTCAGCGATAATTTAGCACAAACATGTAAGCAACTTGATTCATTGCGCATTGCAAACTGCAGGTGCAGAAAATCTAAAATAAATGTAGAAGTTGCTGGAAATACTCAGCAGTCTTTGACCTGAAGCTCTTCACTTCCCACGATGTGACCTAATCTGTTGAGTATTTTGGGTTTTTTACGACTGCAATCAGACCTATAGAGATTTGAAATGAGGTAACAAGAGAAGATTGAGGAGATTTGGTATGTCAATGAACACTCTCCAAACTTCTGCAGGTGTAAGGTAGAAAACCTACTGACTGGTTGCATCATTGCCTGGTTCGGTAACTTGAACACTCAGGAATGAAGGAGGCAGCAGAAAGTGGGACTAGCCCAACATGCCAACTTGGTCAGCATGGACAAGGTGGGTCAAAGGGCCTATTTCCATTCTAAACACTCTATGACACTATGGCTAAGTTTAGACACTGCCTGCTCCATCAAAAGTACTGACCTCCCCACCATTGAAGGGATCTACTGGAGGCACAGTCAACATCATCAACGACCCACACCACCCTGGCCATGCTTTCATCTCCCTACTACCATCAGAAAGAAGATACAGGAGCCCAAAGACTATAACTTCCAGGTACAAGAACAGTTTCTTCCCAGCGATCATGAGACTCTTGAACACTGTACAACACTAACCACAATCCTATATCAGCAACTATGATCTTCTACCCACTTTGTTTTGGTATCATCACCTAATATTACTGATGGTTAATTTAGTATATTTTTGATTATTATACATTTATTCATGTGTTATGGAGTTAATGGACCTTTAAAGCTGCACCAAGAAAGAATGTCATCGTTCCATTGGTGGTACATAGGACAAATTAAACACACTTGACTCTCTTGTAAGAGTTAGACCATTATAAGGTACACGTTCCGGCGGTCAAGAGCAGAGCAGTTGCCACACCAGACTGGGATGCATTGCTTCATGATAGTCTCTATAGTGCATCTGCAGAAGTTTGACAGAAACTTCCTGAATCTTCGCAGATGCCCAAGGAATAAGTTGCAAAATACAACGTGCTTGAGGAACTCAGTGGGTGAGGCAGCATATGAGGAGGGAACAGACAGATGATGTATCAGGTCGGGATCCTTCCTCAGATTGGTCAGGAATTGACTTGAATGGGGGGCTGTTTTGTGGAATTTAACGTCACTGTAACCTTTACAGCAACTGAGAACTATTCCGGTCTTCTTAAAAATTGAAAGTCAGTCTGCAGCAGATGGGACAGCTCAGTGTCTGTTCGTGCTCAGAGAATCAGGAGAGCATCACTCACAGCAGGCTAGCCATGGTGACGTCTTTTCATCTGGACCATTGGAGTGCTGACTGCTCCGTCAACCAACAGGCTCGCATTTTCCAGCTGCCATCTCCACATGCTCCTGCTCATTTGTATTCCGCGTTTCACCAGATTACTCACTAAGGTCAACCTACTAAAAAGAGATGTATGTGGTCTTACACAGGATCCATGGAACAGCAGCTTGCCGTTCGACCCAAACAGTCCGTGCTACTGTGTAAACTCCACTTGAACCTTTACCCATTCATTCCCTCTTCCTCCTGCTCCCGCTGGGCAGAAGATACAAAAGTGTGAAAGCATGTACTATCAAATTTAGGAACAACTTCTTCCTCTCTGTCATGAAGCTACTGAAAGGCCCTCCAATGGATTAGAGGGTAGACCCGATCTTCCAACCCACCTCATTGTGGACATTGGACTTTTTCCTCTGGAACTGTAACAGTATAATGCTATAAAATTATATTCTGCACTCTGGCATTTTTCTCTTTGCACTACCTGTTATACATGTAAGTGGTTTGATCGTACTTCTGTATTGTGTGATTTGACTGGATAGCATGCAAACAAAAACTTTTCACTGCATCGCGATACAGTGAAAACCAATACCAATCAGACTGTATAATTGTTCAGATAAATTACAGAATAGCACAAAATTACCAATACCCATATATTAGTCTTTCCTCATCTAAACCTTTCAGTGTGATTCCCCATTCTTTTCCCTTATATGCTAGATCAATCTGCCTTTAAATGTCTCAAATTGATTTGGTTCAACTCCTCCCCATGGTACAATGTCCATATTTTCACCACCCTTTGAGTACAGATTTATGAATCCTTACTTGATCCCATAAATACCGTATTATGATGGTCTCTATTTATACCCTTTTGGACAGATAGAAACATTTTCTTTGTATCCACTGAATCAAAATCCTTCATCATTTAAAAAATCTTTATTTGGTCACCATCTTTATTTGCTCTCTCAACGGAAGTCTGTTCATACTTTCCTGAAATGTATACCCCTTAGATTTCTGGTACCCTGTCCAGTCTAACTCACAGAGAGTGGTGAGTCTGTGGAATTCTCTGCCGCAGAAGGTAGTTGAGGTCAGTTCATTGGCTATATTTAAGAGGGAGTTAGATGTGGCCCTTTTTGCTAAAGGGATCAGGGGGTATGGAGAGAAGGCAGGTACAGGCTACTGAGCTGGATGATCAGCCATGATCATATTGAATGGTGGTGCAGGCTCGAAGGGCCGAATGGCCTACTCCTGCACCTATTTTCTATGTTTCTATGTTTCTAACTCCAGCACATCTTTCTGCTGCTGTAAAGGTCCAAGCCCACCAAAGTCAGTGTTGCTGCAGACTTTTGAAGGAAACTGCTGTTTATCAAACACTGGGTGTTTTACACGCGACCTGACAAGTTGGAGACAATGGGGAGATGGGACCTCTGCAAAAATTACCCCTAGTGTATAGGGAGTGGATGAGACAGTGTGATAACATTGAACTAGTGATCGATGGTCAGTGTGGCCTCGGTGGTCCGAAGGTTCTGTTTCTGTTTCTGTTTCGATGCTGTATCTGTGTCAATCAATCAATCAGAGCCTAATCCCTGATATTCTTTCAGTCGGACCTGATCCCACCTACATCACTCCTACATCAATTCCTCCACATTACCATAAGGACGGCAACAAATATATTTAATCAGCTACCATAAAATATTACGGATTCTGACACAGAGTGGGAAGTGCATCCTTAAAAATCCTTGTCCTTGGCTGTGGAGGAACATTGTTGTCAGGAATTTTGAGAATTACATGGAAGATGAGTAGGTTATCATTTGCTTCACCCTGGAGCTCACATACAGGGTAGCATGATGGGAAAATGGCTAAGATAGAATGCAGTTAAAATAGCTAAAGCTGACATATTCCGCTGAAAGGCAGGCTTTCTTATCTATTTGGGGGGGGATAGTCCTTTCGTAGTTCTGTTCTTGGTTCTTATCTGTTGCAGCTTTACGATTACCGCTACTCTTTGTCACTGTGTTTAGCAGGCAAGTCTCCCGAAGGTTAACGGACGACCTCTTTAACGAGTAGAATCAATCCTCCCTACTGGGACATTGACATTTATGGAATCTACTTGTTAGATATTTGGGAGGGAGAGTTTCAAAACAACAGAAGACGTAAGATTAAAGTTAACTCTGGGGAAAGACAAAGATGGAAGGTTACAGAGACACTGATTAATGGTTTATTTCAACTCCACAAGTAACCATTGTGTCGTGAGGATATAAAAATGTTGTGATTACTACAGCTTATTGAAGCAGTTTGGGCTTGCTCACACTGTTTTCCGATGTACATCCTTAAGGCCTTTAATAAATCAATAAGTTCGATCAGTCTGAAGAAGGGTCTCGACCCGAAACGTCGCCCATTCCTTCTCTCCTGAGATGCTGCCTGACCTGCTGAGTTACTCCAGCATTTTGTGAATAAATACCTTCGATTTGTACCAGCATCTGCAGTTATCTTCTTACACAATATGTTCGATAGACTCACCACATATCTCTGAGCTGTTTTATTTTGTGTCTGTGTCTACCTGAGTAGAGTCAGATATAGGGTGCGGGTATACAAATTTCCCTCCTCAAAACATGATCTTTGATCTCTTCTCCTGTACCTTCTCTCCCAAGAGTGCTCCATGCAGTTTTAATTTGCTACCTGACAATTTTCTTTGGAACCAGATTATGGGTTCTAAAAGTGAGCAGAGAAAAATATCACAGACTTTTCTCATTACACAGAAGTGGGAAGCCACCTGCTGGCTTCAGTTTACTTTGCAAACGAGGCACTTTATTGTAATTTTTTTTTTACAATGTGTGATGTTGGGTGTAAATTACTTGATTACAAATGAAATCATTGACTGGTTGTTCGGAAAATAATTTAGTTTAATAGCTGAACCAGCTGCTGAGAGATCTGATATCAAACTGTCTTAATCTCAATCGTAAATCAAATTACTGGATTTAAAGGCTCATTTGTGTAATGGATAGTTACCAATAGTTTAATATAGGCCATTAATTTGATTGGTGCCTAGCGCACTGAGATGTACGTGATTCCACCTGCTGCATTTTACCCATTTTTCCAAACACATTTCCCCTCGAACACCTCAAAGGTTCCAACTGTGCAAAGGTTCCAACCATTTAGAACGGAGATGAGGAAGAACTTTTTCAGTCAGAGAGTGGTGAAGGTGTGGAATTCTCTGCCTCAGAAGGCAGTGGAGGCCAGTTCGTTGGATGCTTTCAAGAGAGAGCTGGATAGAGCTCTTAAGGATAGCGGAGTGAGGGGGTATGGGGAGAAGGCAGGAACGGGGTACTGATTGAGAGTGATCAGCCATGATCGCATTGAATGGCGGTGCTGGCTCGAAGGGCTGAATGGCCTACTCCTGCACCTATTGTCTATTGTCTATTGTCTATTGTCAGACAAAGGTTCAGTGATACTGCACTCAACTACTGAGTAGTCTTCCAAAATCTTTATCATGATCTAAAGAAATGCTGCATGATCTTTTAACTCCCTTGCTTTTTTGATATCTTGCCCCACCCGTGAATCTTAGACCATTTAGGAACCGAGGGAATAACCCTATTTCTAAATAAAATGTTTGTTAAATCCTAATCTCTACATGGGAGCCAACCACAATCTGTATCGTTCTTCCTTTGTTTTCCAATTAGGGATAATGGCTCCTAAATAAAACCCTGATTAAAAGTCCCAATAATCGAGTTGCTGGCACTGGTCAGAAAGCTATACGATCCACTTTTGCTCACATTGCCAGCAAGGATTGTTTTGCAGGGAAGGTCATGTAACCCTCGTCAGTTGGTAAATGTTCATGGATAATTAGGCTGTTTACATCACATGGCGTCCTAGAGCTGCACAGCATGGAAACAAGCCCTTCGGCCCACATTGCCCAGACTGACCAAGTTGGCATATTGGGCTGATCTTAATTGCCTGCATTTGACTCATATATCTTTAAACCCTTCCTATCCATATGTATGTCCAAATATCTTTTAAAAGTTGTAATTTTTTCTGCTTCGACAGCTTCCTCTGGAAGCTCATTCCAGAAATGGACAACCCTCTGAGTGAACATATCTGTTGTAGCTCTATACATCTGCTGTTAACTGTCAGAAATCAACATCTATTAGAAAGGAAGCATTAAAAATCTTATTGACTATCACCCGCAGAAGGCAAATCAGGGATAGATTTAATCATATCTGTCAGGACACAGTGGCACAGCGGGAAGAGCTGCTGTTTCAAAGCACCAAAGACCTTGGTTCAATCCTGACCTCGGGTGCTGTCTGTGTGGAGTTTGCACGTTCTCCCTGTGACCACGTCAGTTTCCTCTGGGTGCTCCAGTTTCCTCCCACACCTAAAGATATGCAGGGTTGTAGGTTAATTGGCCTCAGTAAATTGCTGCTAATGTTTAGGGGCAATCTGTTCCCTTTTAAAACCCATAATCAGGTCCAAAGAAAATTTGACAGGTAGTAAATTAAATATGCATATCTTTGAAGGTAACTGATGAGAAAGTGATAGATTATAGAATTAGTGTGAACGAGTGATCGATATTCGCCATGGACTTGTTGGACTGAAGGGCCTGTTTTTGTGCTGTATCTCCAAACCAAACCGGACAATACCTTGAAACATCAATAAATAAACAGTTACTTGCTGTAATTACCACAGTGCAAACCCACACTTACCATTCTTAACTCTTGTACATTGCCTCAGTGTCATCTACTATCTTACAGTCTTGTAGTATGATTGTGCCAAATATATAGTAAGACTGTTATTGAACTGTTTGCAAAAAATAAATCATTGTAACCAGATACATAAGACAATAAAGTACGAGTGATCGATGGTCACCGTGGGCTTGTTGGACCGAAGGCCCTGTTTATGTGCAGTATCTCCAAAATAAACCAAACGATACTTTGAAACATCAATAGATAAACAGGTACTTGCTGCAATTACCACAGCGCAAACCACTGAACCATTGATACGGTTTGCACACAGTTTATGTTTATCTTTCCACAGTGTAGTCCCATGTTTCGTCTGCTCATCAAAAAATTATGTATCTGAAAGCAAGCTACAGTCAAATTATATCAAAGTATAAACTCATTCACTTTTCTGTGCAGCACCTTGCAATTTCTAACCGTTAATAGCGACCACAGTAGTGCTCTGCTGTGGAACAGAGTGGTACTGCATGGATTCTGTTCTATAATCCTGCCAACTATCCTCTGTAAATTGCCCCTCGAGTGCAGGGAGTGTGAGAAATTGCAATAACATAGAGTTAATGAGTGAACGCGTGATCGATGGTCGGCATGGACTCGGTGAGCTGGAGGGCCGGTTTCCATCAGGTCACGGTTAATATACAATAGGATTGCAATATGAAAATGTTCCACCAAGTTAACCAAGTTTCTTTTGGATCAATATTAAGTTGTGTAAAGTAATTAATTCTAATAACCACTAATGCTCAAATAACCAGCGCTGAGGTGGAGAGCTCTTAACACTGCTGGGAAGCCAGCATTGAATTGCAAGTGGGTTAATTCCAACCACTGAGATCAGCCAGATAGCGGTCCTTCCGAAGCCGGCAGTAATTACAGTGTTCCACTTGTACCAGGGAAACTAATTAATGCTAAGGGAAAGCTTTCAAAGCATAAGTACCATCTTACCCAACAGCCACTTCATCAACTTGTCTGTCACAAGGGCCTCTGCTGATTACAAACATACTTCACTTAAAGGGGATAATTCATCTTGCCTCTCATTAGCACGGCCAAGCTATATCCATGTAAGGGAGCCTCACACTGTTCATTCTGAATGAAACTCACAGGATAAGTTGTTGTTCGCAAGGCCAGCAACTAACAGCTAAGTTATAGAGTCATATTATTGTGTTATCATAGAAACAGCTCTTTGGCCCACCTTGTCCATGCCGATCAAGTCGGCATACTGGGCTAGTTCCATTTGCCAGCATTTGGCTCATAGCCCTCAACATCTTCCCTATCTATATATCTGTCCAAAGGTCTTGTAAAAGTCGTAATTGTAACTGCTTCGACAGCTTCCTCTCCAGCTCATTCCCATACGGACTACCCTCAGTGTGGAAATGTTGCCCCTGAGATCCCTCTCAAATCTCCCCCTCCCACCTTAAGCCTATGCCCTCTAGTTTTAGAATCCTCCACCCTGGCGAGAAAAATTGTGAGCATTCACTTCATCCATGCCCCTCATTATCATGTACACCTCAATAAGGTCACGCCTCAGCCTCCTAGGCTCAAAAGAAAAAAAGCCCCAGCCTATCCAACCTCTCCATATACCTCAAGCATGCAAACCATAGCAGTCCTGGTGAATCTCTTTTGCACACTTTCAAACTTACTGACGTCTGTGCTATCGCTGGGCTGGCAGAACTGCACAAAGTACTCCAAATGTGGTCTCACCAAAAACTTGTACAACCGAAAGTTCAATTGCCCTTCAGAAACTGGAGGCAAGCCCTCTTCTTGAGCTACTGGAAGACACTTGGTGTGGGAGAAAGTTGCAGAGGTAGACCTAGCAAAGAACACATAGTGCAGCCACTCTATGCCAATGAAGGAGGGAGTGAGAGTTTCATCTGGTGAGAGGGCGCCATCAAGGATTCTACTTCTTCCTCAGTTGAGTAAAGCTCCCCAAGTGTGATTAAAGCTACACTCATCCAACAAGTGGAAAGTATTCCAACCCACTCCTGATGTGTCCTGTAGAAAGCTTCCCTCGAGATTCCCAGCCCCTGACCTGTGCTTGAAGCCAAAATATTTATGTGGCTGATCTCATAAGGTTAATCAACGGTCGTGCCCCAAGGAGAAAGCCATTGAATAAAACATGAATGAAAGGGTTGAATGAGGGAGGAATAAGAATTGATTGCAATGAGATGAATGAGGGGAAAATGGGGGAGGAACGTCACAAATCATGATGAGGCCAAGACTTCATCCAACTCACCATAAAGGTCAGACACTAAACACCTCCACACACTAAACATCTCCACCCAATTTCACCTTCATTGAATCAGGAATTATGATTAATCTGCCCTCTCAAGAAGATCTTGTCAGAGGAAGTCTGGTGTAGGGGGTTGGGTGCCACTGAAATATTTTTCTGACTCTCTTATGCAGGATAATGATAAATATAATCAATCTGAACCATTAACTGTTTCTCTCTCCTCAGATACTGTCCGAACTTTTGAGTGTTTCCTTTCCAGGATTAGCGATCCTGCCTCCAGTCTGCAACTAAATCTGGTAAGAACATCGGCCACCTTGAATTTCTCAGTCTTAATTACGTTCCTCATAAAATACATTTATTAAATTATGAAAGACACAGACAGAGTAGACAGTCAGAACTTTTTTCCCAGGGTGGAAATGTTGAAGACTAGAGGGCGGAGCTTTGTGAGAGGGTCAAAGTTTAAAGGAAATGTGTGGAACAAGTATTTTTGACACAGAGTGCTGAGTGCCTGGAATGCACTGCCAGGAATGGTGATGGAGGCAGTTACGATAGGTGTATTCAAGAGGCTTTCAGATAGGTGCATGGATATGCACGGAATGAAGGGATATGGATCACGTACAGGCAGAGGGGATTAGTTTGACTTGGCATCATGTTGAGCATGGATATTGTGGGCTGAAGGGCCTGTTCCTGTGCTGTACTGTTCTATGTTCCATGTTCTATGTACCATTCCATCAATTTCTTATAGCTTTCTCTTTCCTTGTTGCCACAACCTTGTGTTGTGCTTGTGTGATTGAGAAGAAAAGGATGTTTGCATGAGTGGTGAGAGATGATGGGAACAATGCAGGCTCTCCTCTAATATGTTTCAAAATTAACGTCTCAAGTTTCTGCTTAAGACGTATCTATAACGTCTTGAGCAATTCTGCAGCAATCTAATTCCCTGAATCAAAATCCTTCCAGTTCTTAATTGGAGCTCATTGTTCTTCCAGACTTTGGATGAGGAATTAATAATGTGCTGCTCTATCCACCCTTTGACCTCTACAGCATTTTAAATTCTTTCACTGGACGACGAAGAGAAGTTCAAATGACTTGGAAGACCAATGCTGTCTAAAATAATTACAATTATCAATTGCTTCTCTGTCATGAAAGACCAATGATTTTTCATAAGCTCATACAGACACGCATGCAAACACGCACGCACGCACACGCACACACAAATATGCATACACACATATGCATACACACATGTACCTGTTGCGTTTTATTAATACCGAGAGATGATCAGTCTAACTTTTCTAGACAAAAAGGTGCCAGTACGTATATCAATTAAAAAACATTGGGAGAGGTACCTGGATAGGAATGGTTTTGAGGGATAAGGGCCAAAAACGGACAAGCTTAGATAGGGCATCTTTGTTGGCATGGACGAGTTGGGTCGATGGGCCTGTTTCCCTGCTGTATGACTCTATGACTCTAATGTACATCTATCGCAAATATGAGGATAAAACACTTTGTTCCATTTGTTCTCTTCAATTGCCCCTAAGATCTGCTGCCCACACCTGCTACTCAGCTATCTGTTAAACAAATGAGGTTAAGAACTGGTTGACCGACAGGAAGAAGGTAGTATGAACAGGTCTTATTCTAGGTGCAGCCAATAATGAATGGGGTGCTGCAGGGGCTAGTGCGTAGGACTTAGCTATTAACTCATATTATGAACTAGTATTACATTAGTGAGTTGGATGAGTGAACTGAATCTCCAGGAATACTGAGCCCAGTGGAATAATGTGAGCTGTGAGGAGGATGTAAAGAATATGATTGGACACGTTGTGTGAGTGGGCAAGTGCATGGCAGATACTGTGTAACATGGATCAATACGGTTATCCCTGTTGGTTTTAAAAACAGATAGATTGATTATCAAAAATAATTAAGATTATCTAAAACGGTGGTGGGGCTGCTGCTGGTGGAGTATGCGCATTCTGTGTGACAGTGAGTTTCCTCCAGGTGCTATGGTTTCCTCTCACATCCCAAAAGATATATTTGTTTGTAGGTTAATTGCCCTCTGTAAACCCCCCCCCCCCCCCCGACCCCCATGTGTGTAGGGAGTGGATGAGAAAGTGGGATAACATAGAACTAGTATTTAGTTTAATTTAGTTTCGTTTATTGTCACGTGCACCGAGGTACAGTGAAAAACCTTTTTGTTGCATGCTGTCAGTCAGTGGGGTGACTATACATGATTACAATCAAACTGCCCACAGTGTACAGATACAGGATAAAGTGAATGATGTTTAGTGCAAGATAGTCCAAGCAATTAAGGCTTTTGGTCTCTATTATTTGTGGAATTGGTCGAGCCAGCAATGCACCAATTGGAAACCTAAGATTGATTTTAATTCCTTTATGTACGGCACCAAGAAATATCAGAGAGACGTAGATGCTGGATTCTTGAGCAAAAGACAAAGCGCTGGAGGAACTCAGCGGTTCAGCCAGCATCTGGGGCTAGAATGGACAGATGATGTTTCAGGTTGGGACCGTTCTGCACACTGATTGTAATGGAGAGGAGAAAGCTGGAGAAGAGATGGGGGCAGGACAAAGCCTGGCAGGTGGTAGGTGGATGAAAAATTGGTCGATGTATCCACTGCTTAATAAAAACCAGCAAATGTTGCTTGAATGAAATATTTACAGAGTGTGATACCTTCTATAATCACATTGCCTGCCAGAAAAGTGTGATATGGATGACGACCGGCAATCTGAGGTCAGAGTCCAACCTGCCCTCATGAAAAAAATCCCCTGTAAAGATCAATATCTGCAGAGAGAGGAGAAACCTATGCAGTCACAGGGAGAATGTGCAAACTCCATATAGACAGCACCGGGGTCAGAATCAAACCCAGGTCTCTGGCGCTGTGAGGCAGCAGCTCTACCAGCTGCACCTCTCCCCCCCCCCCCCCCCCCCCCCCCAGTTTGCTCAACAAAGGGTACAGTATCTAATAAAAAAATCAAAATGCTGTCCTGGATAATCATTGGTTAGTATTTGCATTGTGAAGAATGAAATTATTTTATTTAATGAAAATCTTCAAGGTTGTCGAACAGCACTGGCAATAAAACACAGAAAATGGATTTTCAAATGAATAATTTTAGATTTATTGCATTCAGACCGTGGATGAGTCACATTTAGAACTGGCATGTCCTCTCAGCCCAACGGCAGTTCAATTGCATTCAATTTACGAATAAAATTGAACTGATGAACAACACTGATAGACACAATGAAGACCAGCATCCCCGATATTAGTTTGAGATTGATAGCCCAAACATCATTTAATGCAAAAAAACATTTTCCACTGATGAATATACTGCAGTGTTTCTTGTTACCTTCAACAGCGCTGAATGTTACACGAAACACTGCAATATATTTCAAGGAAATTGGTATATAAATGTTCCATTAATGAGCTGAAACGAATTCTAGAGACTATAACAAGCTGAGCTTAATGTGGAAATAATAAATTTACTGAGAGTCAAGAATCAAGAGTCAAGAGTGTTTTATTGCCATACGTCCTAAGAACAAAGAATAGAACAATGAAATTGTACTCACTGCACCCAACCATGACCAGGGTCATCTAGAACGGGTAATCTCTCAATATAAGCAAATGGTTATGGATGTTGTGAAACTAAAGAGTTAATGTTGTGAAACTAAAGAGTTAATGTGTGAAAGGCTCAGTGAAGATAACAGAATCTACTTATACCTAATATGTGGATATATAGGGAAAGGAGGAATAAGGATCACGTGCAGGCAGAGGAGATTAGTTTATCTTGGCATCATGTTCGGCATGGATACTGTGGGCCGAAAGGCCTGTTCATATGCTGTAGTCTTCTATGTTCTATGTTAAAGTTATTCTGCAGAATCTGCTAGGTTACATTAACCTCAAACCATTGGAAATAGCACAAATTTATAAGTTTGGGACAAAAAGCCTGAGGCAGGGTGAGATAATTAGTGAGCATATTAGACTAATGGAGGCACACAGCAGGGAAACAGGCTCTTTGGACTAACATCCATACCAACCAAGATGCCCCATCTAAGACACTCCCGCTTGCCCGCTGATCGGCCTTATCCCTCTAAACCTTTTCTATCCATGTACCTATCCAAACCTTTCTATCCAACCTTTTAAATGCTGTGATTGTACCTGCCTCAACTATCTCTTGGGTATATTGTAGCTCGTTCCATATACTCACCACCCTCTGGGTGCAAAAGCTGGCCTTCAGGTTCCTATTAAATCTTCCCCGCTCACCTTAAAAGTATGCCCTCTAGTTCTTGCTTCCTGAATATTGTTCTCTTATATTATTTATTTCTTGGCTTGCAGTTTTATAACTGGTGCCTTCTGCTTTGTGTTTGGACTGATGAATGAATTCAGTCGAAGCTGCTGAGTTTGCAAAATCTGACATTCATATAAACTTACGCTACTGATGGAAACAGCATCCAAGAATGCTGAGGAATTTTATCCAGAACAGCAACTGTTCATCTACAGTACTGTTGAAGAACCATGGCAAAATCCAAAGCTTCAGAACCGTATTCACATCCGTACTGGATATTCCTGAATCAGACTGGGTATAAAATCATGAGTGGAATAGATCAGGTAGATGCACTTGTCTCTTGCCCAGAGTAGGTGAATCGAGGACCAGAGGACATAGGTTTATGGTGAAGGGGAAAAGATTTAGTGGAATCTGAGGGGTATCTTTTTCACACAAAGGGTGTTGGGTGTATGGAACAAACTGCCAGAGGAGGCAGTTGAGGCAGGGACTATCCCAACGATTAAGAAACAGTTAGACAGGTACATGGATAGGACAAGTTTACATAGAAAAAATAGGTACAAGGGTACAAGGTACAAGGGTAGGCCATTCGGCCCTTTGAGGCAGCACCGCAATTCAATATCGAAGGTATCACAAAATGCTGGAGTAACTCAGACTGAAGAAGGGTCTCAACATGAAACGTCACCCATGCTGCCTGACCTGCTGAGTTACTCCAGCATTTTGTGATACCTTCGATTTGTACCAGCATCTGCAGTTATTTTCCTACACCGCCATTCAATATGATCATGGCTGATCATCCAAAATCAGTACCCCGTTCCTGCTTTCTCCCCATTTCCCTTGATTCCATTAGCCCTAAGAAATATATCTAACTCTCTCTTAAAAACATCCTGTGAATTGGCTTCCACTACCTTCTGTGGCAGAGAATTCCACAGATTCACAACTCTCTGGGTGAAAAAGATTTTCCTCATCTCAGTCCTAAATGGCCTGCCTCTCATTCTTAAACTGTAACCCCTGGTTCTGGACTCCCCCAACATCGGTTACATTTTTCCTGAATCTAGTCTGTTTGGAGGATTATGGACTAAATGCTGGCAGGCGGGACTAGTGTAGCTGGGACATGTTGGCTGGTGTGGGAAAGTTGGGTCGAAAGGCCTGTTTCCGCACTGTATCACTATATGACTCTATAACTGTCCATCACACTAACTGCAAAGGCGCAAAGCCGGAGAAAGCCAGGAGTAAGGATGAGGTCTCAAAGGCAATTAAAGAAAAGCAGTAAAGATTAACCTTGGCAGTAGTATCTGCAGACTGCATTTTTATGCAAGTTGTAAAGAAAATCTGAACGTGAACATAAAAAGCACATTGAAAAACCTCAGAAATTCTTTTTTATAGTTTATTTTTCCTAAATAATTTGCTTTTATCAACCTGCTTAATTTAGATTGCAGACGCATAGTTAAATTACTTGTTTGGAGATTTATGGAGGTAATAGAAGCTTTGATTTTTTTTTGCATAGCGATCATCTTGAACCACGTCCAAATATTTTAGAGATAAGCGCCATTGAAAACTACCTGCTGTGCTGAGGATGACACATCTCAGAATGAGCTGCCAACTGCACAATTTCAGGAGAATCCTGGAGTAAACAATCCCCAATGAATATATGAATATTTGTTTGGGCCCAGGGAAATAATATTTTTTCAGCAGGAGGGACACACAGAAATTAGTACTAGGAGGTAAATCAGGCACACAGTTCAGTGTATACCACCCCCTACTGCATGTTCCAGACACCCACCACTCTCTGTGAGAAAACCCTGCCCCACAAATCTCCTTTAAACTTTGCCAATCTCACCTTAAAGCTATGCCCTCTGGTCTTTGACATTTCTACCCTGGGAAAATGACCACCTCAGCTTTTACTGACATTTGCCAATATCTATTTCCTTCATGTCAATATGAAGTACTCCTTCTTGCCCTATGTTTCAAAGCATAAATCACCTCCCTGTCCCTAAAAGTCCCTCCCTCTTTTATCACCTGCTTATTATAGATGCGCTGTTAGAAGATTTCCGAGCTACATCTGAGAGTAATTGCCATTCTGTCCTCATGAGGGGAGACTTGATAGGAATGAGAGAAGACTTGATAGAAGTGAGAGGAGACTTGATAGAAGTATATAAAATTACATGAGGTATAGATAGAGTAATCAGAACCTTTTTGACCCAGGTGGAAATATCCAACACCAGAGGGCATTGCTATAAAGTGAGAGGGGGAAAGTTGAATGGAGATGCATGGGGCAAGTTTTTTTACACAGAGAATAGTGGATGACTGGAACGCATTTGCCAGAAGTGGTGGTGGAGGAGGCAGATATATAGTGGTATTTAAGAGGCTTTTGGACAGGCACATGGAAGTGCAGCAAATAGAGAGATGTACAGGAAGATGAGATCAGTTGGCATCATGTTTGGCACAAACATTGTGGGCTGAAGGGCCCATTTCTGTGCTGTACTGTTCTATGTTCTCCTTTTCCTTGTCCAAGTTTCCTCTTCCCCATCAAGCTATGGCTCTCAATTAGAATTCACGCATCATGTTATCCCATTTGTTGTTTACCCTCATTCTCTGTCTGTCTGTCAGTCTCTCTCTACATCCAAGGATCCCTGGCTTTGCTTTCGCTGCCTTCCAGTTTCATTGTATTTTCAGAAGAAATTTAATTCAGACTCTCTTGGCTTAATGTGTTACATTGGTAAGATGGGATCTTGTTACTCTTGGCACTTGGTTAGATTTAAACATAACATATTTATAATTCCTGAAATTGCCACTCGGTTTCTCAATCCGCTAATTGGCGATTTTGTGGGGGATTGTCTAGAGCTTCTAGAATATGACTTGGCTTTGACATCTCATTATTAGTGTGAGATGACAAAACACGAAGAAGTAAGCTTTAATCCATGCTTTTGTTCCTTGGGTATCTCATCATTCTGTTCAGGAATATACCTGTGGAATGGTCACCCACAACACAGTCAATCCTCACAGGATGACCATCTGGACCATTGGACCAACCCAAAGAAGACCATCTCCTCTCTGTGTCAAAACCAAATAAGAAGACCATTTATAAAAAAGGAACCAACCCACAAAAGGGCAGCACAGTGGCTCAGCTGGAGATGTTGCCTCACAGCACCAGAGACCTGGGTTCGATCATAACCTCGGGTGCTGCATGTGTGAAGTTTGCACATTCTCTCTGTGACCGCGTGGGATTCAACCAAGTGCTCACATCTCATTCCTCTCACATCTCAACCGCGTGGGGTTTGTAGATTAATTGGCTTATGTAAATTGATCTCAATGTACAGGAATTGGATGCAAAAATGGGGTAACATATCAATCAATCTTTCGAAAAGACTGTCAACCCTACATGGACATCTCAGAGAAGAGGTCCAGCTTCTCCAGTGAGGAAGCAATCTATCATTTTAAACATAGTCTTTCTGGATGTAATTAAAGCTCAAAACCATAAATCTGTTCAATAAAGAAAAATCCAATATAGTACAAAACAAAACAAAGCCCAAAGTCACTAATGCAACCAAGACACTTGATACTTCAGAGTTTAGTTGGAGTTCGTGGTGTTTAATAGCCTGATGGTTGTTGGGAATAAGCTGTTCCTGAACCTGAATGTCACAGTGTTCAGACTCCTATACCTTCTTCCTGAGAGAAGGAGTCAAATCAGGGTGATGTGGGTCCTTAACAATGCTGCCTGCCTTTTTGAGGCACTGCCCACTATAGATCCCTTCAATAGTGAGGAGATTAGTATCTGTGATGGACCAGGCAGTATTCACCACATTTTGTAATCTCCTACGTTCCTGGGTAATTCAATATGCTGAGAGTATTCATCAACGCATTGAATCATCTCAATCTTCTGAGGCATTGGTAGACTTTCTTTATGATTGCATCAATTTGCTGGGTTCAGGACCGAGGTATCCAGGGTATGTACGCCCAGGAACTTGAAGTTCTTACCTCCACTGACCTATCGATGAAGACAGGTTTGTGGATCCTCGGCCTTCATATTCTTAGATCAACAATTAGCTCTTTGGTTTTACTGATGTTGATGATCAATCTCCCTCTTATACCCTGACTCATCATTACTCGGAATTTGTCCAACAGTGGTGTCATTAAAAAATGTAAAGATTGAGCTGGGACAATGTCCGGCTACACAATCATGGGTACAGTGAGGAGATTAAGGAGTGAGTAGGAGACTTTGCACACAGCCTCGAGATGCCCCTCTGCTGATGGTTATCAAGGAGGAAGAGTTGTTGCAAATTTGTACCAATTGTGTTCTGTTGATGAGAAAGTTGAGGATCCAGTTGCAAAGGGATGCGCAGAGATCCAGTACCCTGAGCTAGGTAACATGTTAAGTGCCAAGCTTTCATCTATGAACAACAGCCTGATGTATGTAAGTGTTTTTATTGTCCAAGTGTTCCAATGCAAAGTGGAGAGCCAGCGAGATTGCATCCCCTGTTGATCTATTGTGGGAGTTGGCAAATTGTAGTGGGTCCAGGTTCTTACCAAGGTAGGATTACCAAGGCACCATAACCAACCTCTCAAAGCCCTTCATCACCATGGATGTTAGTACCACCGATCGGTAGTCATTGAGGCATGTCACCTCTTCTTAGACACCACTTCTTGGATTATTGATGCTCTTTTAAAGCATCTGGGAAGCTCCGACCTAAACAATGGGAGATTGAGTATGTCTGCAAAAATTCCAGCCAGTTGGTCTGTGAAGGTTTTGAGAACGTGACCAGGTTCACCATTAGGTTCAGATGCTTTCTGAGGGTTCACACTCCTGAAGGATCTTCTGACGTCAACCTCAGTGACTGGGAGGCCCGAGAAGGCACACCATCATTCTCCCTATCGAAGTGTGTGTGGAATGCATTGAGCTTGTCTGGTAGTGATTTATCGCTGTGGCTTCAGCTGCCACTTGCTTTCGCCTTGTAAGAAGTAATAGCGTACAAGCCCTGCCACAGCTGCCAAAGGCCTGTCTCATCCTCCAATTTAGAACAAAGGTCCCTTTTTAACCTTTTTGATGGCCTTATCGTGGCTTCTTATATGAATCTGCACCACCAGACTTGAATGCCCGAGATCTGGACCTCAGGAGATTGCAAACTTCCTGGTTCATCCAAGGCCTCTGGTTGACAAGATTCACTAAGCAGTCCCCCATTTCGGCCACATCCCACAATGACACTTTCGCAGTAAAACTTCGGAAATGATTCCCCTTCAGTGGAGAACTATGACTCACTTTATGGATCCCCAGCTGTAGCAGATAAAGCTCTACCGCCTTTTTATAATAGAAGACATCACAAAATGCTGGAGTAACTTAGCGGGTCAGCCAGCATCTCTGGAGAGAAGGAATGGGTGACGTTTCGGGTCGAGACCCTTCTTCAGACTGATGTCAGGGGGCAGGACAAAGAAAGGATGTAGGTGGAGACAGGAAGACAGTGAGAGAACTGGGAAGAGAGGGACAGAGGAGCTATCTAAAGTTAGAGAAGTCAATGTTCATACCGCTGGGCTGCAAGCTGCCCAAGCGAAATATGAGGTGCTGTTCCTCCAATTTGTGGTGGGCCTCACTATGACACTGGAAGAGGCTCATGACGCAAAGGTCAGACTGGGAGTGGGAGGGGGAGTTGACGTGCTCAGCCACCGGGAGATCAGATTGGTTAAGGCGGACTGAGCGAAGGTGTTGAGCGAAACGATCGCCATGCCTGTGTTTGGTCTCGCCGATGTAGAGGTTGACATCTGGAACAGCGGATACAATAGATGAGGTTGGAGGAGGTGCAGATGAACCTCTGCCTCACCTAGAAAGACTGTTTGGGTTCTTGGATGGAGTCGAGGGGGGAGGTAAAGGGACAGGTGCTGCATCTCCTGCGGTTGCAGAGGAAAGTGCCCGGGGAGGGGGTGGTTTGGGTAGGAAGGGACGAGTGGACCAGGGACTTACGGAGGGAACGGTCTCTGCGGAAAGCAGAAAGGGGAGGAGATGGGAAGATGTGGCCCGTAGTGGGATCCCGTTGGAGGTGACGGAAATGTTGGAGGATGATTTGTTGGATAGACGGAAATGTTGGAGGATAATAAATATAACTCATCTTCTTATTTATTACTCCGTCTTTCTTATTTTTGCTTGTTACAAATTCCTAAACTACAAGCCCATTTCCTACTTAATTAATCTTTACACAGGACAAAATGGTACTCTATCCTCAAATGGATAGCATTTGGAGAGAGGCATCCCACCTTTAAACTTCTTTTTTCTACATTGTGTCAAGAGTGTTTAATTGTCAATTGCACCAGCAATGGAACAATAACATTATTACTTGCTGCAGCTTTACAAGCCTATTAATGATATGCACAACATAAATAATAAAATATACAATAATCAATATAATGTTAATAATCAGTAATACTCAGTAACCAGAACATAATAGTGCAAAACTGAAGTACTTAGTGCAACCAAATCATAGCGAGCCCGTAGCAGATCATAGTTGCTGTGGGAGAGTTGTGGTTAGTCTTGTGCAATGTTCAAGAGCCTGATAGTTGCTGGGAAGAAGCTGCTCTTGAATCTGGTGAGTCCCACACCCATTAACATAATATACAATAAAAAAATAAATATACAATAATTAATCATACAATAAATTAATAAATGGTAATGCTCGGCAACGAGACCATAAAGTGGCAGACACAAAATCAGCAGCCAATTTCAGGTAAAGAGTTAAAGACTAAATCTCCTTGTTGTGAGCCTGTCATCTTTGCCAAAACATTCACAAGAGCTTAACACTGAACTATCTTGTGCTTTTAATCTCCCTTCCTCCAGCTACATGACAGCAAGTGGCCAAAAAATGGAAGATTACAGCAATGATAATGAATCAGAATCATGGAATGGATGCAGCACAGTGATGGCCATGTTGTTGGTGCAGTCAATGCCCATGAAGGCAAAGTCAGCGGTAATCTGCAGTTCAGCTGTATTCAGCCTGAGTGCAGTTAGTGAGATGTGGTACTAAAAGAATCACACAACTCTAGGAAAAGAAGAGTGCTTGACAGCTTCCCAGCAGAGCAATAATTGCTTCATGAGGTCTCATCCCATAGCGCAACTAATTGTCAGAATAGAACAAAGTTAGATAAATATTGTGTCTGTGTGCACACTCCTACATCATTCTCCAAAGATGTATGGCAACTACTGATAGTGATTAGTGAGCACTGTCACTTGGAGCAAGATCTCATATGTTCTGGTTTTATTGCAGCAACCAATGGAGTGAGTGGCAACCAACTCCGAATGTTAGGTTATTCCACAATTATGAGTGTCCAAACTACAACTACAAACCATCTTCCAGAGTGTACTGCTCTTCTGCAAGCCACCCGGGACACAATTAAAACCAAAGACAACGGAGACACAATGAACTACAGATGCTGGCATCTTAAGCAAAAACTCAAAGTGCTGGAGGAGCTCAGCGGGTCAGGCAGCATCTCTGAAGGACTTGGATAGGGGACGGTTTGGTTGGGACCCTTCTTCAGACTCTGTTTTCTGAAGAAGGGTCCCGACCCCGAACATCGCCTATCCATGTCATCCCGAGATGCTGCCTGACCCGCTGAGTTACTCCAGCACTTTGTATTTTACTGAAGACAATGACTTCAATCTTCCACTTAGCTGGAGGAAATGTTGGCTATTCCAGTAATTGATATCAGGTTTTTGGTGAGATGAGTAAGATTTAATAGGAACCTGAGGGCCACATTTTCCACACAGAGGGTGGTGAGTCTATGGAGCCAGCTGCCAGAGGAAGTAGTTGAGGCAGGTATAATGTAATTTAAAAGATGCTTTGACAGGTACATGGATAGGAAAGGTTTAGAGGAATACGGACCAAATGTGGACAAGTGGGATGAACTTAGATGGGGCATTTTGATCGGCATGTGTTGGGCTGAATGGCCTGTTTCCATGTATTATGTATGGCACTATATGTCCAAGTCAAATGGTCCAGAATATATCTTCGATAACAGTTCCTGACCATCATCTCTAAGAAGGACTGAAGTTGGGAAAACCTCAAACTGCTCTCGGAGTTACATACCAACTGTTCAGGCTGCAACTCAAGCATCCATGTCACAGGACTGGCGATCTTCCTGAATGCTAATCCTGCAGTCATGACTTACGGAGTGAACCAACACCACTGAGCCCACCAACAGAAAGATGAGTGACCTTTATGAAGGTGCTTGAGGAGATGAGGAAGGAGAAAGAACAGAAATAAATCTTCATCGTCTCGGTGTTATTCAACATTGTGAGAGCATCACCTGCTCAATGGCGACAATAGCTCCAACAAAGGTCCAGCACCAGCTTGGCACAGGAGCACAGCCGGTACAGCTGATGCCTCACAACACCAGAGACCCAGGTTCCACCCTGATCTCGGGTGTTGTCTGTGTGGAGTATGCTCGTTCTCCCACATGGGGTTCCTCTGGGTGTGCTGAATTTCCCCCCACATCCCAAAGAAGCACAGACTTGTAGGTTAATTGACCTCTATAAATGTGCCCCTAGTGTGAAGGGAGTGAACGAGGAAGAGGGATAATATAAAATAGTGTGAATGGGTGGTGGCGGTGTGGACTTGGTGGACTGAAGGGGTTGTTTCCATGATGTATCTCTAAACTAAACTCAATCTCCCAGATAACCTTGCTAGATTTATCACATCTAGAAGCAACATTAAAAAAATTAAAGCCAATGAAAATGTGCAAATAGGTAAGTCCAAAGTTTTCACAACTTTCCATCATCGTAATTTCAACAGTATTAATTGAAAACCTGGAGAAATTCTGCAATTTTTTTAAAAAGATAACGCAGGGAAACAGGCCTTCAGCCCAATGATTCAACACTGACCACACTGTTCACAATAGTTCTATGTTCTCCCACTTTCTCATCCACTGCCCACAGTCTAAGAACAATTTATCGAGGTCAATTAACTTACAAACCCACGGGTCTTTGGGATGTAGAAACATAGAAAATAGGTGGAGGAGTAGGCCATTCAGCCCTTTGCGCCAACACCGCCATTCAATATGATCATGACTGATCACCCAAAATCCCCATGGAAACCCCCATGGTCACGGGGAGAATGTGCAAACTAGGCACAGTCAGCATCTGAAGTCGGGATTGAAACAGGGTATCTGACACTGTGAGGCAGCAGCTCTACCAGCTGCTGGCATCCATTTCTCCAGTTTTCAGACAAACCTGCATCAGAAGAGTATTAGTCCAGGCAGAAATCTCACTCCAAAGTCCCTGAATCTATTAGAGCTCACTGCAGTCATAAACAGTGGGTGCAGACATGTAAACTGCAAGATTGTCTATTGGAAATTTTTATTACTTTGAGATGACGATCAACTTGGGCCTAGTTGGATCAACTTGGAGTGATATGAAGACAAGCTTGAAACAGTTCTTTCGGGAAGGTATGATGTCTTTTTGGGAAACAAATTGTGCAAAATAATGGATTCAGTTTAGATCCTCCAGGAATCTGTTTACAATTGTAAAGAGAGGTCAGAAATTATTTCCCACTGGTCTTTAAACACTTCACAATAGTGATTAGAGTTTTTCAGCTTTAAAAATCCTTTAAAGTCTTTAGCCACGGGAAACAAGCAAACGTCCTTAACATTTCATTCCAAGATTTTAAATAAATTCTTATTGCTCACCTGTGTATTTGCTCAAAGTCGGTGCATTCTCTGCCTATTCAACAGAACAAGATTTTAATAAAATAACTTAATCTTTTAATATAAGCTAACACATCGGGCATAGTGTTGCACAAGATATACTGGAAGAATTAAGAATTAAGAGAGACCCACACTCAAGTTTCACTCTATGACAACAGTGTGTATATAATAAATATCACAGAGGACAAGTTGAATCTGAAACATAAAAAGATGATTACTTTGGGGGTTTTCCATCTTGAAAAGTCAAGTTAGCCTTGCAATAGAGCACAAAAAGGTGAGAACAGGAGGTCATATTTAGAAACATTTAAATATAAAGACATTTGGGAGGAACTTCATTTTACTAACAGGACGGTAAATGCATGGAGGTGCAACGAACTGCAGCTGGTGGAATCTTTAGCAAACACAAAGTGCTGAAGGGACTCAGCAGGTCACGCAGCATCTGTGGAGGGAATGGACAGGCGATGTTTCAAAATGAGGAAGGGTTGCAATGTTGCCTGTCTATTCCCTCCACAGATTCTCCCTGGCCCGCTGAGTTCCTCAAGCACTGGTAAATACATGCAACAGTTTAATCAATGTAAGATACATTTCTAGATATGGTCGTTCGTATCTGGAATGAGCTGTCAGTGGAAGCTACAGAAATGGATACAATTATGAGTTTTAAAAGAGATATATGGCTAGGAAGGGTTTAAAGGGCTACGGTCTAAATACAGGCAAATGGGACTAGCCCAGTGTGCCACCTTGGTCACCATGGACCGAAATACCAGTTTCCGCGCTGTACACCTCTGTGACTGAACAAGGTGAACAATCTCTGGAAGGAATACCATCATTTTTGTCAACAAATTAGTCTCCCAATGGGTGGTTGGCCAGGAGTTGAAGATTCACCACTGTTTGAACACTGTTGCTACCTCACAGTTAATCAGCAAAGAGGCTGGATTATTTAAAGCAATCCTGAAAGAAACAGGAATTCCTGCCGCACTCTTCCAGAGATGTCGAGTTTGCAGTAGCCCTGTTAATGATATTGACTAATTCTTGACAATGACATCACGTTGTGTGAAAAAGAATCTTTTTTTTTTTTAAATCACAAGCTATTCAAAAAAGGACTAAACAACCTTGCCCTGGCCCATTGCCCTGGTCCCAGGTTCTCGAAACTGCTTGGAGCTGTAAAGGGCTGAGCACGAACCCCTAGGGAACAGCCTCGGGTCAAAAAAAGTAATTATCACCTCTCCCCCTCTCCATGTTGTCATCTTTCGTGCAAATTTACAGCCAGAGTCTCCTGCCTAAATAAAATATGAAGTGTTGGAAGCGTCAGAGCCTGCAGAAGATAAGGGTACGCGTTGTCAATATGCTTTTAAAGAGCCCAGTATTAAAATTCCTACCCGGGCGCCACTAAATGTTGGCAGGGATCTGCAACAGGCGATCAGATGTCGCATTGTTACATGTCGCAGTACAGTGGAGGGCAGTGAGGACCAGACCAGGGGGGGGGGGGGGAGGAGACGGGGGTGGGGGGGCTGGAGAAATATGTTGCTAGGGTTAGATGTGTGGACATTGGACCTGCTAGGCTGAATGATGTGTTGTCGTGCGCTAAACCCGCTTTCATTTTACAGTGGAGTTTCCTCAACCACTAGATTGCAAAAGGGCACAGCGTCCAATCTCACTGCTCAAGAGATGTTTCTTTCTTCATTTCGCCGCCGCCGAGAGATCGGGTTGGGCGAGCGGAGACCCCCCTGTCAAAATAAACCGAGGCGAGAGAGAGAGAGGTGGAGGAGCGAGCAGCAAGGGTGAGATCGCCATCAGACAAGGCGCCAGTGGGGAGCAAAAGGCAGCCACTCACTCAAACCCTGCACTCTGCACATCACAGCTGATGTTTGCACCAATCTAATCTAACCCGCCAAAAACATCCAGAGAGCCTGCAATCTCCAAATTGCATCTCAAAGCACTGTCCAAGTTAAACGTTGTTTCCGCGACAATCCTGCCACTCACATGGCTACAATCCTCTTCAATCCCATTTCTATTTTGCATCCCTTCGAGGGTTTAATCAGAGGGGTTCTCGGGGGGGGGCGAGGACAGAGCAGGTAACGGGTGCGACTTAGTGACATTCTTTATTCTGGATGGTGGGTGAAGCTCGACACTGCGAGACAGAGGGGGAGGACAAGACGCGCATGCTGATTTAAAATAAACGCAATTTTCTGAACCCTCAAGCCGAGAGGGGCGATGCTTTCTCAGTGTCCTGAGCCGCGGTTATTGACCAGACCACCCAGCCATCGCCCCCTGCTCTACCCTTTAACGCAGAGAGAGCAACGAATTTAACGCAGAGAGCAACGAATTTAACACTGGTGGGAAATGGGACAGCCTTGTGCGTCCATCGCTCATACCCCCCTCCCCAACACTGCCGGGCACTGGGATTTTAACGGGACTTGATCCGCTGTAATCGCCCCAAGCCACCTACCCAACATTGGGAAAGACGGGGTGAAATGGGACTTGGCTCTGTGTCTCAGTCACCCACCTTCTCTGTGAATGCAGGGAGCTGGGGATTTAACACTGATGGTGAAATGCACAGAACCCCCAGCCACCCACTTAAGTTGTTTCTCCCTCTCTTGACAGAGATTCTGGTTTAAAACAGTTGATCCCGAACTAATACAAAACAGGACTCCTGGTGAATGCAAGCGGCTGAATTAACGCAGGAGTTTGGCTGCCGCCACTTTACTTACTTTGATGACTCGAATATCCCGGGTAATAACCATAATATCCCGTGATCCGCAGGATCCGGTCCTCGATGCTGGAGACCCCGTTGGAAGCAGCCTTGACATCCATAAAGGATCGGGAGCACTGCTGGTCTTCAGAGGGCGCAGGAGTCAGGTACTTCAGTTGGTTCAGGTGCAGACTGATATCCGACAGTCTCCGCATGGTTTAGTGATGGGAGCAAGGGAGCTGCGCACACAGTCAGTCTCTCCTGACCGATCGATCACTCCCCTCTCTCTCCATTACAACCCCGTCACGTCTAGGGGGCAGCTGTGTTCCAGCCTTTGCCAGCCCCGCGCGGCGTCTTGTCCCACACAGCGGGCTTTGATGAACAGCGGCAGTGGGCGAGCGAGCGAGCAAGCAAGAAAACACTCAGAGCATGAATGTAAGGACACGGGCTTTGATGCACAGCGATAGCAAGCAAACACTCACACCACGAACCCATGCACACGGGCATTGAGTGAACACTCACAGCGCGAATCCATGCACAGCGACAGCAAGTAAACACCACGAACACAGGCACTGACAAACAAACAAACAAACACCACGACCCATGCACACGGGCATTGACAAATACTCACACCACGTATGTACAGACACAGACACTGATGCACAGCGGCAGAATGCAAACACTGTCTTACATTTCGGTCACATTTTGTTCAACGTTATCCAAAATCCAATTTTTTTAAAAATTGGTTCGCAGCCAAGATCTACAGCAGAGATTACCGAGTGCACTGACTTGCACCAAATCGTCCCCCTCTATGCACACGCTGCACACATTGCTGCATTGAGAGAAAGTTCATCCAAGGAGCCGGGCAATCCTGGGATTCCAATGCTTGTTTTAAGATGTATTGGATACATTGAGTCCAGCAGTGAAGACCCATATAGGGATCTACAGCAAATGTTACAGCACAGAAACAGGCCCCTCGGCCCGCAGTGTCCGTGCCGAACATGACCCCATTTTAAATTAATCTCATCTGCCTGCATGTGACCCATATCCCTCCATTCCACTCATATCCATGCGCCTATCTAAAAGCCTCTTAGATGCCACTATAGTATCTGCCTCCACAACCACCCATGGCAACATGTTCCAGGAAACCACCACTCTCTGAGTCAAAAAACTTTGCCCTTCCCACTGGAAGGATTGATTTCGGGTGTATTGGTGACAAATGTAAAACTCATTTTCCCATTTAAAACAAGAGATGTAAAACAAGAGATCTATAACTGGAAGACATAGGTTTAAGGTTTAGTTTAGAGATACAGCGCGGAAAAAGGCCCAGCGATCCCTGCACACTAACACTATCCTACACACACTAGGGACAATTTACAATTATACTAAGCCAATTAACCTACAAAGCTGTAATCTTTGGAGTTTGGGAGGAAGCCGGAGATCCCAGAGAAAACCCACGCAGGTAACGGGGGTAACGTACAAACTCTGTACAGGCAGCACCCGCAGACAGGTCTCTGGCGCTGTTAGGCAGTAACTCCACCGCCATACCACCATGCCTGTGAGAGGGGAAAAACGTTAAAGGAACATGAGCAGCAGATTTTTTACATAAAGGGTGGTGGGTATATGGAATGAGCTGCCAAGGGAAGTAGTTGAGCCAGGTACAATAACAACATTTAAAAGACATTTAGACAGGTTTAGAGGGATATGGGTTAAATGCAGGCAAATGGGACTTGCTTGTTCGGCAGGGAGAAACATAGAAACATAGAAAATAGGTGCAGGAGTAACCCATTCGGCCCTTCGAACCAACACCGCCATTCAATATGATCATGGCTGATCATCCAGAATCAGTACCCAATTCCTGCTTTCTCCCCTGGGCTGAAACAAGGAACTGCAGATATTGGCTTATACTTAAGATAGACACAGAGCTCGGGTGATCAATGGTCAACATGGACTCAGTGGGCTGAAAGGCCTATTTCCATACGTGTGACCTCGCCCTGGCAATGGAGGAGGCCTTCCAGAATTTGAGGAAAAAAAGGTTCCGATTGTCTTCCGTGTCGAAAGGAAAAACACACACTCAAAATAAATCTTCAGCCTCGATTTTGAATGAGGTTTAATTCAACTGTAATGAAATGTCCTTCCACTCCTTCAATTAGAAAATTAGCTGCCTCTTTTTTTCTCGTGGGTTGTTCATTGCAATGTTTACATTGCAGGGACTGTTACTCTGCTGTAGGTCCTGATTTCCAGGTCTTCAAAACCAAAAATTCCCTTTCTGGCCTCGCAGATGGATATAAGTGATCATCCGGAGTGGGATCGCACACTTCAGAAAAAGCACTGGGTGTTCTTGCCATGGCACTAAACAATATGTGTTCTTCTACTAAACCATCACATTGTTGTTTGTGGGATCACGTTCTCTGCGAATTGTCTTGTGTGTTTTCTATTTTACAATCCTACTAAACTTCAAAACTGTCAATCAGTGATTGTAAACTATTTAGTGCAGACAACATTGCTATTTAAATATATGCACCGGCAAATTCCTTTTCTATAGGAAATGGGTTTCAGATCATAATCACCTTTAAAAGGTGTCCAACAAAATAAACATGGATGTTTGAAATCCTCAGTGAACATTTTAAGAAATGCTAGGATGTGAAGGTTTGTAGAGGGTGCAGGGGAGGTGACTCCAGATAAGGTCCTATTCATGGTGTATCACATCCAAATATCTTTGGGCCCACACTTGTTGCCAATGTTAGTTTTTGTTTTGTTTTGTCTTCTGTTTTCTTTGTGTATTTCCTTTATTTCCTGAATAATATTTAGTATTTTTTTAACAAAAGGTAACTGTCTTATTTTTTTCTTCTTTGTTTGCTGTTTGTTCTACTATACTTTGTTTCAATCCTTATGCTTTGTTTTAACTGGACATTATTTTATCTTGCCTCTATGTTTAACACTGAGTGCTGCCATTGTAATGTACACACTACCTGTCCTTAAAAATTCAATTAAAAAAAAAAGAAGAAATATTCACAGGGTGGAAATATCAAAAACTAGAGGGCATGGCTTTATGGCGAGAGGGAAATCTTGAAAGGAAATGTGCAAGTTTTTTTTAACTTAGAGGGGGGCAGGTGCCTGGAACAGGGGGTGCCTGGAACAGGTGCCTGGAACAGGTGCCTGGAACAGGTGCCTGGCCAGAGGTGGTGGTAGAAGCAGATAAAATATTGGCTTTCCAGAGGTTTTAGATAGTTTTTTAGATAGTCACATGGATAGGAAGGGAGGTGGACACATGCAGACAAGGGAGATTAGTTTAACTTGGCCACATGTTCAACTCGGATATTGTGGGCCAAAGGGCTAGTTCCTGTGCTCTAATGCTTTAGTGTTCTAGTTTTTAAAAATGTCTTACAACTGTTCCAACTTATAGAACTATACTGCACAGTGAAACAAGTGCAGTTCTCTACACATTTTCTAAACTCTGAAGGAAGATATTTCACATGACAAATACTATAATAGTCTGAAGAAGGGTCTCGACCCGAAAACTCACCCATTCCTTCTCTCCCGAGATGCTGCCTGACCTGCTGAGTTACTCCAGCATTTTGTGAATAAATACCTTCGATTTGTACCAGCATCTGCAGTTATTTTCTTACAATACTATAACAGTGCTCACATAGATTAGCATATCAACAAAAGGACTTTCCAAGATAAAAAAGAGAGGCAACTAATCTTCTAATTGCTGGGGAATATTTCATTGCAATTGAATTAAATCTCATTCAAAGTCAAGGCTGAGGATCTATTTTGATGAACGTATACAATAGAAGTGTATGTTTTTCTATGGGGAAACAACACTTTTCCAGGTTAATGTTCTTCATTTTCTTCTCCAATATTGAGGAATACAAGTCAAAACATGGAAATTTGGCAGAAGTATGAAATAAAATAAATTTGAATGGTCTCCCTTTCCACAAGGTGCCAGATTGTAACACAAACTGAAAGAAAAGAAAGGTGTATAGGGAGCAGTGGTTCAAATATTATTGGCATTGAGTTATGTAAATTGACATTTTTCCCAATGTGTAAATATCGAAGTCTAAGGTTAAATGTCAAGGTCTAAATCTAGGCAGCATAGCTTTAAGGTGAGAGGGGCAAAAGTTAAAGGAGATATGCGGGACAAATCTTTTTCACAGATGCTTAGTTCCCTTTCGAACTTAAAATAATTAAAAATAATTATTATATTGGCATTTAGATATTTTCTTCACCTGCCTCAGGAAATGAAGTTAATTTGTGATGACACAAATTTCACATGGTAATTGTAATGGCCTTTTGGCTCAATGTCACATTGTTATTGATTTATATCGAGGATGATAATAAATAGCAAACATTTCATTTCTCTAATGATACATGGGTTTACGAAATGTCCACTGAAGTCTTTGGCATGGATCATTCTTCTGATATCATGCAAAGATTCATGTTTAGATGACAAATAAAAAGGAACTAAAAATGCCTAACAAAAATAATTGATTTTTTAATTTCAGTTTTGGGACCTGGCCATTTCCATTCTCAACGTCCATCCTTATTTTCCCTTGAAAAGATGTTCGTTACCTACCTTCTGAGACTACTGGGGTTATTTTTATAGAAACAAGAAACCGCAGATGCTTCTGATGAAGGCACTTGAAATGATATTGGGCAGGGAGTTCCATGATTTAGACTGAGTGACCTTGAAGGACCAGTCAGGATGGTGAACAACCTATCACAGGATGATGGGTTCCTGGAACCCGCTGCAGGGGTGGAGGTGGAGGCATGTACTATAGTGGCATTTAAGAGGCTTTTAGATAGGTTTAAGTTTATCATTGTCACATACTGAGGAACAGTGAAAAGCTTTGTTTTGCATGCTATCCAAACAGATCAGATGTACTATACATAAATACAATTAAGTCAAAGTCAAGTACAATAGGTTGGGGAAAGAGGAAGATACAGAATGTAGGATATATTTATCACCTTTGTAGTGCACAAGGTTCCATGAACAAGTCCAATGTCCACAATGGGGTTGAGGTGAATCGAACAAAACCTAAGCTTATGGAAGGACTATTCAGAAGCCTGATAACAGACTGAAAGAAGCTGTTCCAGAGTCTGGTGGTGCACACTTTCAAGCTTCTGTACCTTCTGCTGGATGGGTGCAGGGAAAAGAAGGAATGACTGGAGTGGGACAGGTTTTTGATTATGTTCAAGTCAAGAGTCAAGGATGTTTATTTGCCATAAGTACTGAGAACAGAACAATGAAAACCATACTTGCAGTAACAAACAGGTCTGCAAACACAGTACATGTGGATAACATAATAAGCAAAAATAATCAATGAATTAAAAATCCCAGTATTCATGCAAAAAAGCCTAAAGGTCTGAGTGCAACCAAGTCTGTCCATAGTGGCAGGTTTTCCAAGGCAGTGTGAAGTGTAGATTGGGTAAGAAGGAACTTCAGATGCTGGTTTACAGTGAAGATAGACACAAAATGCAGGAGTAGCTCTGCAGGTCAGGCATCATCACTGGAGAAAAAGAATAGGTGACATTTTAGGTCTGATGAAGGCAGTGTTGCAGTGCTCATTTTTTAGGTGCCGGAGCTGTCACTGGTGCCGGAGCGGCCGCTGTTAAATTCCCCGCTGTTTATTTTGGCTTTTTTTTACAGAGGTGCCGAGGCGGTGCTCCGGTGAGCTCTGGCAGCACTGCACTGCACCCCTGGATGAAGGGTCTTGAGCTGAAACGTCACCTATTCCTTTTCTCCAGAGATGCTGCCTGACCTGCTGAGTTACTCCAGCATTTTGTGTCTATCTTCGGGAGTGTAGGTGGAATAATTGGTGAGAAGGCACGTGGATATGTAAGGAATAGCGGAATATGGATTATGTGCAGGCAGAGGAGATTAATTTAACTTGGCATCAAGTTTGGCACAGACACTGTGGACCACACGGCCTGTTGCTGTGCTGTACTGTTCTATGTTCTATGTGGCACCATTCTCTGAAGCCTTCCCACAGTGACATTGACATTACAATTGTTAGACGACTAACCGTTCATGAAACAGAGTGGTGCAATGCAATGACAGCAAGTGGAGAGGCCAGATGATGGTAGTTGAAAGCCTTATGAATAATTGAGCTTGCGAACAACTTGATTGGGTGGGGTGGGTGAGTGCCAGAATCGACTGAAAAGTGACAACAGCCTGAGGGCAAAGTTTTGTTCTGCTGAAGATTCTGAGCACAAAGTTATTACGGTTAAGATCAGAGGAGATAAAAGAGTGTTACTTGTTGAAGCTGACATTCTGTCGAATACGGGAAGAGAATGTTAGGGATGTGCAGCAGTGAAGATGACAACAGACACGTGGATCAATAGCAGTGTGTGTGCAGCGAGGGAACTAATTGGGCCACAGACATCCCCAATAACCATTGAGCAGATGATCACACTCCCTGTATGTATACGTGTACAACCACATTAATTGAATCTGGCCCTTTAGTGAAAGAGATAAAAGACCTGATTGAGTGGTGCCGCAACAACAACTCCTCTTTTAGTGTCATCAAATTCAAAGAACTAATCATTGGCTTGAGGAAGGGGAAGTCGGGAGACCAGTTGCCAGGGTCGTTCATTGATGGGTCGGCAGTGGAGAGAGTTAGCAGCTTCAAATTACTGGGCATTAATATCTTGGATGCCCAGGACATGGATGTACTCATGATGAAGATACACTGCTGCCTCTACTTTATGAGAAATTTTAAAAGATTTGGCATGTCACCGTATACTCAAACAAATCTCAACAAGTGCACCGTCGAAAGAATGCCGTCATCATGGTCTGGTGTGGTAATTCCAACACACATGAACACCAGAGGCTGTGGGGAGTGGTGGACCTAGCCCAGTCCATCATGGGCACAGCCCTCCCTCCCCATCGAAAGCATTTACAATGAGAGGGGCAACATTTAAAGGAGATGTATGGGGCAAGTTTTTTACACAGAGAGTGGTGGGTACTTGGAACACATTGCCAGAGGTGGTGAAGGAGGCAGATAGGATAGTTGTGTTTTAAAGGCCTTCAGATAGGCACATGATATGCATGAATGGAGGGAGATGGATCACGTGCAGGCAGCGGAAATTAGTTTAACTTGGTATCATTTTCGGCACGGACATTCTTGTTCCTAGGCTGTATCTATCTGTGTGTCTTTCTATCTATCTATCACTATACAACCCAAACCATAACCCAACCTCAGCTCCAAATTACCATGGTGTTTATTTTGATTTTGTTTAGTTTAGTTTAGAGATACAGCGCGGAAACAGGCCCTTCGGCCCACTGATTCTGCGCCGACCAGCGATCCCTGCACACTAACACTATCCTACACACTATTTTACCAAGCCAATTAACCTACAAACCTGTACATCTTTGGTGTGTGGGAGAAAACCGGAGCTCTCAGAGAAAATCCATGATGGTCACGGGGAGAACGTACAAAATCTATACAGACAACACCCATAGTCAGGATTGAACCAGGGTGTTTGGGTCTGTAAGGCAGTAAATCTACCACTGCGCCACTGTGCCGCCCTACTATTGTTGTACTATGGATATTGGTGTGCACTATTCTGCTTATCTATTATTGCATTGTTTATTGTTGTATATTTATTTGTTGTGTTATAGCATTAATTGGCCTTTAAAGCTGCAGCAAGTAAGAGATTCATTGATTTGTTCCTGATAATTAAGCACTGTTGGCTCTTGACATGAGAGTTTTCAAGTATCGCTGAGTGCTGTTACAATAAACATAGGCAGCACCGCAGAGGCCCTGGAGAGAGAAAATAAACAGGGACTTAAACATAATTCTGCTTCGACTTGAGTGCTTGAGTAAGTAAGTGGTTACACAGTAGGAAAAACAAGTGGATGAAGGGACTGTCTTGAGTGGCAGTCAACTCATCAGTGTATCCTTTCCCCAAGCATTCAAAGCTGAAAGGACACATCTCAGGAAGGTGCTGTCTGGAATATGAATCAAAATACGTGACTGACCGACAAAGCTTGTTTTTCAAGAAGGTCTCCAGACAGATTAAAAAACCCACAGGCTCATACCATCATGAACAATTTCAGTGTCTGAATCTCTCAGAGGTTCCAGTACTTTGTTCTCATGGCTGCTTATTGCCTTTCCACCCCACTCTGCTAGATTCTCCCTCTGGTTACTCTCACTTTGCAATAAAATTGTACCGATTATTTGATAATGGCTCAGAAATTACAATAAGCCTGAAAATATGCAGAAAAATGTCACTGCTTAGGAGGCACCTGGTATGTGATTGATTGATTAAATTGATTGATTGAAAGATATAGCATGGAATCAGGCCCTTTGGCCCACCGAGACCACACCGAGCATTGATCACCCGTTCACGCTAGGTCTATGTTATCCTTCTTTCTCGTCCACTCCCTACACCCTAGGGAAAATTTACGGAGGCCAATTAACCTACATCTGGGTGTGGGAGGAAACCAGAGCACCCAAAGGAAACACATGCAGTCACAGGGAGAAAATGCAAACTCCACAGAGCAGCACCCGAGGTCAGGATCAAACCCAGGTCTCTGGCACTGTGGGGCTGAACGTCTGTGCTGCCCTTATACTATGACCTCTGGTTCTTGAGGCCTCACCGGGGAACAACTGTTGAGCTCCGCAAGAATTTCAATGTGATCTCTCTCCTCTCATTCTTCTAAACTAAAAAGAAAACTAGACAGAGGACATTAGTTGAACTTGGCATCATGTTCAGCATTCCCATGTGCCCTCCTAAAAGCCCCTTAAAGCTGTCTGTTAGGTTTGGGTTTATGACTGTCATGTGTACCATTGTACAGTGAAAGGTTTTGTATGCTATCCAAACAAATCAGTTGTACTGTACATAACCACAATCATGTCAAAGTCATGTAAAATGGGTAATGGGGAAGATACAGAGTGCAGAATATAGCTCTCAGTAGTGTAGCTCATTAGTTCCACAGGCAAAGTCCAATGTCCACAATGGGGTCGAGGTGAATCAGACAGTTCCCTAGCTATTATTTTGTGTACATGGCCACTGCGTCCTTAATGGACCCTCAATCCAGAGTGGCCTTTACCGCCTCATGCCTACGCCCAGTGAGGTCAAGCCCAAGGGCTCATGCCCAGTGAGGCCCAGGCCTAGTGAGGCCCACGCCCAGTGAGGCCCACGCCCAGTGAGGCCCACGCCCTGTGAGGCCAAGCCCAGGGGCCCACGCCCATGCCCAGATGCCCACGCCCAGTGAGGCCCACGCCCAGTGAGGCCCACGCCCAGTGAGGCTCACGCCCAAGGTCCATGCCCAGTGAGGCCCACCCCAGTAAAGCGACCTACTGTAGCTCCTTTTCTTTGGGCAGGCAGCTGGATCCCTTGTTGGGGACATAGCCCGATCCACCACACAGACCTAGACCCTCACCATTGACTCGTGAAAGCAGCCAACATAATCAAAGATTTGTCCCACCCTGGTTATTCCTTCTTCTCTCCGCTCCCATTCGGTAGAAGATACAGAAGCTTGAAAATGCACACCAACAGAGCCAGGAACAGTTTTTTCCTTTCTGTCACCAGCTTCAGAACGGACCTTCCTTCAGCTAGGGTAGACTCGCCTCTAGCCCATTGCGGACATTGGACTTTATCTCTGAAACAGTTGGGCTACAATGCTGAGAACTATATTCTGCATTCCGTATCTTTCCCTTAGCTCTACCCATTGTGCTTGAGTTTGACTTGATTATATTTATGTTTAGTTATATACTAAATTAATACTAAATGAATACTAAATTAATAGGATAGCATGCAAAACAAAGCTTTTCACTGTACCTTGGTACACGTGACAGTAATAAACCTAAACCTAAACCTGAACCATTTTCCAATGCTTTACTAAAATTTCCACTTAAACTGCCTGCTAGAAATATACATTAAACAAGTGTCTTTTTGAAGGCAATGAAATAAAAATGTGTAGGAAAGCACTCCAGATGCTGGTTTAAATCGAAGGTAGACACAAATTGCTGGAGTAATTCGGCGGCACAGGCAGCATCTCTGGAGAGAAAGAATGTGATGTTTCGGGTCGAGACCCTTCTTCAAACTGATGTCAAATAAAAATATGACCCTGCTGGGAACTTCTTTTAATTAAAGCCGTAAATAATTCAGTGAACAATTGTTGGGACAAAATTGATAGTTTACAATATTTGTCACAAGATCCAGTCCACGAGGAAATGCTTTACATTGGCCTGAAGAAACAAAATCATTATTTAGCTTGCCAAGATACTGTGTGGATCCAAGGCTCACCAAATGCTGCAGTCCCTGTTCTTTCTAGAACTGTAGAGGGCACAGTACCTTTAGACAGGGATACAGTATGAAAACAGGCCCTTTGACCCACCAATCCATGTCATCCTGTTTACACGGGGTCTATGTTATCCCACCTTCTCATCAATTCCCTACAAACTAAGGACAATTTACAGAACCAACTAACCTAGAAACACACATGTCTTTGGGATATATGTGGAAACCAGAGGAAACCCACATGGTCACAGGGAGAATGTTCAAACTTGCACATAGACAGCACCTGCAGTTAGGATCGAACCCAGATCTCTGGCGCTGTGAGGCAACAGCCCTACCAGCTGCGCCACTGTTCTGTATGGTAAATGTCAGAACCATGTATCAAGAAGACCCTTGTGAGGTTTGTCTAATAGAACCAATGAATATTTATACCCCATGGTTAGCTCTGTTCCAAGACATAAATATTATAATGCAGACCTCACATAAATTTAAATTAAATAATTCTGTATTTTAATAAACCTTGTCTAATGAATTGGTGGGCAAAAAGAGTTTATAATAAAAGCAATATATTCTGACTATGTTATAAATCTTACTGAATTAAATGTTGTATCTGTATCGTCATGGCCACAAACTAATTTATATTTAGCTCAAAATAATGTATCGCTCAGATTAATGAGCACAAATGCATGATTAAACGTAGCAGTATGTGTTATAACAGTTCATTATATTCATATTAATGCATTAGAGATATCAAACCAATCCATGATGCAACCAATCAATATGCTCTCTACCGTACACCTACAGAGGTACACAAGAGTATTCATCGACAGACCGAATCTCCTCAATCTTCTAAGAAAGGTGACGGGCTTTCTTTAAGATTGCGTCAATGCGTGAAAACACTGTAGAGGACTGAAGGGAGATTTATGATGATTTGACAAGAGTAGCTGGCAGGAAAGCTTGTTTCAGCTGCAGTTGTTTTCTTTTGAACAGAGGGAATAAATGGAGGAGAATAAAATGATGAGAGGCCTAGTTGGAGTGATTTCAAAGGACTAATTATGCCCAGCAGGTTAATATCTAAAAGGCGTATATTTTGGATAGTAGGCATCAGGATTAGATGGGAGTTGAAGGGGAAAAATTGCACCGAAAAGTGGGAGAAATGCAGTATTCACTGCCTGAATGAATGGTTGAGGCAGATGCTCACAATAGATACCTGGATGAACATTAGATATGACTTAACCTATAAGACTACCTGTCAAGAACTGAAACCTGCCATTAATATGCATTGCTTTGTTTTTACTGGAAGAGCACAGCAGGATGAACAACTTTATTCTACATCATAATTATCTATGATTCTAGGATTCTAGAGCAAAATAAAGTGTTGGAGGAACTCAATGAGTCAGGCAGCATCTGTGCAGGGAAATGGATAGGTGATGTTTCAGGTCAGATCCCTTCTTCAGACTGATGGAGTAGAGGGGAGAAAAATGGAAAAGGGAGGTAGGGGCTGGATAAACCCCAGCAAGTGATAAGTGGATACAAGTGGAAGGGGTCATCTACATAGACCTCCTTGACCTAAGAGCGCTGAAGAAGCATCCTGGCCTGAAACATGTCTGTCCATTTCTCTCCAGAGAAGTTGCCTGAGCTGCTGAGATCCTCCAGCACTTTGTGTTTTTTTTGCTCAAGATTCCTGCATCTGCAGTCTCTTGTGACTCCAATCTAAGATTCTATACAGGCTTCAGACTTTTTTTTAAAAGGCAAATGTGCATTAATTCTTAAAGTGCTTTGAGAGGAAAGGTACTAATATCTGTCCGCATAATCTCTGAATTAGGCAGATCAGTGGAAGAGTTTGGCTCAGTATTTATTTCTTGGAAACATAGTTATAAATGACTAACACATCAATACATCCCCTTCGTAGGGGATGTTTCCAGTGACATTAGTTCTTCTGTGAATGAGCAACGCGTTTGACCCTTGAAGGCGTGGTTTTCCTGCAGGTGCTCCAGTTTCCTGCCACATCCCAAAGATACGTGGGTTTGTAGGTTAATTGGCCTCTGTAAATTGGCCCTAGTTTGTAGGGAGTGGATGGGAAAGTGGGATAACATAGAACTAATGTGAATGGGCGATCAATGGTCGGCGTGGACTCGTTGGGCTCAAGGGCCTGTTTCCATACTGCATCTTTCAATTAATCAATTCTCCAGTGAAGAAGGCAACCACCAGAGGATGCTAATGGTGTTCTTGCTGTTGGCACTGTGTGTTATTAATTATCCTTGTTCCTGCTCCACCACTGTAAGTGCAGAGGGAACTGTTTGAAGATAGTTTAAAGCTGCTCTTTGGCAAAATAAGTGCTGATCAAAATAATTCCTGGAATCATTTTTTGCTCCTGTTTACTTGATTAGCCCGTTCTATGGAATAGCGCAAAGTCATATATCTTAAGTCAGTGGCAAAAGCTTGTAGTAATCATGAGTAATGTAACTGTTTTAAGTGAAATATCAAATTAAATGTCAGTGTTATGTGTGCTAGAGCAGAACAAATATAAAAAGGCTTGATCTGATTAAATAGTCTTGGGGACATTTCTAAAATATTCCTCTGAGCAGTGCCTTTTTTGAGAATGTATACCAGCATCTCTAAAACGTTTTTTAAATTATATTTCCTTGATATTGGTGCAATAAATTTGAAAAATTGGAATCTTAGAACAGTATAACGCAAGAAAAGTCCCTTTGGCCCACAATATCTGTGTTGAACACGATGTCAACACCAACTCTTATCTGCCTGCACATCAAACAAGAACAGCTTCTTCCCAGCAACCATCAGGCTCTTAAGTTGCTCTCAGCAACTATGATCTTCTATGGACTGCATCTTTGGTTGTTCTACAGACTTTGGGTTAGCACTATTATAGCTACCCAGAATTATGGTTATTAATTTATTAATTTTTCTTTAGATTTTCAGGTTTTTATCTATGCATATTGCATTTATGGGCCCATTCGCTGCAAAGAGTAAAAATCTTAAACAAAATTCTTATTCTTCCATTGTCAGTACACTCTTAACTCTTGACTTGACTGACAATTGTTCCTTCCGCTGTTAGATCTAATTTCGAACAGATAATATAGAAAAGCACAGCACAGGAACAGGCCAAGTTAAATGGATATTCTCTGCCTGCACATGATACATATCCCCCCATTCACTGCCTATCCAAGTCCACATCTAAAAGCCTCTTAAATGGCACTATCGAGTCTGCCTCAACCACCACCCCTGGCAGTGCTTTCCAGGCACCCACTGTCCTCTGTGTAAAAAAAAAATTGCCCTCACATCTCTTTTAAACTTTGCCTCTTTAAGCTATGTCCTCATGGCTTTGACATTTCAACTCCAGGATAAATAAATACCAGAAGGATGAGAGGGGATCTTATCGAAACGTATAAGATTATTAAGGGGTTGGACACGTTCGAGGCAGGAAACATATTCCCAATGTTGGGGGAGTCCAGAACAAGGGGCCACAGTTTAAGAATAAGGGGTAGGCCATTTAGAACTGAGATGAGGAAAAATCTTTTCAGTCAGAGAGTTGTGAATCTGTGGAATTCTCTGCTTCAGAAGGCAGTGGAGGCCAATTCTCTGAATGCATTCAAGAGAGAGCTAGATCAAGCTCTTAAGGATAGCAGAGTATGGGGAGAAGGCAGGAACGGGGTACTGATTGAGAGTGATCAGCCATGATCACATTGAATGGCGGTGCTGGCTCGAAGGGCCGAATGGCCTCCTCCTGCACCTATAGTCTATTGTCTATCCTGACTATGCCTCTCATAATTTAAATACTTCTATCAGGTTCCCCCTCAACCTCTGGTTCTCCAAAGAAAATAATCCAAGTCTGTCCAACCTCTCTGTAGCTAATACCCTCTAATTCAGGCAGCAACCCGAAGTCAGTAGAGCAACCAAAGGTAAAATTTCTCAAATTCCTTTCGTTAATCTCACCTGCACATTTAAAAAAAACATTAAAATTCCTTTCTTTAGGTAAATTAGTGGCAACCTTCCCTTGTTATTTGTCTTTTTCAGGCTTGGGTCATGGGCCTTGCATTACGAATGCTGTCTCTTACCGATATGTCTGAAAGGTCATCTTTACTTGCCTCCTGTGCTCATGATCAACTGTACATGTGCCACTCACCCACAGCACTGTTACATTAGATTTCTCTGATTATCCAGTTGCAAAACTTTAATTTGCAAATATAGCTCCCCAAAGATTTCTCTACAAATGCAATTTGATTTTCTGTAAAAATATTTTAAAAAGTGGATTACCAGAAGGTAATGAAATCTAAATGAACTGTGTTATTAAAAATGTAAAATATAGTAAACTGTGTATGCAAATTGGGTGAAACAGTGGCAGCACATTGGCGCAGCTGGTCGAGCTACTGCCTCACAGTGCCAGAGTCCCAAGTTTGATCCTGACCTCAGGTGCTGTCTGTGTGGAGTTTTCACGTTCACACAGTGACTGCTTGGGTTTCCTTTGTGTGCTCCGGTTTTCTCCCACAACCCCAAGGCGTGTGGATTTGAACGTTAATTGGTCCCAGTAAATTGTCCTTATTGTGTTGGGATTAGATGCAAAAGTGGGATAACATAGAACTGATATGAACAAGTGATCGATGGTCGAATGGACTCGATGGGCAGAAGAGCTTGTTTCCATGCTGTATGTATAAAACTAAACTCTAAAACTGAATGAATGAGAAACATCTGGACAGTTACACAACACATTGTAAGTTGTAGGTAGACACAAAATGCTGGAGTAACTCAGCGGGACAGGCAACATCTCTGGAGAGAAGGAATGGGTGACGTTTCGGGTCAAGATCCTTCTTCATTTCCTTCTCTCCAGAGATGCTGCCTGTCCCGCTGAGTTACTCCAGCATTTGTGTCTACCTTTGATTTAAACCAGCATCGGCAGTACTTTCCTGCACATTGTAAGCTGTTCTGTTGGAATGGACTAGCAATAAGTAATTTAAATTCCTTTTTCAGCAGGGGAGAAACTACCATCTAACATATATAATTGTATTGCCTGAGTAGTTAAAATCTCCATTTTCATTTTGTTCCCAGCACCACAGCAAAAATGTGCGGACTGGGATTGAATGTAAAGTGATGGATTACTGCACCCTGCATTTGGAGTCCAACAAGGATGTGTTATTTTATTATCAAAATGCAGGAACATAAATTTGCAAAAATCCTGCATCTAATTTCAACATATGTATGTTCTTTTTACTTGTGCCCCTTTCACCACAAGCTGAAGAAATGGCCATTATTTACTACTTATGCAAGATCTGAGCTGCTCAGAGCTATGGGAGTAATATTATAGAGGCTAGCGGGAGAATAATATTCTTCTCACTTTTCAATTCCCCAAAAGCTGCTTCTTGCAAACCTAATGCCTCATCTACTCATTGCTTGTGGGATGGAAGTTGAATTCTAATCTGAGTCACCGATTTTTTCTTGCAAGGGGAATACGTTTTATTTGGTTGGGGTAAATCTAAAGGCGATGAGAGAGGGAACAGTTTTAGTCTTGATTCAACGAATAGAGTAGAACAGTAGCAACAGTAAACATGTCTTAAGATGCTTTAAGATAAGATAAAGAAAGATATGAGGACAAATATTTAGGGCAGCTGGCAATTCTAGGTCCTCACGAATGTCAACGAAAATGCAAGGCAAGGGAAAAAAGATGCTTGTGACAGATACCAGAAGCTCAATACCACAGAGTGTGGAGGTGCATAAAGGATACAGGAGTGAAAATAAAAAGGAAATTAAGAAAGGAAAGGGGTGCTTTAAGAAAGCACGGTAGCGGCACGGTAGCGCAGCGGTAGAGTTGCTGCTTTACAGCGAATGCAGCGCCGGAGACTCAGGTTCGATCCTGACTACGGGTGCTGCACTGTAAGGAGTTTGTACGTTCTCCCCGTGACCTGCGTGGGTTTTCTCCGAGATCTTCGGTTTCCTCCCACACTCCAAAGACGTACAGGTATGTAGGTTAATTGGCTGGGTAAATGTAAAAATTGTCCCTAGTGGGTGTAGGATAGTGTTAATGTGCGGGGATCACTGGGCGGCACGGACTTGGAGGGCCGAAAAGGCCTGTTTCCGGCTGTATATATATGATATGATATGATATTGGCTGATCAAACCAATACAAATCTTAAACCTTTCCTTGTCTCTTTCCATTGGAACAAAACATGAGGCTGTGATAATGTGGTAAACTGAAGGGACTGTGGTCAGTTAGAGCAGGGAGGCATTATCCAGTGCAGGCTATTGACAATAACTCATCAGCAATCAGCAGTCTCAGGGATCGACATTACTGAGGGCAGCGAGCAAGTGTAGGGTGATTTTACTGGCTCTGGTGTTAAATTTGCTAAATACCCTCAGATCCAAGCTGACTCCTATAAGCCTCAGATTGTCTCTCTCATTTAGCCTTTCCCTATTGCTGTTGAACCCTCCTGAGCACTAATAGGTCCTCAGGTTGTACTAATAAAATAAACAGGACAGAGAGCATTAGAAAGGAAAAAAACATGGGATCTATTAGAACATAAATATAGATGTGGATGTATAGAACATAGAACATAAAACAGCACAGTACAGGAACAGGTCCTTTGACCCACAATGTCTGTGCCAATCATAATGCCAATATAAACTAATCTCCTCTGCCAACACATGATCCATATCCCTCCATTCCCAGCATATCCTTGTGCCTATGTACAAGCCTCTTAAATGCCAAACTGCCTCCACCTCCAATCCTAGCAGCATGTTCCAGGCACCACCAATGACTGTGTAAAAAAACTTGCCCCAGGTATCTCATTTAAACTTTGCCCCTTTACCTTGAAGCAATGGCCTCTAGTCTTTGACATTTCCACTCTGGGAAAAAAGATTCTGACTGTCTACCTTATCTAAGCTTCTCATCATTCTAAATTATTTTATCAGGTCTCTATTAACCTCCACCATTCTAGATAAAATAATCCAAGTTCGTTCAACCTTCCCCTATAGCTAATATCCTCTAAACCAGGCAGCATAGTTCTGAATAGTGCTTTTGTTATTTATGATATGAGCTGTACCAGGACCATTTAAAAGTTAAAAAATACATTTTCACATCTTTAGATTTTTAATACTTATGTTGTTCAATTTCAAGTTATCGGTTTTATTACAAAAAAATCACTAAAGTTTAAAAAAGGAAAATGTAGTGATTAAAAATAGACGGTCAGGCCCGTAGATAGACACAAAAAGCTGGAGTAACTCAGCAGGACAAGAATCGTTTCTGCCTTCCTTCCTTCTCTCTAGAGATGCTGCCTGTTACTCCAGCTTTTTGTGTCTATCTGCAGTTTAAACCAGCATATGCACTTCCTTCCAACACAATCAGGCCTTTAAACTGCTTAATCAGCTTAGAGAACAATGATCCACCATAGTTGCCAATAGCACAGAACAAAGTCAGGAGATTGCTTTTAATGGCAACGTGGACAAAATTTGTAATCTTCTACCATAGAAACTCAGATTGGCAAATTTATCAGAGTATATTCTTTCAATAATATGTTTACTTTTTAATATGTGTTCATTTTATACTTTTTAATTGGTAGTTTATGAAATTAGAAATTGATTGGTCACAAAATCAAAACAGGAGGTTATATATCGATTAAAAAATTGTTGATAAATGTAGCTTAATTTTTAAGTGATATAGGTAACAGCAACTTATTGTCTACATTAAAAAGCACTGGATCTGAATGACTTCTTTGCTACTTCAAGGAATATAGGGATAATTGGGGCATTGACATCAAGGAAGAAGAATGCAAAATACTTGAAATAATAAATGTAAATAAAAAGAACATCTTAAGGGATATGGCATCCTTACAAAGAGCTAACTCGCTAGGTCCAGATAAAATGTCTCCCAGCCGTTTATAAAGAGGATGCAGTACAGGCTCTGACAATTATTTTTCAATGCATTTCCACTGCAGCATGGTGCTGGAGGGCTGGAGGTTTATGTCCACTATTTAATGGAGTAAGATATAGATCAAGTAACTACATCCATCAACCTGACATCAGAAATGGGCCACAAGGCACTGCATATGCTGGAATATTGAGGAAATCACAAACTGTTAGTGGAACTCAGTGGGTCAGGCAGTATCCGTGGAGGGAATGGACAGATGATGAATTGGGACCCTACTTCTTTTGAAATCAACAAATTTGATGGAAGAAGATTCTGAGAGATGGCATTTATCAGCATTTAGAGAACCACAGGTTCGTGAAGGATAGGCTGTATGGATATATTATGGGATTCTCGTGCTCAATGTTTTTTTTAGGAATAAAAAGGAGTCTTGAAGACACAAGGAACTGCAGATTCAGGAATATTCAGCAATACACAGGTGCTGGAGGAATTCAATGGGTCAGACAGCATCTCTGGAGGGAAATGGACATACAACATTTCAGATTAGGACCTGGCTTCAGAATGATGGAGTCTCAAAGAGATGGTTTTCCCTTGTAAGAGTAGTTTGAATGAAGGCACCTAGTTACAAGCAGCCCGTCATTTATAACGGAGGTACGTGGCAATTTCGTATTGCGGAGATTGATTAATTTCTGGAATGCTGTACCTCAGAAGGGTTGTGGAACTTGGATAATTAGAAGTATTTAATGTGGAGGTGAATAGATTTTTGAAAGATCTGGGAATTGAGAGCTCTGTGGAACTGGCATAGCTTTTTTTTTCATTTATTATATTGTTTACAGTGCACCATGTTTACATATTCTGTTGTGCTGCTGCAAGAATTTAATTGTTCTATCTGAGACATATGACAATGAAACACTTTTGATTCTTGACCCTTGACAAGTCATCTCCTCCTGGACTTGAGGAGTAGAGGCCAACATAATTAGCCATCATCATATCGAATGGCGGGGCAAGCTTGATGGGCATGGCGGCCTAATTCTGCTATTTCCTAGTTCTCCAGTGTTTTTTTAAATCTTTTTTAATCTGTACATTGCATGTATTAAATCTGTGGGACCAAACATTGTATTCTCTTTGGATCTTTTAAGGTGAATTCTGGTCCAAAAACTAATTCTATACTTTGGTATTTTCAAACATAGAACAGTAACATGCCCTTCAGCCTACAATGTCAGTGTCAAACATATCATATCATATCATATCATATATATACAGCCGGAAACAGGCCTTTTCGGCCCTCCAAGTCCGTGCCGCCCAGTGATCCCCGTACATTAACTATCCTACACCCACTAGGGACAATTTTCACATTTACCCAACCATTTAACCTACATGCCTGTACGTCTTTGGAGTGTGGGAGGAAACCGAAGATCTCGGAGAAAACCCACGCAGGTCACGGGGAGAACGTACAAACTCCTTACAGTGCAGCACCCGTAGTCAGGATCGAACCTGAGTCTCCGGCGCTGCATTCGCTGTAAAGCAGCAACTCTACCGCTGCGCTAGATGATGCCAAGTTACACTAATCTCCTTTGCCTACAGAAGATTCATATCCCTCTATTCCTTGCATATCCATGTGTCTATGTAAAAGTCTCCTGAACGTCATTATTGTATCTACCTCCACCACCACTCTTGGTGTTCCAGGCACCCACCATTCTCTGTGTAAAAAGCTTACCCCACACATCTCCTTTAAATATTGCTGCATTCACTTTAAAGCTATGCCCTCCAGTCTTTAACACTTCTACCCTGGGAGCAAGGTCTGATTGTCTACCCTTTCTATACCTCTCATAATTTTACAAACTTCTATCGGGTCTCCCCGCAACCTCCAATGCTCTAGAGAAAACAATCTAAATTTGTCCAACTTCTTATTATAGCTAAATAGCATTCTGGTAAATCTCTTCTGCACCCTCTCCAAAGCCTCCACATCCTAAGTAGAAAATTCACATACCAAATTTTTAACACAAAGGGTGGTTTGAAATGTTTGGAATATTCTGCCAGAGGAGGTGGTTGAGGCAGGGACTATCCCAAGATTTGAGAAGTAGTTAGACAGGTACATGGATAGGACACGCTGCATGTCCCAGCTGCACTAGTCCCACCAGGCAGCGTGTCCTATCCATGTACCTGTCTAACTACTTCTCAAATCTTGCAAAATTCAAACTCATTTTGTGAATTTATAGAGTCATAGAGTTATAGAGTGATACAGTGTGGAAACAGGCCCTTCGGCCCAACTTGCCCACTCTATAACTCTATGACTCTATAAATTCACAAAATGAGTTTGAATTTTGCAAAAACAGAATTGCCATTTTTTTTAAATGACATTCATAACCAATTTCATTCCAAAATGTACATTAGCCAACTCTCATGTTGCCCACTGCCCCTTGTCTTTACTGCAGATTTTTCTTTCTTGAGATTATCAGTCAGATAATTGAATATAGTCTGACTCAAATACACTTTAAAATCCAATTACCGCAAAATGAATATATCTTCTCAATAAATCCACAGTCCAAAGGTGAAATTCAAAGTCAACTTAACTGCTTCCTTTGAGAACCTCTGCGGTTCTATCTAAACAACATGATTTACACCAGGTTTCTAACTCATATTGACATATTTCAAAATGAGACCCGACGATCTCAATTTATAATGTTGGGAATGGATTAATTACAGCAAATAAATCTGACTCACGAGACATTATGATTGCAATATCTCAGAAGCATTGATCAAAGATACTGACAGCACAATACTGTACGTGACAGGGAAACCAGGAATACAATTATTCCATTCTTTTCTCAAAATTCCCTGAAAGAATATATATAAAATCTTTGATTTTCTTCATTCTTGGAATATTGTGGGCAATTCATCTCTCTAAATGTGATTTTTTAAAAACACGTGCAGAATCAAACTATTTTGTGAAGTTGATATTTCATAATAATTTGCAGATCATACGTAATACAGTGCTCCTTCATTTCTAACAGGAAACTGCACCCAATTGTATGCGCATCAGGGAGAAAAATACAATGAACGGAACTGAGTACAGAAATTGGGATGTTATGTTACAGTTGTACAATACGTTGATGAGGCTGCACTTGGAATATTGGGTTCAGTTCTGATCACCCTGCTAAAAGAAAGATGCCATTAGGCTGGAAAAGGTGCAGAGAAGAAATACGAGGATGTTGCCAGGACTGGAGGGCATGAACTATATATAGGGAGAAGGTGGGCAGATTAGGACTTTATTCCTTGGTGTGCAAGAGGCTGAGGCGCATTTTAGAGGTGCATAAAACCATGAAGCGAATAGATAGGGCAAATGAACAGTCTTTACCCCAGGGTAGGGGATCTTGTTTTAAGGTTAAAGTTGCCCCTCTGGTTCACATTATGTTGCTCACTGACTAACTGTAATTTCAGTTTCCAAGTTTTTCATGGATATTTTGCAAGCAATTCTTGAAACGTAATTCAATAAATGTTCTCCTGAGAAATTCTGCTCAACAGCATATCATCACATAGTTCTAGTCTTGAGCTACACTGCACAGAAACAGGCCCTTTGACCCACTCATCAAGTTGCCTAACCAAGCTAACCAAGCTATTCCCACTTGCTTGCCCATATTTTCCAGACTTTTCCTATCTACTTGTCTGTCTAACTTTCTTTTAAATGTTGTGATTGTATCAGAAACTATACTGAAATCTCTTCAGAAAGTTTTAATTCTCAGAATTTTAACAAGTTTTGGTTAGCAAGCAATTCAAGATTGAGTTGGCAGATGGTTCCCACTTTTGGGCCTTCCACCAAAGAACATTACAGGTAACACTGGGTGCACACGGCAACCATGAAAATCAGTAATCAGCTTGAATGTAGCCTCCTCCCAGAAACACAATGAACACGTGCGAGTTAATGGGACAGACCCTGTGCATATTTAGACACAAGGAACTTCAGATGCTGGTTAACATAAAAAGACACAAAGTGCTAGAGTAACTCAAAGGGTCAGGCACCATCTCTGGAGAACATGCATGCACGTCTGAAGAAGGTTCTCGGCTCAAAACATCACTTACCCACGTTCGCCCGTGTGTTTATTGGGTTCATTGGGTTTAATCCAATTTAATTCTCCTGCCACCCATTGCTTCTCTTCAGAGATATTGCCTGTCCCACTGAGTTAACCATATAACCATATAACAATTACAGCACAGAAACAGGCCCGTTCGGCCCTACCAGTCCACGCCGACCACTTTCTCTGACCTAGTCTCATCTACCTGCTCTCAGACCATAACTGTTACTCCAGCATTTTGTGTCTATCTAGCATTTGCTTAACTCTCTTGCTATAATACAGTCCTTTACTTTGTGATTTTTCACACCGTATTCCAAGAAAACTGCCCATTTCCAAAGACCATTACCTACAACATTGTAGTACAATAGAATGAATTATTCATAGGGTTTGCTGTTCAATCTCAGTCTGAATACTGCTTATGTTTGCAGTTGCTACAGCACTTTACTAATATGTACATTGATAAATATTCATGTTTGCTCTTAACTGAGCTGACAGGGTGTTTCAATTTATAAAATTGTTGTTTTATGTCATTCTCTTGATAAAGAAATGTATGAATAATTAATTATTTACATTCTGAGATAGTTTTTGTTGCCAATCTCTCAGATCCTTATGTCGTCCAATACATCTTTCTCATACTTTTTCACTGAATGCATTGCACTCTTCCATCCTTCATTCACCGTCTGAAGGTGGCGGTGAAGGCAGATATGATAGTGGTGATGAAGTGACTTTTAGATAGGCAAATGGACATGCAGGGAAGGGAGGGATATGGGTCTCATGCAGGCAGAGGAGATTAGTTTAACTTGACACCATATTCAGCACGGACATTGTGGGCCAAAGGGCCTGTTCTTGTGCTGTACTTTCCTACGTTCTAAGGGTCAAGACCCAAAACAACATCTGTCCATTCCCTCCACAGATGCCGCCTGCCCTGTTGACTTCTCCAGCACTTTGTGTATAGCGCCACCTTTATTCACCCTCTCAACATAAAGAATGTAAGTTAATAGGAGCAGGAGCCCCTCGAGACTACCCTGCAGATCAATGTGATCATGGTTCATCTGCTTCAACCCCAAGCCTTCTCTTCTGCACCAGTTCCCCACAGGCCGCAATCCTCCAGTCTTTCAAAAATGTATCCTTATTAAGTACCCTTCTGGGAGAGGGGGTTTCAGAGAATCGCCATCCACTGATTAGTACAGGTGTCAGGGGTAAGGGGCAAAGGCAGAGAATGGGGTTGAGAGGGAAAGATAGATCAGCCACGATAGAATGTTGGAATAGACTTGATGGGCCGAATAGCCTAATTCTGCTCCTAAGAACATATGAACTTATGAACGCTGCAAGCGTAGACATTGCTATTAGGAAGCAAAGACCGGATACGTTCATCACCAACGTTTCCAGAGACCTGGTGAATATCCTCCATTTTCCTGTCTTGCCCTCTGCAGTCATGTAGATCTTATTGAAGTCGTTTTGTGCCTCATTGGTGAGGTTCCTTTCAGCTGTCCAGAGTTAAGTCTCAACGAGCCAGGTCATTATCTTATGCATCTATGACACCAATAATACCCACTATGGATCGAAAAGCAAAATGTCAATAGTAGTGGAATGAAATAGACAGTAATTGTGCAAAACTATCATGACATCACCTTGGGAATGAAACTTCTTGACTGCTGTGGTGGATCTCAGGTTACCAAGCACATATTAGGAAGGATGTCATTAAACTCAAAAGGATGCAGAGAGATTCACCACAATGATACCCTGGCGTGAGTTATGGGGAGAGGTTAGATAAGCTGTGACTGTTTTCTCTGGAGTGTAGGAGGCTAGGTTGTGATCTTATTGAGCTGTACAAGATCATGAGGGGCATGAATAAAGTGAACACTCACAGTCTTTTTCACACGATAGAGGATTCTAAAACCCAAGGCTTAAGGTGAGAGGGGAGAATTTTAAGATGGATCACAGAGATAACATTTTCATTAAGAAAGTGGTCCATAAATGGAATGAGCTGCTCGAGAAAGCTATAGTAGTGGATACAATTGTGAATTTTAAAAGATATTAGGACAATCATATAGATTGGAAGGGTTTAGAGGGCTATGGGCCAAAGGCAGTCAAATGGGACTAGCCCAGTATGCCAACTTGGTTTGCATGGACAAAGTGGGCCAAAGGGTCTGTTTCTGTGACACAGCTTTATGACACTTTGACTCTATGAATGATTACTGCAGCTGTGGGTATCCAGCTACAGATATCTGCGAAGCATCAGCTCATCCCGGCTTTAGTAATCACACGGAAAGATTATATCAATGAAAATAAAACAAAGAAATTACATAACATTTATTTCACAAAAATAAGTATCCATTATCCTTACTTGTGTAACCAGTAGCATCCAGAATAGATCCAAAAGTTCCAATATCTGCAGTTCCTTGCGTCTCCATGGAAATAGATAAATTATTTCAATTTTTGTATCATACTTCATACTTTCATAAAGTATTCATACTTTCAAGCAGACAACAAAAGCACCAAGGAAAAGCAAATTCAGAAGAAATGTGTACGAAGGAACTGCAGATGCTGATTTAAACCAAAGATAGACACAAAATGCTGGAGTAACTCAGTGGGTCAGGCAGCATCTCTGGAGAGAAGGAATTGGTGACGTCTCGGGTCGAGACCCTTCTTCAGACTGACGTCAGTGGGGAGGGAGATAGATAGATAAGGAAGGTGAAGGTGTGAAAACAGGGCAAAGGTAATGAATGATCAAGGAAAATATTCAGAAGAGGTAGGATACATAAAACATCCCGTCACGTACTAGGATTATGTCCACTGGAAGTTCAGTATTCTTTCAAAATCCGCTTCTTTAGTCAGAGTAGAGCGCACTTACCATGGACGGTGACATCGGCCAACTGTTGGAAGATGGTCTTGCTTCATCTCTGCGAACACCTGATGCAGAGTGGTTGAATCACACCAGGGCCAATTTTAATTAGCATCAGCAAGAGAGGTCATACGGCGATGAACATCAAAGAGCACAAGAACAGGCCCTTCATCCCACCATGTCCATGGTGAACATGATGCTGTTAAACTATTCTCCTCTTCCAGCACGTGATCCATATCCTTGAAGAAGGGTCACAACCCAAAACATCATCCATTCCTTCTTTCCAGAGATGCTGCTAGGTTGAGTTACTCCAGCATTTTGTGACTCCCTCCATTCCCTAATATCCATGAGCCTATCCAAAAGCATCTTAAATACTTCTATCGTAAATACTTCCACCAACATCCCTGGCAGCTCATTCCAGGCACCAGTTTCTACCTACACATTTCATCTGCTCCATTGTGAAATCTCCTCAAAGTATGCCTACTTTGAAAGATTTCACCTCCTCTCTTCAACGGCAGAAGAAGGATCTCAACCTGAAACGTCACCCATTCATTCTCTCCAGAGATGCTGCCTGTCCCGCTGAGTTACTGCAGCATTTTGTGTCTATCTTCATAGTAAACCAGCATCTGCAGTTCCTTCCTACCCACCACTCTCTGTGTAAATGATTTGCTCCACCATCTCCTTTAAACTTTGCCCCTCTCATCTTAAAGTTATGCCCACTATTCTTTGAAATCTCTACCCTGGGAGAAGGTCTGAGCTAAACTGCCAAGTTGGTATTCTGGGCTGATCCCATTTGCTGCATTTGGCTCACATCCCACTAAACTTTAAAAGTATGGTGAATAATCAGGCACAGTACTTATCCAGGATTCTGGAATGAGATTATTCATTTCCGGATGCAATTCCATGTCCCAATTTACCTCTTTAATGGCCATAATTTACGAGGCCACTCATTGACAACTAAAATCTGAAGAGGGTTGCTGTTTTAACAGTAGGACCCTAACAGAACTAAAAGAACACTTGTCAATATATGCAAGCAACACAATGCACCTTTATATGGCTGTGGGGGACATTCAGAAACACCACAGAGATTCTGTAAATTATACCACTGAATACAATAACACTAAATAGTTATACTCGAAACTGATGTGACAATTTTCAATCCATCATTATGTTTTCTATTTTAAAACTGTAATAAAGTGCTTAAGTCCACGCTAAGATACAACGCATCATTTTATTGAAGAACTTACATCATAGGACCTGCAGTACATTACAGCTCCGAGCTGCTACATCTACTGCCTGACGTAGGCGTTCTTAATATTATAAAGCACATACTAGGCGGGACTACTACTAACAAGAACTACGATTGGCTAGCATGCAATAGCCCATCGACAAAACACTGTGCCTGTATTACAGTTTAGTTTCGTTTGATACAGCATGGAATCAGGCCCTTCAACCCACTGAGTCCACGCCAATCATCGATCATCCATTCACACTAATTCTATGTTATTCCACTTTCACATCCACTCCCTACACACGAGGGGCAATTTACTGCTGCTAATCTGCCTACAAACCCACACGTCTTTGGGATGTGGCAGGAACGGGGTACTGATTGAGAATGATCAGCCATGATCACATTGAATGGCGGTGCTGGCTCGAAGGGCCGAATGGCCTCCTCCTGCACCTATTGTCTATTGTGGAAGGAAACCAGAACACCTATTGGAAACCCATGCGGTCACAGAGAGAATGTGCAAACTCCACACAAACAGCACCCAAGGTTGGAATTGAATCCGGGTCTCCGGCGCTGTGAGGCAGCAGCTCCACCTGCTGCGCCTCCGTGCTGCCCATTGTTAAGATCTTCTCTTAATTCCCCTGCTCATTCGTCGATAGATTTTAGCTAAGGCAAACTTCAATTTCCTCAGTTGTCTCAGTCATTTCTGCCTCTTGTGAACTCTTTTTCATTCTGAATTTAGACATGGCAAAACTGATTTAATTGTTTAAATTTTCAGAAGAAACATTCCTCTGGCTGGAAAACATCTCGATTTAGTCTTGTGTGCTCAGTAATGGTCATTAAACAGATCACCAACACAATCTGTTGTCTGTTTCTCAGTAAATATATTTGTCTGTGCTTTCATGGAAACTCTATTTTTTCTACTCACGCGTTAATTCGAAAACACAAAGTGCTGGAGGAACTCGGTGGGTCAGGTAGCATCTATGGAGGGAATGGCTTGTCAACATTTTGGGTCGGGATCTTTCTTTAGACTGAATCTCTGAGAGCAGCAGGAATCACAGAGGAGGTGCCGTGAGAGAACCACTGTCAGAGATCTTCAAAATGGACAATATTGCTTTCAGGAATAGCTACTTCCCAACAACTATCAGGGAACGAACACTACACAACACTAACCTCAGCTATGAAGACAAAGTTATTCATTGTGGCCCGGTACACGTGATAATAATAGACCTAAACTTAAACCTTATCTCTCTATTAGGAAGGATGACTCTTACTCCATAGCTGACTATGTTCAGATCGTTCCTGTTTCAAGGCCTTCTGTTTCTAATTCAAGCAGAACAGCAACTGCGGGCCGCTGGCTAATTTGCCTGATTGCAGGGTGCAGCACAGGTTACCCAGAACTGCATGTGTCTGTCACGACTGAGAGGTGTCCTGCTCTTGTTAAAGAGGCATATTACCACCTCAAACACCATGCACAGCACCTGCCACCAGTGCCAGCACAATCTGCCCTGGGGGGTGAAGATAATTAGCTGTGTAAGTGGCAGGTGAAATGTATCACGGTTGTCAATAAATAGCAGCAGCCTGCTTGCCAAAAACACGGTTGTTTTCTTTCCTCCCCTCCTCCCCCACTCCCCTCCTTTCCCACTCCCCGCACTCCCCCTTTCCCCACTACTCCCCCGCTCCTCCCCTCCCTCCCTCACTCTTCCCTCCTCCCCTCCTCCTCATGTAAGAGGAAGAAAGGCTTCACCTTGGACTCTGATCCTAAAGTGCCATTTAAAAGACTTTTGTATAGGCACACAGATAGGCTAGGAATGGAAAGGTATGGATTACGTGCAGTCAGATAAGAGTTGGTCTTAGCATCGTGATCGGCACAGACATGGTGGGCCAAAGGGTCTGTTCCTATGCTGTACTGTTTTATATTCTATACACATAGTCTGCTCATTTAATAAAAACACTATCCTGGGAATCAATCTGGTAAACCTTCACTGCATCCCTTGCATGGAAAGTATATTCATTGGGTAGGGAGAGTAGACCAGTGCACAATGCTTCAGCTGTACTGCTGGCAGTGGCAGGTACAATTGGAAGAAGACCTCTCCTTTATTTAAATAATCTGGCAATGAAGGCCAATGTATCATTTGTCTTCTTAATAGCTCAATGTATCTGTATGTTAATATTCAGCGATATGTCAAGAGGATGCATGTAGGTTACCACAGCTCTGGTTACCACAGCTCTTGACATTACATGGATCATTTTTCAAGGTTTAGAAATTAATTCAGTGGAGCAGACATTGAAATCTGTTGTATCAGGCAGCAAACTGGAAATAACACTGCAAATGCCAGTGAGCATAATGTTAAGGTAAAAGGAGCAAAGTTTAAAGGAAATGCGTGGGGCGTTTTTTTTTACACAGAGAGTGGTGGGTGCCTGGAATGCGCTGCCAGAGGTGGTGGTGGAGGCAAATGCGATGGTGGCATTTAAGAGGGTTTTGTATGGATGTGCAGGGTTCAGAGGGATATGGATCATGTACAGGCAGAGGAAATTAGTTTATCTAGCCATGGACATGATGCGCTGAAGGGCCTCCTCCTGTCCTGTTCCTGTTATGTACCACTCTATGTCCTATTTCCTAAATAATGCCTTTTCATTCTTTCAAGTAACCAAGATCAAATTATTTTCTCTGAAAAATCCCTTGCTTGCAGTATTGATTTTTGTTTTGCAATTTATCAACCCATGGCTAATGTGCACACATCTGCAGTAATAAATCCTAAAAGGTGAGGCCAGAAAACTGAACATAAGTGGGTAATCGGGATGTTGCGGTGAAAATGTGGAGAAAGAAAATCGAGAGCCAGTATTTGAGACCTTTCAGTGCATGGCGCCAGAGACCCAAGATCGATCCTGACTTTGGGTGCTGACCATGTGGAGATTGCACATTCTCCTGTGACCATGCAGGCCTCCTCCAGGTGCTCTGGTTTCCTCTCACATCCCAAAGATGTGTGGGTTTTTAGATTAAATAGCCTCTGGTAAATTGCCCCAAATGTGTCAGGATTGGATGAGAAAGTGGGATAACATAGAACTAGTGTACATGGGTGATTGTTGGTCTATTTGGACTCAGTGGGCCGAAGGTCCTTTTTCCGTACCGTATCTCTAAATTAAACTAAAGTTCCCAGGGCAACTCTGAAGGATATGGTAATTCGACTATTAGGGACCTCTCCAGACCAGCCATCACAAACAGTCTCCAATGGGCACAAGGCCGTCATTGGCCTCAAGCTCATTGGTACCAGTCACTGCTCACATCAGTGAACACTTAACAAGAGAAGGGCATGAGATTTGTTACTTTATTAATGCTTTTTCATCTATTTTGTTATATTAAATAGTTAGAACATAGAACATGAAAAAGTACAGCACAGGAATAGTCCCTTTGGCCCATTATGTAATAATATTCATTTATTGTTGTTGCAACAAGTGCAACGAAATTAAAAAATAGCAATCCTGACGGTGCGTAAAAAACATATATGCAATAAATGCAAAACAAATAAATACCAATATATTAAATACAAAAGTTTTAACCTCTACCGCACCGAGGCCAGACGACAACTATCAGACACCTCTTCCTACCTATCCCTGGACCATGACCCCACCGATGAACACCAGACCTTCATCAGCAGCACCATCACCGACCTCACCAACTCCGGCGAACTACCCCTCAGTGCCTCCAATCTCATAGTTCCCCAGCCCCGCACGGCCCGATTCTACCTCCTACCCAAAATCCACAAACACAATTGTCCCGGCAGACCCATTGTCTCTGCCTGCTCATGCCCCACCGAACTTATCTCTACCTACCTCGACTCCATCCTATCCCCCCTGGTCAAATCCCTCCCCACCTACGTCCAAGACACCTCACACGCTCTCCATCTCCTGGATAACTTCCGGTTCGCAGGCCCCCACTCCCTCATTTTCACCATGGATGTCCAGTCACTCTACACTTCCATCCCCCACAAGGATGGTCTCGAAGCCCTCCGTTTCTTCCTCGACCGTAGAACCAGCCAATCCCCATCGACCAACACTCTCCTCCGCCTAGCAGAGCTGGTTCTTACCCTCAACAACTTCTCCTTTGACTCCTCCCACTTCCTCCAAACCAGAGGCGTAGCTATGGGCACTCGCATGGGCCCTAGCTACGCCTGCCTCTTTGTCGGGTACGTCGAACAATCCCTGTTCCAGACGTACACTGGCCCCATCCCCGAACTCTACCTCCGCTACATCGACGACTGCATTGGTGCTACCTCTTGCACCCATGCAGAACTCACTGACTTTATACACTTCACCTCCAATTTCCATCCTGCCCTTAAATATACCTGGACTATCTCTGACATCTCCCTCCCGTTTCTGGACCTCACCATCTCCATCACAGGAGAGAAATTAGTGACGGACATTTATTACAAGCCCACCGACTCGCACAGCTATCTGGACTACACTTCTTCCCACCCGGTCCCCTGCAAAAAGTCTATCCCCTACTCCCAATTCCTCCGTCTACGCCGCATCTGTGCCCGGGATGAGGTGTTTCAGACTAGGGCTTCCGAGATGTCCTCGTTTTTCAGAAAACGGGGCTTCCCCTCCTCCATTATAGATGAGGCTCTCACTAGGGTCTCTTCTACATCCCGCAGCTCCGCTCTTGCTCCCCATCCCCCCACTCGCAACAAGGACAGGATCCCCCTCGTTCTCACCTTCCACCCCACCAGCCAGCGGATCCAACATATCATCCACCAACATTTCCGTCACCTACAACAGGACCCCACCACTGGCCATATCTTCCCATCCCCTCCCCTCTCTGCATTCCGCAGAGACCGTTCCCTCCGCAACTCCCTGGTCCACTCGTCCCTTCCTACCCAAACCACCCTAACCCCGGGCACTTTCCCTTGCAACCGCACGAGATGCAACACCTGTCCCTTTACCTCCCCCCTCAACTCCATCAAAGGACCCAAACATTCTTTCCAGGTGAGACAGAGTTTCACCTGCACCTCCTCCAACCTCATCTATTGCATCCGCTGCTCTAGATGTCAACTCATCTATATCGGCGAAACCAAGCGCAGGCTCGGCGATCGCTTCGCTGAACACCTGCGCTCGGTCCGCATTAACGCCACTGATCTCCCGGTGGCCCAGCACTTCAACTCCCCCTCCCATTCCCAGTCTGACCTCTCTGTCATGGGCCTCCTCCAGTGCCATAGTGAGGCCCGCCGGAAATTGGAGGAGCAGCACCTCATATTTCGCCTGGGCAGTTTGCGGCCCGGTGGTATGAACGTCGACTTCTCCAACTTCAGATAGCTCCTCTGTCCCTCCCTTCCCCTCCTCCTTCCCAGATCTCCCTCTATCTTCCTGTCTCCACCTATATCCTTCCTTTGTCCCACCCCCGACATCAGTCTGAAGAAGGGTCTCGACCCGAAACGTCACCCATTCCTTCTCTCCCGAGATGCTGCCTGACCTGCTGAGTTACTCCAGCATTTTGTGAATAAAAAAAAAAAAGTTTTAACAGTGTGACCTATTGCAGAAAGTAGTGTTCAGTTCTCGTATTGCCCTGGGGTAAAAACTGTTCTTGAGTCTGTTTGTTCGGGATTTGATCGACCTGAAACGTCGACCAGAGGGCAGAAGAACAAACAGACGGTGGCCGGGGTGGGATGGGTCTTTTATTATTTTTCCTGCTCTACTGAGGCAGCGTAGGCTGAACAGGTGCTCCAGGGAGAGCAGTGAGCAGCCGATGATCTTCTGGGCCGTCGTGATGACCCTCTGAAGGGCCTTCCTGTCCTTTTCTGAGCAGCTGGCATACCATGTGGTTATACAGTATGCCAGCACACTCTCGATGGAGCAGCGATAGAAGGACATCATGAGCTTCTCCTGCAGGGTGGTCTTCCTGAGGATCCTCAGGAAGTGGAGTCTCTGCTGTGCCTTCTTCACTGTGGTAATGGTGTTGGTAGACCAGGTAAGATCCTCTGCGATGTGTGTACCCAGGAACATGAAAGCGGGTACCCTTTCCACACAGACCCCATTGATGTAGAGTGGGTCGTGTTCTGCACTGGTTTTCCTGTAGTCTATTATAAGTTCCTTTGTTTTGGAGGAGTTCAGGACAAGATTGTTCACTGAACATCATGCTGCCAACCTTTAGATTTCATCCCTGTAGGCTGTCTCATCTCCTTCTGAGATGAGTCCAACCACAGTCGTGTCATCCGCGAACTTGATGATGGTGTTGGTGGGATGGGTGGGGGCGCTGTCGTGAGTGTAGAGGGAGTAAAGGATGGGGCTCAACACACAGCTCAGTGTAATGGTGGAGGAGAGGTGAGGGCCTATTTTGACGGTCTGGGGGCGGTTGGTCAGGAAGTCCTTGATCCATTGGCAGATGGTTTGGGAAAATCCAAGGTCAGAAAGTTTGGTAACCAGTCTGCTCGGGATGACTGTGTTAAAGGCAGAGCTGAAGTCTAGGAAGAGCATCTTCACATAGCTCCCCTGGTGTTCAAGGTGGGTCAGTGCAGTGTGAAGAGCAGTGGCGATGGCATCCCCTGTAGACCTATTTGCTCTGTAGGCAAACTGGTGTGGGTCGAAGGTGGGTGGGAGGCTGGCTTTGATGTGCTGCAGGACCAGCCTCTCGAAGCACTTTGTGATGACTGGTGTGAGTGCTACCGGACGGTAGTCGTTAAGGCCGCTGATGACAGACTTTTTCGGCAGTGGGATGATTGTGGCAGACTTCAGGCAGGGAGGGATGGTGGATTTTAAAAGGGACAGGTTGAAGATTTTTGTGAAGACCTCAGATAATTGGTCTGCACATTCCTTCAGCACTCTTCCCGTCACACCATCGGGGCCTGCAGCTTTCCTGGGATTCACTGCTTTGAGCACGCGCTTAACATCATTCTCCTGCACAGTGAAGATGTGGTTGTCAGGTGCTGGAGAGGGTGTTATGTCTGCCACTGTAGCTTTCACCTCGAAACGAGCAAAGAAACAGTTAAGTTCCTCTGCCAGTGAGGCGTCGCCGTCGGCAGTCGTGCGGTTGCTGGTCTTGTAGTTGGTGATGTGCTGGATGCCTTGCCATACCCGCCGTGGGTCATTGTTGGTGAAGTGGTCCTCAATCTTCCTCTTGTAGGACGCTTTGGCATCCTTGATGCCTCTCTTCAGGTTGGTTCTAGCAGCACTGTATAGAGCTCTATCACTAGACCTGAAGGCGGTGTTACGGTCCTTGAGGAGAGATCTGACATCCTTCGTCATCCAGGGCTTCTGATTGGGATACAACCGGATACGTTTGTCGACGGTGACATTGTCAACACAGTTTTGGATGTAGCAGAGTACAGTTGATGTATACTCCTCCAAGTCCTGATCCTCAAAAATATCCCAGTTGGTCCTTTCGAAGCAATCCTGCAGCTGCGAGGAAGCTCCTTCAGGCCATGTCTTAACAGTCTTTATGGTGACTGGAGCTTTCCTCCTGAGTGGGGTGTATGCTGGAGTTAAGAATATGGACAGGTGATCTGACTGCCCTAGGTGTGGTAGTGGTCCTGACCTGAAACCCTTCTTAATGTTAGAATAAACCTTGTCTAGTGTGTTTTTTCCCCTGATAGTACATCTTATATGTTGTTCAAATTTTGGGAGAACTGTCTTTAGGTCTACATGGTTAAAGTTCCCGGCTATGATGTGGGCTGCTTCTGTATATAACAGTATAACAGTATAACAAAACTTTATTGTCATTCGGTATAAATACCGAACGAAATTTCAGCAGTCACAAGACACAGCAAAAAGAAAAGAACACAGGACACACGACCCCAACACAAACATCCATCACAGTGACTCCAAACACCCCCTCACTGTGATGGAGGCAACAAAACTTCCCCTCTCTTCCCCACGCACCCACAGACAGGCAGCTCGACCCCTACCGAGGCAAACGACACGCACAGCCCCCGCAAGGGGATGGAAGGCCCCGCGGCCGAGCCGCCCCGGGCACCGAAACGTCCCGCGGCCGCACCGGGCGATGTTAAGTCCAGCGGCCGAGCCGCACCGGGCACCGAAACGTCCCGCGGCCGAGCCGCGCTGGCGATGTTAAGTCCAGTGGCCAAGCCGCGCCGGGCACTGAAACGTCCCGCGGCCGAGCCGCACTGGGCACTGAAACGTACCGGGCACTGAAACGTCCCACGGCCGAGCCGCACCGGGCACTGAAACGTCCCGCGGCCGAGCCGCGCTGGCGATGTTGGGTCCCGCAGCCGAGCCGCGCCGGGCGATGGAAGGCCCCGCGGCCGCGCCGGTCTCTGAACCTTTCCGCGGCCGAGCCGCACCGGGCGATGGAAGGCTCCGCGGCCGAGCCGCACCGAGCGCTGAACCGCCCCGCGGCCGAGCCGCGCCGGGCACTGTTAGGTCCCGCGGCCGAGCCGCGCCGGCGATGTTAAGTCCAGCGGCCGAGCCGCGCCGAGCGATGGAAGGCCCCGCGGGCGAACTGCGCCCCGGGGAAGAGACCTAATAAAAGAAAGGTTTCCCCCGCCCCAGATATGTGCTCTGTTGTGAGTTTATTGCACCGAGCAGGTAGCCTAAAGCTGTGCTAGCGTTAGCATTTGGTGGGATGTAGACTGCTGTTACTATAACCATTGTAAATTCACGAGGAAGGTAAAAAGGCCTGCATTTAACTGTCAGGAACTCCAGATCAGGAGAACAGTGGCTATCCATGATTTGGATGTTAGTGCACCAGTTGTTGTGCACATAAATGCATAACCCCCCCCCCCCCCTTGCTCTTACCGGAGTCGATGTTTCTATCCCAGCGAAACGCTGTACGCCCGGCTAGCTCAATGGCTCCATGTCATACATGATGCCAAGACCAACTTTTATCAGCCTTCACATAATCCATATCCCTCCATTCCTTACATATCCATGTAACCATTTTAAATTCTCTTAAATGCCGCTAAAAAACTCTTAAATGCCACTTTTGTTCTTTGTGACCCTGAAATGTTCTTTCTCCACTCATTTATCCGAATCGTCGAAAACATGCTTATATTTTAAAACATTATTGAACATAACCAAATTTTGACAGATATAACTGACACAAATGTTAGTTTGTTATAAAGTGAAAAAATCATTGCTTATTTGATCTTTGCCATTCCACTGAGAGCTGATTGAATCTCCTACGTGCTTGCTATCCACAGCATCCTTCAGGCAATTCTGCAGACAGAATTGGAATTAGATACCATGAGACAAATGGGGAACATCTAATGCAATGAGAAGTGTTGAGAGACTACAATTGAAAAATCACCCACGTCGAAAATGTTCTTTCATTTAGTTTTGCCAGTCTATTGCTACATTCATTCCTGTAGAAAAATAAAAGAAACAGGCACCTCTGGCAAAGGGGTTCCAAAACAATACTGAGGTTTAGCTTTATGGTACGTTGCCCAAAGAATTGATTAAATCTATTTGCAGTCTTAATAGATTGTTAGGCCTCAGGCAGATTTTCTAATGAGAGTGCTAAATATAGTTCTGTAGCTGGCCATCGATGTGCGTGCTTAGATCACTTCAGCATTAGAGGCCGGGGGGGTGATCTTACAGAGGTGTACAAAATCATGAGAGAAATTGATAGGATGAATACATAGTCTTTTTCCCCGATGTAGGAGAATTAAGAACTAGAGGGCAGAGGCTTATCGTCGGAGGGGGAAGGTTTAATAGGACCCTGAGGGACAAATTTTGCACGCAGAGGATGGTGGGTAAATGGAAAGAGTTGCTGGAGGAAGTAGTTGAGGCAGGTTCAATAATAACATTTAAAAGAGACTTGGACAGTTACATGGAGAAGAAAGGTTTAGATGGATATGAGCCAAGCATGGGTAAATGGGATTAGTTTAGATGGGGCACCTTGATCAGCATGGACCAGTTGGGCCAAAGGGCCTTTTTCCATGTGACTCTATGGAGGGGTTTGAGAGCAATGTCCTGAAATTTGTGTCAAATCCCGCCCCGTAACTATTGGAGGGCATTTAACTTATTGTGCCCAGATCAGTGCTGATGCAGTGATGGCAGGGGAGTTGAATAATTGGATGAGTAATCTTGAGGCACAGCCAAACAATCTAGGAAATAGAGTTGAAATCTGTCATTGGCAGCAGTGGAATTGCAGCAATTAAAATTCTGACTTTATCTGCTGCTTGCCTCCCATTGTGACCATCAATCCCCCACCCCTCCGGAATATGCACCCATTTCTCCATTACAGCACCACCCCTTAAACCCATCCCCACCCCCACCCCACCCATCCCCTTCCAAATATCTATCTCTCCCCCTGGCTTTACATTTATCTGACACGCTTTTGTCTCCTTTTCATCTCTGGTCTTTGTCCATCCATCTGTCATTCAAAATCTCCCTCACCTGTATCCACCTATCACTTGCCAGGCTTTGTGCTGCTCCTGCCTTGCTTTTCCAGCTTTCTATCCCCTACTACAATCAGTCTGAAGTAGGTTCACGACCCAAACTGTCACCTATCCATTCCCTCCACAGATGCTGTGTGACCTGTTGAGTTCCACCTGCACTTTGTGGTTTGCTTAAGATCAGCTTCGGCATCTGCAGATTCTTATGTCTCCATTTCTTGTCTAGTTTTTCTGAGCCATTGTATAGTTCTGCAACCCCCTGCTGAAATAATTGTTTAAACTCACCAAGAGCATTTGCGCATAAATGTGACCTTTAATCCTGTCCTCTGATTCCATTTACATCACGATGATCCCATTGAAGGGATTAAGTGCTTATATTCTCTTCCCATCTACGTACATCCCCCTAGCTGTAATGTCAACAATTAGGGCAAAGAGGTAGGCTAATTAGTGCTAAGAGATGATGAACCCTTGAAATTCTCTATCACAGAATGCTGGAACATAGAACAGTTCAGCACAAGAACAGGCCTTCTGATCTGTCTGTGCCAAACATGGTGCTAAGTTAAATTACCATCCACTGTTAACATGTGATCCGTATTCTGCCATTCCCTGCATATGTGTGCCTATCTTAAAGCTTCTTTATTGCCACTATCAAACCTGCCACCACCACCACCACCTATGGCAGCGCATTCAGCCATTCGCCACCCAAAAATCACTGCGGTCTTTGGAACTATATTGCTCCATAGCGTGAAGATGATGCAGCCCACAGGCTGATTATAAAAAACAATGTCATATGAAGACAAGAGGGTTACCGTCTTTTTTTCCCCTCAAGCTTACTACCAATCTCACCGAGAACGTGATAATCCCTTTGCTGTGCTCAGTCCTTGCGTTCAAAACTGAGACTGATAGATCATAGAGTCATAGTCATGCAGCACAGAAACTGGCCCTTCAGCCCAACTCATCCATGCCGACCAAGATCCCTCATCCCATTTGTCCGTATTTGGCCCATATTCCTCTAAACCTTTTGCTATCCATGTTCCTGTTGTTAAATGTACCTGCCTCAACAACCTCCTCTAGCAGCTTGTTCCATATACCCACCATCCTCTATAGGAAAAAGTTACCCCTCAGGTTCTAATTAAATCTTTCCTCTCTCACTTTAAAGCTGTATCCTCTGACCAAAACTGAACACAATACTCCAAGTCTGGCCTCACCAACGTCTTTTACAACTGCAACATAACGTCCCAACTTCTGTACTCAGTACCCTGACTCCTCCAGTGAACTCCCCCTCCCATTCCCAGTCTGACCTTTCTGTCATGGGCCTCCTCCGGTGCCATAGTGAGTCCCACCGGAAATTGGAGGAACAGCACCTCATATTTCGCCTGGGCAGCTTGCAGCCCAGTCGTATTGACTTCTCCAACTTTAGATAGTTCCTCTGTCCGTCTCTTCCCCTCCCCCTTCCCAGATCTCCCACTGTCTTCCTGTCTCCACCTATATCCTTCCTTTGTCCCGCCCCCCTGACATCAGTCTGAAGAAGGGTCTCGACCTGAAACGTCGCCCATTCCTTCTCTCCTGAGATGCTGCCTGCCCTGCTGAGTTACTCCAGCATTTTGTGAATAAATACCTCTGATTTGTACCAGCATCTGTAGTTATTTTCTTACACTTAATGTACCAAAGCTCTTCTTTAGCAACCCATCTACCTATGTACAGTATCTCTGAATATTAAAGGAATCAAGGATTATTGTAAATTATATTGAGGTGGAAAATCATCCAGGGTCTTACTGAAAGGCAAGGCAGAGGTTAAATGGCCTATTATTGTTCCTTTTCCTTTTGCCCTCGGCACTCTTTATTCACATCAACCATTACAGCGACTGTAAAAAATCACCCCTTGCATATTCTTGTGTCATTTAATTCAGCAAAATACAGAGGTGTCCCAGCTTGTCTTGAAGAACTGATAAATCAGTAGTGAATATAATAAATCTAGCTATGAGTCACGATCTATTACGACTCTGAGAGATCTGGAGTTCAAAGCCAAAAAGGCTTTTTTTGTGAATCTCAATTTTTCAAATTAAGAGTTAACAAGGCTTGAAATTTTACTGTTTTATCTGTCAGTGAAGATGTTTTACAAGCATCCAACAGCTTCAAGGTCACTTTCATTGATCTTATTTCTGGATTTTAAAAGTTAATTTTTATTCTGCTACAACAGGATTAGTATCTACATTCTCTAGATTACTGGCCCAAGACCCCCATGAAATGCTGGTCCATATCCACATCTCTGGGAGACTTCCTGCACTCTTGTTTATGACAGTTGGAGCAACACTTCAACCTGCCCACTTCTAAAACAAATTGGGGGGAATTTAGTGTTAGCTGCAGATGTTGGCCTGCATGTGTTTTCTCCCATTCCAAAGACATGCAGATTTGTAGGTTAATTGGCTTCTGTAAAATTGTTCCTAGTGTGAAGGATAGTGTTAGTGTGCTGTGATCACAGGACGGTGCAGATTCGGTGGGCCGAAGGACCTGTTTCTGTGCTATATCTCAAAAGTCTTGAAGTAAAGTCCAAGCAGGAAAAAAGGTCACTTTAGAACAAATAGATAAAATGCTGGAGGCACTCAGCAGGTCAAGCAACATCAGTGGGAAGAGACACAGAATTGATGCTTCAGGACAAGGACCCTTCATCAGAAATAGAAAAGTGAGAATCCAAAAGTGTTATGTTGTAGAGGGAGAGAGATGACGAGATCAGAGGGCTACTACGCAGATCAAAATTGTCAAGTTAACAATTGCTTAAAAATTGGTAGTTTGAGACTGAAAAGCAAAAAATAAAAATAAAATTGACACAGAAAGGCACAGCGACATTAGTAGAGAAAGAAAAAATATACCAATTTGAAATGATGCCAAAATGGAAATGGTTGAGAGCTTCAAGTTCCTTGGTGTAAATATTATCAATGATCTGTCGTGGACCAACCACAATGGAGCCACAGCCAAGAAGGCGCACCAATGCCTCTACTTCCTCAGGAGACTGAGGAAATTTGGCATGTCTCCAATGACTCTGACAAACATCTACAGATGCAGCATGTAAAACATACAGTTGGACTGCATCACCACTTGATTTGGCAACAGCTCTGCCGCAGAATGCTAAAAAATTGCAGAGAATTGTGGATGCAGCACAGTCCATCACACAGACCAAAACTACCATCATCGTCTCCCTCTACACTTCACACGGCATCAGGAAACAACCAATATAATCTAGTACCATTTTCACCTGGATCATTTCCTCTTCTCTCTCCTGTTGGGCAGAAGATGCAAAATCTTGAAATCATGTACCACCAGACTCGGGAACAGGTTTTTCCCCTGTTATCAGATTTCTAAAGTCCTTCCATTACTAGGTTGTAGTCCTGATCTTCCAACCTATGTCATTTTGGACCATTTCCCTGGAACTATAATGCCAAAATGCTAAAAGACTGCATCCTGCACTTTGGTATTTTTCTCTTTGCTCTCTCTACCTGTGCTGCTTGTGTTTGGCTTGTTTGTACTCGTGTAAAGCATTATCTGATTTGATTGGGCAGCACCCAACAAAACCTTTTGTTAACCTCAGTAAACATAACAATTATAAACCAATACCCTTGCTGGAGTAATGTAGGAGACGTCAGAATGCAAGTTCAGTGAAGAATTAATGTTACAGGTGATCAGACGCTCAGGATTGCCATTGCAGACATGAACACTCACCCCAGTCTACCTTTGGGTTCTCCATTGTACAGTAGACCATGTAATGCACATCAAATACATTGCACTAAATCGGGTGAACTCCATGTGAATTATTACTTCATCTGGATGGAGTGCTACGGTTCCTGGATGCTGTGAAGGGAAAAAGAGTGCAGGCATTGCACTAGTGCCGCAGCTGGTAGAGCTGCTGCCTCACAGCACCAGAGACCCAGGTTCGATCCTGACCCCAGATGCTGTCTGTGTGGACTTTGCACATTTTCCCTCTGACCCGCATGGGTAAGTTCCTTCCAGGTGCTCCGGTTTACTCCCACGTCCCAAAGACATGTGGGTTTGTAGTTTAATTACCCTCTATAAAGTGTCCGTAGTGTATAGGGGAGTGGATGCAAAAGTGGGATAAAATAGAACTTGTGTGAACAGGTGGTCGGAGTGGACCCGATGGGCCAAAGGGCCTGTTTCCATGTTGAATCATTCAATCAATCTCCCAGAGCTGCATGGGAAAGTGCAATGAGGAAGGGTTGTCAATTTATTGTGATTATAGTCTGAAACCTTCTCTGCAAAATCATTTATTACTTTTATTGTGCTCATAAATTGAAACATTCAAGTTCACACTGAGCATATTCTACAGCACATGACTACACTCAATCATCGTTGGACTGTGGGAGATGCAATGGTATGTCAGATCTAAATTGGTTTCTCAATTTATTTTCTCTTTTTATTTTGATTTCAACCACAGGATTAGATTTCTGGTGTATGAGGACAGAATTTAACCTTTGCAAACTGCGAGGTGACTTTGGTGACTGAATAAAATTGGCAGCCTTACTCTATTTTTAATCCATTTTTACTACTAGGTAGAAAATTGACATAATATTGACAGTAATTTTAGCTATGCGCAAGTTAAAAACACAGTATGACACTGTAAAAATTAAGGTTAATGTCATAATCAGTTTATTAAAATCATACAAAGATTATTATCCTTTATGGTTCAGATGGAGAGCCTTTTTTCTTCATCTGAAGAAGAGTCCTGACCTGAAATGGTGCCTATCCATTCCCTCCACAGATGCTGCCTAACCGCTAAGTTACTCCAGCACATTGTTCTTTTTGGAAACCATCATCTGCGGTTCCTTGTGTCTCCATTTTACTGAGCCTTTTTTCTTCATCAAAAGTACAATTTGGTCTTGAAGCTTCATTGCTGACTATCAAAAGATCTGAGGGCATAGCTTTAAGGTGAGAGGAGCAAAGCTTAAAGGAGATGTGCAGGGCAAGTTTTTAACACAGTGCTTTCCAGGCGTGATTTTGATTGGGAACTAGATAACATTTTGGAAATTCACAAACAGAAAAAAAGCTGCCTTGAATTTAAACAGTACTGAATGGAGCAAAAAAAATCTGCGTCCATGTAACCTCCCTGTAGTAATCAGTCACCATTGTCTCTTAAGAACACAGCTACTACTTTAACCATGTGTGGCCACTGAAATTGACAACGGATCACGTCAATGGATACTTATGCATTAATACTCTATTGAACAATGCAACCTACAGCCTTTAGTATTTTTAGCTTGCAGTTACAAAAATATACTTAGCTACTGAAAACACTTTTATTTTTGAAAATCCAGTGAGAAATATAACTGGCATGAGATATCAAAATCAAAGTTTTTGTAATATAAAGAGGGTGTTAGGAACAACTCCACTGGGCAGGCCATGCCAGTTGCTTCCTTCCACCCCATCAGCCATTGTATACAAGTCAAGTCAAGTCAAGTCAATTTATTTGTATAGCACATTTAAAAACAACCCACGTTGACCAAAGTGCTGCACATCTGACTAGGAAAAAAAAGAAACATACAGTGGCAGGCAGCCAAACACAACGGCGCGGCCATCTTGAACAAAATGTTAATTCAATCACCCACAGTCCAACAACAAAAGCATTAAATAAGCATCAAAATTACACCCCCAAAAAACCCCCAAAAACACAGTCCAACAATAAAAGCACTAAACAGGCACCCAAATTACCCAACCCCAAAAACCCCCAAAAACACAGTCCAACAATAAAAGCATTAAATAGGCATTCAAATCACACAACCCCAAAACCCCCAAAAACACAGTCCAACAATAAAAGCGCTAAACAGGCATTCAAATTACACAACCCCAAAAAACCCCCAAAAACACAGTCCAACAATAAAAGCATCAAACAGGCACTCAAACCACCCAACCCCAAAAACACACAAAAAAACATCCATCAAAGAAACATCCATCACAGTGAGTCTCCTCCAGTCCTCTCCTCACTGTGATGGAAGGCCACAATATCTTTCCCTTCTCCCGCTGTCCTCGCCCGCAGTCAGGTTGTTGTGGTTGCAGGCCGCACCGGATGGTCCACAGCGGGCCAAGCCCAAGGCGCGTCGCGTCGCAGCCGCTCCCGCAGCCTCCGAAAACGGCCGGCTCCGCCGATGATAAGTCCGATCCGGGGCGGGCGAACACGCTGCTGCCACTGTTGCTGCACGTCGGGGCGGTCGTGGCTCCCGACATTGAAGCCCCCGCCCAGCAGAGAAATATCCCGCGGCATATCTTAGGCCGCGCCGGACGGTGAAATGTCCGCGACCCAAGCCCCGCGATTCGGGGCGGGCGAACACGCTGCCGCTGCCGGAGCTCCCAATGTCGGCATCCACGCGGCCCGAGCCTAAGGCGAGTCGCAGCCGCTCCCGCAGCCTCCGAAGACGGCCGGCTCCGGTGGTGGTAAGTCCGATCCGCAGGCTCTGCGAACCAGAGCCCTGGAGGCCGCCAGCTCCAGGAGTTGGGCCGATGGTAGGCCGCAGCAGGAACGGAGACATGGCCCAGAAAACAAAGGTCGGGTCTCCGTTCGGAAGGGACACCTATTTACAATGTTACAGTTTCCCCCTCCCCCCCACATACACACATAGTACACAAATAATCACAAATACAGCATATAATCCTCCAACATTTTTGCCACCTCCAAAGGAATTCCACCACTGGCCACATCTTCCTATCTCCACCCCTTTCTGCTTTCCGCAGAGACCGTTCCTTCCGCAACTCACTGGTCAACTCGTCCCTTCCCACCCAAACCACCCCCTCCCAAGGTACTTTCTCCTGCAACCACAGGAGAAAGTACCCTGTCCCTTTACCTCCCCCCTCGACTCCATCCAAGGACACCAACAGTCTTTCCAGGTGAGGCAGAAGTTCACTTGTACCTCCTACAACCTCATCCACTGCATCCGCTGTTCCAGGTGTCGACTCCTTACATCGGCGAGCCCAAGGGTTTCGCTGAACACCTCCTCTCAGTCCGCCTTAAACTACCTGATCTCCCAGTTGTCAGCACTTTAACTCGCCCTCCCATTCCCAATCTGACCTTGATGTCCTGGGCCTCCTCCATTGTCAGAGTGAGGCCCAGCGCAAATTGGAGGAACAGCACCTCATATTTCACTTGGGTAGCTTACACCCCAGCGGTATGAACATTGACTTCTCTAACTTCAAATAGCCCTTGCTTTCCCTCTCTCTCCATCCCCTTCCCAGTTCTCCCACCAGTCTAATTGTCTCCGAATACATTCTATCTCTGTCCCGCCCACTCCTCTGACATCAGTCTGAAGAAGGGTCTCGACCCGAAACGTCACCCATTCCTTCTCTCCGGAGATGCTGCCTGTCCCGCTGAGTTACTCCAACATTTTGTGTCTACCTTCGATTTAAACCAGCATCTGCAGTTCTTTCCTACACAAACAGATGCTGAACTCCATTCTACCAAATGATCCCACACTGCAAGTATTAATAATTTCAAGGATGTTTCCAAGCCAAATTTGAAGTGCGATATCAGCACCAAGAAATTTGCTACTCTAGTTTTTCTACCATATCTTGAAGATGTGTGGGTTTTGTTTTGTGGGTTGTTAGGTTGACTGGCTGCTGTAAATTAGTCTCAATGTGTGGGGTGTGTGGTAGAATCTGTGGGGGGGGGGGGGTGGGGGGGGGAAGCAGATGGAAAATATGGGAAGAAAAAAAAAATTGCGTGAGAGTAGGCAAAATGGGTGCTTGACGATTGGCGCAGTCTCCCTACGTTAAAGGATCTGTTTCTGCACTGTCTATGCCTTCTGTGAGATTTCTCATGCGTGTGATCATTGCTTTGAAAAGGTGCCACCTCACATATCAATTATATTACATTTATCAAGAATTCTTTGCAGCAACATACCCAATGCCGGGGACACTTTAGCCTGTAATATAATAACTGTACTGTAAGTCTGACAAATAATTGTTCTAAAGCATTCACTATGTTATCAATTAGCTAAGCATGACTAATAAACATGCGTGTCACGTTCGAGGTGCCGGTATGCTGCACTAGCACATACTGTCACCACAAAAGTGCTGTGTGGGATCATTTGGACAGCTTTGAATGCCAGCTTGGGTGATAAATCTTACTTTGTCCACATCCCAAAAAACAAAATAAAAATGTAGATTTGTTAAAGGTTTTGCAGGCATCAAAATATAACGGACATTGAATAACAAAGAAAACAAACAACAGAGCATTGTTATTTTATTACATTTTAATAAAATGAGCTGTCACATTCCACAATTACATCAATGATTGTTTTGGTTATAACTCATAACAGTTTAAATACACGGGGAATTTCATTCCGCAGTCTTTTTTCATAGGAAGTGAAATGATTTGCAATGGCAGATTATGAGCATTTATTCCATCAACTGCAAACTGTGGCCCAACCTTATACTGTAATTTACTGCAACCATTGTTTCATTCATTGGTTGAAGGAATGCAATAGCTTTTTTTCAACCATGATACGTCCTGCTGAACGAACTGATGTGCTTCTCAAATAGTTATTCTCTGGACATAAACCAGGAATAACTAGAGATCCTTTTTCTTGCAGCTTTTATTGAGTCAGTGGCCATTTAGCAGTCATGTAAATAAAAGACCAACATCAATTAATGGAAAAATAATTAAACTCCAAGTTCACCTTCTTCACTTCTCTGTAGAACATAGAAGAGTACAGCTCAGGAACAGAACTTTCGGTCCACAATGTCTGTGCCAGATAAACTAATTTAATTGCCTGCACATAACCCATACCCTGTTAATCCCTGCATAACCACGTGCCTATCTAAAAGCCTCTTAAACGCCACTATCGTATCTAACTACACCACCACCTCTCGGCCGCACGTTCCTGGCACTCACCACCCTCTGCATGAAAATCTTGCCCCACACATCTCCTTTAAACTTTGCCCCTCTCACCTTAAAGCTATGCTCTCTCATCTTTGATATTTCCAGTCTGGGAAAAAGGTTTTGGCGACCCTATCTACACCTCTCATAACTTTATATACTCTGTTCAACTTCTGGTGCTCCAGAGAAAACAATCCAAGTCTGTCCAACCTCTCCTGATAGCTAATACCCTCTAATTCAGGCATCATTCTGGTAAACATCATCTGCACCCTCTCCAAAGCTTCCACATCCTTCCTGCAACATCAAAGTCACAACCAAACAATGACCATGATTTATCTTGTATCTGCTCACAATATTGCCTTTTATCATCAGAAGTGCCACATAAACTCAATTTTTGGGCATGATTTTTTTTATCTGTTGCACCATCAGTGAAATTATATCTACAAGTGAGACAAATTTAATGCATTGCTTTTGTTTCAGGAGGGGTAGGAGTTCTATCTGACATTTCTCACACCTCTCTGTAGCCACCCTATTCAAATCCTGTGGTTTCAAAGACTGTGTGATATCCAATTATTGCCCCAACCACATTCAGTCTCTTCCCAAAACTATCCCAAGCTGCTCACCTATTTGCCTGCAATATCAGCTGTTTAATCATCCTAAAATGTCCACTGCCTCCACAAATCCCACCAACCACTCTGTCTGCTTCAGCCCACGGAATCCAAGCCCGTCAGCCCACGGAATCTAAGCTCCAATCACTGTTCACACTAATTCTATGTTATCCCATTTTCGCATCCACCCTAGGGTCAATTCATAAAGGCCATTTAACCTGCAAACCTGCACTTCTTTGGAATGTGGGAGGAAACTGGAGCACCTGAAAGAACCTCTCGCAGTCACAGGAAGAACATGCCAACTCCACAGCGACAGCCGAGGTTGGGATCAAACCTGGGTCTCTGGCGCTGTGAGGCAGCAGTTCTACCAGGTGCACCACTGTACCATCCTGGATGGATACCACTTGAAAAATTCTTACAAGGCCAGAATAGTCCCCAGAGCTCCTTATAACAGCAAGGATAGTGAGACTCTGGAATTCACTGCCAGAAAGGGTGGTGAAGATCAAGATGAACACTTGAAGAGCCATTATCTACCAAGCTACATGGCAAGGGCAGAGTGTCCATATCCTTCTGACTTACTTTTGTATTTGGTTTTCTCATCACCTATTAGTGCAAATTTTGAACTAGAGGTAAGAACAATAATGCTAATGAGTTGCGTTTAAGCACATTTGACGTCTGCTAACATTTGCTCGCATTCCCAGCCATTCTTAATTTAACTTCAAAGGGAACAGTGAATGCGAGGTCCAATTTTCTGAAGTAGCAGGTTTTACATTTGATAGCAAATCAAATGTCCCCAGTTCTATCTTTGCAAACAAAATAAGGATTTACCTGAAGTGATTCTCTCTGTTAAGAAAGAAAAGAGAAAGGATTCTTTGCATCTATGACTCGGAAAAATTGCGTAGAATTGAAAGACAAGCCATTCAATTATTGTAAAGCTTACCCTTTAACCCAGTGCAGAAGGCAAATGATAGTCTAGGTCAGTGGTATGAACATAATGCATATTTTTCTAATGAGCTAAGATATCATGATTATTGTTGTATAACTCTGTATTAAATAACCCGTTTAACTAACACATTATTGCCAAGAAATATACTGCCTGTTAGTGCTTCTAAGTTTGAGGGTATTGTAGCCTCTGATTGCCAATTGCAGCAACTCAAGGAATCTGCAGCCTTTCTCATAGATTTTATCATGCAGAAAAAAAAGGGATATTTAAAATTGTTATAAATTCATGACCTACTTGATAAAGACTGTTTAAAGTAAGAAATGTATAGAAATTCATCTCTGGTCAGCAGCTTCAATGCAACAACCCTGCAGCACATTGTTCTCTGCCTCCCATATTCATTCTCCTGTTTACAATGGAACCAGTTTGTGAGATGGAGTACAGAGCATTTGCAAGACTTCACATTTTTCTACCAATTAAGGGTAAATTACTAGGCTTAAAGTCAGAGTCTGACAGCAAGGAAACAGACTCTTTGGCCTAACTTGTCCAAGATACCCCATCTGCCCCCTCAAATAGTCACATTTGTCCACATTTGCCCATAATACCGCTAAACCTTTCTGATTCACGAACCTGTCCAATGTCTTTTAAATGTTGTTATTGTACCTGCCTCAACAATCTCCTTGGCAGCTCATTCCATATACCCACCACCTTCTGTGTGAAAAGGTCGTCCCCTCAGGTTCCTATTAAACCTTGCCCCTCTCACCTTAAACCTATGCCCTTTAGTTCTTGATTACCCTACCCTGGGTAAAAGACTGCATTCACCCTAACTATTCCCCCCATGATGTTATATACTTCTCTTAGATCACCTCTCGCTCGACCTTGGAACAAAGTCTTAACCCGCCCAACACCTCCCTACAGCTCAGGCCTTAGAGTCCTGGCATCATTACACAGGCTCCAAAAACATGAATTTTGGTAACAAAATATAAAAACTGCAGTTTAAAAATTACAGCAACCAAGCAATTATTAGATATTGCAACATCAGCACATAACATTTGTTCTTTCAATTATGCAGAATAAATTTATACTGAACTCAAAACAAGGCTCTCATGTGAAACAAATTTTGAATAAACAAGGCTTTACAGTATATCATAGATAATTTTGCCAACCTTAATCATTTTTTGACATTTAAAGAAGAAACACTTGGAACAGAAAGCTAGTAGCATGTAGCAGTGTCATTCTGCACCTTAAATTCCGATGCAGCTTCATGTAGTTGCTTTACATCAAAGATTCACTAAATAATTAAAACTCGTCTTCGGAACTGTCAGCCAACAGCATCACACGGTCTTGCATGCTGGTGAAATCTCTCGGCTGCAATTTCAAACAAAGACACAAGAAATTGAACTACTATATTTGTATGGCATTAGCATTTGATAAGACTGATGGTTAACGTAGCATTTCATGGGATTGGCACAAGCCGTTAGAGGTGCTGCCTCACATGTTTGAAGTGAACTAGGTAAGCAGTTTTTATCGGCCAATTTTCATTTTCATACAGTACGATCCCATGAAAATCAATGAGATGAGTGATCGGTCAGTCAGTCTGAAGAGGGGTCCCAACCCAAAATCTATCTATGTCCTCTGGAAATGCTGCCTGCCCTGCTGAAGTTACTCCAGCATTTTGCTTCTATATTTCTCTCAGTCAATCAGTTTTGTTAGCTCTGTGGTTCAGGCCACCCCATTACTGGAAGCATGTGGAGGCTTTGGTGAGGGTGTAGAGGACGTTTACCTAGAAAATGCTGCCGAGATTAAAGGGGAGCTTGGACAGACTTGGATTTCTCTGGAGCATCGGAGGTTGAGGGGAGAGCTGAAGGAAGTGCATAAAATGATGGGAGGCCTAGATATTGTAGACACTCAGAACCATTTTCCCAGAAAGGAAATTTGAAAGATTTGAAGGTGCAGTTTTAAGGTGAGTGGGGCAAAGTTTAAAGGAGATATGCGGGGCAAGTTTTTTTTACACAGTAGGTTGCAGGCACCTAGCACGAACTGCTCGATGTAGAAATGGAGACAGATATAATAGTGACATTTAAGAGGCTATTGGCTAGACACCTGGATACAGAGTGAATGAAGGGATATGGATCAAGCGCAGGCAGAGGAAATTAGTTTAACATGGCAGCAGATTTCACACAGACACTGTGGGTCAAATATGATGCCAAGTTAAACTAATCTCCTCTGCCTGCACATGATCTATATCCCTCCATGTACTGCATATCCATGTGCTTATCTAAAAGCCAGTATCGTATCTGCCTCCACCACCATCCCTGGCAGCATGTTCCAGGCACCCACCATTCTGTAAAAACATCTTGCTCTGCACATCTCCTTTTCACTTTTCACCATGCCCTCTCACTTGAAAGCTGTGCCGTCTAATCTTTGACATTTCCACCATAGGAAAAATCTTCTGTCAACAATATCTATCCCTTCATAATTTTATATACTTCTGGCAACTGCAGAGATTCCAAACACACTCGGAGGTCCCAGAAATTCTCACAGATTCAGGGAGCCAATTATATTTGCAGAAGAAAGCAAAGTGCTGGAGGAACTTGTGCTGGGCCGTGCATTTTGCACTTTTAATTGTTCTTTGAGTAATTTTCCAATGTTTTTTGATGTGACGCAGTAGTGTTGTGAATTTTCGCTGTCAGACATTTTGATGTATTGTATTTCGTCGTGTGCAAGTTGGTGAACTTTTAACTTTTCTACAAAGTCGATGGAATTTTTACTCGCTGTACTTTGGCCTTGACATCATTCAACCATGGGGACTCTACACCTTACATTAGCCGTTTGAATTATATGTGCCTTCTGAAGACTTCTAAACATCTAAAGATTTTTATGCCTTTGGACATCTCGTCAGCAATAAAACTCGACTCGTCCATCGTTGTGGATAGTGATCACTGGGCGTGTCCCTCCTTCTTTGATTCAACTTTGAACATCACTGAAGACATGCCAGTGCACTTGTTCCACTCATCAACAAGTCATAACCACTGTTTTGCCATTAAGAACTTGAATAGTACCACCCATCTGAGTTTGCTTGTTTTACTGTTATCCGGGGACATCAACACCAATCCTGGTCCATACTCCCCCAAGTACCCGTGTGGTGTATGCAGTAGGCGGTAAAGTGGAAGCAATAAGCCATTGAGTGTGAGGACTGCAATGTATGGTATCATAAACAATGTATTGAAATGAGCGGTGAAGTGTTGCAGAATCATGTATCCGACAATTGAATATGTACTATATGTGGCTTCCAAAATTTCACCTCATCTATTTTTGAGTTTATGGATAGTTTTGAATTGTCAAATCCATTTGAGCCGTTGGCTGCATCTCCTGACTCTAGTGTTGAGCCTTTAGACCTTGACAACTTGGAGCCAAGAAACATTCACCATCCTACGTCTAGCCCCAAGTGTAGTAGTGTTAGTCATGGAAGGAAAACCAAACAGAAATCTAAATGCAAGCCCTTCAATATTGTTAATATAAACTGCCAGAGTGTTAAAGCGAAGCGTGATCAGTTCCATGTGTTGATTGACACGGAAAGTCCTGATATAATAACAGGGACAGAATCATGGCTGAACAGCAACATTACTTCTGGTGAAATTTTCCCACCAAATTACCAAGCGTTCAGGAAGGACAGAGGTGGCGGTGATACACATAGGGGAGTTTTCATCGCAGGCAAAGACAATCTCATCGCAAATGAAGAAACCGACCTTATGACAGATAGTGAAAGCACGTGGGTCAGCATTCGTATGCAAGGGATGACGCCTATGTACGTGGGAGTTTTCTATCGCTCGTAAACTACCAATGTTGACTACGTGAAGCAGCTTGATTGTGCCCTGAGCAAAATTCCACCTCAAGCTACAGTGTGGCTCTTGGGAGATTTCAATCTTCCTGATGTGGACTGGGAAAATTTCAAGTTCACACCGGGTGGATCTTATGCTGGACCTAGTAAAGCAATGTTGGAAATTGTACTCGATCACAACTTATATTAACAAGTGAAAGAACTGACTAGACTTAACAACATCCTTGATTTGTGTTTCACAAACTCATCATCTTTTGTGGACAGCACAAAAGTAATTCCTGGTATCAGCGACCACGAGCAGTGACCGTGAACGTATCAGTGAAACCTAAGTTAGTCTGGCCAGCCAAGTGTAACATTTTTCTCAACAAGAAAGCCAGGTTTGAAGACACAGGGGACAGGCTCGGGAACTTCGACGAGAAGCTGACTTCCGATTATATTGAGTCAAAGACTGTTAATGGGCTAGTGACTGAATTTAACCAAGTTGTCCAGAATGCTATGGACAAATTTATACCCTCCAAAATGACTTCTTCGAGATGGAAATTACCCTGGATAAATAATTCCATCAAGAGAGACATTTGTAAAAAGAAGCACCTGTACAGAAAGCCAAGAAACATGGCTTTTCAGCAGTTTGGGACATTTTCAAACAGCATCACAGACACACAGACAGGAAAATTAGGAAAGCCAAGGAGGAGTATATCCATGATATCACCGATGGCAGTTTGGAGAGTAACAACACCAAACCGTTCAGGAATTTCATCGTCGAAACGGCAAGAGGTGTTTGGTGTCTCAACATTGTCTTCATCTGATAGTACCAAAGTTTGCTCTGCTAAAGACAAGGCAAACGTGTTCAACGACCAATTTTGTTCAGTTTTTACCAACGAAGACACAAATAATTTTCTTGATATGCCTGATTTTGAAATTCCTGGCATGCCAAACATTGTTATCAACAAACAGGGTGTTGAGAAGTTATTGCAAGATGTGAATCCAAATAAAGCTTCGGGTCCTGACGCCATTCCTGCGAAGATCCTGAAAGAATGTGCCTCCTCAATTGCTGCAGTGTTAACTAAGATTTTCAGAAATAATTTAATTCTGGCTGTTTACCGGATGTTTGGCGTGATGCTAACGTAACCGCTTTACAAGAAAGGCGATAGAAGTAATCCCGGAAACTATAGACTAGTTTCGTTGACATTAATTCCATGTAAAATCTTGGAACATATCCTGCATCATCATATCATAAATCATTTTGACCAATATCATATCTTAGTCGACGTGTAACACGGTTTCCGTAAGGGACGTTCTTGTGACACTCAACTATCTGCTCTTGTTGACGACCTTGCAAAGATTTTGGATGATAAAGGCCAGGCGGATCTGATTATCATGGACTGCAGTAAGGCATTCGATTCCATGCCCCACCGACGTCTTTTGATGAAACTTCGCCACATGGGAATTAGAAACAACGCAGTGAAGTGGATTGAGTCTTTCCTTACAAACCGTCACCAACAGGTTGGGCGGGAGGGTGTTTCTTCCAACAGAGCTAAAGTCTCATCTGGGGTTCCCCAGAGTACAGTCCTAGGGACCCCTACTATTTTTGGTATATATCAATGATCTGCCTTCGAAGCTCCACTCAAAGGTTAGACTCTTTGCGGATGATTGTATTTTTTATAATAGAATACAATCCATGGAGGATTTGGAGAGATTTCAACAAGATCTTGATACTTTAGTCAAATGGGAAGGAGATTGGCAGATGTCTTTCAATTCTTCTAAGTGCTTCAGTATGAGAGTCACCCACAGGAGGAATCCGGTTATCATGAAGTACAAGGTGGGGCACACCACCCTGGAAGAGGTGAAACATCGTCCCTACCTGGGAGTGGAACTCAGCAGTGATTTGGAATGGTCTACTCACATCAACCGAATAACCACTGAGGCTAATAAAATGCTGGGATTGCTGAAGATAAATATTTATTATTGTAACAACAGAAGCAAGTCTATAGCCTACAGACCCAAACTTGAGTATTACTCCGCGGTGTGGGATCTACAACACAAAATAGATGGGGACAAGTTAGAAATAATTCAAAATAGAGCTGCAAGGTTCACCGTTGGCGATTACAGTAGGGAGTCCAGTATCACTAAAATCCTTGCCGATCTAGAGTGGGAAATTCTTCAAGACCGTAAGATCAAATTATGCCTGACGACCATCTATAAAGAAACACACGGGTTTATTCCAAGCAACATTAAGAGTCATCTTCAATCTGCAAATTCATCCAGACAACTAATGACCAGGCAATCGGGGGTTTTCAAATACAACATCATCCCAACAAGACTGTTATAGGTATTCACTGTACCCAAAGACAATTCGCGAATGGAATCATCTCCACCATGACATTCGCACTGCACCCGACGTTAAGACCTTCAAGACCAAGTTGGAAACAATCGATATTGAGACGTTGACCTTTAAAGGCGCACTTTAATATTTAATTGCGACTTGGAACATAACTCTCCTAAACTATGCGACAACCAGTAATGGTGATTATACGTCAAGATACAGATACACATACTTAGCGGGTCAAACAGCATCTGTGGAGGGAATGCTTCGGTCACCTGGACCATGAGAAATAACGTTGCACGGAAGAAAAAAGAGACTTAAGAACTTTAAAAAAAAACTTCACAGCTTTTACAGGAAGCATGTAGTTAGGGTTGGCCAGTGATCAATGATTTTGGGACAAGACATCTTAGTGTACCACTGAGACCATTGCCTGGGAGAGTGGCCTCCCCAGCTGACTAGGCTCTCCCTGTCCTGACCAGCTAGAATTGAGCGAACTGATAGATCAGTTGTTAGCGTGAACAGGTCCATCAAAGAACTGGAAAAGCAGCAGGCAAAGGAGCTGATCAAGGAAGCGTGACAGGTGATGAGTGGTATTCCATGGTACATGAGCCACAAATTGTACAAGGTGAGAATAAAGAGCATGTCAGCCAGTGAGATGGAGACTTACTGTAAATATTGTCTTTAACGTTTTGTATTTAAAGCTTAAAAATAAATACCAAACCATTGAAACATCACCTATCCATGTTCTCCAGGGATACTGCTTGACCTGCTGAGTCACTGCAGTATTTTGTATCTTTTTTTGTGGAAGCCTGATGAAAGATCCTGACTCGAAACGTCACTTATTCATGTTCTCCAGAAATGCTGCCTGACCCGCCAAGTTACTCCAAAACTTTGTGTTTTTTTGTAAACCATTGAAAGTGTCTTCTTAATAAGAAAACTCGTAAAACTGAACACAGATGACAGACTCCATGAGGGAGAATAAAATGTTTTTCTATCTTGTATTTGAGTTTGAGATATAAAAGAGACAAAGAGAAGAATGTCACTTAGATCCACACTGGACCCATATGTTGTGTGCTTGATCTGCTTATGTAAGGAATGAGTTATGAGGAATTTGATTAAACCAATAACGCTTTAAAAATGGGAATGAGGGGTATGAACAGGGTGAATGCACAGTATTTTGCCCAGGGTAGGGGAATCAAGAACTAGGTGGCATAGATTTAATCGGAACTTGAGAGGCAACTTTGTCACTCACAAGCTGCCAGAGGAGGTAGTTGAGGCAGGTACTAAACATCGTAGCATTTAAAAGACATTTAAACAGGTACATGGCTAGGAAAGGTTCAGAGGGATATGGGTCAAACAGGGGAAAATGGGACTAACTTAAATGCGGCATCTATGTCAGCGTGGACAAGTTGGGCCCAAGGACCTGTTTGAGTGATCCAAATAATAATGTGTTGGAACTCAAATCCAAAAAGACTTAAGGAGAAATCTGTACTGTTACACAATGTAGGTCAGTATGCATTGTAGATTTTCTCCCGCCAATCCCTTGTCTTTACCTTGGTTTCACGCCTTTTAAATACGTTTTTCCTCTTTCGATTCATCACCTTAAGACTATAGAGAGCCCCTAGGATGAAGAGGGCTCCAGCTACACCAACTGCAACAGGCATTAACATCCCAGACATATATCCTGCCTGCAAAACACATGTGATAAATATTAATGGCAACTTTATCAGCGGTTTAATCTTAAATAGCGATATTTTTCTGAAATTGCATTAATTCATCACATTTATATAAATAACCATTCAGTGTCTATGAAAGCCGTACGATGTCATTTGATTGATTTATTGATTAAATGATACAGCATGGAAACAGGCCCTTCCAGCTCACCAAGTCCATGCTGACCATCGATCACCTGTTCACACTAGTTCTATGTAGAAACAAGGAACTGCAGATGCTGGTTTTCACCAAAGGGCACAAAGTGCTGGTGTAACTCAGTGGATCAGTCTGAAGAAGTGTCACAACCCAAAACGTCAACTGTCCATGTTTTCCAGAGATGCTGTCTTACCCGTTGAGTTACTCCAGCACCTTGTGTACTTTTCACACTACGTCTATGTTATAATAATAATATATTCCTTTATTCGTCCCACACTGGGGAAATTTACAGTGCTACAGCAGCAAAGTGGATAGCAAGAGAGCAAGAGATCATTATAAATAAAAGATACATACATTGTCATCAGTTTTCTGTGTGTTCTTAGCTGTTATTGTTGACTCGTCTGCTGGGAGCAGTGCTGGTTGTGAAGTCTCACAGCAGCGGGAGGAAGAACCTCCTATATCTCTCCTTCACGCACTTGGAGTGAAGGAGTCTGTCACTGAAGGAGCTACTCAGTGCAGTGACAGTGTCCTGCATGGGGTGTCCTGCATCCCACTTCCGCATCCATTCCTTACACACTAGGGGCAATTTACAGAAGCCACTTAACCTACAACCTACTCGTTTTTGGGATGTGGGAGGAAACTGGAGCACCTGGAGGAAACCCTCGCGGTTATAGAGAGAATGTACAAACTTCACACAGTCATCATCCGAGATCGAACCTTGGTCTCTGGTGCTGTGAGACAGCCGCTCTACTAGCTGTGCCACTGTGCCACCCACATTCTCACAAACGAAACAGATTGGCACATATTCTGTGGTAGAAATAATGTTGAATGCATGAAATAAGAGCAGAAACAGGCAAATGGCCCCTGAGAACACAATATCATTTGATAAGTTCAAGGTTGGTCTGGTCTCCTCAAATGGTGCTGCCAAATCTGCAAAACTCTCTGTTGACCAGATAACTCTGTCTTAGCCTTGACTATATTTAATTACAACATCGCACACTCGGGTGTCTGTAATTCCAAAGGAATGCAAGTCTGAAAGAGGAAAATGCTCCTAATCTTGGTTTTAAGTGGCCCAACCCTTGTTCTGAGACCATGGCCACAGTTACAGACTCGCCTATAACGAAAACATTTTACATCTATCCCGTCAAGCACCCGCAGAACTATATGTTTCATTGAGACCATCTCCTTAAGAGTCAGAACAGTACGGAAAGGGGCTCTTCGACCTATCTTGTCCATGCCAACCAAGATGTCCCATCTAAGCTTGTCCCATTTGCTTGCTTTTGGCCCATAATCCCTCTAAACGTTTACTATCCATGTACCTGTCCAAGTGTCTTTTAAATGTGGTTATAGTACCTGCCTCAACGACCACCTCATTCCATAAACCCACCACCCTCTGTGCGAAAAGGTTGCCCCTCAGGTTCCTATTAAATCTTGCCCCTCTTACCTGAAACCTGTTCTCCTTCTTTTAGACTCCAGATGGTGTAGGCCTATTGTGCTCAATTATTTCTCCTAGGACATTTCTTTTCTATTTAATAGTAACACACTTTTTCAATAATTGTATTCCTATCCTTGCTGACAAAGCAGATCCTCTCAAATTATTTCCACTTTCTCACCCACTCTCTACACACTTGGGCAACTGTACAGAGGACACGCACGTCTTTGGAATGTGGGAGGACACTTGAGCACCCGGAGCATGGTGCCATCACAGGGGAGAACGTGCAAGCTCCATACAGACAGCACCAGAGATAAGGATCAAACCAGTCTCTTCTTCCACCTGAGCCAATGTGATAACCTCTAATCACTGAATTAATCAGTGATTGGTGTCCAATTTGACGTGAAATACAATTCTAAAAAGAGCGTTAAGTAAAAGGGGACAAAGATCTAGTCTTCCCATCATTTTACCTGTCTGGGCAGGTTCTATCTGTCTGCTGTAAAGCTAAGTATCTGGGACATGTCATCACAGATCAAATGTCTGATGATGAGAACATGTATAGACAGCGCCGCATGTTGTATGCACAAGCTAACATGTTGGTTAGGAAATTCCACTGGTGCTCAGGAAATGTCAAGATAAACCTGTTTAGAGCGTACTGTACTCCTCTTTACACTGCTCCTTTGTGGATAAAGTTTAATAAGTCAAGCATCCATAAACTTAAGGTTGCCTATAATGACTGCATGCGCATATTGCTTAGAAAGCCAAGGTGGTGCAGTGCAAGTGAACTGTTTTGTAGTGCAGGAGTCAATGCGTTTCATGCCCTGTTGAGGAATCTCATGTTTAAATTTATATGCCGATTGAATGGTTCTCAGAATTCCATCATTGTGCTGCTGGTAAATCCTGGTTTCAGTGCCGTGAGATACCTGTCACCTATGTGGAAACATTGGTATTCTTGCCTTTTCTAATTTAATTTAATTTTATATGTATATACTGTGTACTGTATGTGTATTCTAATGGACCATGAGTCTGCTTAATAAAATTTAATAATAATAATAATAATAATAATCACTGAGGATTACTTTTAATGTGTGGGTGAGTGGATGCAGTCTGGGAGAAGTCGATAAAAATGTGGGAATTTAAAAAAAAGTAAGATTAGTGTAAATTATGGTCAGTACGGACTCCGTGGGGAATAGTGTATTATGTATGTATTACTCTATAACTCCATCACTCTATCCCAGTTTGGAGTGCTAAACAGCTGCTGGAAAGTAATAATATCCACTGGGGGAGGTCCTCCGAAAAAAAGTTAATTGGGAAAATTATCTTAAAAAAATTGTTAGGTTAGCCTACACCTTTATTTTCCCACTAAAAATCTAATCTGCACAGGAGATTACCTCAGCCTTCAATAAAATATTGCAGCTGTGTCTCATCGTTGAAAATCATGGGAAATGGGTCTCTAAAGAACACTCTCCATGGCAACCACGGCAGCATAAAGGACTATAACAGGGGTGAGGAAACTGCAGGAGAGGGTAGGGCACGTCTTCAGTGTGTTTGGTTACACTCTCGCTTATGCCCCCCCCCCCCCCCATTCAACCGAAAAGATCGAGTCCTAATCTCCTGAGTGCTCTAAGCCACAGTGAGCTACGAGCTCAAAGCTCTGCGGAGATCTCAGTAAGCATCTCTGCGGTGCACTGCTGCAGTAGTATGTGAGATATGCAGAGAGCTCAAATCTCAAGGAGGCAGGTGCATGCAGCGCTATATCAATGTCCCAGGGGAGACTTTTTTTTTCACGCTGTGCTCCTTGGTTTAATCAGACTGAAAACAAAGATCTTTGGATGCGTATTAATGCTCAAATCTCTGTCAGTAAGACAGAGATGAGGACTGATGATGTCATTCTTCGTGTGCGCAGCGCAAAAGAAACATCAGCCATGTCTAAGTGATGTACACGGTCCAGTTTTGCACCAGACTGGATTTTAACAGCAAAGTCAGTAGCAGGTTAAAACCTCACGCAAAGCAGTCCGCACATTAAAAATGAGTTTAATTTCTCAGCTTTTATGTCCTCACAACTTACTATTTAGTCAAAATAAGACGCAGAGTACTGGAGTAACTCAGCGAGTTAGGCAGCATCTCTGGAGAACAGGGATAGATGATGTTTTGGGTTAGGACCTTCTTCGGTAAATCTTTGTATGTACCATTTCTAATATTTATATAGATTTATATATCTGTTTATATAGATTGTAAACAGTTCCAATACCAGTCTCTATGGCTGCACATGATGTAAAAAAATGATTAATTTAACCCTAATTTTATTTTTCTTTGTGACTAGTTATTTATCCATGTCAGTATGTTACCCTCAATCACAAGTGGGCTTAATTAGTGTCTCCTGCAAACACTTCCTTAACAATGGATTCTAACATTTTGCTAACAACCAATATTAGGTTCGCTGCCATGGAGTTCAACCTATCTTCTTTCCCTCCAGAATAGTAGGATCGCATTTGGTGCTTTACAACTCACTGGATGCTTCTGAGAATCTAAAGACAATGTCAAGACAATTTCTTCATTTAGGACTGAAGGATGAAGGCCATTATTCCAGGGCAGTTGCTAGTTCTGAGGAGAGGTTGAACTGATTACATTGTTTTCTCTGGAACACTGGAGGTAGAAGGGAGATCTGATGGAAGTGAATAACATTATGAAAGGCTAGGGTAAACAGTCAGAACCTTTTTCCCTAGAGTGGATATGTCAAGGACTAGAGGGCAGAGCTTTGAGGTGAGAGGGGCAAAGTTTAAAGGAGTTTAGGGGCAGCACAGAGCTGCTGCCTTACATCACCAGGGGCCCAGGTTCTACCCTGACTACTGGTGCAGTCTGTATGGAGTTTGTACGTTCTCTCTATGACGGTGTGGGTTTCCTTGCACAATTCCAAAGACGTACAGGTTTGTAGGTTAATTAGCTTTGGTAACATTGTAAATTGTCCCTAGTATGTTAATGTGATCTCTGATTGGCACGGAATCAATGGGCCGAACAACCTGCTTCTGCGCTGTATCTCTAAAGTGTATCCCTAAAGATGTGTGGGACAGATTTTGTTTACACAAAGGATGGGGGGGGGGGGGGGGGGGGTGCCTGGAACTCCCTGCCAGGGGCTGTGATGGAGGCAGGTACAATAGCGGCATTTAAGAGACTTTTAGATAGACACCTGGATATGCAGAAAGTGGAGAGATCGTATGCAAGCAGATAAGATTAGTTTATCTTGACATCATGTTCAGTATACATTGTCGGACAAAGGCCTGTTCCTGTGCTATACTGTTCTGTGTTTTCCATAGTGACATTAATTGTTTTAAATTCTTTATTCTTTTTCTCCTAATATTTGTGGTTTGTTTTTAGTGGCTTCTACTGTGACAACATGTACAAAATATTTGTTTAACATCGCTGTTTTTTCGTTATTGCCCATTATTAATTCCCAATCAGAGCTTCTAAAGAGCCAATGTTGACTTATGCTACTCTTTTCTACCTTCCCATGGAAGCACTTACAATATTCTTTTTATTCTCATTTTCCCTCTTTGTCAATATTTTAATTCTCCTTTATTGGTCTCTAATATTCTTCGTATTCTCAGGCTCACTTCCATTTGTGCAACTATATAAATCTTTTTTTCCCCCAACCTAAAATCATCCTTAAATTCTTTAGATGGCCACAGATGGATCACATTTCCCAAGGAGATTTCATTTGCAAATGTAATGTCTGTATTTGCGATTTATGTGGTATTTTATCACATACATATGCCACTCTTTATCTACCATGTTACCCCTCATCCCTTTTTATAGCTAGTTTCAGAGTTAAAGTTGTTCCCAAAGGAATGTTGAAATCCTAGCATATTCTTCCCCAAAAGATTCTTCTCTGTGAGATTACTAATTAATCCAGGCTCATGACACATCAAATATGATGCTCCTGGCAAGGTGAGGGAATTGAATATGGAAACTGGAAATATTATAGAACGTCACTTCTGCAAACTTTACCAAACATTTTGCAATATTGAAGAGCATGAAGCTAACCACCAACTGGGCAGCAATCACGATAGAGCAACGTGAGGCATAAGCATCCCAGTAGAAATGAATTAAGTAATATTAAAAGTTGTAAGGCTGTAAACACAAATAGACACATTTCAACAACACAGATTTATATAAAGAATAATTAAGTATTGTGCCCCTCAGTACTGAATCAACACAGGGAATATATCCTCTGCCCATATAAAAATCCTCAGCCACTTACTTTATTTTTGATTTTCTCGAGCCAGCTTCTAACTGAAAAAGGATAGAAAATAGCTGTGTTAGAACATGTTTTCTTTTGAAACAAACTCTAAGAAATGATGAAATTAAGGCAAAATATTTACCAAATAATTCATTGGAATACACCTTGGTGACCATGGAAGTGAAGCAACAGAAGCAAGGACAATACTACCAGATAGACATTATTCAATTATGAGCTATGAAGCCCAAGCTATCAATAGTCCTGTAGACTGAGTATCAATTGCCCATTGGAAAATTAAATATTAATGTGTTCCCTATTGTTCGAAATAATCACAAATACTTTGGAGGTTTAATCATTGAAGGTTAAATGCCCCTTGAGGACCTACTATAACACATTGAAAGATCGCCTAATATTTCGTAATAAATCAATGTCTGTCAATCTGCAATTACAATCCATCAGAATGACAAATAGATTTCAGACTCATGTAATAAATCAAGATGACGATACATCGGTGGCTAACTTTATCCTTTTTCCATTCTTTACTGTGTTGAAGCAACAATTAGTCTTCCAAGGGAGCTAATTCGTGCTATTCTAAACAGCAGTGGATACTGTTGCCCACTTAGTTGTTTAGTTTAGTTTATATACAGCATGGAAACAGCCCCTTCAGTTCACCGAGAACATGACGACCATCACACTGGTTCTAAGTTATCCCACTTCCTCATTCACTCCCTATGCACTAGGGGCAATTTACAGAGGCCAATTAACTTACAAACCCACATGTCTCTGGAATGTGGGAGGAAACTGGAGCACCCGGAGGAAAACTACGAGTTCACAGGGAGAACGTGCAAACTCCACAAAGACATCACCCGAGGTCAGCCTGATTGAGCCGGGGTCTCTAGTAATATTTGGGTCTTTGGTAATAAATCAATTATGTCAATCAACCTGCATTTATAATCCATCAGAATTAAAAATAGATTCCGGTCATGTAATAAATGATATAATGGAAATTGACATAATACAAAAGTAGCAAACTTTATTCTTCTCCAATTCTTTACTCTCTTGAAGCAATTAGATTTCCAATGGAGCCAATTCATTGCAATTCTAAACAGGATGCAGAATTGCTGTTGACTGTTTATTTATCTGTACATAAAAGTCTGGAAATAACAGGAATATAATGCTTCCATGAATCATTGTCATGATATTTATATGGGAATAATTAGAATTCAATGCATATGTTGATCTAATATGCATACGTAAGGCAATTTAGTTCTAATGATAACAGTATTTAATGCTAAATTCAACTGCAGTATAGTGGTAGGAAATATCCTAAAACCCCATTACAATATTTGCTACATTCAAACTGGTTATTACAATGAGAATGTTTACAAAGCCAAATGATACATTTCAATGACATTGCCTGCTGTGCTAACTCCAGGCTCCTAAACAGAGAAATTATGCCTGTGATTCCATTTATAATAATGGCTCTAGATGCTGTTTTCAATTGGTCTAATGCAAGCTAAGCGTGTTTAATGAGGCATCCAAAGCAACCATCCTCAATGAGCACATAAATCACTCCACTGCCAGATTCTCTGCAATATATATTTTTGTCAGCTGCACCAGAGAACAGCGGAAGTGGGTTCGTAATCACCAAAATGTTCCATGAGAGTGATGGACTTGTAATATGTGCTATTTTGGTGACGAATAACCCAAATATCCAAGGATATGGAATAGATTAAATAATTAAATGGAGACACAACCATTATAACTCTTGCTACACTGGTGGGTTTAAACTAAACAGTGGGGGGGTGTAGGTAAATAACTGCAGATGCTGGTACAAATCGAAGGTATCACAAAATGCTGGAGTAACTCAGCAGGTCAGGCAACATCTCAGGAGAGAAGGAATGGGTGACGTTTCAAGTCGAGACCCTTCTTCAGACTGATGTCAGGGGGCGGGACAAAGGAAGGATATAGGTGGAGACAGGAAGAAGTGTAGTCCAGATAGCTGTGTGAGTCAGTGGGTTTATAGTAGATGTCAGTCAATAGTCTGTCTCCTGTGATGGAGATGGTGAGGTCCAGAAACGGTAGGGAGATGGGGGGGGGGGGGGGGGGGGGGGGGGGGTGGGGGTGGAGTCAACAACGTGGAAGCATATGCGTGCAGTTAATGGGAAAGAGAGTGTTGGAGGGCAGGGGGATGGGAACCAATGCAAGGAGACAGAGGGACATAAAAGGAGGACAGAAGCAAAAGATAGAAGAGAGATAAGAAAACAAACCTGAAAGCTTTGTGCGCATAGCAAAGGTACAGCAGTTATCATGGGTGACTTTAATCTACATAGAAATAGTGATCATTATCCAATGTTCTCTCGACTCTGGATCAGTTCCTGTGGACTGGAGGGTAGCCAATGTAACACCACTTTTTAAGAAAGGAGTGAGAGAGAAAACGGGGAATTATAGACCAGTTAGCCTTAAACCCCTGTCCCACTTCGGCAATCTTTTAGGCGACTACAGGCGACTAGGCTGTCGCCACATGGTCGTCGGGGTGTTGCATGTATGGTCGTGAGTCGTAGTGTTTTTCTGGTCGCCGCTGGATTTTCAGAACGTTGAAAAATTTTCGGCAACAGTAGGATTGACGCCAATGAGCGTAGATTGATGTCTCCTTACGTAGATGCTGTTGTAGGTTGTCGCCAGGTGACGTAGGTTGTCGTCGATGCTGACTTCGGTGAATTCCATTGGCGACTACCAACATCAACCTACGTCAATTGGCGACAGGTGCCGACATCAAATCCGGAGGCGAAAATGACCTGAATTGTCTTCATTTGTCGTCAGTTGTCGCCGTCAGGGTCGTAGGTTGTCGTAGCTTGTCGTGGTTGGACGTGGGTTGACTTCAGTTGTTGTAGGTTGTCACCTGTGTGGTCGTAGGTGTGGTCGTAGGTGGATGTCCTACCCGCGACGATTAGGTTGCCGGTTGTCGGTAGCTTGCCGTCGACTAGGTGGTATGTTGTAGCTTGTCATAGACATTGTTCTTAGGTGGGTCCAGTCGCGGTTTTTCGGCAACCTGCTACGACTATGACAGTCGCCGGCAGTCGCCTAAAAAAACGCCTAAGTAGGACAGGCCCTTTACATCGGTACTGGGGAAGATGCTTGAGTCAATTAAAGATATAATAGCAGTGCATTTGGAAAGCAGTGACAGGATCGGTCAAAATCAGCATGGATTGATGAAGGGGAAATCATGGTTGACTAATCTACTATAATTTTTTGAGGATGTAACAAATAGAATGGGTAAGAGAGAGCCAGTGGATGTGGTGTATCTGGACTTTCACAAAGCCTTTGACAAGGTCCCACACAAGAGATTAAACTTAAAGCACATGGTGCAAAATTAAAGCACATGGTGCAAAATTAAAGCACATGGTATGGGGATAGGGTATTGACATGGATAGAGAACTGGTTGGCAGACAGGAAGCAAAGAGTAGGAATTAACGGGTCCTTTTCAGAATGGCAGGCAGTGAATGGTGGTGTGCCGCAAGGCTCGGTGCTGGGACCCCAGTTATTTACAATATATATTACTGATTTAGATGAGGGAATTAAATGTGACATCACCAAGTTTGCGGATGACACAAAGCTAGGTGGCAGAGTGAGCTGTGATGAAGATGCTTTGAGGCTGCAGGGTGACTAGGATAGGTTGGGCGAGTGGGCAGATGCAGTATAATGTGGATAAATGTGAGGTTATCCACTTTGGCGGCAAGAACAGGATGGCAGATTATTATCTGAATGGTGTCAGATTAGGAAAAGGGGAGGTGCAATGAGACCTAGGTGTGCTTGTACATCAGTCACTGAAAGTAAGCATGCAGGTACAGCAGGCAGTGTAGAAAGCTAATGGCATGTTGGCCTTCATTGCATGAGGATTTGAGTTTAGGAGCAAGGAGGTCCTACTGCAGTTGTACCGGGCCCTGGTGAGACCGCACCTGGAGTACTGTGTGCAGTTTTGGTGTCCAAATTTGAGGAAGGATATTCTTGCTATTGAGGGCGTGCAGCGTAGGTTCACTAGGTTGATTCCCGGAATGGCGGGACTGTCGTATGTTGAAAGGCTGGAGCAATTAGGCTTGTATACACTGGAATTTAGAAGGATGAGGGGGGATCTTATTGAAACGTATAAGATAATTAGGGGATTGGACACATTAGAGGCAGGAAACATGTTCCCAATGTTGGGTGAGTCCAGAACAAGGTGCCACAGTTTAAGAATAAGGGGTAGGCCATTTAGAACGGAGATGAGGAAGAACTTTTTCAGTCCGAGAGTGGTGAAGGTGTGGAATTCTCTGCCTCAGAAGGCAGTAGAGGCCAGTTCGTTGGATGCTTTCAAGAGAGAGCTGGATAGAGCTCTTAAGGATAGCGGAGTGAGGGGGTATGGGGAAAAGGCAGGAATGGGGTACTGATTGAGAGTGATCAGCCATGATCGCATTGAATGGCGGTGCTGGCTCGAAGGGCTGAATGGCCTACTCCTGCACCTATTGTCTATTGTCTATCAGCCATGATCATATTGAATGGCGGTGCTGGTTTGATGGGCCGAATGGCCTACACCTGCACCTATTTTTCTATGTTTCTTTCTATGTTTCTATGTTTCCCATCCCCGTATCAACCTTTATATCTTGGGCCTCCTCCATTGCCAGAGTGAGGCCACACACTAGTGGAGGAACAATATCTCATATTTCACTTGCGTAGCTTACAACCCAACAGTATGTACATTGAATTCCCAATTTTTTAAATAAAACTCTCCCACCCCAGTGCGCACTCACCTGCCCCTCTTCTCCCCCCCCCCCCCCCCCCCCCCCGCAGCCCATTCCTCCTGTATTCCACCCTCTGGGTTTACATTTCACTGTTCCTTACCCTTTTCTGAACTCTTCGTCTCCTTTTCACCTCTAGTCTTTGGACTTACTCCACCCATCTGCTAATGAATCCCCCCCCCCCAACACCTCCTATCCTCCTATCACTTGCCAGGCTTTGTCTTGCCCTCATCTCTTTTTCCAGCTTTCTCCTGCTTACTTCAATCTGAAGAAGGTCCTGACCCAAAACTTTGCCTACCGTCTTGATACAGGGGGCATGGTTGCGTTCTGCAGCTGCGGCTCACCGGCAGTCTCTCTGTCTTTTTTTTGTTTTGTCTATTGTCATCGTTTAAATGTATGTTTTGATCTATTTTTAGCTCTGTATATGTGGGGGGTGGTGGGGGGGTGGGGGAAACCCTTTTTTCTAATCTCCTCCTCAACGGAGATGCGACCTTTACCGTGTCGTATCTCCGTTCGCGCTACGGCCTAACACCGTGGAGTCGGCGGCCTCCAGCTGGGATCGACCTTGAAGACTCCGGTCGCAGGGCCTGGACTTACCATCTCGGAGGCTTCGGCCGTGGGCCCTGCAGACCGCATCATCTGGAGCTCGCAGGTCTCTGGCTGGCGACTGGCTTTCGGGAGCTCCAGCCATAGCAGCTTCGACCGCCCCGAAGCGCGAGGTTTGATCGACCCGCTCGCAGAACCTTCATCGCCCTGCGTGGCTCGACCGCGGCACTTTCCATCGCCCGGTGGGGGCTCAGGACCTTCATCGGCCTGCTCGGCTCGGCCCTGGGACTTTCCATCGCCCGGTGGGGGCTTCAAAAGTCGGGAGCCTCGATCGCCTCGTGGCACCACGGGAGAAGAATGAGGAGGAGATAAGACTTTTCTTTGCCTTCCATCACAGTGAGGGTGTGCCTGGAGCAATCACTGTGATGGCTGTTTGTGTTAAAATTGTAATTGTGTGTCTTGTGTTTTTATTGTCTACTGCCGGACCCTGACGTGAGAGGACGCTGGCGCTATTTGTTCGCCGCTTCTCCGTCAGGACAGTTTGTCTGTTTGTTTTTATGTCATGACTGTTTTTATAAAGCGTCTTTGAGCACTTGGAAAACCGCTATATAAAATAAATGTTTATTATTATTATTATTATTATTATTATTATTATTATTATTATTATTATTATTATTATTATTATTATTATTATTATTATTATTATTATTATTATTATTATTATTATTATTATTATTATTATTATTATGATTATTATGATTATTATTATTATTATTATTATTATTATTATTATTATTATTATTATTATTATTATTATTATTATCCACTCCCTCTACAGTTACTGGCCTGACCACTGAGTTACTCCAGCACTTTCTGTTTTGCTCAAGATTAAATAACTATACAATTTATGCACATCATAATTTTCTAGGTTACCGGTCTCGGGAAAATAATTTACAGTGTAAGTGCAATATTTGTTAAAAAGCAAATTTCCAGAAAATTACATAATATACCATTTGCTTTCATGTGATGCTTTTGAAATCCAGCCATCTCTGGTTGCTCAAGGGTGATGAATATAGGAGATGGGACATTGTGTTGCAATTTTACAAATGACTGGGTAGATCGTGCATGGAGTAGCGCATGCAGTTCAGATCAGCATGCTATAGGAAGGATGTGGTTGCATCAGAGAGCATGCAGAGGAGATTCACCAGGGTTTTTTAGGATTAAAGAACTTTAGTTATGAGGAGAGTCCAGGCTTGCTTTCCTTGCAGTGAAGGAGGCTGAGGAAACGACCTGATAGAAACATACAAGATTATGATATACTATGTATAGGGTAGATCGACACAAAATGCTGGAGTAACTCAGCGGGACAGGCAGCATCTCTGGAGAGAAGGAATGGGTAAATAGTTAGTCTTTTACTCATGATAGGGGGTATCAAAAACCAGAGGTTTTTGTGCAGTTTAGTTTAGATTAATTTGGAGATGAAGCAAGGAAACAGGCCCACCAAGTCCACGCCGAGCATTGATCACCTAGTCACATTAGTTCTAATTTCTCATGCTACACACTAAGAACAACATACCAAGGTCAATTAATCTACAAACCTGCATGTCTTTGAGATGTGGGAGTAAACCGGAGCACCTGGAGAAAACCCATGAGGTCACAGGGAGAATGTGCAAACTCCACACAGACAGCACCCAAGGTCAGGATCAAAACCGAGTCTCTAGCGCTCTAAGGTGGCAGCTCTACCAGCTGTTTATGATGTGTTTTAAAAGTTGATCCAGGGAATAAATTTTGTTTTACACAGAGAGTGGTTGATATCTGGAACAGACTGCCAGAGAAACTGATGGAATCGGATACAATTACTATCTTAACTACAAGAGGCATTTGGGCATACATTTATATAGGTAAAGCATACGTTCCAAATACAGACAAATATGTTAGTGAGCACAGACATCGCTATGGACGTGTTAGTTCGAATATATTATTCCATGAACTTTAATGTCTGTTAACAACAAAATAATTATCTGATATATAGTTTGAAAAGAAATTCAAACATTAGTGATGCTGTACTTGGAATATTGTGTTTTGCTTTAGTCACCCTGCTATAGGAAAGAAGCCATTAAATTGGAAAGAGTGCAGAGAAGATTTGTGAGGATTTTGCCCGGACATGAAGGAGAGGTTGGGTAGGGTAGGACTTTATTTCTTGGAGCACAAGAGGCTGAAGCATGATCTTATAGAGATGGATAAAATCATGTGGGGGATTGATAGTATGATTGCACAGCCTCTTTCCAAGGGTAGAGGAATCAAGAATTAGGGGTGAGAGAGGACAGATTTAATAGGAACCTGAGGGGAAATCTTTTCACACAGAGGGCAGTGGGTATATGGAATGAACTGCAAGAGGAAGTAGTTGGGGCAGGTACAATAACAACATTTAAAAGACATTTGAACAGACACATGGATAGGAAAGGTTTAGAGGTGTATGAACCAAACAAGGGCAAATGGGACTGGCTTAGATGGGGCATCTTGGTCTGCATGGATGAGTAGAGTGAAAAGGCCTTTTTCCGTGCTGGATGACTCCAATGACACTAACTGGAGTATGAAGGTTAATCATAAAGACTAAATACTCTGACGTTTGATATCAGAAAGTCATTAGACTTCAAGTGTCTTTTGCCGTCAGTCATGGAACAAAAGCTCATGCAAGCAAAATAAATTAAGTCAATTGTCAACTTTAATCTGCATCTGCAATGCTCTAATGATCATGTAAATACATTATTCAGTTGACAGTAGATACCTGCAACATGATACTCGCTGAAATTACTCAACAGCTTATGAATATTAATGTGAAGGCGTTTCGTTCGTAGCTGCAGAAAATGTAAAATATTTGAATTAATGGGATTTCAGATACAAACAAAACACAAGGCAGTCAATGTGTCTGAACATAGGTCTTCAAGCCACATATGCCCTCAGTCAATTCCTGACTGATTTATATTGTGAAGTTCAGATCTGAGGTTGATGGTTTCAAGAAAATATATCGATTTCAGGCCAGATAGGTTCACATGGAAATGGTGAAGAAGTTAGACGTTAATACCTTGACAAAGTATTTTGTCAAATCCCATCCTGATTGACAGCATGTCCTGTTATTAATTATCAGCATCATCAATACACCTCTTCGAAACCTTTTGACCCATCTCTCTTCATCAACACCTCCTCAGCTGTAACTTTTTATTCTACACTCAATCCTTGGATATGTTTTCAATCCATTCATCCCCAATCTACAAAAAGGCTAAGCTGGCCAAAGTCACGATTGACATTCTCCATGACTGATGTTCTATGTTATTTTCTCATGAACTCCCTACACACTCAGGGCAATTTACAGAGAACAATTAACCTACAACCCGCAAATTTTTGGGATGTGTGAGGAAATCAGAGCAACCGGAGGAAACCCAAGCTACCACTTGGGGAACGTGCAAACTTCATATAGACAGCACCTGAGGTCAGGATTGAACCTGGGTCTCTGGCGCTGTGAAGCAGCAGCACAACCAGCTGCTCTACCAATGTATTGTTTAAGACAGAGGGGAATGCAAATGGAATAGGATGAGGGCATGTAACAAAAATAATCAGAACCTTGAACAAATACAGTGCATTCAGAAAGTACTTTTTCCACATTTTGTTACGTTACAGCCTTATTTTAAAATGGATTAAATTCATTTTTTTATCATCAATCTACACACAATACCCCATAATAAAAAAGCGAAAACAGGTGTTTAGAAAATTTTGCAAAGTAATTAAAAAGAAATAACTGAAATATCACATTTACATTTCTTGGTCACCTCCCTGACCAAGGCCCTTCTCCCCCAATTGCTCAATTTGGCTGGGCAGTCAGCTCTATGAAGAGTCCTGGTGGTTCCAAAGTTCTTCCAATTAAAAATGATGGAGGCCACTGTGCTCTTTGGGACCTGCAGTGCTGCAGAAATTGTTTTATACCCTTCCTCAGATCTGTGTCTCAACACAATCCTGTCTCAAGGGTCTACAGACAATTCCTTCATCTTCACGTCTTGGTTTTTGCTCTGAGATGCACTGTCAACTGTGGGGCCTTATATAGACAGGTGTGCGCCTTTCCAAATCAATTTACCACTGGTGGACTCCAATCAAGTTGTAGAAACATCTCAAGGATAACCAATGGAAACAGGATGAACCTAAGCTCAATTTTGAGTGTCATAGCAAAGGGTCTGAATACTTATGTAAATGTGATATTTCAGTTATTTATTTTTAATTACTTTGCAAAAATTTCTAAACACCTGTTTTCGCTTCATCATTCTGGGGTATTGTGCGTAGATTGATGATAAAACAATTTTTTTTAATACATTTTAAAATAAGGCTGTAACGTAAAAAAATGTGGAAAAGGTGAAGGGGTCTGAATACTTTCTGAATGCATTGTATGCCAGTGCGACAGGATGTAAAAAATTAGGAATGGACATTTATGGACATTCCTCTTATTGGCCTTTTGCCATCCCCATCCCATAAAATCCTGGCTCTAAACAGCATCTGCAGGCAACAACAGCTCCAAAGCTGCAAAGAGATTATATTTTGTCAGTTAACAATACGTGCCCAGCACTGTAGGTTGCTGTGATAAATATAACCTCCCTGAAAGGATTCAGATCTAATCCATTAACTGCAATGTATTCTTGTGTGGGCTGTCATCATGTTGACATAGTTTATGCAGAAACAACTGCAATACATGGAATTTTGTGGCTTCTAGTCACGATGCCTGAGGTTACATCTGTTTAAATGAAACACATTCGGAGCATGGTGCAACGCACTGACCAATGCAATAAATAATTGCTTTGAAATATTTCGTACGAGGGCGCAAATGTGGTGCAGTGGTAGTTGCTGCCAAGGTGCCACGGACTCGGGTTCAATCCTGACCATGGTGCTGTTTGTATGGAGTTTTACGTTCTCCCTGTGACCGCGTGGGTTTTCTCCGAGTGTTCCGGTTTCCTCCAACACTCCAAAGACGTACAGGTTTGTACTTTAATTGGCTTTGGTGAAGTTATAATATTGTCTCCCTATGTGTAGGATAGTGCTAGTGTAAACGGGTGGTCGCTGGTCGGCGCGGACTCGGTAGGCCGAAGGGCCTGTTTCTGCGCTGTATCTCTAAAGTCAAAAGTGAGGGCTTTTCATTTTATTCAGCAAAGAACACAGGCATGATATGAAACTTTTTTTTTTAGGTTAAGGTTTATTATTGTCACATGTACTGAAGTACAGTGAAAAGCTTTGTTTTGCATGCTATCCAAACAGATCAGATTTACCACCTATGAATACAATCAAGTCAAACTCAAGTAGATAAAGCAAAGGGAAAGATACAGAGTGCAGAATATAGTTCTCAGCATTGTAGCATATCAGTTCGATAGACAAAGTCCAATGTCCACAATACTATAGAGGTGAATCGGACAATACCCTTAGCTTATGGAAGGACTGATAACAGAGGGGCAGAGGTTGTTGCTCAGTCTGGTAGTGTGTGCTTTGAAGATTCTGTACCTTCTGTCAGACAGAGGCAAGGAGAAGGAGGAATGACAGGTGTGGGACAAGTCCTTCCTTGGGACAAGTGGCTTTATGAAGGCTTTCTCTTCTATAAACACTGAAGTCTAATATATTTGACATGAATTTTATGTGCTGCTTATGCTTATTTTATGATTATCTAGTTTTTCTCCTCTCATTTCCCTTTATAAGCCTATTTATATAATTCTGCTGCTTCATTATTTTCAGACCCATATGAAGAGAAATTGATTTTCTTTAAGCTTAATTTCCAAAGTGCTTATCCATCATTAAATGGTTTTGACTGGTTAAATGCTGTGCTAAATCCCACACTAAACTACTTCATTCTTTGCCTACTCCTCATACACCAATGAGCCAAAACATTATAACCACTGACAGGTGAAACGAATAACATTGATTATCTTGTTACAATGGCACCTGTCAAGGGGTGGGGTATATTAGGCAGCAAGTGAACAGTCAGTTCTTGAAGTTGATGTGTTGGATACAGGAGAAATAGGCAGGAGTAAAGACCTGAGCGACTTTGACAAGGGCCAAATTGTTATGGCCAGATGACTGGGTCAGAGCATTTCTGAAACGGCAAGGCTTGTGGGGTTCTCCTGGTCAGCAGTGGTGAGTACCTACCGACAGTGGTCCGAGGAGGGACAAACCACAAACCGGCGACAGGGGTGTTGGGCGCCCAAAGCTCATCGATGTGCAAAGGCAACAAAGGCTATCCCGACTGGTCCAAACCGACAGAAGGTCTACTGTGGTACAAGTCACAGAAAATTTTAATGGTGGTCAGGGGAGGAATGTGTCACAATACACAGAGCATCACACCCTGCTGCGTATGGGGCTGCCTAGCCGCAGACCGGTCAAAGTGCCCATGATGACATAATGTTTTGGCTCATCAGTGTATTTTTTTACAGACTCACTAATATTGGCAGATTTATCGAATGTCTGCTTAATATTTCAAGAGGTTCCCAAGCCCTTAGAGCTGTATTCAGAAAGAATTGCTTCATCTGAATGTAATTACATTGATACTGTACGTCAAATTAATTACGATGCTCTTCTTCAAACCATTTATATAATCTGTGATATCATCTTTAGTTTGACTAGTTTGAAGATACAGCACGGAAACAGGCCCTTTGACCCACCGGTCCTCACCGACCAACAATCCCCACACATTAACAATATTCTACACACACTAGGGACAATTTACATTTATACCAAGCCAATTAACCTACAAACCAATATGTCTTTGGAGTGTCGAAGGAAACTGGAGATCCTGGAGAAAACCGACACGGGTCATGGGGAGAACATACAAACTCTGTACAGACAAGCACCCATAGTCAGGATCGAACCTGGGTCTCTGGCGCTGCAAGGCAGCAACTTTACAGCTGTGCCACCGTGCCGCTGTGGCATCAGAGAAATATAATAAATCGGGATTTACTCACATTTGGAAAAGAATGGGCTAAATAGGGTCAGTCAGCGTGGTGTCACCAGTGATGTCAATGGGATCAAACCCTCGCTCGGTTATAGCGGACAATCAGCTAAAATGGACAATGTTTTTAAAATGGTGACTACTACATTGGTGACTCTCTTTTCCCTTTTCCAGACTGTGTCCAGAGAAGTGGAGGCACAAAATAATGAGATGCTGAAACTTTGAGCAAAACACAAGTTGCTGAAGGAACTCAGCAGGGCAGGCAACATCTGCAGAGGGAATGGGCAGGCACCATTTTGGGTCGGGATCCTTCTTCAGTTGCTGAATGTGTCCTTCCATGTGATGCCAGATGTGTGAAGAGAGATAGGGAGATGCTCTACTTCACAAAGAAAGAAGAAACCAGATGGCAAAGAAAGACTGAATGTTGTCACTGAGTTCAGCATTGGGAACACAATGACACAACTGTCGATTCAATGCAGATCCATAGCATTAGCAACACGGGGCAGAGCAGTCTGAAGTGATGTGTTGTGAGGTAGGTGAACATGGCAACATATTCACTATATCCTAATACATGCATTACCCCAACTCCAAAACTCAACCTTAGTCCAGCATATCACGTATCGCACAAAATCACCTAGAAGATACATTCGCCCATGCCAATCAAGAAACTTCCTCACATCCCCAAAATGTTCTCTCATATTCACCTCCAAATCATGCCTCTCCTACATAACCAGGTCAACAAAAAGCCAGGAACTGCCCAGCCATCACATGGTCTATAAACAAAGAGTACCCTTATATAAAGAAGATAGAGTTCTTGAACAAAACACAAAGTACTGGAAGAACTCAGCAGGTCAGGCAGCATCTGTGGGGGAGAACCTGCAAGAAAACAAATGACATTTCGGGTCGAGACCCCTTCTTCAGTCTGTTTGTAGAAGGGGATAGAAAGCTGGAAAAGCTTTTGGGCAGGACAATGTTCATGCAAAAAATCTCCAAACTGTCCTAAACCAAAGTTGCCAAAGTGACCTCCAAAGTTTACAAAGCAACTTTTGAGCATAAGCATTCTGAAAGTAGTTTTTCGCACAAGAAGGCAAGTAAGCAAATATGCGGTATTCATATTTATTGGCATGTTGCTTGTCATATCTTCATTGCAAATGGGGTTTCACTGTGCATTTGCCTTCGGTTCTGGGAATTCTTGATAAATGAAGAACCCATAAGTGCTGAAGGAACTTAGCAGGTCAAACAGCATCTGTGAGGTGAATGGATAGGTTACATTTTGGATCGAGGTGGATACATATGGGAGGGTGGGTGATTGACAAATAGGTGGAGTAAATGACAAAGGCCAGAGATGAAAAGACAAAAGGGAGTCAGATAAAGAGAGTAGTGGAGTGAAATAAAACCATATTGCTGTGGTTGATCTATTTAACACTGAAATCAATATCTCATTTCTCCAAGGAAATTGATCCCATGTCACCTTGTGCAGGTCTGCCACTTGCTTGGTTTAAACTCCTCTCCTGATACCTCCCTCGCATACGTCCTGGCCTCCCAGACATTAGAATTCAATTTATAATAATCTCCAACACAGGAGATCAGCTGTAACCACTGGGGATTATCTCAGCCTGAGTTACTGAGATATTGATCTCCTTTAGCCATTGGTTGTGCTGAACCATTTATTTCACCCTAGCTGAAAGACTGAAAGCCTCAGATTGCTCAGAGAACTACATGCTGGCTTCATCAGTTATAGAAAGCACATATTGGTAGGGTTATGGTGGTGTCGAACTCATATAGAAAATAGATTGGATGTTGAAATAATAGATTTTTGCTCAGCAAATGTAACCTACGTTTAACAGAATCTTGAGCAAAACACAAAGTGCTGGAGGATCTCAGTGAGTCAGGCAGCATCAATCTAGAAAATTGAACAATACAGCACACGAACAGATCCCTCGGCTCACACCGTCTATGCCAAACATGATGCTAAGGTCAACTCTTATCTGCCTGTTCATAATCTATATCCTTTCATATCTAGCATTTACATGTGCCAATCCAAAATGCTCTTAAATGTCACTGTTGTATCTGCCTCTACCACCACCCCTGGCAGCATGTTCCAGGCACCCACCATCTCGGTGTTAAAAGTTGCCTTGCACGTCTCCTTTAAACTTTGCATCTGTGGAAGGAAGGGAAGGGAAGACTGATTACCTGCAAATTGCCTGCTTGCCAATGTCTTTACACTAATTACCACAAACAGGTAGATAATTGGTGCTGCATTTAATGTGCTTGGGAGAGGTTGAATTGGCATTTAAATTATCATTCCTGAGGTTGAAATTTAACTTGCACAGAATGAAGTTACTGGCTCAGGAACCCCACTGTTACAACAGAGGCACAATGGAGTTACGGTTCAGGTCAGTATTTAAACTTCTGATTGCTACAGTCTAATAGAAATCTATTTAATGTCAACATCCTTCTGCCAAACAGTTGGCAGAGATTTTTTGTTTGGATATAGTATTTCCCAAACTTAGAGCATACAACCCGAGTTCCACTTCTGCAGTAGTGACCATGTGCCATGGCTAGATTTGCAAGTGCACTGGAGGAAACTGCAAAACACCTCTGCACTTCACATTGAGTTCCTCCTAGTCCTGTATATGTTTGCACTGGCAATTCTAATCACTCTATTGCTTCCTGGATGAGGGTTACAGCTAGAAGGAGAGCTTGGACAAACTTGGATTATTTTCTCTGCAGCGTCAGACGCTGAGGAGAGACCTAAGTGAAGTATATAAAATTGAGAGGCATCGATAGGGTATATCAGTCAGAAACTATGCCCTGGGTGGAAATGTTGAAGACTAAAGGACATAACCTTAACGTGAGAGGAGCAAAGATTTTTTAATTTTTTTAAAATTGTCCTTATTGCAGGGAACATTTGTCCAGCCTTTTCAAATACAGCCTAATCAATGTATAATAAAGCTGCAACATGACTTCCTGATGCTTATATTCAATCCCTGACCAATGAAGGCAAGCATACCATACCCGTCCTCTTCCGTTCTATCTACTTATTCTAACTTGGTCCACTATGGGGGTGGCCCAATTGTAGAGGGGCCTGATCGGGTTGCTCAAAATTGTGTGTACTGGGAGCGAGGGAGGGGCTGTTAGCATCACCATTCCATCCCGCATTTATTCCTGTCCTCCTCAATTTCCCCCTTCACTTTCTTCATTTTCCCATTTTCATTATTTCAGGTGTCACCTGAGCAACTGTCATGGTTTAGTTTAGAGATACAGCGCGGAAACAAGCTCTTCGGAAACAGGCTCTTCGGCCCACCGAGTCTGCACCAACCAGCGATCTCCGCACATTAACACTACCCTACACACACTAGGGACAATTTATATTGAAATGAAGCCAATTAACCTACAAACCTGTATGTCTTTGGAATGTGGGAGGAAACCGAAATTCTTGGAGAAAACCCATGCCGTCGCAGGGAAAACGTACAAACTCTGTACAGACAGCACCCGTAGTTTGGATGGAACCCGGGTCTCCGGTGCTGCAAGTGCTGTAAGGCAACAACTCTACTGCTGCGCCACCGTGCTGCACTATGGTAATTATACTTGATCTGCCATCCTCCCTGTGACAGTACAAAGATCAGCAAACAGCTGCCATCTCTGAATACATAAGTTTAGTTCTAATTCTTATCGGTGGGAATAACTATTTTATTTTAAATGAGGATACTCGATTTCATGATTTTTTTTTGGTGATTTCCAATTTGGCATTTGGACAAAATCATCATTTGCTTAGTAGGAGAAATCCAACTTCCAGGCCAATACACGTTGAAAGAAAACCCACCGAAGATAGGATTGTGATTGGTTTTGCAGGTCTCTTTTGCTTCATGCTGCGGATGTGAGATTGAATGGCACATTGTGTTACCTCAGCAATCTGGGCTGCAAACCAGCTCTAATCAAGTAGAATGAAGTGTTCTGTATCTGCTTCCCTGAACGATCTGCTGCAATGTGAATTTGAAAGATTACTAAGCAGTCCTCAGTGGGCATGGAGCCCCAAAACTGTCTCTCATTGGCAAGATACCAGTAGGCTGCGGTGCAAAATGCACCAATACAGCTTGGAGTATTGGGCCAGCATTGAAGGAACTTTTCGCTGCATCTGTTCATTACAGGGTGGCACAGTGGCGCAGCTAGTAGAGCTGCTGCCTCACAGCGCCAGAGACCCGGCTTGGATCGTGACCTCGCATGCTGTCCGTGTGGAGTTTGCACGTTCTCCCTGTGACCATGTGGGTTTCCTCCGGGTGCTGCACATCCCAAAGACGTGCAGGTTTGTAGTTAATTGGCGTCTTTAAATTGCCCCTAGGGAGCGGATGCGAGCAGGGATGTGAGCAGGTGATCGATGGTCAGCATCGACCTGATGGGCTGAAGGCACTGTTTCCATGTTGTATCTTTCAATCAATCAAGCTTTTCATGATTTGCATGACCTGACAGCAGTTAAAGTTGATACTAGATTAGTGTTTAATTCCACTTTTCGCCAAACACAAAATTCACCATAAAAATTAATGAAAACCAAACAAAATGTGAGCACAGGTTACATATTTGAGGGACCTGGTTAACATTATTTACTGACTGTGGCAGAACTTGTATTCGCATCAATATTTTAGTGTTGTGTCATTATTTCTGATTGCTGCACTATTAGGTTGCCAATCTCTTCAGTATCCACATTCACTCATATGCTGGCCGAGAAATGATGAGGTTATAGTGGGTGTATCCTGAGGTATCACACTCAGATAGTCATCCCAAAGGTCATTGCTCACTGAGAATTTAAATACCTCATAAAGTATAAAGAAAACAAAATAAATGTAATGAAGAGCACTTTGATGCCAAAGGCCTTAATTGAAAACAATTAACAAAGGATGAGAACAGATATAAGTAAATCACCAGGTTATTTTAGTCAGTCAGCAATCCCTATAACTAAACTCGGGGAGCGAGGCCAGCTACAAAGAGCATCTAGTTCCTCAACTCACAATATCATAACTTAGGGACTAACACAGCAGGAGGTCAGATCTGGCCTCCATCTAGCCTATTACTTCCTAGGCATCCAGCAGCTCCCTGTGGAACTACCTTCAGGAATTGGATGCAATCCCATTCAAACAAAAAGGTCAATGAAGTCATTCCTTGCAAAAAGGACATTAGCTGTGGTTTTTGGATGCCACACCTCCCAGCATTAGTTCCTCTGCACATTGAGCTTGGATTTAAACATCTTAGCTTGCCTTCCATCCATCATATCGGCAAAAGTGTGGATGTTTGTTCATGATTGAATAGTGTCCAATTCCATTTGTAACACCTCAATACATTAAGATCCCCATGCCTGCATGTAGCAAAACTTTGTCAACATTCAAGCATGGGCTAAGAGGCTGGTGACACTGCGCACAAGTGAAGTATATGACAATGATCATCTTGAATATGAGAGACCACCTACCCCGTCTCTGGCCTTGTAAGGCAACAACTCTATCACACCGCCACTGTGCCGCCCCATGATGATGACGAAGGGTGATGATATAATTCACCACATTCACCACATTCCCTTTCCCTATAGTTCAAAATTGCCAGGAGAAACTTATGGGATGATTAAGTGCTTCAGCTTCATGATAATATACCCAATATTGGGGAGGATATGGGTATATTATCCCCTCCCCACCCTGTCTGCCTAAAAATGGGCTGTTTCGCAATTAAGAGGGGATATTCTGCAGTGGGGATATTGTATTCTTCACCATGATGTTATCTGGGCATGCAAGCTTGTCAGATAGACTGGGACATTTTCCTTTGGAACGTTAGAGGCTGAGGAGGTGACCTTATTGAGGTGTACAGGATTACACAGGAGTAAAAGTGGTAGGCAGACAAATCCAAGACAAAAATCAAAAAGGGCCACTTTTCAACATAATTGTATAAGGGGTAAGAGAGTTGTAAAAACAAGCCTGAAGGCTTTGTGTCTCAATGCAAGGAGTATACGTAATAAGGTGGATGAATTAAATGTGGAGATAGTTATTAATGATTATGATATAGTTGGGATTACGGAGACATGGCTCCAGGGTGACCAAGGCTGGGAGCTCAACATCCAGGAATATTCTATATTCAGGCGGGATAGACAGAAAGGAAAAGGAGGTGGGGTAGCGTTACTGGTTAGAGAGGAGATTAAAGCAGCGGAAAGGAAGGACATTAGCTTGGAGGAAGTGGAATCGATATGGGTAGAGCTACGAAACACTAAGGGGCAGAAAACGCTAGTGGGAGTTGTGTACAGGCCACCTAACAGCAGTAGTGAGGTTGGGGATGGCATCAAGCAGGAAATTAGAAATGCATGCACTAAAGGTGCAGCAGTTATAATGGGTGACTTCAATCTACATATAGATTGGGTGAACCAAACTGGCAGGGGTGCTGAGGAAGAGGATTTCTTGGAATGTTTGAGAGATGGTTTTGTAAACCAACATGTCGAGGAACCAACGAGAGAACAGGCCATTCTAGACTGGGTATTGAGTAATGAGGAAGGGTTAGTTAGCAGTCTTGTTGTGCGAGGCCCCTTGGGCAAGAGTGATCATAATATGGTAGAGTTCTTCATTAGGATGGAGAGTGACAAAGTCGATACAGAAACAAGTGTTCTGAACTTAAAGAAAGGTAACTTTGAGGGTATGAGGCGTGAATTGTCCAAGATAGACTGGCGATTGATGCTGAAAGGGTTGACGGTGGACATGCAATGGAAGGCATTTAAAGGTCGCATGGATGAACTACAACAAGTGTTCATCCCAGTTTGGCAAAAGAACAAACCAGGAAAGGTAGTGCATCCGTGGCTAACAAGGGAAATCAAGGATAGTATTAAAACAAAAGATGAAGCATACAGATTAGCCAGAAAAAGTAGCATACCAGAGGACAGGGAGAAATTCAGAGTCCAGCAGAGGAGGACAAAGGGCTTAATTAGAAAAGGGAAAATAGATTACGAGGGAAAACTGGCAAGGAACATAAAAACAGACTGCAAAAGCTTTTATAGATATGTCAAGAGAAAAAGATTAGTTAAGGCAAAAGTAGGTCCCTTGCAGTCGGAAACAGGTGAATTGATCATAGGGAACAAGGAGATGGCAGACCAATTGAACAAATACTTTGGTTCTGTCTTCACTAAGGAAGACATAAACCGTCTGCCGGAAATAGCGGGGGACCGGTGGTCTAATGAGATGGAGGAACTGAGGGAAATCCAGGTTAGTTGGGAAATGGTATTAGGTAAATTAAATGGATTAAAGGCAGATAAATCCCCAGGGCCAGATAGGCTGCATCCCAGAGTGCTTAAGGAAGTAGCCTCAGAAATAGTGGATGCATTAGTGATAATTTTTCAAAACTCTTTAGATTCTGGAGTAGTTCCTGAGGACTGGAGGGTAGCTAATGTAACCCCACTTTTTAAAAATGGAGGGAGAGAGAAAACGGGGAATTATAGACCAGTTAGCCTAACATCGGTAGATTAAAGATGTGATAGCATCACATTTGGAAAGTGGTGAAATCATCGGACAAAGTCAGCATGGATTTACCAAAGGCAAATCATGTCTGACGAATCTTATAGAATTTTTCGAGGATGTAACTAGTAGAGTGGATAAGGGAGAACCAGTCGATGTGAGAAGGGGAGATGCAACGTGACCTGGGTGTCATGGTGCACCAGTCATTGAAAGCAAGCATGCAGGTGCAGCAGGCAGTGAAGAAAGCGAATGGTATGTTGGCATTCATAGCAAGAGGATTTGAGTTTAGGAGCAGGGAGGTTCTGCTGCAGTTGTACAGGGCCTTGGTGAGACCGCACCTGGAGTATTGTGTGCAGTTTTGGTCTCCTAACCTGAGGAAAGACGTTCTTGCCTTAGAGGGAGTTCAGAGAAGGTTCACCAGATTAATCCCTGGGATGGCGGGACTTACATATGAGGAAAGACTGGATAGACTGGGCTTGTACTCGCTGGAATTTAGAAGACTGAGGGGGGATCTTATAGAAACATATAAAATTCTTAAGGGGTTGGAGAGGCTAGATGCGGGAAGATTGTTCCCGATGTTGGGGGATTCCAGAACCAGGGGTCACAGCTTAAGGATAAGGGGGAAGTCTTTTAGGACCGAGATGAGAAAACATTTCTTCACACAGAGAGTGGTGAGTCTGTGGAATTCTCTGCCACAGAAGGTAGTTGAGGCCAGTTCATTGGCTATATTTAAGAGGGAGTTAGATGTGGCCCTTTTTGCTAAAGGGATCAGGGGGTATGGAGAGAAGGCAGGTACAGGCTACTGAGCTGGATGATCAGCCATGATCATATTGAATGGCGGTGCAGGCTCGAAGGGCCGAATGGCCTATTCCTGCACCTATTTTCTATGTTTCTATGGATAAAGTGAATGTTCAGTCTTTTTCCCAGGGTAGAGGATTCAAAAACAAGTGTATTTAGATTTTGTCAGTGCATAGTCTTTGAGACCGCACCTGGAGTACGGTGTGCAGTTTTGGTCTCCAAATTTGAGGAAGGATATTCTTGCTATTGAGGGCAGAGTAGTTCACTAGGTTAATTCCCGGAATGGCGGGACTATCATATGTTGAAAGACTGGAGCGACTAGGCTTGTATGCACTGGAATTTAGAAGGATGAGAGGAGATCTTATCGAAACGTATAAGATTATTAAGGGGTTGGATATGTTAGAGGCAGGAAACATGTTCCCAATGTTGGGGGAGTCCAGAACAAGGGGCCACAGTTTAAGAATAAGGGGTAGGCCATTTGGAACTGAGATGAGGAAAAACCTTTTCAGTCAGAGAGTTGTGAATCTGTGGAATTCTCTGCTTCAGAAGGCAGTGGAGGCCAATTCTCTGAATGCATTCAAGAGAGCTGGATGGAGCTCTTAAGGATAGTGGAGTCAGGGGGTATGGGGAGAAGGCAGGAACGGGGTACTGATTGAGAATGACCAGCCATGATCACATTGAATGGCGGTGCTGGCTCGAAGGGCCTCCTCCTGCACCTATTGTCTATTGTCTATTGTCATATGAACAATTGTCAGGTGTGAAATTGGTTAATGGGCTCCTCATTGCACAAAACAAATTAAGACAATCACCACATTCACAATCTAATCTCCAGTCAAGCATCCTTGCATCTTCTATGAAGGTTAAATCAGTGCTACAATATAGCATTCAATTATTCTGTAGCTACATATGAGTTTACTAATTTTTTCCTTTTTTCATATAAATTGGACCAGTAATAGCACATTGCCAACAAACAGCTAAACTTTTGAAGGTTAATAGTTCTGCTTCAGTGCAACATTGATAAGATCAGCCAGCTGCAAAATGCCATTAATTTCTTTTGGACTAGCGCTGATACAACAAAAAGGGTATTAACGGAGACTCAACGCCTATCTGATCTACTAGCGAAAGTAACCGAGAAATGCATTGACTTAGAGGGTCGCTCTAAACGTCAGAACCTAAGGATTGTTGGAGTTAAAGAAGGCCAAGAGAAAGATAAAAACCTCTGTGATTTCACTGCTGAACTCCTACGGGATGTTTTGAAACTGGACACAAAACCTTTGCTGGATCGAGCCCACAGAGCACTGAGAGCTCGGCCAGCTGCTGGCGCTCCCCCAAGGCATCTGATATTAAAGGTACACTACTCTCACATCTTAGAAGATATTCTGTCGAGAATCGCTATCAACAGAAACTTATCATTCCAAGGCGACAATATCCGTATTTTTAGAGATTATCCTGCTGAGGTGGTTAAGAAAAGAGCACTTTTTAATGAGACAAGATCAATTCTGAGGAAGATCCCATCGCTCAGATTCGGAATGTTGTACCCGGCTAAACTGCGAGTCACCTACAAGCAGACAGAAACCTTTTATACCGATCACAATAAAGCATTCGAATTCGCCCGAGAGATTGAAAACTCGCTGAAGGGATGAATACCACTCCACGGCTGTAATCACTGGCAGAGAACTGATTGGGCTATAAGGCGTTATAATTTAAAGTTCCAAGACCAGTGAATAAGCTATATGACTATTAATCTTTATTAACTACTATTAATAAAAAAATATTATTAATCACTACCAATAAGAAGTTCAAGTAACACTTGACTCATGTAAATTTTACTTTTAACATTTAACTAATACACCCTAGGGGGGAAAACTAGCCTATTTTGGATTTTGGATTAAATTCCTTTGGGCCTGTCCTGTTTATTTCCCCTTGCTTCTAAAAGTATATATATTTTAAAACAGGAAAAAAAAATAAATAACTGTGTTAAAAAACGGAGCTAGTATTAATTTCTTTTTACATCTCACGGAAGTCCTTAGATTTTTTGCCACCTTAGGGTGGCTAACACTAACTGCACTAATTGTAGTTGTAGTTTTAGTTGTCTCTTCTTTTTTCCTGCACTCTTTTAACCTTTTATATATTGATTTTTTTTTTAGATTTAACTTTTATTATCATGTTATTTTTCAGAAATTATATACTTTTAGGAGATATTTCCGGGAGGCACTCTACGCTGTACAAAAGATCATCCACCCCTCATTCAAGAAAAATGTTGTAGTCCGGGTGCCAGACCATTTGCTTTATTATAGACCATTTATCGGTTAAGATGCAAGATTCTATTAGGAAAACAGGGGTTAAAGGTATTACATTTTGTAGTTGGAATGTCAAGGGTGTTAATGAACCAATTAAAAGAGGTAAAGTACTTTCACATTTAAAATCTATTGATGCAGACATAATGTTCCTTCAGGAAACTCATCTTAAAAATGTAGCACATAATAGACTGAAAGGCAAATGGATTGATAAAGTATTTCACTCATCGTTTCCCTTTAAATCAAGAGGTGTTGCTATTTTAATTCGTAAGGGTATACCATTTATAAATACTTCCTCTATAGTCGACACTGAAGGTAGATATGTTATATTAGTGGGAGAACTATATTCTACAAAATTGATATTGGTGAATGTCTACGCACCAAATTTTGATAATCCGTTATTTTTTAAAAAAATATTTAATACCATTCCAGAATTTGGACAATATAACTTGATAATTGGAGGAGATTTAAATTGTACATTAGATTCTTATTTGGATAGATCTTCAACTCAAAGGAAAACAAAATCCAAGTCGTGTGAATTATTAAACTCTTATATAAATAATGCAAATATAAAAGATGTTTGGAGGATTGATAATCCTTCAGGCCGAGAGTATTCATTTTATTCACCTGTGCATAAAACTTATTCAAGAATTGATTATTTCTTGGTGGACTCCAAACTTATTCCTTATACGTATAATTCAAAATATCATAATATTATTATATCCGATCATGCCCCTTTAACATTTAGGGTAAAACTCCAAGGAGTAACGGGGAAACAGACTAATTGGAGATTTAATCCGCAAATCTTAAATGAAAAAGCATGTTATGATTATCTTAAATCGCAATTTGAGATTTTTTTTAACGCAAATGACCTTCCTGAAACACCTGCGTCTCTGCTTTGGGAAACATTTAAAGCGTTTGTGAGAGGATGTATTATTGCTTTTCAAGCGTCTCAAAACAAGAAGAACCGAGCTGAACAGAATGACCTGGAAAGTCAGATAAGACAGTTAGACATAACAAATGCCATCGCTCCCTCTATTGAAATACATAATAAAATTGCAGTTCTCAAATATAAGTTAAATTATATCCTTTCAGCTCATATTTTAAGGCTTTTTCAATATACTAAACAAAAACATTTTGAATTTGGAGATAAACCACAGAAATTGCTAGCACGTCAACTCCGTAAATTAGAAGATGATTCTACAATTCATAAAATTAGATCAGAAAATGGAGATTTGCTTAAACTACCTAAGGATATTAATCAGAGATTTTTGCAATTTTATCAGTCATTATATTCATCAAAAATAACAGATACTTCTGCGCAGATGCAAAAGTTTTTGCAGGAATGTAACCTTCCTGGTTTGAATGTGAGTGATAGAAATTTACTGGGCGCAGAAATAACTATGAAAGACGTTGAAGAGACTATTAAATCCATGAAAAATGGGAAGACTCCTGGTCCTGATGGCTTAAATAATGAGTTTTATAAAAAATTCAGTGGTTTGATCTCTCCACGTTTGCAAACTGTATATAGTCACGCCTTTAAACAACAGAGATTGCCACAAACTCTGACTGAATCAACAATAATCCTCATTCCTAAAAAAGATAAGGATTCTGAAGACCCTGGTTCGTATAGGGCGATAGCTCTTTTAAATACTGATCAGAAGATATTAGCGAAAATCTTAGCTCAGAGATTAAGTCTAGTTATAGACAAATTGATACACCCCGATCAATCAGGCTTTATAGCCAAACGATATTCATTTTTCAACTTGAGACGCTTGTTTAATATAATTTATTCAAATAGACTATTAAATGAAGATTTAGCAATCATCTCGCTAGATGCTGAAAAAGCATTTGATCAAGTAGAATGGCCCTATCTTTTCTCAGTGATGGAAAAATTTCAACTAGGTGAAAATTTTTGTGCATGGGTGAAACTTTTATATACATCCCCAACAGCTAGAATATTAACTAATCAAATGCTGTCATCTAAATTTCATTTAGCTAGGGGTTGTAGACAAGGATGTCCACTATCACCACTTTTATTTGCCCTTATTATAGAACCACTTGCTGAGAGTATTAGATCAAATTCAGATATTTATGGCTACAACACTAAACATACAACCAATAAAATTTCTTTATATGCGGATGATGTATTAATATATATTACAAAGCCAGAAATTAGCATTCCGAATTTATTAAATCTCATAACTCAATTTGGTTCATTTTCAGGTTATAGAATTAACTGGTATAAAAGTGAAATTATGCCAATAATGGAGCATAATCCGGCCATACTTCAACAATTTCCTTTTAAAATTGCCTATGAAAAGTTTAAATATCTTGGAATTTACGTGACTAGGAAATATACTTCTTTATTTAAATCAAATTTTCCTCCTTTACTTGCTAAATTACACAGAAATATCCAATTTTGGAAAACACTTCCTATATCATTAGTTGGTCGTAGTAATGCTATAAAGATGATCTTTCTTCCACAGCTATTATATTTATTTCAAGCAATTCCGATCTACCTTCCAAAAAAGTTTTTTTTAAAAATTGATTCAATTGTTACTAATTTTATTTGGGACTACAAGACTCATAGAATAAATAAAAGACACTTATGTAAGTCTAAAATTAATGGAGGAATTGCTTTACCTAACTTTTTATTTTATTATTGGGCGGTTAATATTAAAAATATAACCTGCTGGTTGGATGATTCTGATCAACAATCGGATTGGTTAAAGATGGAGAATGAGGATTGTTTACCATTTGATATTGGTGCGATCCTCTTAGCTCCAATAAATTTAAATAAAAAAACATATGGAGGTAATCCCATTATACATAGTGTTATCCGTACCTGGAAACAATTAAAGCTTACGTTAAAATTGAGTAAATTATCTGTTTTCCTTCCTATTGCGAATAATCCTTCTTTTAAACCGTCTGCCTTAGATAGAGGCTTTGCTCAATGGAAAAGTTATGGAATCAAAAGGGTGGGAGATCTTTATCATAAGGGAACTTTTCTTTCGTTTCAGGAGTTACAGCAGAAGTACGGATTACATGTTAATAATTATTTTAGATATTTACAACTTAGAGATTATGTAAAATCACACATGCAAGAATATAAGTTTAGAGGTCCAGAAATACTTGATGTATGCCTGAATCGACATTATAACTCAAATAAATTAATATCTTTTATTTACAATATTCTCCTTGACATTGACATTCCGTCATCAGAATCTTATAGACGAGCATGGGAGGATGAATTGAATCAAGTTATAATGCAAGATATATGGGATGAAAGTTTACAACATATACATCAATGTTCATTGAATACTAGACATTCCTTAATACAATTTAAAATAATACATAGATTACATTATTCGAAGACGAAATTAAATAGGATTTTTCCTAGTATCTCTCCTATGTGTGATAAATGTCAATTTCAAGAAGCTAATTTAACTCATATTTTCGTAACTTGTATAAAAATGCAAAACTTCTGGTTGGAGATTTTTAAAATAGTTTCTAAAGTTATTAATAAAAAATTAGATATGGACCCAAAATTAATTATATTAGGATTATCAGAACATACTACAAATTTTACAGTAAGTCAGGTACATTTTCTTGATTACAGTCTAATAACTGCGAAAAAACTAATACTTAAATTTTGGAAAAAACCAATAACCCCCACAATTAAAATGTGGACTATGGAAATGACAGAGACCCTGCATTTGGAAAAAATAAGGTTTGCCTTAATCGACAAACCTGAGTTATTCTTAAAAATATGGTCTCCATTTATTGAATTTTTAGAAAAGTAAATGGGTTTGGCACAGGACTAAAATAAAAAAAAATAAAAAAATTTAAATAAAAAGTTGAAACTTGAGTTGGGGGTTGGATGTACAGCTGTGGTTTTTGTCTCCCGGATCTACTCCCGTTAATTTTTATTGTTAGATCTTTTTTTTTTTTTAACCCTCTTACTCTCTCTCCCCAAGTTTATAGTTTTATATTTTTATTTTTACTTTCTCTCTTCAAAAATTTAAAAATTGAAGCTATGTAAGAACTTTGTAACAAATGTGTTTTTTTTTTAAATTTCGATTTGTACATATGCTTTTCAAAAATAAAATTTTTTTTTTTTAAATTTCTTTTGGACTGTGAAATGGGCTCTTGGGCCTTGAGTGTATGTGTGTAACCCTACATGTGAACCATTGACTATAAATATATAAATTGCACTAATTTAATTAATAATGATTATTAAGGTGAGGGGGTGATGTTTAAAGGAGAAGTGTGGAGCAAGCCTTTGGTGGGTGCCTGTAAGCCAGGGGTGGTGGTGGGAGCAGAAAGATAGTGGTGTTTAAGAGGCTATTAGATACTCATAAATATGCAAGGAATGGATGGATATGGATCATATGCAGACAGATGAGATAAGTTTATCTTGGCATTATGTTTGGTACAAACATTGTGGGCTGAAGGGTCTGCTCCTGTGCTGAACTATTCTATGTTCTAATGATTTTATAAGATCTCACATAATGTCAAAAAGCACCAATTTGAATGAATGAATGAATAAGTTTATTGGCCAAGTATGTGCATATACAAGGAATGTGTCTTGGTGTCAATGGGGGTAAGGTTGCAGCCAACAACCTTCTCAGCTGATTGAACGATCCGTTTTAGCCTCCAGATGTCGTGCTTGGTGGCTGAGCCATGATGGAGAAGGTGAGGACAGACTCAATGATAGCAGTATAGAATTGGACCATTATTGCCTGTGGCAGATTGTTTCCTCAGTTTCCGCTGGAAGTATATCCTCTGTTGGGCCCTTTTGACTGTGGAGTCGAGGGTGGCCCCCATTTAAGGTCCCTGGAGATGATGGTTCCAAGGAACTTAAATGACTTCACAGATGTGACTGTGGTGTTGTTGATGGTGAGTGGGGGGAGGGGAGGGGGAGCTCTTCAAAAGTCTACAATTAGTTCCTTAAGAGCATTGAGCTTAAGAGCATTGAGCTCCAGGTTGTTGCGATGGCACCAGGACGCCAGCTGTGTCACTTCCCACTATTCCTGAATAGCCTCTCCACCTCTGCAATTTCTATTGTTGGAGATGGAGAAGTGGCCAGACTGATGTTGGGCAGTGGACGAGGCGGTATGTGCAAATTGATGATTGCGTGGGGGTGGGGGGGTGGAAGTCTTTGCAAACTGGAGTCAGTCTGTGAGTGGGGCTCATGTTGTCGACCTCCCCGTGGTGAGCCCTGTCAACTGACCTCAGTCAGGCAAACGACTGCAAACAGAGACAGCAGAAGCAGAAGCAGCTTCATAACTTCTGCTGCCTCAAACGCAAGAAGTCTGTGAGTAGGTGGGAATTGCTGCCTGGGGAGGAGTGGGTGGGGAAGGGTCCAGTCTTTTCAGAACGGAGTCAGGCTGTGAGTATGTGTGAAGTGATGATTTAGGGGTGGGGGGAGGGGATCCCAGGATTATGTTTCTGTTTCTCGAATCTGCAGTAAAACTCATTCAGGTCATTGGTCAGCTGACGATTGTCCAAGGAGCAAGCCCTTCCAAACTGAAGGAGTCATTAGCTGAGAAACTGCTCCTCAGCTTCTCAGAGTACCTGTCCTTGGCAGCTCTGAATCCTCTTCTCAGCTTGTACTTGGCCTGCCTGTAGAGGTCTGTATCCCCGCTCTTGTAGGCCTCATCTTTTGACTGGTGGAGCTGTCTGAGGTCTGCTGTGAACCAGGGCTTGTTGTTGTTGAACCAGATCCAGGTCTTCGTGGGAATGAAACTGTCCTCGCAAAAGCTGACATAGGATGTCACAGTGTCTGTGTACTCATCAAGGTTTGTGGTTGCTTCCCCGAACACATTCCAATCAGTGCAGTCAAAGCAGATTGGAATGTGTTCTGATTCCAAAGCACTGATTTTTCAAAGGGATTACTAAGGATTTTAGGACTTTGGGGCTAAAAAGATATGAGTTGTTGTATTGAGTGTCATATCTTTGAATTTTTCAACCAAAACTGAAGTCAGAGACAAACAAGGAAATTCTTGAGAAAATTTTCATGACTGAATGAATGGACACCTAAAAACTATTTTAAACAGGGAAAGACTGCATGGGCTTGATGATTGAAAGACAAAATTGGCAAATCTAACAACGGAATTTCTTTTTTCCCCAAACAGAAATCTAGTAAAATATATTTTTCTTAAAAATCTGTGAAGTGTTGCACTCTGTCAGATGTTGTGTCAGAGTATTCTTAATTAGGCTTTGAAGCACAACATCCAGTGAGTGCAAATGGATTTATATAACAGAGACACAAGAGACTACAGATGCTGGAATTTTGAGCAAAACACATAGTGTTGAAATGACTCAAAGGGTCAGACAGGACCTGGGGAGAGAATAGGCAGACGACGTTTCAGATCAGGACCCTTCTTCAGACTGACTACATAATCTGTCCCCTGAGATGGAGTACTTGGTATGTCTCCTGTCAATCTGAAGGAGGGTCCTGACCTGAAAGTGTTCCAGGCCATTCCATCCCCAGACACTGCCTGACCTGCTGAGTGCACTTTGGATTTATCTAAGTCTAGCCAAATCAAAGCAGACTCATAATATCCAACATGTCAGGGAACACACATTGTGTTTGTTATATTATGTGCTGCCTGATCACAACACTAGTCTTCCTCATGAGACCACCCCCCCTCCCCCCCCCCCCCCCCCCCCGTGCCCATGCATATCAGCAGCCGGAGGTCAAACAAAGATCTGCCTTCACTTGAGCAGCTGTACTTGAGAAGGAGGGGCAAGAACAGGTGATGTTTCACAAGATACACTTACAAGGCTTTTAGATAGGCACTTAGATATGCAGGGAATGGAGGGATATGGATCATGTGCAGGCAGACGTTCATGAAGGGCCAGGGATCGCTAACATACACCGGCAGGCACCAGGCCTAGAGTAGGTCCAAGGCTCGTCTCCTGCTCGCGCCCTGAGGATCGGGAACCGGAGAGGAGTTGGAGGGAGTCGGGGATGGCGGCGAATGCTGGAGTAAAGGGTTGGTAAGGAGAACCGGGGGTCTTGCCTTCCGGCCCCTCAAGGTGCCTTGGGCATGAAGGCTGAAGGTGGCCGGGCGAGGAGAAGGATGATGGCTATCCAGATGGAGCCGATGGCTGCAACGGGCGTTTATGGCCAGCTGCAGCTGGGACTGTGAAAATGGTGCCAAAACTTAGCGATGGACTCAGTGGGCTGTTTCTATGCATTTGGTACGTAATTGGGGATTGCATTTATGTATTGCAATAATCTTACTGATCTGTGTGGAGAAAAAGAATCTCACTGAAACCTTAGTACACGTGATAATAAAAAGAACCATTGATTCACATTCACAGAGGTGATTATCCTCATCTCTGAAGGTTCCAAGAGACATAGCACAATCATATTAAAATTGATTGTAACTATCTTTGAATATGGCAGATTCATTATTATTTTCATAAACACAAATAATCAAGTCCACAAGCTGGCTACAGAAAAGTAATTGTACTATTTTTTGAGTGATATAGCATAAAAACAGGCCCTTCATCCCACCAAGGCCACAATGACCATAGATCACCCATTCACACGGGTTCTACGTTAACCCATTTTCCCATTCACTCCTTACACACTAGAGGTGATTTATAGACGCTAATTAATCCGCAAACCCACACATCTTTGGCATGTAGGAGGAACCCGGAGAAAACCACGGGGTTACAGGGAAAATGTGCAAACTCCAAACAGACAGCACCCAAGGTCGGGATGGAACCCAGGTCTCTGGCACTGTGAGGCTGTAGCTTTACCAGCTACACTGTTGTAATCAAGTCTTTCTCTATGTTGTGGCATCACAGAGTCATCAAAGCAGTAAGTACAGAAGCTTGAAAGCACACACCATCAGACTCAGGAATAGCTTCTTCCCCTTTATTGCCAGGCATCTGAATGGTCCTTCTATAAGCTAGGATACTGTCCAATTCACCTCTATCCTATTGTGGAGATCAGACTTGGTCTGTAGAATTGATGTGCTACAATGCACTTTGTATCTGCCCCTTTGCTCTATCTTTGTACTTGAGTCTGATCTGATTGTACAGTATTTATGTATCATTTATCAGATATGTTTAGATAGCAAGCAAAACAAAGCTTTTCACTGTACCGAGGTACATGAGACAATAATGAACCTACAACTAAAATGAAGTCCATCAAAAGGTTGAAAGAAGTAGATCTCCAGATAGAAGTGGCATACTTTTAATACAGTTTAAATTAATGAATGACTCATTAAGTTCATTAACTGCATGGTTAAAATTTACAGGGCAATGTTTGGTAATAATCTGTCTAAAGTACAAAAGTGCTGGAGGAACTCAGCGGGTCAGGTAGCATCTCTGTAGAACATGTGTAGGTGACGTTTCGGGTTCAGCCCATCTTCAGACTGAGTAATTACCTCTTTATATGCACTATACATCCAGCGAGGAGAAAAATTAACTGCATAAAGCCCTGTTAGACTTTGGTGCAACTCAATCTTTTAAACTCGAGAGTAAATTTAAAAATTGTTTTTTAGACTAGGAACAAGCATCATTATAAAATTAGTCCTCTATATTTGCTGGAGAGCTTCAGCTGCTTCCTAACTAACCTGGTTTCTAGTATTACTTAATGGTTCATTTTGGTCTCCTAATTTTAGGAAGGACATTATTGCTATTGAGGGAGTGTAGCGTAGGCTCACCAGGTTAATTCCTGGGATGGTGGGACTGACATATGGTGAAAGAATGGGACAACTGGGCTTGTATTCACTGGAATTTAGAAGGATGAGAGGGGATCTTATAGAAACATTTTAAAGGATTGAACAGGCTAGATGCAGGAAAAATGTTCCCAATGTTGGGGGAATCCAGAACCAGGGGTCACAGTTTAAGTATAAGAGGTAGGCCATTTAGGACTGAGACGAGGAAAAACCTTTTGACCCAGAGAGTTGTGAATCTGTGGAATTCTCTGCCACACAAGGCAGTAGAAGACAATTCACTGGCTGTCTTCAAGAGAGAGTTAGATTTAGCTCTTAGGGCGAAAGGAATCATATGGAGAAAAAGCAGGAAAGGGGTACTGATTTTAGATGATCAGCCATGATTCACTGGACGGCGCCGCATGATGGCAGCCTCATCCTTTTCTTCTTTTGGTGTTTTTAGTTTGGTATTAAATGTATGTTTTAGTGTATCTTTAGTTTTGTATTATGTGGGGGGTGGGGGAAACTCTTATCTCTTTCCTCAACGGAGATGTGACTTTTTCCGTATCGTATCACCATCCACACTGCGGGCTAACATCGAGGAGCTGGCGGCCTCTTGCTGGGGATCGACTTCGGGAACTCCAACAGCGGGACCCTGCAGACTTAACATCGTGGGGCTTGCGATCCTTTGTCAGGGATCGACTTCGGGAGCTCCAACCACGGGAGCCTGTGGAGTTAACATCGTGGGGCTTGCGATCCCTTTGTCAGGGATCGACTTCGGGAGCTCCAACCACGGAAGCCTGTGGACTTAATATCGTGAAACCCGCGGTCCTTGGTTAGGGACCGACTTCAGGAGCTCCAAGCCACAGGAGCTTCGACCGCCCCGATGCGGGAGCTTCGATTGCCGGTTGCAGGAGCTTCGATCGCCCCGACTGCAGATAGTTCTACTGCCCTGTCCTTGGGAGAAAAGGAGGAAAGAAGATAAGACTTTATTGCCTTCCATCACAGTGCGCTGTGGTGGATGTGTATGTGTATTTTTATGTACTTGTGTGTCTTGCTACTTTTTGGTCTGACTGAGGCAAATCAAATTCCTTGTATGTTCTTACATACTTAGCTAATAAATTATTTGTATCTTGTTGTATCGTGTATCATATTGAATGGCGGTGCTGGCTCAAAGAGACGAATGGCCTACTCCTGCACCTATTTTTCTATGTTTCAATTAACATTTGGCAATATTTATATTAGTAACATGATGCCTTAGATGGTAAGTGGAAATAAGTGCAGATTGAAAATGAAATTTAGCTTAGAATGATTTTATGTAGGATTATTCTATAACACATAAATTTTAGTCATTAAATTTATTAATGGATTGCAAATACCCATTAGTAGTTTTAATAATTAAAACATATCCAGTAAAACTTTTTTTAAAACATGCTTGCACCAAAACTTGAAGTCTTCCTAACTTAGTATTTTTTTTAAACTGTCTATGCACTTAAGGATAAACATAGAAACATATAGAAACCTAGAAAATAGGCTCAGGAGGAGGCTATTCGGCCTTTCGAGCCAGCACCGCCATTCATTGTGATCATGGCTGATCATCCCCAATCAATAACCCGTGCCTGCCTTCTCCCCATATCCCTTGATTCCACGAGCCCCTAGAGCTCTATCTAACTCTCTCTTAAATCCATCCAATGAGATTTGGCTCCCACTGCCCTCTGTGGCAGAGAATTCCACAAATTCACAATTTTCTGGGTGAAAAAGTTTTGTACAAAACTGTATAAATTTTGGAATGAAATTTTTGGAATTTTTACAAAACTATTTAACACAAAATTGAACCCCAGTACAGAATTGATTATCTTTGGATCAATGGAAGAGGGAAGTAAACTAACTATATTCCAAGAAGCTTTTCTTAATTACGGTCTAATAACAGCAAAAAAACTAATACTCAAATTTTGGAAAAACGCACCTACGCCAACATTCAAAATGTGGATTTCAAGCATGTCTGAAACGTTACATTTTGAAGAAATGAGATTCCTCCTATTAGGCAAAGTAGACCAATTCTTAAAGATTTGGTCTCCTTTTATCAATTTTTTGCAAGCATATGGTGCAACATAACATAACCTTAGAAATTAAACGGTTTAGAACCGGGTGACGGATGGGCAAAAATACGAGATAGGTAGATCTCCCCTAATCTTTCTTTTCTTTACTGTCTTCTTTTCTTTCAATCTTTTAACTTTTCATCTCTATCCTTTATTTCTTTTGCTTTCTGTTTCTACTCGCTTGACTATCTATTCCAACACTCTTTATTTCTTATTTCTTTCTTCTCTCACTGTTCTTTTATTATTAAATCAAAAGTATGAAGTTGTACAAGAATGGAAATATGTATTTATGTATTAGGTACTCAAGTACCACACTATTGTACTTACTTCTAACAAAAATTAAAAAAATAAAAATAAATAAATAAAAAAAAAGAAAAAGTTTTTTCTCATCTCAGTTTTAAATGGCCTCCCATTTATTCTAAGACTGGCCGCTGGTTCTGGACTCGCCCAACATTGGGAACATTTTTCCTGCATCTAGCTTGTCCAGTCCTTTTATAATTTATATGTTTCTATAAGATCCCTTCTCATCCTTCTAAACTCCAGTGAATGCAAGCCTAGTCTTTTCAATCTTTCCTCATATGGCAGTCCCGCCATCCCAGGGATCAATCTCGTGAACCTACGCTGCACTGCCTCAATTACAAGGATGTCCTTCCTCAAATTAGGAGACCGAAACTGTACACAATACTCCAGATGTAGTCTTACCAGGGCCCTATACAACTGCAGAAGAACCTCTTTACTCCTATACTGAAATCCTCTTGTTATGAAAGCCAACATTCCATTAGCTTTCTTCACTGCCTGCTGTACCTGCACGCCAACGTTCAGTGTACAAGGACACCCAGGTCTCGCTGCACTGGAGGTAAGGACCTCACCTAACACCATTGAGATAATAATCTGCCTCCTTGTTTTTGCCGCCAAAGTGGATAACTTTACATTTATCTATATTATACTGCATCTGCCACACATCTGCCCACTCAGTCAACCTCTCCAGGTCACCCAGCAACCTCCTAACATCCTCTTCACAGTTTACACTGCCATCCATCTTTGTGTCATCTGCAAACTTGCTAGTGTTGCTTCTAATTCCCTCTTCCAAATCATTAATATATATGGTAAACAGTTGCGGCCCCAACACCGAGCCTTGCGGCACTCCACTCGCCACTGCCTGCCATTCTGAAAATGACCCATTTACTCCTACACTTTGCTTCCTGTCTGCCAGCCAATTTTCTATCCATGTCAACACCCTACCCCCAATATCATGTGCTCTAATTTTAGTCACAAATCGCCCGTGCGGGACCTTATCAAAGGATTTCTGAAAGTCTAGATACACTACATCCACTGGCTCCCCTTCATCCATTTTAGACATTAGACAATAGGTGCAGGAGTAGGCCATTCGGCCCTTCGAGCCAGCACCGCCATTCAATGTGAACATGGCTGATCATTCTCAATCAGTACCCCGTTCCTGCTTTCTCCCCATACCCCCTGACTCCGCTATCCTTAAGAGCTCTATCTAGCTCCCTCTTGAATGTATTCAGAGAATTGGCCTCCACTGCCCTCTGAGGCAGAGAATTCCACAGATTCACAACTCTCTGACTGAAAAAGTTTTTCCTCATCTCTGTTCTAAATGGCTTACCCCTTATTCTTAAACTGTGGCCCCTGGTTCTGGACTCCCCCAACATTGGGAACATATTTCCTGCCTCTAACGTGTCCAACCCCTTAATAATCTTATACGTTTCGATAAGATCCCCTCTCATCCTTCTAAATTCCAGTGTATACAAGCCTAGTCGCTCCAGTCTTTCAACATATGACAGTCCCGCCATTCCGGGAATTAACCTAGTAAACCTACGCTCCACGCCCTCAATAGCAAGAATATCCTTCCTCAAATTTGGAGACCAAAACTGCACACAGTACTCCAGGTGCGGTCTCACTAGGGCCCTGTACAACTGCAGAAGGACCTCTTTGCTTCTATATTCAACTCCTCTTGTTATGAAGGCCAACATTCCACTGGCTTTCTTCACTGCCTGCTGTACCTGCATGCTTCCTTTCAGTGACTGATGCACTAGGACACCCAGATCACATTGTACGTCCCCTTTACCTAACTTGACACCATTCAGATAATAATCTGCCTTCCTATTCTTACCACCAAAGTGGATAACCTCACACTTATCCACATTAAACTGCATCTGCCAAGCATCCGCCCACTCACACAACCTGTCCAAGGCACCCTGCAACCTCATTTTACTTGTCACATCCTCAAAAAATTCCAGAAGATTAGTCAAGCATGATTTCCCTTTCATAAATCCATGACTTATCCTTTTACTGCTATCCAAATGCACCATTATTACCTCTTTAATAATTGACTCCAGCATCTTTCCCACCACCAAAGTCAGGCTAACTGGTCTGTAATTTCCCGTTTTCTCTCTCGCTCCTTTCTTGAAAAGTGGGATAACATTAGCAATTCTCCAAGCCACAGGAACTGATCCTGAATCTATTGAACATTGGAAAATGATCACCAATGCGTCCACTATTTCTAGAGCCACCTCCCTGAGGACCCTGGGATGCAGACCATCAGGCCCAGGGGATTTATCATCCTTCAGTCCCATTAGTCTACCCAAAACTATTTCTCACCTAATAAACATTTCTTTCAGTTCCTCTACCCCCTTAGATCCTCTGTCCTCCAGTACATCTGGGAGATTGTTTGTGTCTTCCTTAGTGAAGACAGATCCGAAGTACCTGTTCAACTCTTCTGCCATTTCCTTGTTACTCATAATAATTTCACCCGTGTTTGCCTTCAAGGGACCCACATTTGACTTTGCTACTCTTTTTCTCTTAACATATCTAAAGAAGCTTTTACTGTCCTTCTTTATATTCTTGGCCAGCTTCCCCTCGTACTTCATCTTTTCAGCCCGTATTGCCCGTTTTGTTACCTTATGTTGTCCTATGAAAGTTTCCCAATCCTCTGGCTTCCGGCTACTCTTTGCTGTGTTATACATCTTTTCTTTTAGTTTTATTCCATCCCTAACTTCTCTCGTCAGCCACGGTTGCCTCCTACTCCCCTTAGAATCTTTCTTCCTTTTTGGAATGAAATGATCCTGCGTCTTCCGGATTATGCCCAGAAATTCCTGCCATTGCTGTTCCACCGTCATTCCTGCTAGGATCCCTTTCCAGTCTACCTTGGCCAACTCCTCTCTCATGCCTTCAAAGTCCCCTTTGTTCAACTGCATCACTGACACTTCCGATTTAACCTTCTCCTTCTCAAATTGCAGATTAAAACTAGTGATATTATGATCACTACCTCCAAGCGGTTCCTTTACCTCAAGTTCTCTTATCAAATCTGGTTCATTGGACAACACTAAATCCAACTTGAAACTTCTTCCCATCTTTGTGCAAGTGTTGGAATCTCACGATTTTGGGGAGTGGAGAGAGGGATAATAACAAAGCCAGTTTTATATTCAACTGAATCTTAAATCAATGTAAAATAATACATTAAAAAGTTATTTCTATATGATTCAGTAAAACTCAAAATTCCTGAATCTTTTATGCTGATTTAACATATTCCTCCCAAAAGCTTTTGATATAATTAAGGAAAATGATATGAAAACTCAACTCCAGGATTTGTTTTCAATTAAGAGTTGCTATGAATAATTCTTGCTCTCAGTTACTTGCTCCCCACATTTTATTTATTAGTACATTAGTCTGTGTTTATTTATTCATGCTGCAATTGTGCTTTACAATAATAATCTGCTCTCTGGAGACTATAAAAGTAAACCGCAAAAGAAAATCAATGGAAAAGTTAAGAAAAGATTATTTATGAGTCTCAATTTACTTTTTTTCCCGCAGCACAATTAAGCTTCAAGATTTACGACTATATAATGAAAAACTGGTCACTATGGTAGTATTTTATCTTGAGCTGGGACATTGAAATGTGCAGTGCTGATTTGGGCTTTTAAAAAAAATTATATACACCATCCAATGCAAAACACAAATGCTGAAATAACTGCGGGTCAGGCAGCATCTGGGGAGGATTCCAGGGATGCTGCCTGACTGAGTTTGTGTTTTATTCAACCTTTTGTGTTTTGTTCAAGAACAGACAGCCTCTGGTAATACATAGTAGGTACAAGTGAAGAGTCTGTACTATCATGTTAGTTTGAAATGGTGAGCATCATGAAGACAATCCAGTAAACAGTCACAAACAATATGCAGGATGACTTTAATCAACATAATACAATCAGCAGGAGCTCACAACTATGTGGACCATTAGACTATTCAATTACTGGAAATAGAAAAGGGTGAGCAATTCTCCTTGTCTTTCTTTTGAGCCAAAACAAGCACATAAAGTGAACTTGTCTGAAATGAAAACCAGAAACAGAGGATTGAAATCTCCCTTGCATTTAGGTGCCAATTATTTTCAGAAAATTCAGCAAGAATCATTTGGATTTAACTCGGAGCTGGGAATAACACGTCCTGTTTTTAAAATAGTTTGGTGATTTAAGTTGGTCTTATCTCACTAGACTGTGTCTCAGTTCATCTTCCTAAAAACAGGGGAATTACAAATGAGGAATTCTGCAAAATTCTCAATTTAGTTTACAAAACAAAAAGTTGCACTTGTTTGATTTTTCTGTACCTGTTCAGCTATTAAATTGCTTGGATGGAACATAGAACATAGTGTAGGTGAATGCTATTTGGTCCATAATGTTCGCACCAAACATGATGCTAGGTTATACTAATCTCTCCTGCCTGCAAGTGATCCATATCTCTCCATTCCCTGCATATTCACATGCCTATCTAATAGCCTCTTAAATACCACTATCGTATCTGCTTCCACCACCCCTGACATTCTAGGCACCAACCACTTTATGTAAAAATATTGCCTGCACATCACCTTAAATTTTGCCCCTCTCACCTTAAAGCTATGCCCTCTAGCCTTTGACATATCCATCCTGGGAAAACGATTCGAGGATGTAACTAGTAGAGTGGATAAGGGAGAACCAGTCGATGTGTTATATCTGGACTTTCAGAAGGCCTTCGACAAGGTCCCACATAGGAGATTGGGGTACAAACTTAAAGCACACGGTATTGGGGGTTCAGTGTTGAGGTGGATAGAGAATTGGTTGGTGGACAGGAAGCATAGAGTAGGAATAAACGGGTCCTTTTCGGAATGGCAGGCAGTGACTAGTGGGGTACCGCAAGGCTCAGTGCTGGGACCTCAGTTATTTACAATATATATTAATGATTTGGACGAGGGAATTGAATGCAACATCTCTAAGTTTGTGGATGACACAAAGCTGGGTGGCAGTGTTAGCTGCGAGGAGGATGCTAGGAGGCTGAAGAGTGACTTGGATAGATTAGGAGAGTGGGCAAATGCATGGCAGATGCAATATAATGTGGATAAATGTGAGGTTATCCACTTTGGCTGCAAGAACAGGAAAGCAGAGTATTGCCTGAATGGTGGCCAATTAGGAAAAGGGGAGATGCAACGTGACCTGGGTGTCATGGTGCACCAGTCATTGAAAGCAAGCGTGCAGGTGCAGCAGGCAGTGAAGAAAGCGAATGGTATGTTAGCATTCATAGCAAGAGGATTTGAGTATAGGAGCAGGGAGGTTCTGCTGCAGTTGTACAGGGCCTTGGTGAGACCACACCTGGAGTATTGTGTACAGTTTTGGTCTCCTAATCTGAGAAAAGACATTCTAGCCTTAGAGGGAGTACAGAGAAGGTTCACCAGATTGATCCCTGGGATGGCAGGACTTTCATATGAAGAAAGACTGGATAGACTAGGCTTATACTCGCTGGAATTTAGAAGACTGAGGGGGGATCTTATTGAAACATATAAAATTCTTAAGCGGTTGGAGAGGTAAGATGCGGGAAGATTGTTCCCGATGTTGGGGAAGTCCAAAACCAGGGATCACAGCTTAAGGATAAGGGGGAAGTCTTTTAGGACCGAGATGAGAAAACATTTCTTCACACAGAGAGTGGTGAGTCTGTGGAATTCTCTGCCACAGAAGGTAGTTGAGGCCAGTTCATTGGCTATATTTAAGAGGGCGTTCGATGTGGCCCTTGTGGCTAAAGGGATCAGGGGGTATGGAGAGAAGGCAGGTACAGGTTACTGAGCTGGATGATCAGCCATGATCATATTGAATGGCGGTGCAGGCTCGAAGGGCCGAATGGCCTACTCCTGCACCTATTTTCTATGTTTCTATGATTCTAACTGTTTACTCTATGTCTCTCATAATTTTATATATTCCACCAAATCTCACCTCAGGGCTTGTGGTCCAATTACAAGAATGTTTAGCAACACTGAAATTAAAAAAGTTATAGAAATTTGAAATTTATAGTGTAGGAAGGAACCGCAGATGCTAGTTTAAATCGAGGATAGACACAAAGTGCTGGAGTAACTCAGCAGAACAGGCAGAATCTCTGGAGAGAAGGAATGGGTGACATTTCAGGTCGAGACTTTTCTTCAGACCTTCTTCAGTCTTGACCCGAAAGGTCACCCATTCCTTCTCTCCTTTGAAATTTATAGTACTTGGTACTGAACTAAATTCATTTCCAGAATCTTTTCGCATTACCTGAAACGTCAAAAATTAAATCAACATCTAAAATGATGGTAGATCAATGATTCTGTAATGGAGAGAATGGCACCATATAATTTTGATTTTGTACCATAATTTCCTCCAAATATTCAACAGGATAGAACAGCATTTTATTTACATTTCTGAACCAAATATTTCTCTTTACTCTCTCTGTGCTGAATTTGGCATCATGTTTGGAACAGACATTGTGGGCCAAAGGGCCAGTCCTGTACTGTACTTAATACATAGTACTACAGTCCACATTCTATATTCTCTTTTGTATTTATCTTTCATCTCAATATCATGATTGTGCTCCAAAAATAAAATGTATTTGAGTGATCTGATCTCAGACCATTAAAAACTGAAAGGTGACGTGTTGTAAAAGTTTGATATCATTACGATTATTAGATTCATGGAGTCATATTCAATTTTTACATAAGGAGCCGATCAACAAGATCAAGACCGATTCAACCTTAGCCTCAGTACCACTCTCCCGTACCCTGTCCATTTCCCCAAACTGCCTTAGAGTTTAAATGTCTGACAATCCCCTCCTGTATATATTCATTGACTTTGCCTCCTCAGCTCCCTGTAGTCGAGAATTCCACAATCATTATCCTCTGAGAAAATAAAGTATTCTGAAACTATCTCCCTTTGTTCTCTAATTGGGGAAACATCACCCTGTCAATCCCCCTCAGAAACCTAAAGTGCTGGAGAAACCTAGAGTGTTAGGCAGCATCTGTGGAGGGTTTGGACAGACGCGTTTCGGGTCGGAACCCTTCTTTACAATAACTGGAGTAGGTTGAGAAAACTGGAAAAGAGAGTATGTGCAATTTCCCCTCAAAAACCTATATGCTTCAATGATCAACTCCCATAATCCAATGAGTACAGATTCAACCTTTCTACATACTTCAACCCATGAATCAACCTGGTAAATATTCTTTGCACTCTCTCTAATACAAGTACAGTAAACCCTCGTTATAACAGACCATAACAGTGTCCAGCTCACTATTGGCTGACCCTCTCGCTAAGAGAGAAGACTTTCAACAAATCAATTATGTTACTTTAAATATATTACTTCGCTTATTTAGATCTCATAATGCTTGAAGACCAATTGACTCACCATGAGAAAAGGGATGCATATTTATCGTACCTCAGAAACTTATTTTCCCAATGTTCACTTGCAGTAAAATCATAATGTTGTAGACTAAATCTACAAAAATATCAGCACAGTCCCTACAATTGTCTGCATCCTATATTTTCCACAAATTTGCATATAAAAAATTAAGCATTCTGTAATATTTGATCACTGAAGCCATGTTGTGCCACTTAGTCATAGTCATACAGCACAAAACAGGCCCTTCAGCCCAACTTGTCCATGCTGACCAAAGATGTCCCATCAAAACAAGTCCCATCTGGCCACACCTGGCCTATATTCCTCTAAACGTTTCCTATCCATGTACCGAATGTCTTTTAAATGTTGTTATTGTACCTGCCTCATCTACTTCCTCTGGGAGTTCGTTCCATATGCATACCATCTATTGTATTCAATAGAGAGTTATATTTAGCTCTCAGGGCTAATGGAATCAAGGGATATGGGGAGAAAGCAGGAACGGGGAACTGATTTTGGATGATCAGCCATGATCATATTGAATGGCGGTGCTGGTTCGAAGGGCCTACTCCTGCACCTATTTTTGTATGTTCCTATGTTTCTATCTCTGTGTGTGATATGACCATGCAAATAAAGTATTTCAAAGAATTGAATACAAATCTAACTAAGTCCACATAAAAGAAACCGGCAATGTGTTTCAACGTAACTTCTAACTTTATATTTGCTTCTTTGGGTGCTTTGCAAATGTATTATTTTGTATTTTTAAGTGTACTTTTGGTTACCCTTTAAAATATACCTTTTTTGTTGGCGCCCTCCAGTGGTCCCTCCAAGATCTAGGAATTCTGCCATGCGACAATTTCCAGACTTGATTCTAAAACATGCATTAGTTCCTAGAAAATCATCCTTGCAGCAGTACTAAACCAGCTACCTATTAGCTTAAATGGAATGAATACTGATGACAGAGGGTAATGTTCTAACGTTAACAGTGCTAATAATTAAAATGAATTTCTGGGTGAAGGTCTTTTAGTTACAAATGGAGAAGGATAATGCTGCTTTTAAGCTGGCAAAGACGTCCCTATAGAGAAAAAGAGGACGTTGTATTTCTCGACACTTTCAAAAACCTTGGGATGTGCCAAATTTTTTCAGAGCAAATTAAACACCAATTTTATTGGAAGTGCTTTTACAGATTCAATACAGAATCGAACATAAAGCACAGTGTTGCAGCTGTGGAGCTGCTGCCTCGTAGTGCCAGAGACTTTGATTTTATCCTGACCTCGGGCACGGTCTGTGTGGAGTTTGCACATTCTCCCTGTGACTGCGTGGGTTTCCTCCGGGTGCTCAAGTTTCCTCCCACGTCCCACATCACCAAACTCCACCAGCTAGGCCTTAGCTCGTCATTATGTGACTGGATCCTGGACTTCCTGCTGGAACGACCGCAGGCAGTGAGAATGGGCCCGCACCTGTCCTCCACTATCACCCTGAGTACCGGCACACCACAGGGCTGTGTTCTGAGCCCCATGCTCTACTCCCTCTTCACACACGACTGTGTTCCTGCATTCGACACCAACACCATTGTCAAGTTTGCAGATGACACAACGGTGATCGGGCTGATCACCAACGGGGATGAAACAAACTATAGAGCGGAGGTGCAGAACCTGGCGGACTGGTGCTCGGATAACAACCTGTCCCTAAATACCACCAAGACCAAGGAGCTGATCATCAACTTCCGTAGGTCACATAACGGGGAATATGCCCCGATCTCTATCAACGGGGTCAGTGTGGAGAGAGTGTCCAGCTTCAAGTTTCTGGGCACTCACATTTCGGAGGACCTAACATGGTCCAATAACACTGCTGCGCTGGTCAAGAAGGCACAACAAAGACTGTTCTACTTAAGAACACTGAAAAAGTCTGGTCTACCCCAACAGCTGCTGACGACCTTCTACCGCTGCACCATAGAGAGCATCCTAACGCATGGAATCCCTGTGTGGTACCTCAGCTGCACGGAGGCAGAAAGGAAAGCTCTACAGCGGGTAGTCCATAGAGCTCAGAGGGCCATCGGAACACAGCTACCAGACTTGGAGGGCATCTACAACACACGATGCCTCAGAAAAGCCACCAGCATCCACAAAGACTCTTCACACCCCTGCAACAGTCTGTTCGAACTCCTTCCATCGGGCAGACGATACAAGGCCTTCTATGCCCGCACCTCCAGACTCAGGAACAGCTTCATCCCCAGGGCCATAGCTGCTATGAACCGGTCCTGCTGAGCCGGATGGCCACAACGCATAGATCAACTTGCACTTTACCCTGTCCAAAACTGTTACAACTGTTCGTTTCGTTGGGTTGCTGCTGTCTAAATTACCTAAATTATTGCATCGTATGGGAGGCGCATTCCCAATCTCGTTGTACCCCTGGGTACAATGACAATAAAGATATATTGTATTGTATTGTATTGTAGACGTGTGGGTTTGCAAGGTAATTGGCCTCTGTAAATTGCCCCTGGTGTGTAGGGAGTGGATGCGAAAGTGGGATAACGTAGAACTAGTGTGAGCAGGTAATGGATGGTCAGCATGGACTCAGTGGGCCAAAGGGCCTGTTTCCATGCTGTATATCCATCAATGTGGCAGCCAATTCAGTACAGTAAAATTCCACAACAGTGGCATAATTAACCTGATAATCTGCTTTGGGGAGGTTTGTTTATGTATACATTATGTACCAGGATCTCCAGATCCCTTTGTACCTCAATAAATTGTAATCTTCGTCCAGTGTGTTTGTTTGTTATTCTTCCCCCCAAAGTAGATAATCTCAGATTTGCACCTGCCATCTTCTTGCCAATCACTAAACCTTTCTGTTTCCCTTTGCAGGTCACAACTTGCCAACCCTCTCACTAAAAAGAGAGAAGACGTTAAATATATTACTTATTTTATTTAGATCTTATAGTGCTTGTGAAACAATTCCTGACGTGACTACTATCTTAGATGAAGCATCTTGGTCGGCAATGACGAGTTGGACCAAAGGATATATTTCTGTGCCTTGCTACTCCATTATTCTACAACGACGTGTGAACGTTCTTATTAGCTAGCAAAAGAGAAGACAAAAGTATGTCTACGAGAGCTACATATGAGCTAAAGGGAGCAGTTGAGTAGGCTGGGACTTTATTCCTTGGAGCGCAGAAGGATGAGGGGTGATCTTATAGATGTGTACAAAATCATGAGAGGAATAGATCAGGTAGATGCACAGATCAATTTATTCACAAAATGCTGGAGTAACTCAGCAGGTCAGGCAGCATCTCGGGAGAGAAGGAATGGGTGACGTTTCGGGTCGAGACCCTTCTTCAGACTGAGTTACAGTCTGCACAGAGTCTCTTGCCCAGAGTAGGTGAATCGAGGACCAGATGACAGATAAGGTGAAGGGGAAAAGATTTAATAGGAATTTGAGGTGCAACATTTTCACACAAAGGGTGGTGGGTGTATGGAATGAGCTGCCAGAGGAGGTAGTTGAGGCAGGGACTATCCCAATGTTTATGAAACATTAATCATGGACATGGATGGGGCAGGTTTAGAGGGATATGGGCCAAACGCAGGCATGTGGGACTAATACAGCTGGGACATGTTGGTCGGTATGGGAAAGTTGGGCCGAAGGGCCTGTTTCCACGCTGTATGACTCTATGTCAATTAAATTACTTTAAACAATTCCTTACTGGGGTACTGGAGTGAATCATCCTGATTTACAATATAATGCAATGGCATCAACTTCACATCTTAAATGGAGCATTTCTAATAGTGCAGCACTCCCTTGAAAGTGCAATGTTTAACACTTTGGGTTTGGTATTCAAGTTTCTTGATGGAAACTTGACCTTTTTTAAACTCTAATGGCATCCAAATCACTATACTGTTGGATGCTTGAATAAGTGGACAGGACTTAAAGTAAGCCTCTTTACATCCATTTTCTGCCTGAAAGCAATACAAAGTGATTTAGAGTTAAAGAGTCTGAAGAAGGGTCTCGACCCGAAACATCACCTATTCCTTCCCTCCTGAGATGCTGCCTCACCCGCTGAGTTACTCCAGCATTTTGTGATACCTTCGATTTGTACCAGCACCTGCAGTTATTTTCCTAGAGTTAAAGAGTGTACAGCAAGAAGCAGGCCCTTTGCTCCACCTTGTCCATGCTGACTAATATTGACATGTTGAGTGAGTCCCATTTGCCTGCATTGAGCCTATTGCCTTCTACACCTTTCCTATCCACATATCTGTCCAAATTACTTTTAAAGGTCATACCAATTGGGTTGAGAGGGGAAGATAGATCAGCCATGGTTGAATGGCGTAATAGACTTATGAACCAAGCGACGCACTACACCCCAAACGAGACCCCTGCTGATGCTTTACTATATAACATTGAAACCAAATTGAGAGAACATGGGTAAATCTCAGAAAATTACACGACTGTGAAAACCCGATCTTAGAGCACGTTACAGCTTCAGGAAAAAGAAATGAATCAAACTGATTTACTGTTCCGCATAAACTGTTAATCTAACTTCCTCCACTTGTCAAATATCACTGTCCTGTCCTACCACCAATTTTCAGGCAACTTTTGATCCAGATGATACTCCACTACCTGAACTTCAGCTTTGAACATCCTGCTGCCTGACAAGTATGTCAAAGTGAATTAGATATACTGTGCTCAAAAGCTTAGCAAACGTTTTCATGGATGACCAACTGGCTTCAATGCTCCGCTTACCTTTCATGACACAAGCAGAGCTGAAGTTCTTAGGTGCAAGCATTTAATCTCTTCAATTAAATGTTCCTCACAAAGAGTCCAGTTCTAAGATCTTCAAAAGATCCATGTGGATTATTCAATTTATATGTTTCACCTTTTACAATGAATCTTTTTAAATGGTACCTCACTTTTCTTTGTGGTGTATGTTTGTGCACACATGTGCATATGTATTTGTGCGCAAATGCACATGTACATATTGTCTAATGATTACTTTTCCATTGGCGTCACAAGGATGCAGATGCTGAGTAAAACACAGAGTGCTGGAATAACGCAGCAATTCATGCAGCATCTGTGGAGGGAATGGATTGGCAACATTTCAGGTTGGGACCCTTCTTTAAACTGTGATGTTTCAGGTCAGAACTCTCCTTTAGAGGAAGAATGAGCCTGACCCAAAATATTGCCTATCCGTGTCTTCCAGAAACGCTCCCTGACCCGCAGAATGACTCCAGCACTTTGGATTAATCTTCAGCTGCTTCAGGTTGTGGACTTCAATGTCCAATACCAAGAAGTATGTTTCTTTCAGTTTCCTATTCATTACTGTATGGCCTCAAGCTCTAAGAATTATTATTCTAAATACAATTACTCACCATTCAGAAGAAATATGCCACCAAAATGCATGTAAACTCACATTAAGTCAGTTCAAGTATTGACCTCTGTTTATTCTCGCTACCTACCCATGAAATTGAAGGCAATCAATTTCCTCCCATCAAAAGAACATTAAAATAGAACACACCAAATAGAGCAAAATATCTCATTGTGCATTATATACCTCAAAAGGATTGATCCAACACCCATGTCATTCAAACTCATATTATTTTGTCATATAATGTAAAATAATTGGTCAAATGGTCAAATCAATATTCCTTTAAATTTAAATTACATTTTTACATAATCCTTCTGTAGGTCAGGAAATCTCTTCATTAAGTCAACACATTGGAAGTGCCTGTTGTTCAACTGCTGTTGTAAAATTGTTTAAAAATAACATTTAAATAGCACACATACACAAATAAAGTTATTTATTCTTACCAAGATTTTTAGTACCTTGATCATGCTGGTTCCATTCAAAGGAATCTGGAAGCTGATATGACATTTCCATCATCTTTGTCAAGTTTCTGTTGCCCCTTATTGGCCCACCAGGCGTTATGTAGGACAGTGAAGGTACCTCTGTGTCATAATCCATGCTATCCTCATCCAAGTCAATGTCCTCATCTTCATCCTCATCATCTTCCTCCTCATCTTCATCATCATCTTCTTCTGCAAAAATAGGATCACAAAAGGAAGGAAGCAATTCAATATGAAAATATATGCATCAAAAAGTTATTGAAAATGGTGGTAAATTGGACCTCAAAAAAATGAGCCCTAAATCTCTTATTTGAACAAAAGACACAAAGTGTCTCACAGAAGACTCAGAGGGTCAGGCAGCAGCTCTGGAGGACAGGGATAGGAGATGTTTCGGGTCAGGACCCTGCTTCAGACTTATTGTAGTGAGGGAAAGAAAGCTGAAAGAGAGGTGGGGATTGGCACAAAGTCTGACAAGTGATACGTGGATACAGTTGAAGGGGAGTTTTCATTGGCAAAAAGGTGGATAGTCAGAGATGAAAAGACAAAAGTTGCGAGATAAGATGATCTGCCAATCAAACCCCCCTCACTTGTATCCATTTCTAGATGAAGATGAGAAATAACCAGACTTTGACCCATCCCTGTTTCTTTTCCAGCTTTCCTCCCCCCGGCTAGTCAGGCTGAAGAAAGGTCTGGATTAGAACAACTAGAACAAAAACGGGGTTAATTAAATGGATGACAATTACAAGTAGAATTGGAAAACGGCCAAGAAAAAGTTTTAGAATACACAAGAAACTACAGATGCTGGAATCTTGCATAGACTACCAAGTGCTAAAGTAGCTCAGCGGATTAGTCAGCATCTCCGAGGACATGCTTAGCAACGTTCTGGTTGGACCTTTCTTCAGAATTTTTAAATTAACGTGTCAAAGCAAAAGTATTACAAAGCAAAGGGATGAACATAATGGAAGAACTATTTTAATCTAAAGCTGGCAGAATGGAGTCAAGTCAAGTCAAGTTTATTTGTCACATATACATACAAGATGTGCAGTGAAATGAAAGGTCACCCACAGTCCAGCAATAGAGCAATAAAAATAAGCAATTTTACACACAATCACAACCATCACAAAACAAAAAAAAAGAAACATCCATCACAGTGAGTCTTCTCCAATCACCTCCTCACTGTGATGGAAGGCAAGAATATATTTTCTCTACCCTGCCGTCTTCTCCCGCGGTCAGGCTGTTGAAGTTGCCATGTTTCAGGCTGCGCCAGATGGTGAAAGGTCCGCAGCGGGCCGACCCAAGCCCCGCGATCCGGGGCGGGCGAAGACGTTGCCGCTGCCGGAGCTCCCGATGTCAGCCCCCACCCAGGGGGCTGCGAGCTTCCGATATCCACGCGGCCCGCGGCCGAAGCCTCCGGAGCCTCCGAAGGCGAGTCGCAGCCGCTCCCGCAGTGCCACCACAGCCTCTGAAGGCAGCCAGCTCCGCAGTTGGTAAGTACCAGAGCCCCAGATGGTCCCAGCTGGAGGCCGCCAGCCCCAGGTGTTTGGCCGATGGTAGGCCACAGCGGGAAAGGAGACACGACCCAGAAAAAAAGGTTGCGTCTCTGTTCGGAAGAGACAATTTTACAGTTTCCCCCCTTCCCCCCACATAGTACACAACCACAAAAACCACTACATCACATCTAAACACTACAATCAAGACAAAAAACACAAAAGACAAACGGACTGCAGATGAGCCGCAACTGCTAGGGCAGCGCAGTCCACTGGAGCAGTCCACAGGAATAGAAAGGCAATGTGGTACATAAAGAGGACCCTTCTGTGGACATGTGAAAACCTGGAAATTAAGACAAGAAAAAATGAAAACATTTTAGAATATCAATGGCAGTAAAAATAAGATAATGCAAACAGAATTGAAATTAAATGAATAGATATGTCAGGCTGTAATGAAACAGCATAAATAACATGAAGTAGGGGTGAAGTAATATCCTAGATGCCCTTGTGGAAGAATTTTTAAAAATCAATTAAGCAGAATAGTAGAAAACAGAATTGAGCATGTTTACTCTCCATTTTATCCTGGGCCCTTTTGCAGAATTGCCTTATATATTTGAACTTATCGAGTTATACAGCACTGAAACTGGCCCATTTGCCCAACTCGCCATTCAGAACAAGATGCTCCATCTAAGCTAATCCCATTTGTTGGCTTTTGGCCCATAGTCCTCAAAGCCTTTCCTATCTATTTACCCTGCCTGTATGTTTTTAAATGTTACTAGACCAAGTGGACCCGTTGGGTCCAAACCTCTCCTGCATTGGTGCAGCACCCTCTTCTCTCCTCCTCCCACCTGCCCCCTCCCGCTCCCCTCCCATCCTCTTCCCCCTCCCTCTTCTCCTCCCCCCTCCCCTCCACTCCACCCCCCACAACCCCCCTTTCCCTCCCTCCCCCCCCCTTCTCTCCCTAGGAGATAGATTTAAACTTTAAAATGTGAATAACTTAAAAAATATAACACCGATTTCAATGAAGCTTCTCCCATTAGCACCAAAGGAACGATGGTGAGTAAGGTGGGCCTAAAATTGTCGCGCTATCGTGTACCGTTTTGGCTGTAGTTCAGGAACAAACAAACAAATAAACGAGAGTTTTAGTATATAGATTGTATTGTGTAAACTGCCTCAACTATTTCATAATTTCATTTAGAAAAGGCAGTCAGTTCATATAAAATGGTATAAATTGAAATCGAAACCTAACCTGACCTGACCTCAGTCAATCTGATTCTCTGCGGAGCTTAAGGTCTGAGAATCTTTTTGACAATATTTTTGCCCTTATTCCCCTCACATTGGCATCCACCTATGGAGTAAAGTCATTGTAAAGAGAGTAGGATACACAAGAACCGAAATAGCAGTAGGGTGAATAGGAGGAGGTTGTAAGAGAACTACAAAGTATAGGCAGCTGATAACAATGGAAAAGAGGGCAGAAAAATCTGACAAATTATTAAAAGCATACAAAATTAATGATTTGATTAATTACAAAAGATTATAAATTCTTTTGGGGTCAGGTTACAGAGCCAGGCTGTAGAGAAAATTAATTATGAACAAAATAAGATAAGTGGCAATAGTAGAATGTAAAAGATATTCACAAGAACATGGAATGGAAAAGTAAATTTATAAAGTGGAACAGAATTTAGAAAGCACATTAGAATTTGCACAGATACTAAAATTAAATCCACCAATTGACAAAGATGGGGTCATACCTTCCGACTCTGTGGTGTCCAACATATATGTCGGCGGCTCTGACTGCCTTAAAGATGGTGATGTGGTTACTCCCAACGTTGACAACATGTTGTCTCTTAATACAGGTACCGAAATTGAAGGTGCAGCTTTCGTTACCCCCATTGTTTTTGTGGTAGATGTTTGCAACGTTGCATGACTGGATTCGGTGCTTAATCGAGTTGTGGTGGCAGATACATTTTTTGTGATCAGATCTGCTGATTTCTGTCTCGGTAGTGCAGTTGCATTAGCCTCGGCTATAAATACAAAATGGCAAGTTTAAAAATCGTAACATAAGTTAGCATGACAGTATACAATTCAAGAAAATAGTTACCAATGAATTATAGTCATTTTGAATTAAAATCGTCAATATATAAGTGCATTACAGCTGAAAGTGAATAGTTCACTTGAGAAACCAATACACTACTCAATTAAATTCTTGCTCTGCATTACTGCTTTGTTGAACAAAAAGGTACGATTGTTCCAACTGTTGATCACACAATTAGGTTTTGCTTAATATTTTATTAGACAGAGCAAAATCCTCTGTATATTTTCAGAATGAACACCACATCTTCATGCTTTCAACATATTAAACTATTCTTCCCTCTCCTGATGCCACACATACTGCATCATGGAAATCTGGGTACCTTCTGACTCGAGTTCCTCTCCTGAGCTTGATGGTGGCACAGTGGCTTCCACAGATGGTCCAGGTGTTGTTAAGATATGTAACAATGTTCTGTCGGTGGAAACAGAAGCTGCTGCAGAGGTTTTCTTAGTTTTCCTTGATATGGTTTGTAGTGCAGTAGCTCCTGCTGTAACTGCCTTGGTTATCTTTGTACCAGATGCAAAAGCATGCTGCACCACTTCTGTAGGAATTATAAGTGGCATTTCTTTTGTCGAGTTTGTGCTTGCTGTTATAATAAAATAAAGTTGTTCAAACATAAAATTTATATATCAAAACACACAGAATTTTCTAACATATGGAAGAATCTGACCGCAACATTCCTTTCCCAACAATATTCCATTCCATTCCAAAGAAAAGAACAGCAGAAAGATTTCAGTGGGTCAGGCAACATCTGTGGAGGGAATGGACGAACAACATTCCAGGTTGGGACCCTTCTTCAGATCCTGGCTCTGAAGTGCTTATCGGAACTTAGACTCAATTTAGTCATTTCTTAAAACTCCACTGCTAATCAGGGAATATTGCAACCGGGAATATTGCAACCCATCCCCTAGTGTGCAGTCAAGAAGTACAATACACAAATTAAACAGTTTTTCATTCTCAAGCATCACAGATAATTTGTTTTTAAAATGTGGACAGATCAGAACACACTTCATGAAAGATATTTCTCAATTACTCAGGGCTATGCTAAAATAAACAGGAAAATAATTTAGGTACTGCAATTTTCTACTTGATTGAGGGATACAAAAATAAACAAATCATGGAACTCTGGTGGGATTGAGGAAACATGAATCCGAACCGCAGTAAAAGTCAGCGTGTTGGAGCTTAGAAATTCAGTTACACAATATCGACGTGCGGTTTGAAAATGTACTTTCCCCAGCAGTAATCTAATGATCATTTCATTTCAGCCGGGTGCTTCCTGGCATGAATCATCTTCCCACATGGTGTAATTTCCCCATCAGTTGCACCTGGGATTACATTAATACCCCTAAAACACCCGAATACATATTATTTGAGGAAATATAAGCAAATGTATAGAATGGGTGCCTATTGTTTAAGATAAGGTTACCTACACTGCCTCGAAAATACAAAGTAATGTGAAAAATGGTCCCGACCTGAAACATCGCCTATTCATGTCCTCCAAAGCTGCTGCCTGACCCACTGAGTTGTTTCAGCACTTTGAATTCTAAGCAAAATTCCAACATCTGCAGTCCCTTGCATATCTAAACTAAATACTCACCCAGAAGGAGAAGTGTTTTGGGAGTTTGTAGCTGTGCATGCTATTTTGCACCCCCTTGTCTGTCACTCAATTAACATTGATTATTTGCCATGGATGCTTGACAACAGCATTAAATGAATCTGAGTCTAACACTGCAAGATTGACAGGCAAACATTCCCCTTGCTAGCAATAAACAGATTAAGCTGCCTGACCCACTAAGTTCCTCCATCGCTTTGTGTTTTACTCAAGATTCTCGCATCTGCAGGTCCTTATGTCTCCACTCATGTTTAAAGCCTACTCACACCGCTTTTCCCTGATGTACAATTTGTTGTCTGAATACCTAAAACTGCAAATCTTTTTGCTGAAAAGATACTTATTTGGTACAAAATGTGCTTTCTATTGTTTTCCTTAATTAAGTCTTACGTTAAAGGATGTTAACATATTCACTAAACTTTCCCAACATCAATTGATTGCTTTTGTTTGATATCATTCCCTCAGTGGCTAGAGTGCCTAATGATTAAACTAATCGTACGTCACACTGCCATCCCAGGCCATGATCTTTTGATGGTTAAAATAATCCCACTGCCAGGCCTCCTTCAGGCTTCTGGCCACCAGCTCTCTTTCCCCCAGTCTGGCCTCAGTCTCCAATGGATTCTTTATGTTTGTTGGGGGTAGGGAGATGAAGAATGTTGGAGGATAGACACAAGTAACTGCAGATGGTGGTTTACAAAAAAAGACAAAATGCTGGAGTAACTCAGCAGGTCAGGCAGCATCCCTGGAGCATAGGTTAGAGGTTAGCTTTATACAAGATAAAGGAGCAAATAAAGCCAAAAACAGACTGAAATGCTTAAGCATGATTATCATCGGGGTCATGTGATAATACAAACCAATGAATGGTTATGGTACAGAAAGAAGCTATTCAGCCAATACAATCTAGCTAGCCCTGCCCTCTTCCCACAGCCCCTAGAAGTTCTTTCCGTTCAGATACTCAGAGTGACACCAATAGAGTCATAGAGCATACAGCATGGAAACAGGTTCTTTGGCCCAATGTTCATGCCAACCAAGATGCCCCTTCCAGTCACCCTACTTATCCCCCTCATAATTTTATACACCTCTGTACGATCACCCCTCAGCCTCCTGAGGTCCAAGGAATAAAATCCTAGCCTGTCCATTCACTCCCGATAGCTCAGGCCCTCAAGTCCTGGCATCATCCCTGTAAATCTTCTCTGCACTCAGAGCTGCTGGCACACAGCTCCTGGGACTCGGGTTCAATTCTGTTCATGTGGAATTTGCATGTTCTCTCTGTGACTATGTGGCTCCATTGCATGTGTATTGTTTTCCTCCCATTTTCCAGAGACATGCAGATTGGTCAGTCAATTGGCCACTCAGAATTCTCTCCCAAGTGTAGACTAGCCGTAAAATCTGGAGGCAAGGGGGGAAAAACAGGGAAGGTTTAATGGGAATGAGAGGAGAGTAAAGTAGGATTAGTGTAGGTGGATGGTTGATATGGACTCAGTGGGCCGTGAAAGGCCTGTTTGCCTGCTGTATTATTCCATGAGTCAACCAACTCTTTTTTTTTAACACTGCCTTACTATCCTAAACCATGGAGACACAAGGAACTGCAAGTGTTGAAATCTTGGGCAAAACGCAAAGTGCTGGAGGACCTCAGTGGGTCAGGCCGCATCTACTGAGGGAGTGGGTAGGCGACTGGTCAGGATCTTTCTTCAGACTGATACCTCAGTCCCTTGCTGCATTACATTAACAAATCAGTTTCATTCTATGTCCCCTAGTTTTTGACCCTTCCACCAATGGTGAAAGTTTCTCTCTATCTACTTTGCCTGTAACCTTTGAACTTCAATCACAAATTGCCCCAAATCAGTCTCTCAGAATACAACCTGTGTTTGCGGCCCCATGGCGCAGTGGTTGAGTTGCCTCCTTACAGCACCTGAGACCCGGATTTGATCCTGACTATGGGTGCTGTCTGTACTGAGTTTGTGTGTTCTCCCCATGACCACTTGGATTTTCTCTGGGTGCTCCGGTTTCCTCCCGCACTCTAAAGACATACAGGTTTGTAGGTTAATTGGCTTCAGAAAAATTGTGAATTGTCCCTGGTGTGTAGGATAGTGCTAGTGTGCGGGTGATTGCTGCTGAAGGGCCCGTTTCCACGGTGTATCTCTAAACCAAACAACCTCTTCCATTCCAAGGAGAGAATTCAGTCTTCAGTCTACTCACATAACTCTCACCCATGAATTGTTTGAATAAATCCAATGGGTTTTTTGTGAAAGTGTGCACTGGTGCAGTATACGGACACCTCTAAATAGATCAAATAGTGTAGAATGAACTGTTATATGGATCTACAAAAAAACAGTAAATTTGTCCTATACCAAACCCTTCATAAATTAATTTATTTTATGCTTGTAAATCTTTATTAAATTCATAATTATATATATACTTGTACCTTCCAAAACCTGTTTCTCAGACGGAGGAGTTGTAGACAAAGCAGATTTGACAGCTGGTGTCTCATTTGTCACTGCCAATCTTTCACTCCATCCTTTATGGATTTGGTTGGTAGTTCCAATTATAGCTACTGTACTGGTTACGAGCATTGTCTGTGCAGTTTCTGTAGAAATTGATGGGACCGTCTCTGTGATGGCATCCTCCTTGATTGCTGTTGTAACTCTAGAAGTGGTAGTCACCTGAAAGGTGTTTGGAGCCTTGCTGTCTGTTACTGCACTCCCCGTAGTTGCCATGATTTCACTCATTGCTCTGCCAGCACTTGGACTGTTGTCTTTCCAATTGAAAGAGCCACCCGCCGGCTCAGTGATTGCTGTTGTTACTTCTTCATTTCTCAAATTTTCTACATTTGCACTTGTAAATTCTGTGAAATGTAACATTTCCGAAGTCAATACTGGGATGTCTTTTTTTGAGGTACTTATAGTTTCAATTGTCTTACCAGTAAGAGGCAAAGCTGTAGTGTCATGACTATTTGCCGTGAAGGTTTCACTGCTGGAGTCGGTTGTCCCTGTTGCCTCTCCACTACCTCCAGTTTTGGTGATCAAGATCAACAGAGTTGAAATCGTCACATTCTCAGTCATTTGTTCGTTGTTCTCCATTCCTCCAATTTTCCCTATGTCAAGAGTGGCTGTTTCATTCAGTGTGACCCCTGTTGTTGTGTGAACATCACTGACATTAGCTGCATGTTTGGAAGTGGAGTTTGGAGTTAAGTCTTTTTCAGTCTGTGGGGCTTTGTTAACATTTTCCTCCTTCGCAGTTACATTCAATTGTTTCTGTAATGGCACAACTGTTGTAGTTGTGAGTAGTGTATCCAGGCTGGATAAGGTGATTACATTTTCATTTTTGTTCTTACTGGTTTGCAGTGTCTCTTCAACATCAACAATGCTGGTATTTAGTCTTGCAGTAAGCGTTTCTAAAGAGCTGGAACTACTACTGGGAGCAGTCGCTATTTCTCCACTTATCACCGTCGCAGTTGTCTCTGTGTCACTGCCCTCATGGTGGCTTTTAATATCTTCCAGTTTTGCAGTAGAAACCAACATTCGTATGTTCCTTCTATGGTGTTGGCGAATAGTGGAACATCGTAACTCTGGCATGCGAATCAGGATGACCAAGGTAACCACGACAGTGTAAAATTCTGTTGATCTCATCATTACCGAGTATGATTAAGTTAAGAAATCGTCCTGATGAGATCTCTCTAAATGAATCTGAAACAAAAAAGCAAACCAATATTATTTCTAAAACATTTATAGAATTCAATTATTAATTGAATTTACACCAATATTTTCAGATGCAACACAACTTTATCCTAACTGTCATAGTGCCATTCAGTAAGGACTTTCTTAGAAGATTGAGGAGATTTGATGTGTCGACAAATACTCTGTTGAATGTCTACAAGTATATGGTAGAGGGTATGGTTGCATCACAGCTTCATTCAGCAACTCCAACACCTGAGAACAAAGAAAATTACAGAGAGTGGGAGACACTACCTGGTCCAACAAAGGTACTGACCTCATCAAAGGGATCTATAGAAGCTGCTGCGTCAAAAAGACAATCATTATTGTCACAGACCCACATCGGCCACGCTTTCATTTTGTTCCCATCTTCAGGAAGAAGGTACACGAGCCTTAAAACTATGACCACCAGATTGAAGAATAGCTTTTTCCCAACAACCATCAGGCTCTTGAACACAACACACTAATCGAAGGTATTTATTTCACAAAATGCTGGAGTAACTCAGCAGGTCAGGCAGCATCTCAGGAGAGAAGGAATGGGTGACGTTTTGGGTCGAGATCCTTCTTCAGTCTGACGTTTTGGGTCGAGATCCTTCTTCAGTCTGAAGAAGGGTCTCGACCCGAAACGTCACCCATTCCTTCTCTCCTGGGATGCTGCCTGACCTGCTGAGTTACTCCAGCATTTTGTGAAATAAATACCTGAGATTTGTACCAGCATCTGCAGTTATTTTCTTACACTAATCTCAGCAACTATGAACTTCTTTTTATTTGGTTGCACAGAGGACTTTCATGTTTGCACTAGTATTACGGTTAATAATTTAATGGTTTTTTTATTGTTGAGTTTGCTTGAGGGAGGGTGGGAATAAGTGTAGTCCATATAACTGTCAGTAGATTTGCAATAGATGTCAGTCAATAGTCTATCTCCAGTGATGAAGACGATGTGATCAAGAAAGGGGAGAGAGGCATCAGAGATAGTCCAAATGAATTTAAAGGAAGGGTGGATGTTAGTGGTAAATGTAATGAAATCAACAAGTTCTGCACCAGTGCAGGAGGGTCTCGAACCGATACATCACCCATTCCTTCTCTCCAGAGATGCTGCCTGTCCCACTGAGTTACTCCAGCATTTTGTGTCTACCTTCGATTGTAACCAGCATCTGCAGTTCTTTCTTACACTATAATTCTGCAATTTAGTTTTAGTTTACTTTAGTTTATGATTGTCACGGTACACTGAAAAGCTTTTTTATTGCCTGCTATCCAGTCAGCGAATAGGCTATACATGATTACAATCAAGCCATCCACAGGGTACAGATGCAGTATAAATGGAATAACGTTTAGTGGAAAATAAAGTCCATTAAAGTCCAATAAAAGGGTAGTTTGAGTGTCTCCAATGAGGTAGATGATAGGATGGTTCAGTTGCCTCATGAAGGCTTATGCAAAGGATCCTGGTGTGTGATGCACAGTAATTATTTTGAGAAAATCTCAAGTAACTTGTATATCCATTCCACATGGAAGTCAAGAGTCAACAGAGAATCAAAAAGCAAGATTGTTTAATTGTCACATGTACCACAACTGAACAATCAAATTCTTACTTGCAGCAAAATAACAGGCCTGTAAACACAATACATGTAGATAATGTATAATAAACAAAAATTCAAAAGATAGCTGAGAGTATACTGTGTCTTGATATACAAGGATATCCGAGCTGTTTTCATTCTTTAGTGAACATGGTTTCCCACCGGCTGTCATGGATGGATCCCTCACCCATGTCTCGTGCCCCGTAAGTCTAATCGCACTCCCTCGCCCCCCAGATGCAACAAAGACAGAGTTCCCCTGGTGCTCACCTTTCACCCTATTATCCTCTGCATCCAAGCATCATACTCCTACATTTCCACCACTTCCAACGGGATCCCACCATTAATCACATCTTCCCATTTCCACCCCTTTCCAACTTCCACAAAGACCGCTCCCTCCACAACACCTTGTTTCACTTATCCCTCCCCAGGTACTTTCCCCTGCAACTGCAGGAGCTGCAACACCTGCCCTTATACCTCCTCCCTTGACTCCATCCAGGGACCCCGACAGTCCATCCAGGTGAGACTGAGGTTCACTTCCTCCAACATCATCTACTGCATCCGGTGTTCCTGATGTGGACGACTATACATTGGTGAGACAAAGCGTAGAATCGGCCACCGTTTTGCTGAACACTTATGCTCACCCCGCCAAGGCCTACGGGATCTCCCAGTTGCTAACCACTTTAATTCCCCTTCCCATTCCAAAAATGATCTTTCTGTCCTGGGCCTCCACCATTTCCAGAGTGAGGCCACCTGAAAATTGGAGGAATAGCACCTCCTATTTTGCATGGGGAGCTTACAACCCAGCAGTATGAGCGTTGAATTCTCTAATTTTAGGTAACTGCTACATACACCTCCCTCCCACTCCACTGCTTATTCCCCTCCTCTTCCTCCAGTAAAAAACAGTTAACTACTTCCACAGTTCACAATGATATATCCCACATAGGATCACACCGTCTCCAGCCAACGATCGAGCTGTGCCTGAGGACATCTGTTGCCGGTCCCAATTTGTCCTGTTTTTTTCCTCACTTTCAGATTCTCCCACCCCTCCTCCTCCACCCCCTACCCCACCCCCCATACTACAATCAGTCTGAAGAAGGGTCATGACCCAAAATGTCACCTATCCATTTTCTCCAGAGACGATGCCTGACCCACTGAGCAATTCCAGCATTTTGTGTCGATCTATGTCCTCTGGTTCTTGATTCCCTACTCTGGTAAAGACTTTGAGCTTTCACTCTACCTATTCCCCTCATGATCATCCAGCTCCATAAGATCACCCCTTATCAACATGCTCCCAGGATTAGTCCTACCTGCTGAACCTCTCCCTATAGCTTAGGCAATCAAATCCTAGCAACATCCTTGTAAATCTTCTCAGCACTCTTTCCACGTGAACAACATCCTTTCTATTGGAGGGTGATCAAAACTGAACACAATACTACAAATGCAACCTCACCAATGCCTTGTACATCTGTAACATAACATCCTAACTTCTATACCCAATACCCTGACTAATGAAGGCCAATGTACCAAACGCCTTCTTGACCTCCATACTTGTCTGTGATAATAGCCACTTTCAGGAAACTATGCACCACACTGTTAGATCCCTCCAAAGTGCAACACCTCCCAGGATCCTGCCATTCACTGTGAAACTCACATTCCTGCAAACTCACCCTGATTTGACTTCTCAAAGTGCAATATCTCACACTTATCTCAATTAAACTTCTTTAACCATTCTTCAGCCCACTTGTCCAACTGATCGAGACCCTGCTGTAATTTTTGATAATCATCTTTGCTATCCACGATACCAACCACTTTAGTGTTATCTGCAAACTTCCTCACTTCCCGAAACTCCTCCAGCGATCCGCTTGATCCCAGCTGCCTTTACCTGTCCCATGCCTCTTTCTTTTCTGACCAGAGCCTCAATTTCTCTTGTCATCCAAGCTTGCTTCCTCCTATCTGCCTTACCCTTCACCCTAACCAGAACATACATGCCCTGAACTCTTGTCATCAACCAACTTTAGCAAGCTACTGTCTAATCGCATCAAAGTTGGCCTTGCTCCAATTCAGAAAGTTAAAATCCCCTACTCTGACAAACTATTAGTCTTGCAGCTGTCTGCAATCTCCTGGCATATTGATTCTTCTAATACCCATTGACTATTTTGGTGGCCTATAGTACCAAATAAGTGATCATCCCCTTTTTATTTCACAGCTCCACCCATATAGTTTCACTGGACGTAACATCAGTAATGGCAACTCCAACTACTGCCATGACATTCTCCTTAATCAATAAAGCAACACCCCCTCCTCTCTTACCCCCACCTCTATCTTGCCTGTAGCACCTGTACCCTGGAACATTAAGCTGCCAATCCTGTCTCTTTCATAGCCAGGTTTCCGCATCAGCCATCGTAACGTCCCAGTCGCATGTACCTATCCTCACTCAGAGTTCATCCGCCTTACTCGTTAGGCCTCTCACATTAGAATGAGTGCAATTCAATCCAAAAGTCCTTCCTCACTCCTTGTCACGATCCTGTCTATCCTGGCCACTGAACTTTCTTTCTACACCTTCCATACCGACTTCCAACCTCTCACCTGCTTCAATCCTGCATTGGAACCCCCAGTTCTCCCCCCCCCCCTCCCCCACCTGCCAATCTAGTTTAAACCCACCCAAGTAACACTAGCAAACACTAGGATATTGGTTCCCCTCCAGTTCAGGTGCAACCCTGTACAGTTTTTTTTGTATTCTTATACAGGTCACCTCTGGCCCAGAAGAGATCCCAATGATCCAAAAATCTGAATCCCTGCTCCCTGCACCAACTCCTCAGCCACGCATTTATCTATCCTATCTTCCTGTCCCTACCCTCATTAGCACATGGCACCAGGAGTAATCGATAGATCACTACCCTAGAGGTCCTGCTTTTTTAAAAATCTTTTTGCCTAACTCCCCATATTCATTTTACAGGACCTCATCTCTTTTTGTACACATGTCATTTGTGCCAACTTGCACAACGAATTCTGGCTGCTCACCCTGATCAATGCACACACAGCCAGAACAGTAAAAAAAAACTGGTGACTTTCACAGTAAGATGTAGACAGGATGGCTCAGCTGCAGTATGGTTACATGTGGTTGAACAGCACACTGACATTCACATTTAGCTGTGGAGATGAGGAGCAGTCACTTTGATAGAATGCTGGTTGGTGCCTATGGAGTTGCCCACTAGTGAAGGAAAGAATGCTTTCGATAGAGGGAAAATGAATGGAAACTGAGAGAAAATAAAAACATGTTTGATGAATGCTTACAAAAAAAATTATATTTTCACAACAGGAAGGCAAAATCAACAATTAATATCCACGTAGTTATTAAATTACACATTGAGGATTCAGAATATTCTGCGACAACATAGGTTTCACGTCACAGTTCCTTACAAACAAAAGTTTTTTTAAAATCTTAAATGTGATGTCACAAGGATTGTCAGAGTGAAGGTGAGCCGCTGGAAGCCTTACAGCAGCCTCGGGATCAGGCACCATTTGAAGAGGCTAAGCATGTGGATCGGTTGTGTCCTGTGAAGGCACAGAGCAGTGGAGCAGCAGGGAAAGACATTGAGAACATCATCTGGCATGTCGTCCTTGCCGTCCTTTGCAACTCCAGCACAGTGCCGCCACCAGGACAATGGGCCTTAATGGTCAAGTTAATGGCAAACAGCATCTACACACATGCTACATGTTTACCAACTTTGAACTTGAAGGATACAAGTTGGCACTGGAAACATGGCGACTCGTGTACTGCCTCAATGTAATTCACTATTCTTGCGCTTTTGTACTTAAGTATGATTGTGCCCATGTACAGTAAGATTTTTACTCAGTTTGCAAAAAATAATTTCATTTTACCGAGGTACGTGTGAACATTTCCTGGAAGAAGCAAAGATAGCTTTATACCAACATCCCTGAACAGCTTGCTCAAGAATGCAATGATTGCAACTGCCATAAGGAATACAGAGAGGCAATACACAGGCAGGAGATACTAATATAACATGATTTTATTTGCATTAATAAGAGATATTTAGTCAAGTAAGGAATATTTCCAGGGTTGGAGGGACAATTAGCAAAACATTTGTTGTTTCACTTTTGTTTTTTTTGTAATAATCACAGTGAATGCCGTACTGACAAGTGGTCTTCGTTCACCTTCAGAACGAGAATATTGCAACTCACATGAGAAGCCACAAAAGGAATATTTTTCAACTACTGAAAGCAAGAATGAGAAAAAAAAATTGTTATGTGGTCAGTTTTATGTTTATCTTTGTACTGCATCATCTATTTTGTCTGCAATAATTCATTTATTTTTAAATACTTCAACCAAGAACAGTTTTAAGCAGCGATCTGCCCTTCTGCATTGTTCTGTGCACGTAAATCTGATGCAGATTGACAATTGAAATATCTACTCTTTGAAAACCTAAAGGTTGACCAACTAGTGACCACTGATAAACTTTGTCCAATTTTTTTCAATGGGTTTGCTGTAATTGCAATATAACTGCAAAGTTACGTTATCATGTTATGGAAAAATGGTGGTAATTCTGTGTTACATCTCTTTTTTTTAAAGAAAGTTAGATTAAACTGGAAAATAACTTGCTTCAATCATTTTCAAAATCTGAACTGGTTACTCTTTGTTAACACCAACCTTCTGAGCTTATAATCATGTTATTTATTGTTTTTATATAGTTATTCATTAAAAATGTGTTGATTGCAACCATGTATAATCTTTTCTTTGTGTAGGAAGGAACTGCAGATGCTGGTTTAAATCGAAGCTTTAAATGACACAAAATGCTGGAGTAACTCAGTGGGACAGGCAGCATCTCTGGTGAGAAGGAATGGGTGATGTTTCGGGTCGAGATCAGTCTGAAGAAGGGTCTCGACCCGAAACATCTCCATTTCCTTCTCTCCAGAGATGCTGCCTGTCCTGTGGAGTTACTCCAGCATTTTATGTCTATCTTCATTATAATCTTTTCTTTGACTGGATAGCACACAAAAGGTTTTTACTGTACCTGGTAATAAATAATAAATCAAACTATACTAGGAATAAACCTACATCCACGCAACAATGGTTTTGCTTATTTATATCTAAATGGGGATGGAAGGAGGCAAAGATTATTGAATTATTAATACCTTCGTTAAATGCTAACATATCTAGCCAACCGAATTAAAATAAAATGTGACTTATGAAAGCCTCTGCAATAAAGAGCCATCAACCATCTTTTAAAGATGCTTGTTATGTTTTGATGGAGTGGTGGGAGGAAAGAGTATGTCAATTCACACTGGAAAGAAACCAAAAACATCGCTGACCATTTGGAACTGAAAGGAATAAAATAAAATCACACAAACAAATCTACAATCTTGCCCTCTAGGAAACAGAATTAAATGCAAAATGTTATCATTTAAAATAAAATGAAACTGAAAAAAATTAAAATATAACAATGAATTGCAGAACTTAATCTAAAAATATTAAACCTGGCAATAGTAGAATGTCACATTAACACTAATTTTGGAATTTAAAATATCAAGGTCCTCAACGTTTAATTGGATACCTAACGCGAGGGGTGGGGCAAGGGGGGATAGAAAAGGAAATCTAGACTAGATCAGTCTGCAGTGGAGGTAGGTCATTTTCATAAGGTTACATATTCTTTGTGCAATTCCGTATGACACATGGTACAAGGCCGGCAGGAAAATGTTGCTGATAAACCTGGCACACAGCATCTACACACATGCTCATTGCAAAGAAGAGACAGCTCTTGGCAACTGAACGTAACGGGACAACCGAACGCAATGACCACGGTTAACGCTTCAGGATTGAAACTATTTTTCCCCAATATTAAACCTTAATTACTCAAAGGGCAAACAAAATGCTGTTGAAAGAAAGCCAGGATTGCATTTTATTACGAATTCTGTTATTTCTGCAGAAGGAACAAAAACCTTCGATTAAATATGGAATATTTATCTGTATCAGATTTATATTGTTACGGATAGATGCAAGATCATCCTAATTTATGTAGCTGGTGTGTTTTATGTTGTCTTAATTCACTGGTTATATGTAATTTCGTAGCACTGCTGTTGATAAAAATGAAATAATAATCTGGTGATTTAAAAATGAAATCTGCACTTACCGGTTTAATTTACATTCTTTATTTGGCTGCGAATTCTTGCAATGCATCTGTTTTTAGTGTCGTTCGCTGAAAATGATTCTCAACCCTCGTCACTGGCTCTGCTCCACCACGTCGTGCGTTTTGAATGAAGCAGTGCACGCCCAGTCTTAGTGTCCGCAGCCACACAGGCTGGGAGCCAGCCCTCTGCCAATCTCGCTTCTTCATTAACACAACTGCAAAGGCTGGAAACATTTTTTTTGAAACGTTCACCTAAAATGACATCATTCCCCGTGGCAATAAAAAGAAACCGATGATGCAAACATCTCCTCCAGAGATTCAGTTCAACAATCACATTTGTTGTTAATTAAGGGAAAGGCGCAGTCTGGTTATTTAATGCAGTGGTTTTCTGATCTCGCGTTGGAGTTTGTGGGGAAACTTAAGGTAAAGGTGCGATATGGTTGAAATTGCTGATGCGGAATATTGGTTTATTCTAGGTGACAGGGCACAACATACTTGAAAGACAGGGTGACCTCCGACTACCCATGGTTTTACAATAGACCAGAAAATACTTCCCCTGGAATAAAAGGGGTTGAGGAGGGGGGTGTGACTGAGTGCAGGTGAGGGAAGTCAACAGACCAAACAAATCTTCAACCCAATCCAACCCCCTACCCTGGATGCTGGAATCTTGAGCAAAACACAATGTGCTGGAGGAACTCTGCGGATCAGATAGCATCTTGTCGGATCAAGATCCTTCTTCAGATTCAAGACTCAAGATAAACCAAAGTGTAGGTGGTTGTCAACCACTTGTATGACTCAATGAACACGAAGGCATTTCCTTGGTGCAGGATATCGAGACCAGATGAATGCAAATCATTTTTTCCTGACCAGATTCTTTTCTAGGGTGATTTCTCCATCCTAGCAAGCCTGATGGTTGCATTGGCCCAGAACAGAGCTGGAAGTCTCTTTGTCCCTGGATGACAAGTTCCACTGCCATGAAACAGGCAGGACTCCTGTTTCTGACAAAGAATGGGAAGAAGGATCCCACAGTGAAGAGTAACAAGGGTGTTTCTGTTCTTTTAGTTTAGTTTTGTTTAGAGAGTGTGGAAACAGGCCCTTTGGCCCACTGTGTCCATGCCGACCAATGATCACCCATACATTAGTTCTGTAAATTCTGTAATCTACAAAAGCCAATTAAGCTATAAACCAGCATGTCTAGAATGTGGGAGTAAACCGGAACACTCGGAGAAAACTGACGATGTCACAGGAAGAACATGCAAACTCCGTGGTCAGGATCAAACCCGTGTCTCTGGTGCTTTTAGGCAGCAACTCTACCACTACGTCATTGCGTCGCCTAAAAAAATAAGTCCTTTGAGCTGAAATTGAGCCAGCGACCTAAGGATTTCTCTGTACTACAGTCCGCCACTCTACCTGCTGTGTGATCGAAGGGTTACAACTCAACAACTTATTTTCAAACAACTTGACTCTTTGTGGGTGAAGTCAGAATGACCCACTCTGAAGCAAGTCTTACAGGTCACAAATACACTCATCTGAATTCAGTCCTCTTCAGTAAAATGTCACCCTCCCAAAGCCTGTTGGCTTCAGCAGACTTCACATGTGTTGTCCATACCAAGTAACAGTGACAGAATACCCATGGCATTGTGGAGATCAGGATTATACTTGGAGTCTAGAAGCTTACAGCACGGAAAGAGGCCCTTAGGACCTAATTTCCATTGCAACCAAGATGCCCATTCCAAGCAAGTCCCATTTGCCCATGTTTGACCCATATCCCTGTAAACATTCATGTACCTGTCCAAATGCCTTTTAAGTGCTGAAATTGTACCTACTTTAACTACTTCTTCTGGCAGCTTGATCCATAGATTCCTGCCCCTCAGGTTCCTGTTAAATCTTTCCCCTTTCATCTTAAACCTAGGCCCACTAATCCTCAATTCCCCTTCCTGGGAAAAAGACTGCATTCACACTATCCATTTCCCTCATGATTTTATACACCTGTATAAGATCACCCGCTCTGCCACCTGCACATTAAGAAGTGTTGGATAATTAATTAATAAAGTCTGAAAACAGAGTACATGTGGGAAGCACAGTGGTGCAGTGGTAGAGTTGAGGCCTTGTAGCGTTAGAGACCTGGGTGCGATCATGACTAAAGGTACAGTCTGTATGGAGTTTGCAAATTCTCCCCGTGACAACGTGGGTTTTCTCCGGGTGCTCCGGTTTCCTCCCACACTCCAAAGATGTGCCGGTTTGTAGGTTAATTGGCTTCAGTAAAAATTGTAGTTTGTCCCTAGTGTGTAGGAAAGTGTTAGTTTGCGGGGATCGCTGGTTAGTGCGCCGAAAGGCCTGTTTCTGTGTTGTATCTCTAAACTAAAGAGAACATTCACGGTTTGCTACTCTCAGTACAAGATATATTATTTCCTATTGTTGACAAAACCTATATCAGTAGGAATCTTTTTCTTTCCATGAGTGATATCCAACCTGTCAGTATGGAAAAACAGAATGGGCCTTAAACTGGAACTTTCTCCCAGTGTTTGTGGCAGTTTTATTAAAGATGCTCGAGTGTTGAGACCCAAGAGATTTTTGCTCTGCAAGCCATTCACCTATTGACCCACAATGCTTAGAATCGAACAATGTCTTGATTTTTTTTCTGCTTGTTTTCAAATTCTTCCTTGATCTTGTCCTTTTCCATCATTGTATTATAATGTTTGCATTCCTCTGCTCTCTTTCTTTCTCTCTTTCTTCTTTGAAAACAACTTTAAAACCTCTGATCATGTTTTTAATTGCTAGTGCTAATATCTCCTTTGGCAACTTATGTCTTTATTTTAATGGTAATGCTCTTATGACGAAGCATGGGACACATAGCTTTCTCTGAGTCTATACAATCAATGGTCCATTGCACTATTATAACAATAGTGACACGATTCATTTCAGATCCTCAGTTAAGTATCTCAAATAAGTTCAAAACTCACCATTGACAATTGACTGCTTATGCATGTTAAAAAAGTTGTAATAGGATTGTTATGAAACAGTCCAAATACATTTCTCACTGATTTGAAAAATGATTATTTACAACATTGCAACAAATTCAACTGCATCAACAAATTCAGACACTGTGACAGTATGTGCGAGATAAATATCACAATGGCAAGCGATCAGCCTGTGAAAGTACATTAAAGTGGAAGGGGCAAGGAGAAAAATAAGATTAGGAATGGGTGCAGACACTGAAAATCAGACATAATACAAGCAGAAATGAAAATAACCAAGATTCAATTTCTTGTAGAAACAATGATATTCCCTCTTAACATAGTCTGTTTTAAGAACTATTTGTCCGAGCCGCAAGTATCAAGCCTAACAGAAGCTGATAGTGCTTAATTTTCATGACAGCCCCACAAACTATATTATCATTCTATAGTTTCATATTATAACTTGCCTTGTATTAAAACACAAAGATTAGAAACATTTCAGACCTTAGAGTACACAATGTTTTGATTGACTCATGCGAAACATTACTTTTATTTTACAGAAAAACGAATATAATTGTCAGTAAGTAGTACCATTCTTCATAATAATGTATAAGTGAGAAATTCTTGCAGTTGATATTAGGGAACGCATATCTGACTCCAGGCATAAGTAATACATACTTTGTTAGACACAAAATGCTGGAGTAACAGCGGGACAGGCAGCATCTCTGGAGAGAAGAAATGGGTGACGTTTCAGGTCGAGACGCTTCTTCAGAATGATGTCGGGGAGTGGGCGGGACAGAGATAAAATGTAGTCGGAGACAATAAGGTAGTCTTGCAGTGCTTGATCAGGTCAGGGGGAATCCCATCGCTGCCTGGGACCTTGCCTGAGGCCAGGCTGTCAATGGCCTTGCTGAGCTCTTCTACCGTCGGCTCTCCATCTAACTCATCCATGGTCGGCAGGCACTCGATGTCGTCAAAGACTGAGGGGGACACAGTGTTCTCTCTCGAGTAGAGGTCGGAGTAGTGTTCCACCCATCTCTCCATCTGCTGGCATTTGTCCGTGATTACTTCCCCAATGAAGGATTTGAGGGGGGCTGTCTTGCTTTGGACTGCTTCTAGTGCCTTCTTAATGCCATTGTACATTCCCCTGATGTTCCCTGTTATGGCGGCCATCTGGATGTCCTCACTAAGCTGTGTCCAATACTCATTGGCGTAACGCCTGGCAGTCTGCTGAGCCTTGCTCCTGGCAGCCCTGAGGATCTGCAGGTTCTTCTCGTTGGCTGACCGCTTGTACTCGGCTAGAGCAGCGTGCTTGGCTTCGATGACGGGAGCCATCTCGGTTGACTTGGCCTCAAACCAGTTGTGTGCCTTTGAGGTCTTCTTCCCAAAGCTAGCCAAGGCTGTGCGGTGCAATGGTGTCCCGCAGAGTTTCCCACTTCTCTATTGCAGAGTCTCCAGCACATGAGGTGCCAAGTTCTCTCTCAAAAGCCTCTGCAAACTGTTGCACGAGGTCTGGATGGGGCATCTTGCTGACATCAATGCGGGGTTTCCCCTGCTTCTTGGTATGGTAGAACCTCTTTGGTTGCAGCCTGATCTTGCAACACACCAAGGAGTGGTCTGTGTCGCAGTCCGCACTGTGGTAGGAGCGTGTGTGGAGAACGTTGAGGGCGGCACGTCTGACTAGGATCAGATCCAGTTGATGCCAATGCTTTGAGCGTGGATGCCTCCAGGATACCTTTTGCTGGGGCTTCGTCTGGAAGTACGAGTTGGCAATGCACAGGCCATGGTAAGTGCACAGCTCGAGCACTCACTGTCCGTTCACATTCATTTTGCCCACATCAAACTGCCCAAGGCAGGAAGACCATGATTCGTGGTCTGCGCCCACTCTGGCGTTGAAGTCGCCCGAGAACAGTTCTTCCTTGCTGGGGATGCTGCTGATGATGGATACGAGGTTCTTGTAGAACTCATCCTTTGTGTCTGATGTGGAGGACAGTGTCGGGGCATACATGCTGACACGGGTGACCAGGCCTGCGGTGGTGTTAAGGCGGAGAGGCAGGAGTCGCTCTGAGCCATTTCTGCCTGGTTCCATTGTGTTCAGCAGGCTGTTCCTTACTGTGAAGCCTACTCCGTGCTCTCTGGGCTCGTCAGAGTTCTTCCCCTGCCAGTAGAACGTGTAGTCCTTCTCCTTCAATGTGCCCGAGTCTGCCAGCTTTGTTTCCTGATGGGTGGCTATGTCTGCGTTGAGTCTCTTGAGCTGGTTGTTTATGACAGCTGTTTCATGGAATCGCTGATGTCCTTTGGGTTTCCAGAGAGGCCGGTCATCATTGTCCACCTTCCACCTTAGAAGCATCCGCCGTATCCTGGGTATATCCTGGCAAGACAGAATGTCCGACACCGAGATTCTGTCTCGCGCTGACCTTCCGAGTATGTACACTCGACTCAGGCAGCGCAGGCTGCGGTGCCTGGGCCATGTCCATCGCATGGAGGATGGCCGTATTCCAAAAGACATCCTCTATGGAGAGCTAACATCTGGGAGGAGAACCATCGGCCGCCCCCAACTACGTTACAAGGATGTCTGCAAGAGAGATTTGAAGGTGCTCGACATCGATGTGGAGTCCTGGGAGAGCCTTGCAGCTGACCGTACAAGGTGGAGAGGTACCCTGAACCAACATTTCAAAACGGGGGAAGAGAAACTGATGAACGCAGCGGCAGAAAAGCGGGCACGCAGAAAGGAGCGCAGCAACTTCAACAGACCAGAGACCACACACAAATGTGACCTTTGCGACAGAGACTGCCACTCCCGCATTGGTCTCTTCAGCCACAAGCGACGCTGCTCTAGCCGAGGTGTGGAGCAGTCAGCCAACTAGGATGCATCACCCATGGTCAGCCATGATCGAGGGGGCCTAAGAGTCGGAGACAGTAAGACTGATGGGGGAACTGGGAAGGGGGAGGAGATGGAGAGAGAAAGTAAGGGCTATTTGAAGTTAGAGAAGTCAGTGTTCATATCGCTGGGGTGTAAGCTACCCAAGTGAAATATGAGGTGCTGTTCCTCCAATTTGTGCTGGGTCTCACTCTGACAATGGAGGAGGCCCAGGACAGAAAGGTCAGATTGGGAATGGGAGGAGGAATAAAAGTGCTGAGCAACCAGGAGATCAGATAGGTTAAGGCAGACTGAGAGGAGGTGTTCAGCGAAACGATCGCCGAGCCTGCACTTGGTCTCGCTGATGTAGAGAAGTTGACATCTGGAACAGCGGATACAGTAGATGAAGTTGGAGGAGGTGCAAGTGAACCTCTGCCTCACCTGAAATGACTGTGACGATCCTTGGATGGAGTCAAAGGGGCAGGTAAAGGGACAGGTGTTGCATCTCCTGCAGTTGCAGGGGAAAGTACCTGGGGAAGGGGTAGTTTGGGTGGGAAGGGACGAGTTGACCAGGGAGTTGCGGAGGGAACGGTCTCTGCGGAACGCAGAAAGGGGTGGGGATGGGAAGATGTGGCCAGTAATGGGATCCCGTTGGAGGTGTTGGAAGATTATATGCTGTATGCGACGGCTGATGGGATGGAAGGTGAGGACAAGGGGGACTCTGTCCTAATTGCGAATGGAGGGAGGGGGAGCAAGAGCGGAGCTTCGGGATATCGAGGAGACCCTAGTAAGATCCTCATCTATAATGGAAGAGGTGAACCCCCGTTTCCTAAAGAATGAGGACATCTCTGATGATCAAGTATGGAAAACCTCATCCTGGGCGCAGATGCAATGTAGACGGAGGAATTGGGAGTTGGGGATAGAGTCTTTACAGGAAACAGGGTGGTAAGAAGTGTAGTCTAGATAGCTATGGGAGTCAGTAGGATTGTAGTAGATGCCAGTCAACAGTCTGTCTCCTGTGATGGAGACAGTGAGATCCAGAAACGGTATGGAGATGTCAGAGATGATCCAAGTGAATTTGAGTGCAGGATGGAAATTAGTCATGACGTTGATGAAGTCAGGGAGTTCTGCATGGGTGCAGGAGGTAGCACCGATGCAGTCATCAATGTAGTGGAGGTAGAGTTTAGGGATAGGGCCAATGTACACCTGGAACAGTAATTGTTCGATGTACCCTACAAAAAGGCAGGCATAGCTAGGGCCTATAGCTACCCCTTGGATTTGGAGGAAGTGGAAGGAGTCGAAGGAGAGGTTGTTGAGGTTAAGGACCAGCTCTGCTAGCCGGAGGAGAGATTGGGAGACGGAAATTGGCTGGTTTCTCGACAGTCTTTTCAGGTGAGGCAGAGGTTCACTTGCACCTCCTCCAACTTCATCTACTGTATCCGCTGTCCCAGGTGTCAACTTCTGTAGCTCGGCGAGACCAAGCGCAGGCTCGGCGATCGTTTCACTGAACACCTCCACTCAGTCCGCCTTAACCTACCTGATCTCCCGGTTGCTCAGCACTTTAACTCCCCCTCCCATTCCCAATCTGACCTTTCTGTCCTGGGCCTTCTCCATTGTCAGAGTGAGGCCCAGCACAAATTGGAGGAACAGCACCTCATATTTCACTTGGGTAGCTTACATCCCAGCGGTATGAACATTGAATTCTCTAGCATTAAATAGCTCTTGTTTTCCCTCTCTCTCCACCCCCTTCCCCCCATCCCAGTTCTCCCACCAGTCTTATTGTCTCCAACTACATTCTATCTCTGTCCCGTCTACTCCCATGACATCATCTGAAGAAGGGTCTCGACCTGAAACGTTGCCCATTTCTTCTCTCCAGAGATGCTGCCTGTCCCGCTGAGTTACTCCAACATTTTGTGTCTACCTTTGATTTAAACCAGCATCTGCAGTTCTTACCTACACACTTATACTTCGTTAATTGCTTCGAGAACTCACAAGATGCAAAAAAACACATCCCTGTGCCCCATTCAGGTCTTAGTTGATACTGCTGGCCTTTTGTGTGATGTGTCCTGTAATAATTTGGCTGAGTTTGTATTCTACTGCTGGTTTTTTTAAAGATACATTATGGAAGCAGGACCTTCAGCTCATTGACTCTATGCCGACCATCGATCACTTGTTCACACTAGTGCTGTTATCCCATTTTCACATCCATTCCCTACACATTAAGAATAATTTACAGAGGCCAAATAACTTACAAACCTGCACGTCTTTGCAGTGCAGAGGTTGTTCAAGCACTTTGTGTTTTGCTCACAATTTTAAGACTTGTCTCTGGTGCAAAACACCCTAGGCAGGGAACAACATTTCTGCATCTATCCTGTCAAGCTCAAGAACAATCCACAAGAATGTACATTGGAGACACCAGGAACAGCTGATGCTGGAATCTTGAACAAAACACAAAGTGTCAATGGGTCAAATAGCATCTGTGGAGGAATGCACAGGGACGTTTGAATGTTGTATGTTTCAATGAGATCATTTAGATCCTCTAAATTTTGTTCGGGTTACTAGCTGAAGTGTGAAAGGAACATCTGGATGAACCCTTTTCCCTTTTCATTCTTCCTGCATGAATTACATGACTGATGCAAAACAACTAATTTCACTAATTTATGGAAACACATGTGACAATAAAGTGCAATTGAGCCAGTGAAACTTAGGACATAAGTGATAGGAGTAGAATTAGGCCATTCACCATCAAGTCTACTCTGCCATTTAATCATGGCTGATCTCTCCTTCCTAACCCCATTCTCCTCATAACCTCTGACACCTGTGCTAATCAAGAATCCATCCATCTCTGCCTTAAATATATCCACTGACTCGGCCTCCACAGTCTTCTGTGGCAAAAAAAATCGACAGATTTACCACCCTCTGACTAAAGAAATTTCTCCTAATCTCCTTCCTAAAAGAATGTCCTTTAATTCTGAGGCTATGAAATCCAGTCCTCGACTCTCCCACTGGTGGAAACATCCTCTCCCCATCCACTCTATCCAGTCTTTCCCTATTCCGTATGTTTCAATGAGGTCCCCCCCTCATTCTTCTAAACTTATGATCAAATCGGTTTAAATTGAATAGCCGCGATTTAATAAAATTTGGTTCTTTCATTAAAAAAGTACACCTGCATAAACACAATAGGACAGAAATCGCAGGCAAAGGCATGATAAATTAATACACTTGCACCTATTTATGGAAACACTGACTACCCCACCTCTCCCTCTGTGGACTCGCTCAACACCTGCCGCGGATCTCTGGAGTTCACATTAGTGCCTGAAGAAAAAAAAAAATCGACAAATTATTCCAAAAACAAACCAATCATTAAAGAAAGAAAAGCAAAGGGAGGGAGTAAATACGTTAATGTGAGCGTAGGATAGACAAACAGGCGGTCTCGAGCGCCGGCCGCTGTTGAGTGACTCGCGTGCGCGGCCGCGAGGGGAGCGGTTGGGGAACGTGCGCGCGGCCGCGAGAGGTTGTGGGGTGGGCGCGCGCGCGGCCGCGGGAGGAGTGGTTGGGGAACGTGCGTGTGGCCGCGAGTGGTGGGCGTGTGCGCCCGCTGAGGAGCGGTTGGTGAGTGTTTGCGTGTCCACGAAAGGGTCGGGTCGGGCGCTCGCTGTCGGCGAGTGAACGCGCGGCTCGTTCAGACGCAGGATGCCGATGTTCGAGGGCCTGGGCACCGGCGGCGAGAAGACGGCGGTGGTGATCGACCTGGGGGCCGCCTACACCAAGTGAGTGGCGGGGGGTGAGGGGAACGGATGGGTGCAGGCACCGGTCGGTGGGTTGGGTGGGTGCAGGCGCCGGTGGGTATAAACTCCAAGCGGTGGCAAATGCTGGTATAAATCCGCCAGGCCGAACGCCCGTAAATAAAACCCATCCCAGTCTTGGGGGAAGACACTAAATGGACAACAAACCGCGGCGCATCTGACACAAAGCGGCCGGTGGACGATGTTATTTTTCCAAATAAGGCTGTTAATCACTTGTAAGACTTGTCAGTATTGTAAATCTAAAAGCTCCAGTTCCTTTGACAACTCAATTAGAATTGAGATTGAGGTACGTGTGACTATAAAGTACCATTGTCAGGAGTCATGTGTCCAATGAAACAAGGGAACAATTAAATTCTAACTCGCAGCAATACAACAGGCCTATAAAATACAATACCCGTAACATAATAAACAAACCAACAAAAAAATGCCTTAAGATTAATGTTAAAAAAAACAGAAGTCCTTCGTGCAATTAAGAGTTCATAATTTTGTTCGTGTTTTCGAGTGCCAAGAGTTAATGGTTGTTGAACCATTAATATGAGTGCAGGATGGCAGGCACCCGTTCGCTTGGCCCAACTAGATGTGACTCTAAATTATAATTAAGAACCTTCTATCGTGGACTAACCACATTGATGCAACAGCTAAGAAGACTCTTACAAATGTCTACAGGTGCTTTAAAAAGCATACTGTTGATTTGCATCACAGAATGGTTCGGGAAAAACAATGGCCAAGACCGCAGAAAGTTGTAGATGTACCCCGTCCATCATACAGACCAGACTTCCCACCATTGATTCCTCTAACTTCACACTGCCCTGGAAAAGTAGCCAACAAAGTCAAAGACTTATCCCACTCTGGTCATTCCTTCTTCTGCCTGCTTCCTTCAAGCAGAAGGTAGAGAGGCTTGAAAGCCTACACCCTCTTACTCGGGAACAGCTTCTTCCCCTCTGTTACCAGGCTTTTGAATTGTCCCTGCATAAGCCAGGATACTGTCTGATTCACCACTTCACACAATGTGGACATTGGACTTTGTCTATGGAACTGATGCATTATAATACTGATGCATTATAATTATAATACTGATGCATTATAATTCTGCACTATGTATATTTCCCTTTGCTCTATTGTACATGAGCTTGGTTTGATTGTATTTATGTATTATCTGATCAGTTTGGATAGCATGCAAAACAAAGCTTTGCACTGTACCTCTGTATATGTGACAATATTAAATCTAAACCTAAATGTATAGATTTCAATCAAATTACCACAGTCCTGTTAACTCATGGGAATATAAGATGAGTCTCGCTCTCCCCTCTTGGTATAAGCCGCTCATTTTAAAGAGGTCAAATTAGTCTTTGTTTCATTTTTCTAACGTCCGCTTATCATTTTTTTTGTTAAGGTGATCAACCTACTGTTATTAGAAGGATGAGAGGGGATCTTATCAAAACGTATAAGATTATTAAGGGGTTGGACACGTTAGAGGCAGGAAACATGTTTCCAATGTTGGGGGAGTCCAGAACAAGGGGCCGCAGTTTAAGAATAAGGGGTAGGCCATTTGGAACGGAGATGAGGAAAAACTTTTTCAGTCAGAGAGTTGTGAATATGTGGAATTCTCTGCCTCAGAAGGCAGTGGAGGCCAATTCTCTGAATGCATTCAAGAGAGAGCTAGATAGAGCTCTTAAGGATAGCGGAGTCAGGGGGTATGGGGAGAAGGCAGGAACGGGGTACTGATTGAGAATGATCAGCCATGATCACATTGAATGGCGGTGCTGGCTCGAAGGGCCGAATGGTCAACTCCTGCACATATTGTCTATTATTGTCTATTGTCTATGAGTCTAAAGCTCAATCTAGACCAATTACCCCAACCAAGTTTCAGTGCATGTTCAAGTGTTATTAATTATAGTATTTAGTTGTATCAGGTACTTTGAAGATTTCTCTTCAACTTTTAGATGTGGTTTTGCTGGAGAAAGTGGACCAAGATGTATCATCCCCAGTGAAATCAAGAAGCCGGGAAAAACCCAGGTAAGATTTACTCCTCTGCTTACACTATGTACATTCAGAAGTTTCAGCAGAGAGTAAGATGCTCACCAAATACAACATGTATGATAATCTTCAAAATTCTATATTCTTAAATTGCATACTACTTCAAAATCTGCATTTTCATCAAAATATCTGTATTTTTAATTATGAGTGATTTTAGATCTAGAAATTTTTTTTTTTTTTTCACTCAGAATAGTCAATATCTGGAATGAACTGTCAAAGGAAGCTGTAGAAGTGGTAAAATTGTCAATTTAAAATATATTTAGATTGATATATGAATAGGAAGGGTTTAGACTGTTCTGGGCCAAATGCAAGCAAATGTGACTTGCCCAGTGTGCAAACTTGGTCAGCATGGACAAGCAAGGCCAAAGGGCATTTTTCTTGCTGGGTCTATAATGAAAACAAAATTGGAAAATCATACCCAATTTGTGCCCAAGGCTACATATTAAACTTGCTTCCATATTCTTGAAGATTAGTAAATCTACAATTATTGACTCCCAGCCCAAAGAGTTGAATTGTGTGTCGGCAACCTCTGAAATATCCAAATTCTTAATTGCGTGTAAAGCCAGCTCTTAAAATCCACTTTTGAACTGACTTAGGAATGTAAGATTATTAGGCTCTTTAAAAATAAAAATAAATCAATTTTGACGCTTAATGTAATATTGATATAAGGCATCAGGGCAGTATCTACCTGGATTTAACAAAGTGTTTGTTATAGTTTAATTTTTTATTTTAGAGATATAACATGGAAGCACCCTTCAGCCCACTGTGTCCATGCTAATCATTCACACTAATTCTATGTTATCCTAATTTTTAATTCACCCCTTCACATTAGGGGCAATTTTCACAGAGACCAATTATCCTTCAAACCCGCACGTCTTTGGGATATAACTGTTAAGTATCTTGTAAATATTCAGCAGATAAATTGTTTGAAAAGCAGTTTTCTGCCTGCAGTCTTTGAACAGTGAAATATTTGCTGATCAGCATTGACGATTTTGCTTGTTATGGTGTAACACATTCTCTATTTAAAACCATATAGCTTACTAAGAACAGCTCTAAGTCATGTCATATTTAGGGTTGTGACATCTGCTGCAAGAACTATAATGCTACCGGGTAGAATACAGAAACTTACAATTTCATTAACAAATCTGATGATTTATGATTGAATTTTGAAATTGAGGTTACAGTTTTATAAAAATAATTTGTCATTCTTTTACATTTTTAGTGTACTTTTTGTTTTTATATGATGAAACTAACTTGTGCAACATAGCGTGTTAAGGCGAGACCAGTATTTATTGCCCAGTCCTAGTTGGTTAAGAATTTACTAAGCAGTCTGAAGAAGGGTCTTGATCTAAAACGTCACCTATCCATGTTCTCCAGAGATGCCGCCTGATCTGCTGAATGACCCTAGCACTTTATCCTTTTGGGATTATACCAAGGCAGCAGATAAGACATGTGTTATTAACAACTTTCTGTCTGTTTCTCACATGGCAAATAAATAGCGAATATTTGTAGGCAGAGTTATGCATTAATAAGTGTTACTTGGTTGAGAGTAAAACACTTGTGTGGAATAGTTCTTGTCTTGTTAATTCCTTTGGGGAGATAAATCAGAATAGACATGCAGTGATTATAAACTCCCAAGTAAAGAATCTGGAATGTTAATAATTCATGTTTGTTTATGAATTTTTGTTTTGCAGGCTGTTAAAGTAGTTCAATATAACATCAATACTGAAGAACTTTATGGTTATTTGAAAGAATTTATTCACATGCTGTACTTTAGGTAGGACAAATTAAAAAAATTTACATGCATAAATTTGATGTTTAAATGCCATGTTTCATGCTAAATATGTGCCTCTGTCCCAAAATAATTTATTGTTTACATCTGCAGTTGTTGGTGATGATTTTTAGCCTATTTTGCTTATATTTAATTCTAGCTATGGCCTTTTAAACAAGGTCCAAGTGACAGTTGTGGTCAGTTGTGGTCATTTAATCATTTAATTCGCATTTAATTTACATTTAGGATTTGTTTTATTTAAGTTTCTAGCAGTCCATTGTGTTTCAGAGAAACAGGTAGTGTATAATTAGTGGGTCAGAGGTGTATTGTTGAATTATTTTTACATGACCTCTGTTGGTCTGGCAAGGCTCTGGAACTAAAGGTGCCGGAAAATTGGTGGTGTGTCTGTACTTTGTTACGGTATTTATCTTTCTCTATAGGAGAGTGCAGTCTTTTGACTCCTTTAATTGTAGTTAATGATCTGGCTGATAGAATGTATACAAAAATATTTTGTTGTTGTTGTATAAAACAAGACAACATAGTAAAATTTCAGTTTGGGTGTTGAATGGAGGAAAATCAATTCTTGTTCTGCCGTAACTTCATAGAAGATGGATTCCTAGGACCATACAATTTTATTTTTCTGAGTTCTTGTAGAAAATAATCCCCCACGTTTTTTAGGGGATATCAGGTGGTGCAGCAGTAGAGTTGCTGCCGTACAGCACCAGGGACCCGGGTTTGATCCTGACTATGGGTGCTGCCATATGGAGTTTGTACGTTTTCTCTGTGACCTGTGTGGGTTTTCTCCAGAAGCTCCGGTTTCCTCCCACACTCCAAAGATGTACAAATTTGTTGGTGAATTAGCTCGGTGAATTTACAATTGTCCGTATTGTGTGTAGGAACGTGTTAGTGTTCAGGGATCGGCGGAGACCCGGTGGGCCTAATGGCCTGTTTCTGTGCTGTGTCTCTAAACTAAACTGAAATTATGGTGTGTGGAACCGTGTCTGTAAAACCTACTCAGATCTCCATACACCACCTCCTGTTTCTTCGGAATGAAATAACTACCGATAACAACATGTTCTAAATTGCAGTATGGTTGCACCTTAAGTATGTCATTATTAATTAATTTGCATTTCTAATAAACAGCTATGGTTTCTAATTGTTTTTATTTGATTTGTATTTTATTAAGGATGTCTTTTTTTCCCTCTCTTATCAGACATTTGCTCGTAAATCCAAGGGATCGTCGAGTTGTTGTCATTGAATCTATCCTGTGTCCATCGCACTTTAGAGAAACACTCACAAAAGTTTTCTTTAAACACTTTGAGGTAGGAACCTGTTGCTAGCGATGCATTCAAACCGAAAGGAATTAGGCAATGATTAACTGACCACTGGGTGGCGTCCGCAATGGCTACCTCGCCAACAGTCTATCTCGTCCCTTCTTTCTTTGTTGTTTTATATAATGTGTTAAATGTATGTTTTAATGTTCTTTAGCTTGTTTTATGGGGGGTTGGGGGAAACTTTTTTTAATCTCTTACCTCGACGGAGATGCAATTCTTTTCCCTATCATATCTCCGTCCGCACGTGGAGTTGGTGGCCTCTTGCTGGAGATCAATTTTGGGATCTCCAACCACGGGAGCCTGCAGGACAACATCGTGGAGCTGGTGGTCCCTGTCGGGGATCGACCTCTGAGCTCCAACCGGGAGCCTGTGGACTTTAACATCGTGGAGCTCGTGGTCTCTGGTTAGGGATCGGCTTCGGGCGCTCCAAGCTGCAGGAGTTCAACTGCCCCGACGTGGGAGCTTCAACCGCCCCGACGCGGGGGGCTTTGATTGCTGGCTGTGGGAGCTTCAATCGTCCCGACTGCGGATGATTCGACTACCCCGACGGCGGAAGAATAAAGAGGGAAGAAGATTAGACTATATTGCCTTCCATCACAGTGAGGAATGTGGGGAATCCGCTGTGGTGGGTGTTTGTGTTAACTTTTATGTAGTTGTGTGTTTTGTTGCTTTTTGTTAGTATGGCTGAATGGTAATTGGAGTTTCACTGTACCTTAGTTGGCACATGTGACAATGAACAGACCTTTGAACTTTTAACTGCAGAACCTAATTGGAAATTAGTTAAATGTTTGCTAATTTGCAGACCACACAAATCTGCTTCTGACAAGTAATTTTTCTCTATAATTTGTCGATTTTGCAATTTTCCTGAATAAATTTGGAAACCTCTGCTGCAATCAATTCAGTTTTTAATCCATTTTGCAGTCATGAGTATGGTTTACCTTCATGAAATCCAGAAAAAAAATGTTATGTGTAAAGTTGTTGAGCAAAATTTCTGGGGCCACTCGTGTGCTCTGAGAGGCAAGATTTTAGTGGCATTGGGAAATTCTGCACAGGTAAATTGTAAACAGAAAAAGATTAGCAACTTAAAAGATTATATGCAGTATGGGGGAAACAGGAATACAATTGAAGAGTTTAAAATGGAAGTAATGTGATGAGAAATGTTTATCACGGTTTGAATTGTTGATCAGGTTTCAATCCTTTGCTATACCACCAGATGGAGTGCCACGCAAAACAAATCTGCTCTTTATCTGGATGGAATGCAGAACATGAATAATATAGTCAAAACAGTAGTGACCTTCTAATGAATGTACTGCATTTGTTGAGAAGTAAATATTTTGAAGTATTGCATTTAAATTTTCCATTGAAATTAAGGAATGAGTTGTATTATTTCCCCATTTTGTATTTCCAGGTTCCATCAGTGCTCTTTGCTCCGTGCCATCTTATGTCGCTACTGACTCTTGGTATCAACTCTGCTGTGGTATTAGATTGTGGATATACAGAAGCACTAGTATTACCAGTATCTTTTGGAAATTATTTCTATGAAATAATTGCTGGTTACTAACAACTTAGTTTGTTTGACCATCATCAATATATATTGTGGTAAAGCAGTCATAGTAATAAATAGAAAAGCATGGTTGTAGTAAAGTAAATTAATGACTGAATGTCATTCTGATGTGGCTTTACAAAGAAAGATTTTACTATAATGAGCCCAAACTTCCTGTTGTTTTTAAAAAATAAATTCATTTTCCCCCAGTACAGTTCAATGGACTTCCTACTTGCCATATTCTGGAGACATTCATTCTTGTGATGTGCCTTCATTTGTGCCAGTCACATTTGAATTTCTCCTGCCGTCCCCATTCTCCTGCCTTCTCCCCAAAACCTTTGACTCCCTTACTAATCAAGAACCTATCAATCTCTGCTTTAAAAGTACCTAATGGCCTGGCCTCCACAGCTGTCTGTAGCAATGAATTCCACACACAATTCCACGGAATCACCAGGCACTGGCTAAAGGCACGTTCTGTATTTTAAGACTTTGCTCTCTGATCCTAGACTCTCCTACCACTGGAAACATCCTTTCTACATCCATTCTATCCAGGCCTTTTATTATTCGTTAGGTTTCAATGAGATTTCCCCCCACTACACTCCTAAACTCCAGCAGGTACTGGTTGAGAGCCATTAAACACTCCTCATATGTCAATCCAATCATCCCCGGCATCTACATTCTAAATATCCCTGGACCCTCTCCCATGTCAGCTCATACTTCCTCTGTGGCAGAAGCCCATAACTGCTCTCAATATTCTAAATGTTGCCTGGCTAGCATTTTATAAAGGCTCAGCATTATATTCTTACTTTTACATTTCTAGTCCTCTCTACATGAATGCTAACATTGCATTTAACTCCCTTACTTCCGAATCAACCTGCAAATTAACCTTTTTTCCCCCAAGTCCCTTTGCACCTCCGATTTCTGAACCCTCTCCCTATTTAGAAAATAGTCTTTGGCATTATTCTGTCTATCAAAGTGCATGACCGCACACTTTCTATGCTTTATGCCATTTGCCACTTCTTTCTCCATCTCGTAACCTGTCCAAGTTTTCTGCAAATGTTCTGCTTCCTCACGACCTGCCCCTCCACCCATCTGCAAACTTGGCCATAATGCCATCAATTCTGTCATCCAATTGTTGGTAAAATTATCAATATAAGGCAGTAAAACTGCTAAGGAATATGAAACAAGTGAAATAGACTCGTTGGAATTTATTTCTAAAAGGCATTTGTACTTAGAATGTTCTGTGGAGAAATAGGATAGATGTAGAAAATGTAGTTAAAAGTAAATGATGCAGGCATTCCCCAGAACATCCATGGATACACATCCTATCGAAAAGGCGGGCAGGTGGGCAGAGGAGGTGGGCATCCCTCCCAACCCGTCCGAATTTGGCGGAAAGTTTCTGCTTTCTTATTTCATTTCCGCCATTCCGATTTTGCCTCACATTTTTCCGCAAAACAGTTGGTAATTGTAATTTGTCAATTCGGCCGCTGGAGTTTGCTAGGGGTTCCGCGAGAAATCCCCCCGCCCTGGAAGTCTCCCTGAAAATGTGGCACCTAGGCTGGGCAAGGCAGCCAATCTCGACCTCATCGGGACTTCCACGGCCGATTGGTGGGTTGAATTTGCAACCTGCGGCCGGGGCTCTGGAACTCCAGCCCAGCTGGAGCCAGCACATCTATCCCCATAGTCGTCTTCCTTGGCCGGCTGGATAAACCAGCAAAGCTTTGGAACCAAGAGTGCCAGAAAATCAGTGGTGGAACTGTAATGAATAAATATTAAATTTAAGTGCAAGATTATATAACTATATTAATTAATTAGGACGGGGTTAAAATATAAAACACAACAGAAAAGCCAATTACCACCTTTTTGGGCTGATTATCAATTAATGTGCGAATTTACTTCAAGAAGTACTTCTTGCTTAGTCGAGTCGCATATATCAACTCTTTATAACTTAGTCATACATTTTATGACCATTGTTCTTTTATTCAATACCAAGTGAATTGCGATGTGTAAGGAAAAAGCAAAATAGAAAAAACAAAACAAAACAATTTTTTCTTTATGTTGCAAAAAGTATCTCTGTTCAATAACCTTTCCATAAATAGCAGAATATACTCATGATAGGCCTGACATTGTACATGTAGTCCAAGAGCTACAGACTGTTGGAAATAATAATCGTTTTTCACACATGAATGTAGCGCAACACGTATGCGCATTTGGCGTGCATACCTTTTTTTGCTGAAAAGTTGCATTACGCGCCATATAATTAATTTTGATGTAAATTCTGAATATTGGACATCAAAATTATGAATTTGTAAAATCAAATGTTGGGAGGTCTGAGTGGGTGGCTCTACTGATAAGGAATGGAATTCAATCCTTAGCAAGAGATAACATAGGATCAGAAGATGTAGAATCCTTGAGGGTCGAGTTAAGTAACTGCAAGGGTAAAAGAACCTTGATGGGAGTTTTTACAGGCCTCTGAACAGCAGGGTACAAATTACATCAGGATATACAATCTGCATGTCTGAAAGTGGTTATGGGGGATTTCAATATGTTGGTAGACTGGGAAAATAAGGTTGATACTGGATTCCAAGTGATGGGATTTGTGGAAAGCCTACCAGATGGCTTCTTAGAGCAGCTAGTGGTCGAACCTAATAGAGAACGGGCAATTCTAGATTTGATGTTGTGTAATGAAACGGATAGGGAGCTTAAGGTGAAGGAACCCCGAGGAGGTAGTGACCATAATATGATAAAATTATATTATATACTCTGCAGTTTGAGAGGGAGAAGATGAAATCAGATGTGTCCCATATAATTGTTGAGTATAGGTAACTACAGTGCTGTAATTTCAAGTGAGTCAGGGGGCAAATGTTTGTGGAGTTACTATTATTAAGGAGGAGGAATCTGAGAGGTCTGAAGGTGGAGAAGTCACCTGGACCAAATGCACTACACCCCAGGCTTCTGAAAAAGGAAGCTTTAGAGATTATGGAGGTATCAGTAATGATCTTATCAGAATCACACTTGAGTCAAGGAGGACTGGAAAATAGCAAATGTTACTCCACATGTTCAAAAAGAAGTTATGATGACAAGTATCTGTAGAATAAAACACAGATAAGGAAAAGCAAAATTACGACAGATCCCAAATAGAGATCTAATTGGGGCTCTAATCAGTTGTTTTTGTTGGGTAGTTGGAGGAAAATATCCCTGTGTCTGAACAAAAAATAGTGACTCGAAGTATTAATGTGTATTAAGATTATTGTCCATGTGAAATGTAGCCTTAGCTTTGTCAGATATATGAAGGAATTCTGATTTTAAATGCATGGGAAGCACTACCACTAGGAGGAAAAGCAATCCACAAGTAAGTATTGAAAGTTAAGACACATTTATTTTATTTTAAATTAATGATTGAAGCTGGAACAGTTCAACATATTTCATTACTGCAGGGAGTTGCAGGCTCGGTTATTAGAAGAATGTACTGTGGACACAGGGACTAATACTGGAGAAGAGTTGGCTTCTGTGATGAGTAAGTCTTGAATAAAAATATTTTGATGATTCATTAATGATGATGCAATAAAGATTCTATTTTATGGGGGGGGGGGACCTCTTTCTGATTTCAAAATGTATTGGCTCCAACTAATTCCTTTTTGGAAGAGTAATTGTTGTTCAGTCTATTAGCCTCAATGCAAATACAAGTTTATTACATTTTAAGCAATTAATATTTTAGTCATTTATTAATTTTTAAATAGTTTAATATTATATAGCATGGGTTTAATGTTGCTCCCAAATATTTTTCAACAGGCTCACTTCCAGAAGAAACCATAGAGGATATAAAAGGTAAAAAAAAACCTTGCACAATACAAATTACCAGAGTAACTCAGCAGATCAACCACCATCTGTGAAGGCAAACTGATGGTTGAGACCTAGACATTTGTGTTTTGCTCCAGATTCCAGCATCTGTGGTCTCTTGTGCCAACAATTTTGCACAAAACTTTCATTCTAATTACAAGATTTTTGCAGCAAATATATTTCCTTATCAACTGCAAAAGACCGCAAGTACTGTAAATCTGCCATTGATAATGCCATTATGTTGGAAAAAGTGCAGAATAACTTTACGAGGATGTTGCCAGGACTCGAGGCACTGTGCTATAGAGAGATATAAGAAAATAACTGCAGATGCTGGTACAAATCGATTTATTCACAAAATGCTGGAGTAACTCAGCAGGTCAGGCAGCATCTCGGGAGAGAAGGAATGGGTGACGTTTCGGGTCGAGACCCTTCTTCAGACTGATGTCGGGGGTGGGACAAAGGAAGGATATAGGTGGAGACAGGAAGATAGAGGGAGATCTGGGAAGGAGGAGGGGAAGGGAGGGACAGAGGAGCTATCTGAAGTTGGAGAAGTCGACGTTCATACCACCGGGCCGCAAACTGCCCAGGCGAAATATGAGGTGCTGCTCCTCCAATTTCCGGCGGGCCTCACTATGGCACTGGAGGAGGCCCATGACAGAGAGGTCAGACTGGGAATGGGAGGGGGAGTTAAAGTGCTGGGCCACCGGGAGATCAGCAATATAGTCTAATCGCTCAACACCTGCGCTCGGTCCACTTTGGCCAAACTGATCTCCCGGTGGCCCAGCACTTTAACTCCCCCTCCCATTCCCAGTCTGACGTCTCTGTCATGGGCCTCCTCCAGTGCCATAGTGCCACCGGGAGATCAGTTTGGCCAACGTGGACCGAGCGCAGGTGTTGAGCGATTAGACTATATTGCTTATTGATTTTATAGGAAGCTAAGGGGTAACTTTTTCACACAGAGGGTGGGTATATGAAACAAGCTGAAAGTGAAAGTGGTAGAGGAGGCAGGAAAAATAACAACATTTTTATTAATCAAGAACCTATCAATCTCCGTTTAAAAAATACTCAATGACGGCCTCCACAGGCATCTAAGGCATTGAATTCCACAGATTCACCACCCTCTGGTTAAATCAGTTCCTCCTCATCTCCATTCTGAAGGTGCATCCTTTTATTCTGAGGCTGTACCTTCTGGTATAGACTCGCCCACTTGTGAAAACATCCTCACCATATTTACTTTGTCTCGGCCTTTCAATATTCAGTAGGTTTCAATGAGATCCCCACTCATCCTTCAAACCTCCAGCGAGTACAGGCCCAGAGCTATCAAACGCACCTGACTTTTAAACATAGTGTCCTGACCAATGATGGCAGATGCCTTGTCGCTGCTTTTGGGAAGCTACAGATTTTCCCCCAAGATCTCTCTGTACTTCAATCCTGCCATGCGCCCTGCCATTTCTGTGTGCTTTCCTCTTAAATTATACTTCTCAACCTACTAATATAAGATTTGATACACTAAAAAGATGTGGTTAAGCTACATGGAAATAAAATTCTCATTGAAAACTCGGATGCAATACAAAGGGCATGTTTTTAATTTAAGTCCCTAACTACTATTTTTGAATGTTTAACTACACCAAATAAGTGCCTATTTCATTCGGTTTAACACTCAATATTCGTGAGTTTCAGGACAACTTAAACTTTGGGGAAAATTTGTCTTACAGTTCGTACTTGCTTTGTGAGTGATCTCCAACGGGGTGAGAAAATTCAAGGTGCCAAGTTTAACATTGATGGAAAAGCTGAGGTAAATAGCATTGATATTGGTTTATTATTGTCGCTTGTCCTGAGAAACATTGAAAAATTGTAAATGGTAAATCATACCATATATGAGTGTATCAGGTAGTGCAAATTTGATAAGAAACAGAGTGCAGAATAGAGAGTTACGGCTGCTGAGAAAGTGGAGATTAAAAATATACATGGGTCACAGCAAGGTAGATTGAAAGATTGGGAATTCTTCCATAGTGTATGAAATGTGCATTTCAGAACTTCATGGCAGCATGGAAGAGGCTGTTCTTGAATTAAGTTTTGTGTGCTTTCAAGCTTTTGTATCTTCTGCCCAGCAGGAGAGGGAACAAGAGAGAATGACTAGGGCGTGAGGGTTCCTTGATTATTGACTGCTTTCTCGAGGCAGCATGAAGTATAGATGGAGTCGATTGATAGCGAGGGGGGGCTAATTTGCGTGATGGACTGGGATGTGTTCGCAACTCTCTTCAATTTCTTGTGGTCTTGGGCAGAGAAGTTGCCATACCTGTGACACATTCTGATGGGATGCTTTTTATCTGTAAAAATTAGAACATAAAACAGTACAGCACAGGAACGAGGCCTTCTGCCCCAATGTTTGTGTCGAACATGATGCCTAGTTAAACTGATCACATCAATCTGTGCATGATCCATGTCCCTTTATTCCCTGTACTTCTATTTTGTCGATCCAAAAGCCTCTTAAACACCACTATCATATCTACCTCCACCACCACCGTTGGCGGTACGTTCCAGGCCCCCACCGCTCTCTGTGTAAAAAAAAAAAAATGTTCCCTGCACATCTCCATGAAACGTTCCCCTTCTCATCATATAGCTATGCCCTCTAGTGTTGGGCATTTCCACCCTGGGGGAAAAAGGTTCTGACTGGCTACCTTATCAATGCCTCTCATCATTTTATAGACTTCTAAATATAATTTTATATACTCCTCTCAACCTCCCATGCTCCAGAGTAAACAATCAAGTCAATCCAACCCTAGTTAATACCCTCTAATCCTGACAGGATTCTGTTAAAACTCCTCTGCGCCCTCTCCAAAGCTTCCACATCTTTCCTGTAATTAAGTGATCAGAACTGCATGCAATACGTCAAATGCGGCCTAATCAAATCGGCAAGAGTCTTTGGAGACATGCTGATTTTCCTTAGCCTTCTGTGGAAGTTGAGGATTTGGTGTGCTGTCTTGGCCAGAGCGTCAATGTAGTTGGACAAGAACAAATTGTTGGTGTCATTTACACCTAAACATTTGAAGCTCCTGACCATCTGCATTTTAGCACCATTGATCTAGATTGGGGCGAGTACTCCACCCAACTTCCTAAAGTTGATGACTGGCTCCTTTGCTGTGCAACAAAATAGTAAATAAGTCTGATCAACAAGAGAATAACAAGAGTTATCTCCATGTGACAATAATATCTACTTCATATTTATTCATAGCGCCCACAGTCACCTCCAGATGTGGCATACCCACTGGATGGAGAGAGGATTTTACATGTCAAAGGATCAGTCAGGTTGGATCACTTTCACAAAAGCTTTTTCTGCAGGTTGTGATAAAAATGGTGGTATGACATAGTATACTGATGTTTAAATTGAGTTTTCTGAAGTCCTGTTTTCAATTAGCTTGACACCAAAAGACAAAAAATAAAGCAGTGGATTTGGAATTGTTTTTCAGTTGAGAAATCATCAGTATATCCAATGAAGAGTTTGCGGAGGGAAAATTAGATAGAAAATTAAACTGTAACCAGTGGGGGGAAAAGTGGAGAAATCAAAAATAGCTAAATTAGATTTCCTCGGTGACTTTGTTAATACTATCCAGTATGTTATAGATCCATAAATAATAAAATGTTTAATCCATGGTCTCTACTGAATTATATAGACAATAGGTGCACGAGTAGGCCATTCGGCCCTTCGAGCCAGCACCGCCATTCAATGTGATCATGGCTGATCATTCTCAATCAGTACCCCGTTCCTGCCTTCTCCCCATACTCCGCTATCCTTAAGAGCTTGATCTAGCTCTCTCTCAGAGAATTGGCCTCCACTGCCTTCTGAGGCAGAGAATTCCACAGATTCACAACTCTGACTGAAAAAGTTTTTCCTCATCTCAGTTCTAAATGGCCTACCCCTTATTCTTAAACTGTGGCCCCTGGTTCTGGACTCCCCCAACATTGGGAACATGTTTCCTGCCTCTAACGTGTCCAACCCCTTAATAATCTTATATGTTTCGATAAGATCCTCTCTCATCCTTCTAAATTCCAGTGTATACAAGCCTAGTCGCTCCAATCTTTCAACATACGACAGTCCCGCCATTCTGGGAATTAACCTAGTAAACCTACGCTGCACGCCCTCAACAGCAAGAATATCCTTCCTCAAATTTGGAGACCAAAACTGCACACAGTACTCCAGCTGCGGTCTCACTAGGGCCCTGTACAACTGCAGAAGGACCTCTTTGCTCCTATACTCAACTCCTCTTGTTATGAAGGCCAACATTCCATTGGCTTTCTTCACTGCCTGCTGTACCTGCATGCTTCCTTTCAGTGACTGATGCACTAGGACACCCAGATCTCATTGTACGTCCCCTTATCCAATCTTTGGTAAGGTGGTGATGCCATTTTTTGTATCGTACTGTGGTTAGGGTAAAGAATGCATTCAACCAATTATTTTGCTTCTAATTGCAGAAGTCGCATGGGGATAAAATTATGCCACATATGAGGTATTGCAAAAGAGAAAGGAAACTAGAGTGCAGAATAGAGAGTCACATTGCTGTCTCAGATTAATGTTAGCTGTTTCAGAGGATGGCTTTTTTACAGCCAGACTTCTCAGTAACTCATTAACACGGCTGATGAATAGGGAATGGTGAAGTTTTTGGAAAAATAGTTTGATGGTAAAAAAAACAGTGGGTTCAAATTAATAATAATTAGGAGAAAAAATACCATAAAATATCTTTAATACATGAATGTAAATTTAAAAGTGGAACATAAAGCTATCCATGAATATAAAAGTCAGAGAAAGTAAGGAGAGCAGAAATAACTAATTAACTAAATAAGCAGAACTAAATAATTCCAAAATTCTCAGTGTAGCTGACTTGCTTTCTTTCATCATATTCTGGTGGAAAATCTACAAGTGACCAGATCAATACAGTTAGGGTTACTGTTAGAGTGCCCAGGGTTCCTCCAGCTCTCTTTGTGTAGAATTTGCACATTCTCCATGAAGCTGTATTGGTTTTTCCCAGGTGTAGCGTTTTGCTCCCACAACCCAAAGGTTGTTTGGTCGGTAGGTTAATTTGCTATTGCGATCTGTCTCCACTACAGTTGACTGGAAGAATCAGCAGGATTTGTTGGGATTGTGCAAGAAAACGGGTTAAAGGGAAATAATTGAGAGAATAGGATTGATGGAAGTGCTCTGAGAGCCGGCGCCTCCTAGGTGCAGTAGGTTGATTAGCCGCCGCCTCCTGTGCTTAGGGAAATATGACAAATAAATATTTTGCTGTGACGGCCTTAAATTCGGAGCACATCACATGCTTGCCAAAATAAAATTAGTTTAAAAAGAACTTGCTCAAGCAAATGACAAAAAAAGCTAACTGTAGTTTTATATTAAAGGAAACTATTCTGTTGAAATTAACTTGTGAATTTTACCTTGGTCTTTTCATAAATATTTCCCACATTTAATTTCCCATTTTATTTAAGGAACAGTACTGTTTTGAGATTATGTTGTTACCATTGATTTATGATATAAATTGGATATTTGTAACATGACTATAAACTAGTAAAGTGATTGAATTTTCATTTCACGGATATTTTTATACCTTTGTTATTTATAGAGATTCTGTAATTGAAATACTTTTTGAACAAGATAATGAAGAAAAATCCATTGCAACATTAATCCTTGACTCACTTTTACAGGTCAGAGGGTGTATTGTGCTGAATGTTGTAAATCTATTTTATTTTTATAAAGATTCTTAGTTTCTTGATAATATAATATTGTTGGTCATTTAAATATGTGAAAAATAACAGAGTTAAAATGTTATATTGTAATCAAAATAGTTTGCATTTGGGATAGTCTCAAAGAAAGAATGGCTCTGTAAAAAGATACAAGATATTGCACAACTATCCCCCAAACTTGCTCTTCAGTCATATGATGCTGCTTTAAATTACAAAATTTGCACCATAATGTATCAGCAGTGCTTTGTATTTCAATTGTATAAATCGTACTGGCAGAGTACATTAGATGCTACCACTAAATGCAAAGATTACAAAAGACCTGACTTGTGAATATCTGACGTTACAGAATGCATAAAGAAAGCCAATGTCTTCTCCAAATTCACCGTCAGATAATATCGAATGTAACAAGCTTGAGCCACTTCTCGTTAGCACATATTTTCTTCTTATTAAAATGCCAATAGTTTTCTCTGATTAGCTGATAAGCTCCTCTCGTCTCTACCCCTGGACTGCATTCAGATAAATATTTGTCAATGTTCACTTGCTGGTAATAACTCCTAACATCTACGCTGACTTCCCCCAGTCTATTCATTGCAAATCAGTCCCCAAGACTGTTGATGCTAAAGATTTCATGTGATTTTGAGGGAAATTGTTCATTTCCGAATTGGGAAAATACAGTTTGTGTAGTTCTCAGGAATGTAACCATTCCATAATCTGGGGACCTCCTTTTATGTATTCTGCACAGGGATGAATTTGCAGGCATGCAATATTAATGTCCTCAGAATACTGTAAAGTTCTTTACAGCAGGGCTGTGGAGTCAATACCCAAATACCCGACTCCAACTCCGACTCCTTGATTTCTTGTGTATCCGACTCCGACTCCAGCAGCAGCAAAATTGCTCTGACTCCACGACTCCGACTCCACAGCCCTGGATTTTATACAGGGCTGTGGAGTCGATACCTAAAACACCCGACACCTTGATTTCTTGTGTATCCGACTCCGATTCCAGCAGCACCAAAATTGCTCCGATTCTGACTCTGACTCCCCAGCCCTGCTTTACAGCAAACAACCATTCCTGTTGTTTTGTAGGCAATTTTGAAAAGCAGATCTGAAAAATGGAGCGCACAGGAAAATAATTATGTCGCCTGCTCTATCTTATCATATCATATCATATATATACAGCCGGAAACAGGCCTTTTCGGCCCTCCAAGTCCGTGCCGCCCAGCGATCCCCGTACATTAACACTATCCTACACCCACTAGGGACAATTTTTTACATTTACCCAGCCAATTAACCTACATACCTGTACGTCTTTGGAGTGTGGGAGGAAACCGAAGATCTCGGAGAAAACCCACGCAGGTCACGGGGAGAACGTACAAACTCCTTACAGTACAGCACCCGTAGTCAGGATCGAACCTGAGTCTCCGGCGCTGCATTCGCTGTAAAGCAGCAACTCTACCGCTGCGCTACCGCTTCCTTTATGATGATGGCTAAAGTACCCAAGGCCTCAACTCCAATTGCCCTGAATTCCCCGATCCTTCAAATATTTATCTACCTCTTTAAATACCTCCAATGATTTAACTGGACAATCCAACAATAAAGATGAAGATTTATAAAACACAAAGTTCTGGAGGAACTCAGCGGGTCAGGCAGCATCTCTGGAGAATATGGATAGGTGATGTTTCAGTGATTTATAAGTATTTCTGAGCTACTGCTTGTCTCTTGGCCTCTGATACAAGTGATTCTGCCAGGTTATGCATCGATCACTCATTTGGATAAATGCAGGGTATAATTCTGAGAAACTAGAAGGATATTAATGATATTTCTGTTGTAATTATATTACCAGTGCCCTATTGACACAAGAAAACAACTAGCAGAGAATCTTGTGATCATTGGTGGAACTGCTATGCTGCCAGGCTTCCTACATCGTATTATGGCTGAAATTCGGTGTCTGGTGGAGAAACCAAAATACAAAGAAGTGTTGGCTACCAAGACGTTCAAAGTTCATACTCCACCTGCAAAACCAAATTCTGTGGCTTGGTTAGGAGGTGAGAATAAGTTCTACGTAGAACATCTAGATATATAAAATCTTGTATTTTTATCTTATAAAAACATATAAAATTCTTAAGGGATTGGACAGGCTCGATGCAGGATGTTGGGAGAGTCCAGAACCAGGGGTCACAGTTTAAGAATAAGGGGTAGGCCATTTCAGCCAGAGAGTTGTGAATCTGTGGAATTCTCTGCAACAGAAGGCAGTGGAGGCCAGTTCTCTGGATGTTTTCAAGAGAGAGTTAGATATAGCTTTTAGGGCTAACGGAATCGAGGGATAAAGGGAGAAAGCAGGAACGGGGTACTGATTTTGGATGATCAGCCATAATCATGTTGATTGGCAGTGCAGACTCGAAGGGCCGAATGGCCTACTCCTGCACCTATTGTCTGTTTCTAATTTGCTTTGGTGTATATAATGTGTGTCAACTGTGGGAATGATGCAAAGTGGCAAATCTCTTTGACATATTTTGCTGGTTATTTCTGCTGATTGCTGTCCTGGTTTAATATTGAGTAAAGGTCTCTTAATACATTTATACATTGGATTTATCCAGGATTGCCAGTCTGAAACAACAAATTATAATAAAAATCCAATAATCCAGCACGTTCAAACTTTGGTGCCGGGCTAGCAGATGTTCCAGGCTATTGCATGTTTTTATCAATGCTCCAATATAATTTCAATTTACTTTTTTTAAGTTAAATTTTTGCAACAAATTTTGCAATAAAATTTATTTACTGGAGTTTAATGTAGATAAGGGTGAGGTGTTGCATTTTGGTAGTCAAACCAGGGCAGGACCTTTTCCAAAAAAAGACACAAAGTGCTGGAGTAACTCAGTGGGTCAGACAGCATCTCTGGAAGTTCATGTACACCTCCTCTAACCTCATCAAGGTACACGTGCATCTCCTATAACATCAGCAGTCTTTTCAGGCGAGACAGTGGTTCACATGCACCTCCTCTAATCTCATCTATTGTATCCATTATTCCCGATGTAGCCACCTGCAAGACCAAGCGTAGACTCGGCAAGTTTTGCCAAAATTTTACTTTGGCCGCTAAGACAATCTCCTGGTAGCTAACCATTTTAACTCCTCTTCCCATTCCCATACTGATCTTTCAGTCCTGGGCCTCCTCTGTTGCTAGAGTGCAGTCACCCACAAACAGGAGGAAAAAACCCTCATATTTTGCTTGGGTAGCTCACAGTCTAATGGCATGAACATTGAATTCTCCAATTTTAGGTAACTACAAACCCTCTCTTCTTCCCCCCTCCACCATCCTCTTCCACCTACATTCCTTCCTCAATTCCTTTATTTTTATTAACTCCCTTTGTCCACATTTACCTATCAACTCCCCCCACCCACTACCACCTGTAAAAAGCTATTACCTGCCAGGATTTGTCCTGTACCTCCTGTTCCAGCTTTCCCTACACTGCTACACACATAGTCAGTCTGAAGAAGGGTCCTGACCCAAAACCTCACTAATCGATGTTCTCCAGAGATGCTGCCTGACCCGCTGATTTACTTATTGAGTATAGCTGTTTGGACATTATATTACAATTATACAAGATGTCGGTGAGGCCACACATGGAGTACTGTGTTCAGTTTCTCCATTCTCTATTACATTCCATCCATCCATCACTCATCAGTTCAATCTGCTCATTAATGTGTACAAATCCATTCCAGGTAACGAATGGGTTCTTTTCTTGAGAACTGTTTATAACTGTTTTGATACCGGAAATGCGGCCACCCAATATTTATAAACATAGACCAATCAAGAGCAACATGTAGTTAAACCAGGTGTTTAACTCAGCCATTCAGATCTCTCTGCAAGATGCAGAGATGTTGCTGCAAACCTAGTTTCTTCCTGGCAGAAAAGGGCTGAAGCCCCACAGTAGCCAGCAAATTCATCCCACCGGTCTCCCAAACGCTTGCTCTGAACCTTGTCTCATATGTCCCAGATTTGCTGTCATTGGCGATTTCAAAAATTCTATATTCCAATATGAAATAGTTTTTACACAATAGATCCTTGGGAAACACTACTGTTCATTATCCTCTGGTCTGAGAATTAACCATTGACCATGGGTCAACATCGTCTGTCCTTTAGTCATTTTTAAAAATCCAAGCTGACATAGACTTTCCTATTCCATAAGTCTAAGTTTTATTAACCAATCTTTTATGTGGTACTTTATATTGGTTAGTTTTATCTTTAGTCTTTAAATATGAATGCATTTTTTCATGTCAGATCAAATGAAAAAAATATTACTAATTTATTCAATTTTTAAAAGTCACTTTCCTTTTGCAATTCAACTTTCATGTGCTGTTTATATTGTGCACTAATCATGGCATGATGACAGGTAGGTAATATACATGCACTGAAAGATTTATATGGCAGAGAATATGATTGAGTTTTATCATGAACATTTTTTTGTTTATTTAATCTCAGGAGCTATTTTTGGTGCTCTGCAAGACATTTTGGGTAGTCGTTCAGTCTCCAAAGAATATTACAGCCAGACAGGTCGTATTCCTGACTGGTGCTGCCTGAATAATCCACCGCTAGAAATGATGTATGAAACTAGTAAAGCACCTCCTCCATTGATGAAGAGAGCATATTCCACAGAGAAATAGAGATGTTCATGTTCTGCGGCAAACTAATTTAGAAGTAATATTCTGATTCTTTTAGTAATTATGTTCTAAACTTACATTTACAAAAATAATGTTACTCACAATATCTATATGTTGCATCAAACATATTTGAGCAGTTACTTGAAGTAGTTTAATATTATTAATCAAAATACTGCATGTTTCAAAAACATATGTTAAGATCTAATTACTAAAGGCTTAAAAAAATGGCATTAAATGAATGCTCTCAGTGCTGTTTGGGATGTTTTTTGGGACAGATGGATGTGAGAGTTTGAAATTGCAGGTGCTTGACTGGGAAGTCGATTCAGTTGTATAAATGCATTTTGGGTCCAGAGTTTACAAAAATAAACATTCTTGAAATCACACCAAATTTATCTTTGTTATATACTATAGTTATAAAGTGTTGTTTTCCAAATAATTGTAAGTAAACGTTTGTTCTGTGGAGCACAAAACACAGGTTTTTAAAAATCACATTTTAAATGGATTAATCCAATAAATGTTTGCGTTTACATACTTTACGTTCCTAGAAGATTCATCTTAATGCATCAGTTGATGCAAGTACAGAAATCTTGCTGACGTGCATTTTAAGACAATGATAGGCTCCATTACTTCAAATTCCTCCATTTAAAAAAATGATACAAATCCCAATTCTATCACTGAACCTTTAATTATGCCGCCTCATCTCCTTTGACATGGTGTTAATTTTATAGTTTCTTAGGATGCATTGAGTAAGCCTCTGAAGCAGCAACGTTAAGTCTGCCGTCTTGTATCCCAAACAGAGCAAATTTCTGGGAAAACTTGTCTAATTTAGCTGCGTATCTCTGGTGTCAGACTTTTCAACAGATATAAAAATAGTTCTGGAAGGAAATATCCACATTACCATTATTCTTGGTTAGGAAGTAGATCATTGCTGGACTGAGAACAGTTAAGTACAGTTCTATTATTTTGGTTTCTGATCTTTGGCAAATCATGACAGCCATTTAATTTTGCAAAATAAACCAGACTGTTAATCTTTAGATTACATATAATATCTGTGTGGATACTTTTAAACCTAGAGTAAAGATTGCAATTTTTTATGGCAAAAATGTAAATGAATCCTAAATAACTGATTGTGTGGTATTACAACTTTGAGAAGAACGTATTCAATTATATCAGTCCATGATTTGGCTTCATTTCATCAAACTAAACTGACCTGTTACCTTGCAATCTATTCAATAAGAACACCTCACTTCATATGAAATCAATAAACATTATATAACAGTAAATCTACAAATAATAAAGCAACCATTCTCTTTCACTGAGTGATATTACAGCAGCTTCATCCTGGTTATCAAACTATGTTCAATAAAAGTAATAGAGCAATACTATTGCAATTCCATATCTTGGGATCAAGTGGAGGAAACGCATCTACAGCTGGTTGATCAGTTGTATGATAATCAAAGAATGATCTGTTACGGTTTTTTAAATAGTTTTAATAATAATTTACACATCATCAATTTTTTAGGTAGGTTTAGTTTTACCTATTAAGTGACCGAGCGCGTCCTGTCAGTGGCGGCGACTGGCCATGTATTTTGATACATTATGTTATGCTCCATGTGGTCTTTAATCTTTTTCAGAATTTCTGAATCAGTAATTTGAAAACTGCTGAAGTACCACACCTCCCGAATATGATACTGAAATTCTAGGGGGGTTTTCAATGTAAAACTATTTTCCCAATTGAATAAATATAGGCACTCCCCAACTTATGTAAAGATTACATTCCGTAAACCCTTGCGTAAATCAGATTTTGCGCAATGCAGTATCACCTTCGAAACAAAGAACTGCAAAGACTGGTTAATACATAAATCGACACAAAGTTCTGGAGTAACTGAATTAGTCTGAAGAAGGATTCTGACCCGAAACGTCACCTACCCATATTCCAGAGATATTGCCTTACCTGCTGAATCACTCCAGCTCTTTATGTTGGCTCACCTTAAAACTAGGTGGCACTGGTCTGCACCAGTGAGCCCTTCTTCACCAGCTGCCACATCATCCGGTTGATGTGGCTACTGTTGCGGATCATATTGTAGCTTCAGTGCTTTCTTCAGGTCGCCGCCACTGACAGGACGCGCTCGGTCACTGTGGGGCTCCTTCCCCTCTCACCAGCTGCAGTTTCTTCCTGTTGGCCGTAGCTTTGTCTGCTCCCCCCCCCCCCCGCTTCCTCCTCCTGTCGTTTTGTCCACTCCACTGCTCCCCCCACACCGCAGGCTTCTTCTCCCCCGGAGTTGCCAACATCTTCCACTTGGAAGTTGTCAGCGGAGAAGGCGTCAGAGGCAGCAACGATAGGAGTGGCAGAGTGGACAAAGTGGCAGGGGGAGGAGGAGGCGATGAAGGGGAGAACTGGCAGAGTGGAGGAAGCAATAGTGATGGGGGAAAGCAGACAAATTGATGATGACAGGAAGCAGCAGCAGCAGGTGAGGGGAGGGAGCCCCAGGGTGACCGAATGAATCCTGTCGGTGACGGTAGCCTGAAGAAAGTGCTGTTGGTCAGGGGATACACCATGAGCTGCAACAACAGCCGCGTCAGGTCTCACTGGTGCACCTTGTGGAAGATGTTGGGGACTTTGCCGAGAGTTGCTTTCCACCGCCTCCCTCATTCTCGCTCGCCTTCCCAGTGTTGCACCGATAATGTTGACTGAATTTGGAAGAGCAGTGAGCCTAGGTGATGCTTAATAACTATGAATTGCAATAGCGCACGTCTTTCAAGAAAGGGAATTGTTTACATAAGTGTGAGTTTACGTAAGTCGCCTCTTGCGTGAGTCGGGGAGTGTGCAGTGCAGTAGCAGAACCATGCTAGGCTGCTCACACTTTGGCATCTGAATTTTCATGGAAATCACAGTTGCAGTGAGTGTTCATGTGAAGTATATGATACGGTTATCGTAGCAGAGCAGGGGAGACCTTGTTGAAATTCAACCTTTGTGTTAATGAATTCGTTTTGGAAAATTGATTGAAGGGGGAATATTCTGCCCGGGTTACAGTGGCCAGTTGGAAGAACGATTGTGTAAATTACCAGCTATGCTTTTTATTTTTCACAATCTATCATCCTTTTAGGGAAAACCCTGCCAATTATAGGAATTGCCATTTTTAAAACTGTGTTGAACTGGATATAAAACAGTGACAGATTTTGGAAAGATGCTTTCTTCATTCTCATGTCATGGAACTTGAAATTTAAATTGGTTCAATGTTGAGGAAACAAATAGATGGAAATTCTAAGCATTTTTACTTGATTTTTTTAATGAAAAATATTGCAATATATATCAGTTTGTAGTAATAAACAATTCAGTACATTATAGTCACATAAAAGAAAACTCCGCTGCGATTATCCAGAATTGACTGCATGGAATGGGGGAGGGAAAAAATATGACCAGGAAGTACATTGGGCCTTGCTCAGTTGACAAAGTTTAATCATCCTAGTTTTCTACATAAAATCAGGAATTGGTATATAAATATCTAACTACAGTAATTTACCAATAGCTCAAAATTGTTAAAATTCCAGGTGATTCAGGAGAAGCTGTAATGATCTTTGTCTCGTTGATCCAAACCTTATGCAGAAGCGATGGGTTTCTATGGACGACATTAACTAACTTCCCTTCCTAGAAAAAAAGCATGAAATCAAGAATATGAAGACAGCAACAAAAATATATTGTTATGTATCACAATTATTAGATTTGGCAACATACAAATAGAAGATGGTCGATTTAGCTCAATGATAATACATGTTTATTTCGCCATTCAAATATATTTTATCAGTTAAACATCTGAGAGTGTATATTATGTGAAGATTAACAGCTGAACTAAATGTTGCAGGATCTTTGAAGGAATCCAAAAAGTAACGATAAAAATTATGTCTTTCAGAATCGGGCAAGATGACTTTAAGTATACATGCAACGTATGTTGCACAAAGAAGTATATTTACCAGTATATCCCAGACTAAAATCTTCTTTCTATCACCTCCACTAACAAGTCGATTTCCATTCAGGTGTAGACTCCTGACTACCCCAATGTGTTCAGTCATGATGAAGAGACATTTCCCTGTGAGGAAATATTGGACATTCTTGAATTATTTTCCTCATTACATAATTCATGTTAATGTCTAAAATTGTTTTCGGAGTTGTGCAGTCAAATATGACTGTATAAACTCTAAATAAATGTCCACCAAAGGTTTTCGTCTTTTTGCTGGTAAGTAAAAGAGAAAGGATAGTGATAAGGAATTGTGATGCCCTTTTCTAGGTTGAAAAGTGGGTTGATTGGCCCTGTCCATCTACAGTCAGCAATTACCACAGTTTTAACGTTTGTGTTTTCCTCATCCCTTTAGCCTCTGTCACATTCATGTCCCAGACAGGAGATATGTTTCCTTCAAGTGTATATTGAAGTACTACTCCCTCTTCAACAAACTTATGTGTTTTTAATTATTAAAATCCCTTGGTTAGAGTTCCCCTCGTTGTCCCCTTTCACCCATCAGCCTCTGCATCCAACACATCATCCACTGACATTTCCATCACCTCCAACATGATTCCACCACCAGTCGCGTCTTCCCATTCCCACTCCTTTCCACTTTCTTCACAGTCTGCTCCCTCTGCAACTCCCTGGTTCACCATCCCTTCCCACACAAACCACCCCCTTCCTCAGTACTTTCTCAGCAACTACAAGAGATATAACATCTATCCCTATACCTGCTACCCCACCTCCATCCAAGAAACCCAGCAGTCTTTCCTGGTGAGACAGGTTCACGTGCACCTCCTCTAGCCTCATCCACTACACCGTTGTTCCTGATGTGGCCTCCTGAACATCAGCGAGACCAAGCATAGTTTCACCGAACATTTCTGCACGGTCAACCAAGACCTTCAGGATTTGTGTCTTTTTTACCCACCCTAAAGTCTTCCAGAACTTCATCGACGGCTAAGATGATGCAAGTACCTGCGCAAGGGCCTCCACAATTTCTACGCTAGATTGCCCAAGGGCTGAGATCAGTGTGCTGAAGGTACTGTGGATAACCAGCAACATGTTTGGTGGACAGGCCTTCTCTGCATGCTTGGCATCCCCAGGTTGCCAATTGTTAGAAAGCTCAAACAGGATACTAGAGTTTGAGTATTAAAACACCAGGGCATTTTCTCTAAAAGACTTAAAAAGAAATTACATTTTTATTTGTCTTGGAATTTTTCCCACAAAAAGGAATGTAATAGAAAATGTGAGATAAAGAAGGAAATGGTAGAAACACTCAGCTGGTGAGGTATCATCTGTGGAAACAGAAATAGAGACCCATTCTAATTTTACTAGTTGGGATGATGGGTATTCAACTTGAAACATTAACTCTGCCTTTCCACAGATACTGCTTGTCTTACTGGGTGTTTCCATCATTTTCTAGTTGCAATTCAGATACAGTGTCAATAGTTTTTGAAGTTGCAATAAAAATATAACAGGAAGTGCAGTACTCTAGAGTATATTTATATCAGCACCATGAGTTATAAGTTTCAACTGTTTCTGGCAGAGTTTCTGATCCAATAAACGCATAAAAGGGAGGTGTGATGCAAATGTAACTTAAAATAATAAAATAAAATGGAGAAGTGTTGGGAAAATGTGACTAAAATAAGAATTCATACAGGTCTAAATTCCAATAAAGAGTAGTTGGGCTTTATTTGTTGTCCTTTATAACTCTATGGCTTGCTCAATATATGTGGCTGAGAAGGAACAAGGGTGAGTTAATCACTGTTAGTGTTGCATAGCTTTTCAAAGTTTTTATGAGTGGATTTATGGCTAACAATAACAATGAGCAGCTTTCTATCTGCCATGAAAATATTTGTGGTTTGAAGACAAAAGGGAACTTTCAAACTGAATTCATAATAATTTGTTTAATTTTGCACACCTGTAAAGTCCCAGACTCGAATGGTGCTATCTGATGAACCAGAGCAGATTGACTTTTCATTAAACTTCAAACAGTACTGCAGGGAATAACATAAAAACGATGTGAGAAAGGTAACATAAAATGTGGATGAGATCATTTATTTCATTTTGGGGAGAAAAAAATCAAAATATCAAATCAGTGCAACAAACATTTTGAGAAGAAACTAGGAAAGGGATTTTTAAGCATGTGCTTAGGATGAGAGGGAACAAGATTTTAGAAACAGGAAGTAGCTAAAGTACCTACACAAAGAAAAAGCACTGAATGATTACAGACCAAGAGATACAATTTGATGGTAATAAGTAAACAGCACACAATTGAGCTCAGTAGAAGAAAAGTACTGATACTTCAGTAATATAACAGTACCAAAGATCTTTCAATGCGTGATAACTATGTAATTTTCCACAGATATCCTACAGCTGACAAGGATATTGTTTCTGAGTGATCAGACATTGGAGGGAAATAAATTAAGGATAGTTATTTTTGATCAACTGGTAGAGTCCAAGGAGGCAGTGTAAGGCTCAAAGACTAGGTGTAGAAAAAAACTAGAGATTAGCTCATGATTAGCTCATAATTCATGTTTTTGTTTTAGGAGGAAGAAAGATAAAACGAATAGAGGCGTAGGGGCGTAAAATGTTGAAAAGCAGATATTTCAAAAGCAGAATATTAGAAAAATGTGAATAATTTTTAAAGATGGGGAGAAATTCATTTAGCAAAAGGTAAATTTAGCAGAAGACTGCTACCTACACCACAATGGAAAATATTTTAGAATGTTCCTTATTGAGGTAAAGCAGTGAGTGAAAAGGTAATGAGATGAAATTGCATCCTACAGTATTAGGCTTGAATTTTCTTGGACTCTTTGGGGAAATGGAGCAAGAGAAGACTGCTACCTACAACTGGATTGTACTAGCTCATCACATTTTCTTTGGGTAGTTTTAGATTTTTATTTCTGTTGCGGCCCTATCAATATGGATAGAGGGAAAAGGCACTCAGAAGAAGGAATGGAACGATTATGTCTAAATAATCATGTAGAGGATTGAATAGTTGTCAAGAGACCATTTAGACAAGTGCTGGAGTAACTCAATGGTTAGGCAGCATCGCTGGAGAACGTGGATAGGTGATGTTTCAGTGATTTATAAGTATCCTTCAGACAGTAGGGGGTTGGGGGGAAGAAAGCTGGAAGATAAGTGGGGCAGGAAAAAGCCTGAGATAATAGGTGGTTCCAAGTATGGAGGTTTGTAGCTGGGCAGATGGTTGGAGATAGGCCAGAAGCAGAAGGTATGAGACAAAATGGTTGAAGAGTTGCGAATTTTGAAGCTCGAGGAAGGAATGTAGGTGGAAGTAGAAGGGGGGGGAGAGAAATATGTGCAAGTCCAGGTCAAGCACAGGGCAGAAGGGGGTTTGTTACTCTAGAGGTACTCCAGCGCTTTATGTCTGAATTACTCCAGCACATTGTGTCTTTTTTTGTAAACCATCATCTACAGTTACTTGTGTTGAGGAGATCATTGATGTTTGCTTCCACCATAGTGAAGAGTCCCTTCGACCAATGTTTAAATTACTGGTAATCTGGTGGTTTGAATTAATAATCTAGAGAACTGAGTTCCCACCATGAGATACCCTATCAGAATACAACTATACTCGGGCAGTAAGTTGTCAAAAATGGCTGCATCATGATGACCATCAGACTCACAAGCATTTACTTCAATGATTCAGTGTTTCAGATTGTAAGCAAATGGAACAATGAGAAAGTGATGGAAATAAATAATTGAGAATGTAAGTCCAAATGGACACAATTTACAACCCTTATAATTCTGCCACTCATTTAAATTGTAGATCCTGCTGTGACGTTTTTGGTTGACTGGACAGAAGCGCTAATGATGCAAATAATGCATTTTTTACTCATTTTGTACAACTGTCCTGAGTTGTTTGAATAATATTCGTGATATCCCAAGAGCATGAATGTTACACAAGGAAAACCCTGACTTGGTCAATTGTCAATGAGACATTTGATGTCTGCATCATTGCCGTTTTTTGTTTTAATTCAACTCTCAATTTAATGATGATGTCATTTTGTATTTCCTTCTATTATCCGTCCAACTATTATCACAAAATCATGAGTTATCTTTGTATTTTTCATGTAAATTAATAATTTGTGTTCATACCCCTTCCTTATCATCTATAAATGCCTCAGACAACTTTAATCCTAAAATAAAAAGGCACGATTCTTAGATTGTCTGATGCCAGAGAGAACAGAATTTGAGAGAGGCAGTATACTGGATCAGTATACTGGATACTACCTTCTATACTAAATAGAAACAAGATGAAGGAAAGATAGTACCTGCGTTGAGAGAAATGAGTGATGAATAATGCTGTGATCAAGTGTTTCTGCCCTAAGACTTTAACTATCTCTCCTCACGGATGCTGCCCAATCTGCTGAGGATTTTCTGCATTTCTGCCCTGACACCCTTGCAACACACTTGATCTGGGTATTGTGGAATCGTCCTTGTGATGTCATTTCTAAATTTGACAGTATTTAAGATTTTCATGATTAAACACTGGATAAGCAGAAACGTGCCGAACGTAGTGACTACATTCGACTACACATCCATTTGAGCAGTGTTTTCTCCAATTGGAAGAGGTATGTTGTCTCATTGTTATATTTTCTTGTCTTTAAATTTGGAAAAATTGTTATTCCCATACATGGTTTTCACCTTATAGAAGCTACTTACCACATCTCCCAGGTGTCCTGGACACTTATGCAGCAACTTTCCATTGTCTACTGACCAGATAAGAACTAAACAATCCCCTCCTCCACTCACCACATACCGACTGTCAATCTGACAGCAGTTCACCACTGCAGAGGAAAAAGTACACACAATAATAAAAACAGATCGACTTTCCACAAAACCTACATAATATTTTGAATACTTTGCTTTTTATTTTTGTTAAGCTCCTAAAGACTCTGTTTTAGACAATGGTGTGAATTAGATCATTGGTGGACTGAACTATAGAAATAATTTGGATTTATAATATTAAACAGAAATCACTAAATAAACCTTGCAGATTTCTTGGCTCGCATTCAAATATTGTAATGTGTATCCGTATTTGAAAACAAGCAGGACATTTTTTGTGCGTGGGTTTGCATCTTATATTTTAAAAATCACTGTGAGAATGAAGGAAAAAATTAAGGTTGCTATTGCTCTCCTGAAACGGTGATGATTACCTGTAATTTCAGAGTCAGATTTATTGAGGGACTGAAAGAGGAAAAGCATGTGGATGAGATAGTTGAGAAAGTTGATGATGAGGGAGAGTGTGTGGACAAGACTATGTATTTGTGAGTCGTCATACACCAGTGTGCAGACCCTATGCAGCTGTACCTCCTTGCCTTTGGTCCAAGGCATCACTTTATTAATACTTTGGTGTGTAACTGACATGCAACAGTCATCCACACAGAAAAAAATCACACACAAATATCTGAAGGGTCTCGATCCAGAACGTCACCCATTCCTTCTCTCCAGAGATGCTGCCTGTCCCGCTGAGTTACTCCAGCATTTTGTGTCTACCTTCAATTTAGACCAGCATCTGCAGTTCTTTCCTACACACAAATATACTCATTTCTATACTAAATAGAAACAAGATGAAGGAAAGATTGTACCTGCGTAGAGAGAAATGAGTGATGAAAAATACTGTGATCAAGTGTTTCTGTCCTAAGACTTTAACTGTATCCCTCCCACGGATGCTGCCTAATCCGCTGAGGATTTTCTGCATTTCTGCCCTGTCACCCTTGCAACACATTTGATCTGGGTATTGTGGAATCATCCTTGTGATGTCATTTCTAAATTTGGCAGTATTTAAGATTTTCATGATTAAACACTGGATAAGCAGATATCTTCTTATCTGGATACACACAAATATCTTCTATTCCATCAAATCGAGTGGAAGCAAGTAATCTGACCAAAAAAAGAAGATTGGCTACATCCTTGCAACTCGGACTCGATGATATTTGCTTCCCACTTTCATTGTCTCATTAAAAACAGATTTGTGAATGAGTTGTGCAGTTAAAGTGAATGTTGGTGTTGAACCAATCTTCATGATTTTGTCATGGTGCACTTTATTTGTGCCATCTGCTGTCCTGAAATTCCTCCAAGTATGGATGTTACTTCTTTCACATCTGTGATAAAATTCACCAGAGAAAAGAATTGTACCATATAATTAAAGCCTCAAATAATGCCATAAAAAAACAATCTCTAAGACTGCTCTCTAAGATGTAGCAGCATTGTTAGGTATCACAAAATGCTGGAGTAACTCAGCAGGTCAGGCAGCATCTCAGGAGAGAAGGAATGGGTGATGTTTCGGGTCGAGACCCTTCTTCAGACTGATGTCAGGGGGGCGGGACAAAGAAAGGATATAGGTGGAGACAGGAAGATAGAGGGAGAACTGGGAAGGGGAAGAGAGGAACAGAGGAACTATCTAAAGTTGGAGAAGTCAACGTTCATACTGCTGGGCTGCAAGCTGCTCAAGCGAAACATGAGGTGCTGTTCCTTCAATTTCCGGTGGGCCTCACTATGGCACTGGAGGAGGCCCATGACAGAAAGGTCAGACTGGGAGTGGGAGGGGGAGTTGAAGTGCTCAGCCACCGGGAGATCAGGTTGGTTAAGGTGGACTGAGCGAAGGTGTTGAGCGAAATGATCGTCTAGCCTGCGTTTGGTCTCGCTGATGTAGAGAAGTTGACATCTAGAGCAGCGGATACAATAGATGAGGTTGGAGGAGGTGCAGGTGAACCTCTGTCTCACCTGGAAAGACTGTTTGGGTCCTTGGATGGAGTTGAGGGGGGAGGTAAAGGGACAGGTGTTGCATCTCCTGCGGTTGCAGGGGAAAGTGCCCAGGGAAGGGGTGGCTTGGGTAGGGAGGGACGAGTGGACCAGGGATGCAACAAGGGGAATGCAACAAGGGGAGGAGATGGGAAGATGTGGCCAGTAGTGGGGTCCCATTGGAGGTGACGGAAATGTTGGAGGTTGATTTGTTGGATACGCTGGCTGATGGGGTGGAAGGTGGGAACGAGGGGGATTCTGTCCTTGTTAGGAATGGGGGGAGGGGGAGCAAGAGCGGAGCTTCAGGATATAGAGGAGGCCCTAGTGAGAGCCTCATCTATAATGGAAGAGGGGAAGCCCCGTTTCCTGAAGACTGAGGACATCTCTGATGCCCTAGTGTGAACCACCTCATCCCGGGCGCAGATGCAGCGTAGACGGAGGAATTGGGAGTAGGGGATAAACTTTTTGCAGGAGACAGGGTAGGAAGAAGTATAGTGCAGATAGCTGTGGGAGTCAGTGGGTTTGTATTAAATGTCAGTCACTAGTCTGTCTACTTGTGATGGAGATGGTGAGATCCAGAAACGGTAGGGAGATGTCGGAGATAGTCCAAGTATATTTAAGAGCAGGATGGAAATTGGTAGTGAAGTGTATGAAGTCAGTGAGTTCTGCATGGGTACAAGAGGTAGCACCAATGCAGTCGTCGATGTAGCAGAGGTAGGGTTCGGGGATGGGGCCAGTGTACGTCTGGAACAGGGATTGTTCGACGTACCCGACAAAGAGGCAGGCATAGCTAGGGCCCAGGCGAGTGCCCATAGCTATGCCTCTGGTTTGGAGGAAGTGGGAGGGGTCAAAGGAGAAGTTGTTAAGGGTAAGAACCAGTTCTGCTAGGTGGACGAGAGTGGTAGTAGATGGGGATTGGCTGGTTCTACGGTCGAGGAAGAAACGGAGGGCTTGAAGACCATCCTTGTAGGGGATGGAAGTGTAGAGTCACTGGACATCCATGGTAAAGATGAGGGAATGGGGGCCTAAAAACCAGAAGTTATCGAGGAGATAGAGAGCATGTGAGATGTCTTGGACGTAGGTGGGGAGGGATTTGACCAGGGGGGATAGGATGGAGTCAAGTTAGGTGGAAATGAGTTCGGTGGGACATGAACAGGCAAAAACAATGGGTCTGCTGGGACAGTTCAGTTTATGGATTTTAGGTAGAAGGTAAAATCGGGCCGTGCGGGGCTGAGGAACGATAAGGTTGGAGGCATTAGAGGGTAGAGCGCCGGAATTGGTGAGGTCCATGTTGATGATTAAGGTCTGGTGCTCGTCGGTGGGGTCATGGTCCAAGGATAAGTAGGAGGAGGTGTCTGAAAGTTGTCGTCTGGCCTCAGTCCGGTAGACGTCAGCATGCCTGACTACCACACCACCTCCCTTGTCAGCAGGTTTGATGACTCAGTCAGGGTTGTTGCAGAGTGAGTGGAGGGCTGCACGTTCAGGAGGGGAGAGGTTAGAGTGAGTCAGGGGAATGGAGAATTTGAGGCGTTTAATGTCACGCCGGCAGTTGGAGATGAAAAGTTCTAGTGAGGGTAGATGGCCAACCGCGGGAGTCCAAGAGGAGGGGGTCCGCTGGACGGGAGAAGGGGTCATCACTAGGGGGTGAGCAGCATTGTTAAATGTAGCACTTTCCATGAATCTGTCTTTGGTGGAAAGCTACAGTCTTGACGTAAAATGAAAGCTTTTCATTTTAAAAGGCCCCTCTTGTTGGTTTAAATAATGACATAATTTCCATTATTTTTGGGAGAGGAATACTAAGACAATGTGCACTTCATTGTCCAAAAAGGACACGAAATGCTGGAGTAACTTAGCATGTCAGGCTGCATCACTGGAAAATGTGGATAGGAGCATGGATACCTATCCATGTTCTCCAGGGATGCTGCCTGATCTGCTGAGTTATTTCAGCATCCTTTTGTGTTTTAACCAAATACTTGGTGTCCTTTTGTGTATTAACCAGCATCTGCAGTTCTTTGTTTCTACTTCATTACCTTCCGTGTGGCCTTTTAGAAGAGCTGTACATACTCCTGTTTGTATATTCCATATTCTTATTGTATGGTCCCAGGATGCGCTAGCAACCAGATGCTCTTTCATTGTCAAGTGCTGTTTAGTAAGCAAGTGGTTAGTACAATCTTAAACAAATACAAATGTCCTTTTCAAATACAATGTAAAATATATTTACATTGGAGTGTGGCCTTGCATCAGTTCTGAGTCCAAAGAAGGATAAAGCTGAGAAACGTCACGGCAGTTTCTATATTAATCATCGGGGAAGGAACAAGAACTTGAAAAATGTTTTCGGTATTTTAAAATTATGTTTAGGTTAGCTACTAATTCTTGGTTTAAAATAACTCTGCCTTGTTGTCAATTACACTGGGCAACAACCCATATATGGACACTAAGCTTTCACAAAATGTATTACCCCACAATGCCTCACTCAAAGTGAATAAGAGATTTAGGAGCATAAAAGACTGAGATCTAATAACATTCTGAAAGATCATGGCCAGCTTAGGAAGGGTAAATAGAGGGAGGTTGTACCCACTTGCTGGTGATTATGGGGCCAAGCAACAAATTTTTAATTTTGGAGTAAAATTTAGAAAGTTTATCAATTATCGGAGCAGAATTAGGTCACTCAGCCCATCAAGTCTACTCTGCCATTCAATCACGGCTGATCTATCTTTCCCATCTCAACCCCATTTTCCTGCCTTCTCCCCACGACCCCTGAAACCCGTACTAATCAAGAATCTGTCAATCTCGGCCTTAAAAATATCCATAGACGGCCTCCACAGCCTTCTGTGGTAATGAATTCCATAGATTCACCACCCTCTGACTAAAGAAATTCCACAGGTACGTTCTTTTATTCTGGGGCTACGACCTTTGGTCCTAGACTCTTCCACTTGTGGAAATATCCTCTCCACATTCACTCTATCCAGGCCTTTCACTATTCAGTAAGTTTCTATGTCCCCCCTCATCCTAAACTCCAGCGAGTGCAGGCCCAGTGCCGTCAAAAGCTTGATAAAGGAGATGGTGAGGAAAATATTTTAATCCAGAGAATAATTCTAATCTGAAATTCACTGCCTATAGGGCTGATTGAAGCAGAATCGATCGAAATGAAACTGCTTGGGGCTTTATCCAAACCGACCGTCAGCATATTGAGCTAGTCTCGTTTGCCTGCATTTGGCTCATTGCTCTCAAAGTCCTTTCTGTCCCACATATCTATTATAACATTATGAAGGATAACATTACCTGAATCTCATCTTCATGACCTCGGAGTATTTTCCTACACCGTCCATCCTGAATGGACCAAACTCGAAGAGTTCTAATTATCAAGAGATAAGAGGATAAATTAACATGTGTTGTCAGAAATTAACATAAAATGACCATTATACAAATATTTCTTGCTGTAATTTGGCTATGCTTAATTGCCTATTATTTCAAATTGATGGTTTTAGTTGCATTGTTTAGTTTAGAATATGGCATATGGCATAATAATCAATAAGTGCCTAGGCACAATTCCACTCAAGGTTTAGCTGGTAAAGGCAGTGAACCATCGAAAGGACTCCGCTAACTATATAATTCAGAGTGGAACTGTGCTTTTGTGCACATGTGCAGAAATTGATGTTGTGTAAATCTATCAAGGTCAGCTGTTACGTCTCTTTAGATGTAAAAGTTAGTAACTTCTCAAAGCTTAGACAGGCGAGAGAAAAGGGAGGAAAATAAATTAGTTTAACCTCAAATATAAAAACATTCTAGATTTTTTTTGTTGCAAGATAGGACATAATATCTAAGTTCCAGCATCCAAATCATTCTGTGACTGATCTGGAAACAGCCCCAGTTTTTTTCGGATTGATGCAAGGTATAAAGAAAATAAATCAAAATAACGTCACATTAACCCTTCTTTAATTATGGATACATCTTTAGACTATATTTTTTAAGTGGATACACTAAAAAATATTATTTTATTGAATGATCACATGTAAAATCTGACTTTTACCTATCTGAGCTGGCACTGACCACTTTTGTTCCATCAAAGCAGATATGATCAATTGCTGAGCTGTGGCCCATCAGTGCTCGCAAACACGTTCCCATCTCTAGTTGAAAAATTCTAATCAAGCTGTCAGCGCAACCTGTTACAATAACCTCATGCTGAAAAGTGGAAATCATTGCTTTAGCTTTTTAATGACATTAATAATCATAACAATCACACCCAAAATTTGTTGCATCACATGCTTTTTTAACGATTTAAGAATTACATTTTTATTGGGGTTTTTCACTCTCACATATTTCTGCTATTGATAAAGTGGATCTGAGGAGTTTTTTCTTGATGAGATTCTGTTACCGATTAGAGGATCGGTACCTGGGATGAGGAGAGGCACCAATAGTCATCCAAAGATCAGGGGTTGGGGGCAAAGAAGGATGTGTGGAAGTGGTGGCGAAAGAGGCATTGGGGCATCTGGAATCAGAGCAATGGGACATGGTGTAATCAGTTAGAAGCCAGAATTAGAAAGGTGCTAGACCAAGTGGACCCATTCTGCCCAAACCTCTCCTGCATTGGTGCAGCACCCTCTCCTCCCCACTCCCCCCTCCGCTCTCCCCTCCCTCCCTCCCCCCTCCCTCCACCCCCCTCCTCCTCCCATCCCCCTCCCCTTCCCCTCCCCCCACTCCATCCTCCTCAACCCCCCCTTATCCTCCCTCCCTACCCCCCTCTCTCCACCCCCTCCCTCCCTAGGAGATAGATTTAAACTTTAAAATGTGAATAACTTAAAATATATAACACCGATTTCAATGAAACTTCTTCCATTAGAACCAAAGGGACAATGGTGAGTAAGGTGGGCCTAAAATTGTCTCGCTATCGTGTACCATTTTGGCTGTAGTTCAGGAATAAACAAACAAGAGTTTTAGTATATAGATGGGCCATCTGGCAAAAGGAGATCACAACATTCAACCTTGTTCTGCAGTCTATCCCTTTGCTCTACCTATATTGTACAGCCTGGCTCATTTGTATGTATGTATAGTATTATCTGATTTGATTAGATAGCATGCAAAACAAAATTTATCATTGTTCCTCAGTACATGTTACAATATACACCTAAACCTGTCAAGTATCACGCTATTTTGGTGTCGGGACTAGGGGGAAGAGCAAGGCTCATTCTGTGGATGATGTCTGGGTGAATCAGGAATTTGTAGAAGGTGGGGGAGTGGGGGGTGGTAGGGTAAGATCAGTGGATGGAGAGAGGGTGAGTAGAAGAATGCAAGGTAAGTATGGACTCGGATTCATACGGTCTTTGTCTGGCTCTGAGCTGTGAGAACTTGATTGTCCAGGGTACGATCAATGATGATCCTTTCTGAGACTAATGTGCACCTGAATCAAAATCTCAGGCATCCAAGCAAGGTTCATAGTGTGGAGTAACTCAGCAGGTCAGGTAGCATCGCTGGAGGACATGGACAGGTGACGTTTCGGGTCAGAACCCTTCTTCAGACTCTATTCAGTCTGAAAAAGGGTCACCTCCCAAAACATCACCTTTACATTTCCTCCATAGGTGCTGTCTGACCTGCTGAGTTACTAATGCACTTTGTTTTCTTTTGTAAACCAAAATTTGCAGTTCTTTGTATTTCCAAGCAAGATACATGTTAGGTGCTGCCTAGATGTTTTTCTGTATCTACACAAAATGGTCGACGTTGTGGATCATTTCATTAAAAGATCAATTTCACCCATGTATTGTTGAGGTTCTGATTTCTATAACTTTACATTTGTTCTATTATTCCATTTTAGCCCCAACTTTAGAAATGTAATGTGCTTTTGTTTCAATTAAGGCACATTAGTTTATGGAAGAAAATTGCCAATATTTACCAAATAAATAGCACTTTGTGTAATTACGTATAGATTGAAGTTATGTAACCTCATTTCATGGAAGAACTAAATTACTGATGAGTTTTCCAATCTACTGGTGTTGTGGAGTTGAACCCAGTCTCCAAAATGCAACAGTTATAGCAATGCCTCGTCCACATCAATCATGTCTTGAAACATTCTATTTTAATTAAATAATCTTAGAAGAAATTTCAAAGAAATAGAAAAATAAATTTTCAAAAATGTTTGAAGCTTTCTACAAATAGTTCCGAAGTAATTTTCTACAGCAATTGTTCTAGGAGAATTGATTGTGTTTTGATTCTACCTTTTGCAGGAATTGAAACCGGCTATCAGTTCTTGTATTTGTAAAGGTATTCTTGCAAATGGCTGTGTGAGAAATATTATTCTACCTTAATGCAAACACATGTGACAGCATCTGTGTGGTTATCCAGAACATGCAGACATCTTGCAGTGAACAGATCCCATACGCGGGCAGTTTTATCTGAACTGCCACTAACCAGCCGTTTCCCTGTTGTAATGGAAGAGGCATGAGAGGTATAAAAAGGAGACAGTGGTGGATGAGAAAACCATAACTTCAAATGTTTTATTAAAAAGATAGACTGCACATGGAAAAGTCAGGTATTTTTTCATTTAATCTGCATTAAAAAAAGCATTCTACATGGCAAAATTATGCAGGTGTTAAACATACCAATGTGCAACCTCCTGAAGTCACTGTTTTTTACGTGCACTTATGTAAAGATCAAGTTTATAATTTCTATTGTGTCTCACCAGAAAGTCTGTTCTTGTGAATGTTTGAACGAAGGGAGAGGAATAGGAACGAACAGAAAGAATAATGACAGGCTAGGTATAAGTACTAAACTAAAATATCATTAATTTGGAACATTTTTGCTTCATGATATACACTGAAGAGGGAATAGGTGGCATCATTCAGCAATTCAAGAACTCCTGTAATTTGTGGATATTTGGGAAGAAGTCTGAAAACCGTGTCCACCAGGTTCAATAGACAATAGGTGCAGGAGTAGGCCATTCGGCTCTTCGAGCCAGCACTGCCATTCAATGTGATCATGGCTGATCATGCACAATCAGTACCCCGTTCCTGCCTTCTCCCCATACCCCCTGACTCCACTATCTTTAAGAGCTCTATCTAGCTCTCTCTTGAAAGCATCCAGAGAATTGGCCTCCACTGCCTTCTGTGGTTCAAGAAAAGCTTCTTCCCAACAACCATCAGGCTCTTGAACAGCACACAATACCAAACTCAACAATGAACTTAAATCGACTACCTTTGGTTGCACCAAGGACTTCTGGGTTGGGTTTTTTTTGCATTAGTATTGTGATTATTAATTCATGAATTTCACAGATTCATCACCATCTGACTAACGAAATTCCTCCTCATCTGCATTCCAAAGGTACGTCCTTTTATTCTGAGGCTTTGCCCTCTGGTCCTAGACGCTCCCACTAGTGGAAACATCCTCTCCACATCCAGTCTATCCAGGCCTTTCATTATTTGGCAAATTTGAATAAGGTTCCCCCCCCCCCACCCCCATCCTTCTAAACCCCAGCAAATATAGGCCCAGAGCCATCAAGCACCTCATACGTTAACCGAATAATCTGCAGGATCATTCTCATAAAACTCCCATGGACCCCCTGCAACGCCAGCATATCCCTCCTCAGATTTGTGGCCCAAAGTTGCTCACAATACTCTAAATGTGGTCCGACCAGTGCCTTATAAAATCAGCATTATATCCCTACTTTTACATTCTAGGCCTCTTGAAATAAATTCTAACTTTTCAGAAATCTTGTACCAGCACCCCCAAGTCCATTTGCAACTCCGATTTCTGAATCCTCTCCTCATTTAGAAAATAATCTATGCCTTTATTCCTACTACCAAAGTGCATGACCGTACACTTTGATACGCTGTATTCCATCTGCCTCTTCTTTGCTTCACTCTTCCAACCTGTCCAAGTCTTTCTATGGTCTCCCTGCTTCCTCTATACTATATGCCCTTCCATCTATCTTTGCATCATCTGCCACAAAGCCATCAATTCCATCATCCAAATCATTAATATACAGTAGTGGACCCAACACTGACCCCTGCAGAACACCACTAATCACTGGCAGCCAACCAGGAAAGCCCCCTTTATTTCCATTCTTTGTCTTCTTCCACTCATCCAACCTGCTATCAATGTTAGCATCTTCTCTCAAATACCATGGGCTCTCATCTTGTTTAGCAGCCTCATGTGTGGCACCTTATCAAAGGCCTTCTGAAAATCCAAATAAACAACATCCACTCGTTCCCCTTTGTCTATCCTCTGACTTACTTCCTCGAAGAATTCAACAGTTTGTCAGCAAGATCTCCCCTTCACAAAATCATGCTGACCGGCCTATTTTATCATGTGTTTCTTCATGCTCGGAAACCTCATTCTTAACAATGGACTCTAAAATCTCATCAACCACTGGTCATGCTAATTGGCCTATAGTTTCCCCTCTTTTGCCTTGCTCCCTTCTTGAATAGTGGAGCAACATTAGCAATTTTCCAGTCCTCTAGTGATTTTTTGAAAGGTCACCACTAATGCCTCCACATTCTCTAAAGTTACCTCTTTCAGGGCCATAGGTTGTAATCCAACCAGTCCAGGTGACTTACCAACCTTCAGACCTTTTTGATCATTTGAATAGCTTTTCTTACAATGTATCTATGCTATTCAAATCCCCCCTTAAATAATGCTTCCATGAAGATGTGAGAGGCTGATGCACAGACTCAGCCCTTTGGTGTCCTGCACCAGACTATGGTCCTTCCCCAAACTACAATGGATGGCTCCCTAAAGAAAAAAATGTTGCAATTCACTTCATATTCTCTGCACGAGCTGATTCTCACTCACCATCACAGTCAAGGCAATCCACTCTTTCTTGGTGGCCTCGAAGTAAAGGCAGAACTGTATATCTGCCCAATGTCCAGTTTTGAGTCAGGTGACACGCCCTGCAGTATATCTCCTTCCATCGGCAGGTTGGAGACAACGATGCAAGATCAGAAAGTTTCGGTTTATTGTACCTCGGAGATGTAAGACCTAACAAAATGAAAAAGCAATATATTAACTGATCAAAGGACAAACATATTCTATGGCACATCACACTAGACCCGTCCCGATGATGAGATGAATTATTAGACTGACTGGAGTACTATGTTATTAAACTATAGTGATATTTCTTGTAAAGAAAACAAGCTTGAACCTCTAAACATGTGATACTTGTTACTGGTATTATCTTTTGTGTTCTTAATACAAATGCAGGTTAAAAGATAGAGCATGCTGTAAGCAAATATATAATACCATTGACTACTATGTATTTATTTATAGTGAAAGCAGTCTGAAGAAGGGTCTCGACCCGAAACATCACCCATTCCTTCTCCCGAGATGCTGCCTGACCCGCTGAGTTACTCCAGCATTTTGTATCTACCTTTGATTTAAACCAGCATCTGCAGTTTTTTTTTCCTACACATCTATAGTGAAAGCATGATCATTTCCGATAATCTGTCTACATATCTGATGTAGTGAAAGTACCTGCTGAATTGGAATAGTAAAACCCAAAATAACATACAGGAAGATTTACTTTCTATGCTAGTTCAGACAAGAAGATGTATTAGTTTGCAAATCATTCATGGATCCCTTCACCTTAAACAGTATTTGTTCAGTGCTGTGTGGAATACATAGGCAAGGATTGCTAATGAATTCCATTTAAGAATTAAGCTGGTTCAACGTTAGTTTAAAACAGGGTAATTCATCTCATGCAGCAACATGTTACTTAGTTGGACATGAAACAAAGGGGTGGGACAGTGCTCCTCTCACATTTGCTCTCAGAGACAGCCCTGTTCCAGAATATGTATTTTGTGTGATGACTGAAAGTGTTTCAAAATTATAAATGTGACTTTAAAAAACACTCCACTATTTTATCCCCATTTATGATTACATCTCTAGCAATCTCAGTTACAACTCGAGCAGGATGAACTTTCACAACTCACTGTTGTGCATGAAACAAAGTCAATTGCCACATAAAGTACTGCACGCATTCAATAAAGCCTATAAAGGGCTCGAGTATAAAATGAAAGCAAAACAGATGCAGAGGTAAATACCATAAAATAAGGGACAGTTTTGTAGGGCTAGATGTAATATTGTGAATTTTTACTCTTCTGTACCAATTTAATGATCGTTATATTTAGATTTAGGTTTTTTTTTGTTTTAGTTTTAGAGATACAGCGGGCAAACAGGCCCTCCTGCCCACCGAGTCCGCACCCCAGCACATTAACACTATCCTACACACACTAGGGACAGTTTTTATATTTACACCAAACCAATTAAACAACAAACCTGTAGGGCTTTGGAGTGTGGGAGGAAACCAAATATCTCGGATGAAAACCTAGCAGGTCATGGGGAGAACATACAAACTCTGTGTATATATAGCACCCTAGTCAGGATTGAACCCGGGTCTCTGGCGCTGTAAGGCAGTAGCTCCACCACAACGCCACCATGAAGTTATTTTCATTAGTTGAAAATTACAGTTCAAGGGGCACGAATGTGATGTACTCCCTTCTTGAGATTCAATTTTGTTAACTCCAAGAGGATGTAATGTCCGTTCAGTTGGGTGTATAATTGTCAATCAAGACACTAGAACACATTTAACACGTAACCCAAGATGAATTTCTAATAAATTGTTTTACCTTATTCAATAGTGCTGTAACAAATTGTCACTGACAGAAAGTTATCAGGAAAAATATGTTCATTTTAAAGCAAAAATCTTTTCAATATTTAACCAAAGGCTATTCGAGATAGTTATCATGATAGTATTTAGTGTGCGATAACTATTATATGTTGAGATTCAGTAAAAGTTCTGTCACAATTGATATTTCGTATTTTTAAGTTTTTTTCTCCAAATAATTCAACAATATTTAATGCAGCAATTTTCTCTTGCAAAAAAACTCTTTTCACACATAACTAGATACTTTGACTGTATCTCCACTTTAAAAATACATTTTGAAATGAGATTTGACAAATGCACTGCCACCTGACACATAGTGTTGGATGTTACCTGTGGGACTGAAACTGAACTGGTCCTTTGAAAAGAGTTGTTCGTCGGAGTTGAAATTATGCCAGTTTTTCAGAGTACACAATGGTTGCCTATCAGAAATAATACAATATTTGAGGATTATATGTGACAAATTAACAAAAAAAATAATTTAATATGCAAATAAATGTTTTGCTCTCTTTATTTTCAGATTCATGAACTTGAAATATCTAAAACTGGAATATATTGAGTTCTAAAATGAGGTGCTTTTACTTCCTTTTAAAGTTTATAATGTCAGTCAAAGTGTAGAAGACGATGTTCATACTTTATCAGTTTGGAGAGACAGGATTCTCTCTGAATTCTCTGACAGAATTCACAAACTATTTTCACAACTAATGATGTAAATGTATTGATTAAAATTCTGTTGGAACAAACATCATTTATTCATTTGTGATGCTGTTTATTTTCGATGAAAGGCCCTCATTTGGTTTTTCTCTAAAAGATCCCATGATTATTTTAATTGAACATTTGATTTTATTTGAAGATTAAAAATATTTTCTAGAAATTCTCCTTTCACAATAAGAGTGATGTTCAGTCTATTGTCAAATAATTGCATCCTCCTAATTTCTCTAAGTGATAATACAAAATTAACTGTAATTTTTTGCCATCATGTTGAGTTCAATTCCTTAGTAATGTGTTTTAATGCAAGTCATTTGGTTTTACATCATTCAGGAGAAAATTATTAAATTGCATACATAACTGATGTGAGATTCTGTTTAGCCTTTTTATTTCAAAATTTAATTTAGTTTAAAGTTACATTTGCTCAAACATGAAATATTGATTGATTGGAAGATACTGCATACAAAAAGGCCACTTGGCCCACCAAATCGACGCTGACCATTCATCAACCGTTCACATTAGTTCTGTTAACCCACATTTGCACCACTTTTTACACACCAGGGGCAATTTACAGGGGCCAATTATTCTACAAACCAGATATCACTATCATCCATAACAGTTGCCTACTGCTGGGCCAATAGATTGTTCAACTGATCATTTTTTTCTCAACCACTTTGTAAACATCTAAAGCATCTAAACAATTACTAATATATGGGATATAATTCTAATCCAGGGTGAATATTAACTGTCAATTGCCAATTCAAAAATCTTTCCCACCATGAATCACCACATAGATAGAAAATGTTTAGTGGGATATGAGCCAAACATGGGCAAATGGGACTGGATTAGATGGAGCATCTTGAACAGCATGGATGGATACAGTGTGTGGTGTGGTAGCAGGATTCGCAGATACTTGTAGAATCTGACAGGGACCGCAACGAGAACACTCCTGCTATGGCCCCCTCAGCATTTGAAATCACGCAGAAGTTTCCTCTTCTGTCCATCCCCTGGACTGCAGTGCATCGTCCAGAAGGCTCAAACTCTGGGAAGAGAGACTAGAGAAATCTCCGGAAGACACTCACATGGCAATCGATCCCTCTGAGAAACTCCCACCAGGTTCCGACCAACCGTGGATAACCTGGCGCAGTCTCAACAGACTGCGGATGGGCATGGGGAGGAGCAAATCGAACAATGGGGATATATTGAAGATGCGGCAGACTGCGAGTGCGGACGTGGCCTCCAGTCTATGGAACATCTCCTGAGCTGTGACATACTGCATGACACATGCACTGTAAAGGATCTTGCAGAGGCCAACGACATGGCACTAAAATTTGCTCGCTATTGGCAAACAGCTGTGTGATGACACGAATAAAAAAAACAGCATGGATGTCAGGCCAAAGTGCCTGGTTCTCTGTTGTATGATTATGACATTCATTAATAGGACTGGCTGTACAATCCCTGAAGTTTTGCACTACAATTGACTGGCATGGTGTTGTTCTTGGGATGACCACTAGGTGATGTTGCTACCATTCAGACACATCTTCAGTTGTGTACCTCAATGTCACTGGGTGTTTCGACCTTTTATCACAAGACACCCTCAGTCGTGGCAGGCCCACCGCACACTTAATTACTCTACCACTTTCCTTTCTAGCTCTGCTAACTCAGTCTGCAATATGTGGTATTGCCTGATCACTTTTAAAAAATCACACTTCAGTTGCTCTAGATTTTCAAGCCACAGGGACGCTCACATTTCCTCACATTTGGTAAGTGCATCATGCAAGTCGTTTGTGCATATATATGCAGATCATGCAAGAGCACCCGATAGTCACCGGTAAGAAGGGTGTATAGAAAACAAATGAGATGTGTGGTGTTACATGCATGCTACATAATTATACAAGCCTTCTGTCATGGTGACACAGTATTTGCCATGCCCTTTTATACCAAAACTAAATCAAGAGTCAAGAGTGTTTTATTATCATATGTCCCAGATAGAACAATGAAATTCTTACTTGCAGCAGCACAACAGAATATGGTGATAGTTCCGTGGACAATATCCGCCCAGTTGCACCTGCATTCAACTATAACTGCAGTTCCCAAATAACAAGACTTCCTCTATTGTTAATCCAAATGAGCACTTCCTCCAGTCTGAAGAAGGGTCTCAACCCGAAACGTCACCCATTCCTTCTCTCCGATGCTGCCTGACCTGCTGAGTTACTCCTGCATTTTGTGATACTTCCTCCAGTTGGATCGATATGAGGTTGTGCCATAGTTAACTGATCATTCAAAGTGTCATAATTTGGGGTTTGTTCTCACTTCACGTTCCTTTACATATCATTTGATTGATTGTCCTGGTGACGGCTTTGACGCTATTTGATCTTGTTTAGCAGGAGATTAGCTGTTGGGATCAAGCTGGCAATATTATCATTGTTTTTGACTGCCTTTCACTTGTTCATGTTTGCTAAATAAGTTATTATTTACATATCTTCCATATCTCTATGTCTCCCTCTCCCCTGACTCTCAGTCCGAAGAAGGGTCTTGACCTGAAATGCCACCCATTCCTTCTCTCCAGTGATGCTGCCTGGCCTGCTGAGTTACTCCAGCATTTTGTATTTATCTACGGTGTAAACCAGCACCTGCAGTTCCTTCCTACATATTATTTACATACTTGCTTATCTCTACATGGTACCTTAATATGTATTCAGTTTTTCTGTTATATTTAAATATTGTTTTATTCCACTATGCACAGTATTGTAAGGGAATCCTCAGTGTTTCCCAGCCATTCTTAATCATGTAATCTCAAAGTTTATTTTTTTGTCAGCTGGCTATAGTGATCCTTCTGAACACCACCAGAATTCTCTGTCCTTGGCTATACTTTACAGGCCTGTCAGGGTTTAGTTATTATCAGTGGTGCATTTCGTAACCTGGTCTTCCCCGAGATCAAACCCGTTACTTGAGATTGACACAAATTATGTTGCAACAAAATAATTTATAACAATATAAATGTTTTGCGCCTGTGTATTTTCCTCCATCCTTGCCTTCTTGACAGAAATCATTTGATTATTTGATTGCAGTGCCTGACACGTCTAGGATTGGAACCAAATCTAATTTAATATGCATGTATAAGACTAACACAACAACTCTTCCCAGTTTACCTTTAGAGTCCTATGCCTCTCTAACACTGCTGATTACATCAAACTGTTGAATTAACAGAACAGTGTTAAATAACAGAATTGACATTTGGTGATCCATTCTCAAAATGCAAACAGTTTATTCACATTAATTAGTGGAAACAATTTGAAGATATTCCAACAGTTACAAATAGGCATTACCTTTATATAGAAAGTTGAAATATGTGCCCAGGTGAAAAGACTAATGCAAGATGGGGTGTCGGACCATGGTGACTCTTCCCAGAGAAAGGGCTCCAATCATCCGATACAATCAATTTACTCTTTTATTTCTCTTCTACCTGTACCTATTGTGGACAATGGACTTTGCCTAAGGTATTGATGCGCTACAATGCAAATAACTATATTCTGCACTCTGTATCTTCCCCTTTGCTCTTTCTGTTGCACTTGAGTTTGACTTGTATGTATTTATGTATGGTATATCTGAAGTTGGGACAGCATGCAAAAAAAAAGCTTTTCACTGTATGATTTGTATACGTGACAATAAGAAACCTAAAGCTTTGATACATTTATTCCTGACATCCACATCCATTGCTTAATGCTGAGACAAGAGATTATTCAACTGGTTGCTCCTCAACTACTTTGTAATATGTTTGCAAGTGAATATATTTCCTCTGTATTCTATGTGTTGTATTCTATATCCTGTCCTAGGCTAAAGTTCAAAATGCATCTGTGCTCCTTCTGGATTCTTTTGACCATTCTTTGATTCCATGGTCTATTAACCCTTCAGTCTCTGCTTAGAGGAGTTGGCTGCGCCTAACGGCTGCGGCTCTCTGGCAGTCTGTTGTCTTTTTTTCTTTTTTGTTTGTTTGTGTCGGTGTTGGGATGGTTTTTGTTTCTGTTTTTGGCTGTGTATGTGTGGTGGGGGTGTGGGGTGTGGGGGGGGTGGGGTGGGGCGGGGGGAAACCTTTCTTTTATTAGGTCTCTTCCCCGGGGCGCAGCTCGCCCGCGGGGCCTTCCATCGCCCGGCGCGGCTCGGCTGCGGGACTTAACATCGCCGGTGCGGCTCGGCCGCGGGACGTTTCAGTGCCCGATGCGGCTCGGCCGCTGGACTTAACATCGCCCGGTGCGGCCGCGGGTCGTTTCGGTGCCCGGCGCGGCTCGGCCGCGGGGCCTTCCGTCCTCTTGCGGGGGCTGTGCGTGTCGGTTGCCTCGGTGGGGGTCGAGCTGCCTGTCCGTGGGTGCGGGGGGAGGAGAGGGGAAGTTTTGTTGCCTCCATCGCAGTGGGGGGGTGTTTGGAGTCACTGTGATGGATGTTTGTGTTGGGGTCGGGTGTCCTGTGTTCTTTTCTTTTTTTGCTGTCTTGTGACTGCTGAAATTTCGTTCGGTGTTGTGCCGAGTGACAATAAAGTGTTGTTATGTTATGTTATGTTATGTTATGTAGATGACTAGACTTGTGAACCATCCTTCACAATGCAAGTCAGGCAGCATCTGTGGATGGAAATGGACAGGCGACATTTAAGGTTGGGACCCTTCTTCATCAGTCCTGACCCAAAATGTCACTTGAGTAGTCCTCTCATTTTCTAGAGTGCGGTCCTGACCTCCCATCTACCTCATTGGAGACCTTTGAACTACCTTTAATCGGACCTTATCCTGCCCTAAATGTTGTACCTCTTATTCTTTATCTATGCACTGTGGGCGGCTTTATTATAATTATGAATAGTCTTTTCTTTGACTGGATAGCATGCAAACAAGAGCATTTCACTGTACCTCGATACACGTAACAATAATAAACAAAATTAAGCCAAAATTATTTTAACCCACGATGAATATGTAACTTAAGACACTTAAAGAATTAAGACACTTAAATAATTTACCATAGAACATCAGTGTTTGAAAATCCCCTCCAGGATTTATTGCAGCATGCTACTCCAAATAGATCCTCTGCAGACAAATATGAAAATATTCTTTCCACAAGCTCTTGAGGTAGTGTTGACACAAAATCAATGGATAACAAGGAACAGAGTTCATTGTAGATCTCTTTCAGCTGTGACATCTAGGAAATAAAGGTCAGCAAAGATCAAAAACACTAAAAATGGCTGTTATGAGGTAATATTCAAAGACACTCAGAATCATGTATCTTTCCGCTGTCAATGTGCAGGCTGACTGATACTGTCTCCGTGCAATGGTTCTAGTTTAAAATTCTCAACCTTGCCTCACAATCTCTCCATATCACGTCCCCTTTGTTATTGTTCAATTACCTTCAATAGAATAATCCTACAGGATATCTGTGGTATCACAAAATGCTGGAGCAACTCAGCAGGTCAGGCAGCATCTAGGAGAGAGGGAATGGGTGACGTTTCGGGTCGAGACCCTTCTTCAGACTGATGTAATGGGGTCGGGACAAAGAAAGGATATAGGTGGAGACAGGAAGACAGTGGGAGAAATGGGAAGGGAGAGGGGAACAGAGGGACAGAGGAACTATCTAAAGTTGGAGAAGTCAATGTTCATACCGCTGGGCTGTAGGCTGCCCAAGCGAAATATGAGGTGCTGTTCCTCCAATTTCCGGTGGGCCTCATATACCTCAAATTTAATTGCTTTATCTCTGGCCTTGCGCTTGAGTTGCAAACTTCCTAACTCTGGAACTTTCTCACAAAACCTGTTTGGCTCTCTACCTCTCTTTCAATTAAACCTTGGTTAATCTCCTAAACATAAACCAAAATAACTTGAAATTATTTTTTTATCTTGCATTTCCATGTGAGAAGGAATTAGAGGTATGTTCCCTTTTATACAAGGCTCCTTAGTACCAGTTTAAGACATTTGTTTGTCCTTCCCCTGAGCAATTACTAATGATTTAATACACATAATAGGACTCCAATTTCAACATATCCCTTGCACCAACTCCCCATCTAATGTTTGTCAATCATGAATATAAAGCATGATCAAACCAACATCCTCCCATCTCACTGTCATTTCTCATACCTATGTTTTTCCTCCAATGTATCCACTTGCTAAGTGTTATAGTGACATCAAGTTACCAGCTTCCTACACAACAAATTGTAGAAATGATATAGATGCTGCCATCTTCGTCATGACACACGATAGAAATAAACACAGACAGATTCAGTAAGGACAAATTACAAAAAAAAAATATTCAATGCATTAAAAGCTAGCAGAATAAAAAAATTAATTAACAAAATACTTGGTACAGACAATTATTCTTTTAAAGAACAGTAAATAAGATCAGAATATCTGGTGCCAGCAACACTACACTCTGGATTGCGTATATTGCATTTAAGTCAATGGTCAAGAAATTGGAAGACGGAGTAAAAAAATGGGAAAATGTGATGTTATCCACTTGGGAAGTAAGAATAAGCTAAGAATAAGGATGGTGTAAGACTACCAAATGTCATGATACAAATTGATCTTGGGGTCCTAGTACACGAAACAGAAATGTTAGTATGCAGGTACAGCAACTAATTAGAAAGACTAATGGAGTATCGGCCATTTTAGCAAAGGATATGGATAAATGTTGGGTAGTTTTGATGCAACTTTACACAGTGCAGATGAATTATCACTTTAAGTACTACATACAGTTTAGGGTCTTCATATTTAAGGAAGGATTGGAGGTAATGTAGAGAGGTTTCACAGGGTTCAACCCTAACATATGTGCAGGGAATGGACAGATAAAGATTGGACAGAAAAGAGAGGTATGGGTGGGGCAAAGCCTGCCAAGTCATTGGTGGATGCAGGTGAGGGGGGTTGTGTGGCAGATGGGTGGAGTAAGTGACAAAGCAAGGCTAGAGGTGAAAAGGGAACAAAAGGGTGTTAGAAGAATGGAGAAGAGGAGGAGTGATATATATATATACACAAAATCCTGAAGTAACTCAGCAGGTCAGGCAGTATCTCAGGAGAGAAGGAATGGGTGACATTTCGGGTCGAGACCCTTCTTCAGACTGATGTCAGGGGGGCGGGACAAAGGAAGGATATAGGTGGAGTCAGGAAGACAGTGGGATATCTGGGAAGGGGGAGGGGAAGAGAGGGACAGAGGAACTATCCAAAGTTGGAGAAGACAATGTTCATACCACTGGGCTGCAAGCTGCCCAGGCGAAATATGAGGTGCTGTTCCTCCAATTTCCGGTGGGCCTCACTATGGTACTGGAGAAGGCCCATGACAGAAAGGTCAGACTGGGAGTGGGAGGGGGAGTTGAAGTGCTCAGCCACCGGGAGATCAGGTTGGTTAAGGAGGACTGAGTGAAGATGTTGAGCGAAGCGATCGCCGAGCCTGCGTTTGGTTTCGCCGATGTAAAGAAGTTGACATCTAGAGCAGCGGATGCAATAGGTGAGGTTGGATGAGGTGCAGGTGAACCTTTGTCTCACCTGGAAAGACTGTTTGGGTCCTTGGATGGAGTTGAGGGGGGAGGTAAAGGGACAGGTGTTGCATCTCCTGCGGTTGCAGGGGAAAGTGCCCGGGGATGGGGTGGTTTGGGTCGGAAGGGACGAGTGGACCAGGGAGTAACGGAGGGAACAGTCTCTGCTGAATGCAGAAAGGGGAGGGGATGGGAAAATATGGCCAGTGGTGGCGTCCCGTTGTAGGTGATGTTGGCGGTGGATTTGTTGGATACGTTGGCTGGTGGGGTGGAAGGTGAGAATGAGGGGGATTCTGTCCTTATTATGAATGGGGGGAGGGGGAGCAAGAGCGGAGCTGCGGGATGTAGAAGAGACCCTAGTGAGAGCCTCATCTATAATGGAAGAGGGGAAGCCCCGTTTCCTGAAGAATGAGGACATCTCTGATGTGAAATACCTCATCCCGGGCGCAGATGCGGCATAGATGGAGGAATTGGGAGATGGGGATAGACTTTTTGCAGGAGACAGGGTGGGAAGACGTGTAGTCCAGATAGCTGTGGGAGTCAGTGGGTTTATAGTAGATGTCAGTTACTAGTCTGTCTCCTGTGATGGAGATAGTGAGGTTCAGAAACAGGAGGGAGATGTCGGAGATAGTCCAGGTATATTTAAGGGCAGGATGGAAATTGGAAGTGAAGTGTATGAAGTCAGTGAGTTCTGCATGAGTACAAGAGGTAGCACCAATGCAGTCATCGATGTAGCAGAGGTAGAGTTCGGGGATGGTGCCAGTGTACGCCCGGAACGTGGATTGTTCGACGTACCCGACAAAGAGGCAGGCATAGCTAAGGCCCATGCGAGTGCCCATAGCTACGCCTCTGGTTTGGAGGAAGTGGGAGGAGTCAAAGGAGAAGTTGTTAAGGGTAAGAACCAGCTCTGCTAGGCGGAGGAAATTGTTAGTAGATGGGGATTGGCTGGTTCTGCGGTCGAGGAAGATATGGAGGGCTTCGAGACCATCCTTGTGGGGGATGGAAGTGTAGAGTGACTGGACATCCATGGTAAAGATGAGGGAGTGGGGGCCTGGAAACCGGAAGTTATCGAGGAGATGGAGAGCGTGTGAGGTGTCTTGGACGTAGGTGGGGAGGGATTTGACCAGGGGGGGTAGGATGGAGTCGAGGTAGGTGGAAATAAGTTCGTTGGGACATGAGCAGGCAGAGACAATGGGTCTTCCGGGACAGTTCTGTTTATGGATTATATATATATATATATAATCGAAGGTATTTATTCACAAAATGCTGGAGTAACTCAGCAGGTCAGGCAGCATCTCGGGAGAGAAGGAATGGGTGACGTTTCGGGTCGAGACCCTTCTTCAGATTATACATAATGTTGGCTTCTTTAATGTCGGAGCAATCTGACGTAAGCCTTTAATCAGCATTGATGTAAGATCGTTAACCTTAAATACTAACTGTTCTTTTCTCACCCAAATGATGAAAACGATATATATATATATAAATGTTAATGTTGAAGAAGCCTAATAATCTGAAGATCAAGACCCAAAAGCTCTTCTACTCCCTCAATAGATGCTGCCTGACCTGCAGAGTTCCTCCAGGACTTTATATTTTGCTCAAGATTCCAGCATCATCAGTTCCTTGTATTTCCATTAAAATATTAATGCAGTTTTTCATAATGACAACACATCGATTGTGTTCAATCGTGTTCGTTGGTGAGATGATATGTGTTTTACACTCTGCTGCCAACGTCCTCACCTGACAGGCCCGGAGTAATCGCCACAGTGCCTCATTCTGTTCCTTTTCTGGCAGTGTGCCGAATGCAGAGGAGATCAGGTCTACTTTCTCCCTGGGCGCCCCGTCCATCTCAGGGTCCGATACCGACCCACGACCGCGGCGTCTCCTGAGGTCCGCTGGCATGGTAACGGGCGACTCCCGGACGCGGCTCACGCACGGCTGCTTCCATGGTAACGGCCGACTCCCGGGGCCCGCCGTCTGGCCGCTACCATGGCAACAGACGACTTTCGTGGGTCGCTGCCCGGACGCTGCTATGACAACGATCGACTACCGGGACCGCCGCGCGGCCGCTGCCATTGCAATGGGAAACTTCCGGCGCCCGGCGCCCGCCGCCCGGTCGCTCCCAATGCCGGCGAGCGCACCAACCTCACTTCACCACCATCGCAAGCCGCTCAAAGCAACACCTATCCGACGGTGTTGGAAGGAACTGCAGGTGCTGGTTAAAACCGACGATCGACACAAAAAGCTGGAGTAACTCAGTGGGTCAGACAGTTTCGCTGGAGAAAAGGCTTGCGTTAGATTGCTCCGACAGAATACTTAAAGAGGCGAACATTAAAATGTTAATGTTGAAGAAGACAAATAATCTGAAGAAGCTCCCGACCCAAAGGCTCTTCAAGTCCCTCAACAGATGCTGCCTGACCCGCTGACTTCCTCCAGCACTTTATATTTTGCTCAAGATTCCAGCATCATCAGTTTCTTGTATCTCCATTCAAATATTAATGCAATTTTTCATTGCATTGACAAACATCGATTGTGTTCAATCGTATTCGTTGGTGAGATTAGACACTTCTTGACCCGAAACGTCAGAAGACCCGACTTTTTGTTACTCCAGAGCTTTTTGTGTCTATTATCCGACTGCGTCCACATATCTGGACTTTCCGCATTTAACTACGATCCAGAATCGACAGTGGAATTTGTATTCACTCACAGTCACACAAATCTGTACATGGTCAGAAATAGTTCGCGTTTAAATGCGTAAATAAAAGGCACGTTCACATCAGTAAATGTTTATAGCCCAACGTGGGGCTCGAACCCACGACCCTGGGATTAAGAGTCCCATGCTCTACCGACTGAGCTAGCCGGGCACTAGATGGCCATATCAGAAGGCCTCATCTGTAGCGAGCGGAAGAAGGGTTTAAATGATTTAGTGTTTATAATTCAGATTGGAAGTTATTTTCCTTTTCCTTGAGATGCCAAGTTCTCCAGCCAGAAAACCCGGACTCGCAACACGGTTTTAAAGTCAATCTGCAGATGTTTTGACCCTGCTGACCATGTCAATCAGCAGATAGTATAAAAAAAATAACTGCAGATGCTGGTACAAATCGAAGGCATTTATTCACAAAATGCTGAAGTAACTCAGCAGGTCAGGCAGCATCTCAGGAGAGAAGGAATGGGTGACGTTTTCAGACGCTACATCAGCAGATGTAAACTGACCAGAAAACCTCCTGTGGAAGTCTTAAATCATAGCTGAAAATTCAGTTTATCTAGAAAATTTCTTTGTTCTCTCCATCTTTTCTTTTTTGTTGTTGTAATTACTCGTTTATGTTTCATGGCGCCGGTGTTGCTGACAAGTCTAACATTTCTAAATGCCCTGAATATCTTGATGAGCTACTTTCTTGAGCCTTATTCACGCCTTGTCCTTGCCACCTGTCAGTTAAAAATGTTAAAAACATCTGTATATTTCCATTAAATTTAAATTGCTCCATAGGCTCATACGTCCTGACAACCATTTTTGTCTACCTTGGCACAATTTTATGACTACAATGTGTCAGGATTTATCATTGAACATGCCTATTTGATCCTTTCAACTTGATATATTTTTCTGTAAATATTATATTCAGAACAAGTTTTAAGAGACTCAATTTAGCAACATCTTGTGACCAAACATTATAACATCTTCTGTTATTTGTTGTGACGTTGGGCACAAATGTCGCTGAATTAAGTCCTTTCAATTAATCACGGAATTACGCAATTTTCTGATTTTATTGTAATTCAAAAATTCTCTTCAGAATTGTACATTATAAATCCCCATTGGCCTTGTACTTAGGGAGGGTGATTGTTATTAAGCATCTGGAGATCTCTGGAAAAACAAATTTTTATTCAAAAGGAAATGGATCACCCGGCTTTACCCTTCTTGAATAGTTCTGAGCGGTAGTACTTCCGTGCCTTCGATAGCTCAGCTGGTAGAGCGGAGGACTGTAGGACGTGCAGAGTTATCCTTAGGTCGCTGGTTCGATTCCGGCTCGAAGGACGTAATTTTTTCTTGAACACACAGGATTTTAAAGTGATTTTGTTCCTCTTTTTCTTTCTCGCGGTGCTTATTTCACGCCCCGCTCATTTACATGGATTTACATACATAAATAGTATAGGCAATGCCCCAGGCGTCTGAAAAGGCAGAATCTAATTCACACAACACACATATGCGATGAATTACATGTTTTTACAACGCACAAAAAGCACTGTGTAGTATGCGATATTCACTGCCCGGCTAGCTCAGTCGGTAGAGCATGGGACTCTTAATCCCAGGGTCGTGGGTTCGAGCCCCACGTTGGGCGCTTATTTTATTTGTGCCTTTTGCTGAAATATCTTTGATTGATTCTTAGCGGAAGTATTCGTTCTTTCTCCACTATTGTTAAATATCAAGGTTTTAACATCAGTTTATTGTCACGTGTACCATAAGGTACAGTGAAATTTGAGTTACCATATATTGAAGTATTCTTACTCTTTTTATTTAAGATTGCCATTGAAGATTGAAATAAAGACAGAAAATGTTGAAAACATTCGTTGGTTCTCCACAATTTTAACTGTAACTTGTACATTTTTATTTAAGATTGCCATTGTAGATTGAGGAGTTGAGACCAGCATGGATCAACCAGGATCAAATTAGATCATCAACCAGGATCTGAAGAAGGGTCTCGACCCACAACGTCACCCATTCCTTCTCTCCATAGATGCTGCCTGTCCCATTTTGTTACTCCAGCTTTTTGTGTCTATCTTCAAATTAAATGTTATTGGTCTTCGTGGCTTTTATCAAAAATGTACTTTATTCATTAAAAAATACCAGAGATACCATGCATACTTCTTTCTTGAGGACGGAGGTGTCCAGAGAACACTGGTATTGCATATAGTACACTTTCTTCAATTAATGGAGGCATTTACAGTACACTTATAATGCAATCGGACACTTCTTGAGGATGGAGTCGTCCACAGTAAACTTGTCATGCAATTAACACACTCGCTTCTATCAATGCAGGCAACCGCTGTGCCCACACCTTCCTCCCATCAGCCAAAGCCAACCGACTCCAGCCTGCCCGTCTCACTGATTGGTTGCCGCTCGCGTCCAATCAGAAGGTGCGTCATTGTCGGGGCGGACGGGGAAGGGAAGCAGCCGAGTGAGCGGCGTTGGTTTGATTCTTTGAGTTCGGAATGAGCTCCATCGGTACTGGGGTGAGTCGTGCGATGGATTGCGGGTTTCTAGTGCGAGATGTGTGGCAAAACGGGCGGTTTTGTTTTCAATCGTGGTGAGTGAGGGGAGTGGTAACCGTAACCGGGGCCTGCGGCAGGCCTGGCTGCGCCACGGTTTGGGGGGTACAGAGAGAGAGAGCGAGGGGGGCTTGATCGGGCTTCGCTCTGTTGCTGCATGGCATCGGGCACCGGCTCCCCCAGGAGTCCGGCCCTCTTTGTACATCCTGACTGCGGGCAATTCCCTCCGACCGCGTCAGACTCTGCCACTTGGGTTGCTGAGTCACCGGCAGGCTCACCGCCAAAGCGAAAGTGAGGACATGGAGATGGCTGCCTGTTAACTGGCAGGTTATTGTTGAGCGGCCTTGTGACGGCTTGAAAGCTCCGGCTATTTACAGGAAGATATCCGGCTTTTAAAATTCGCAAAAAAAATCCCCCCACACAAAGCGCACCCAGGTCTCGTTGCACCTCCCCTTTTCCAAATCTGACACCATTCAGATAATCTGTCTTCACATTTATCCACATTACACTGCATCTGCCCACTCACCCAACCTATCCAAGTCACCCTGCAGCCTCATAGCATCCTTCTCATAGCTCACACTGCCATCCAGCTTTGTGTCATCCGCAAACTTGGAGATGTTACATTTAATTCCCTCGTCAAAATCATTCATATATATTGTAAATGTTGTTCGTCCTTCGGGTTCGAAGATGACCATGACTTCACTTTCAGTTGGAGGATTGGTGACTGTGGGTCCGGAAGTGACTGGTGAGGCCAATCTGGGTCCGGAAGGCACGCCCACATGTAGGACACAAGTGGATGGGTGCTGCAGTGGAAGTGGAGTTATATTGTAAACAACTGGGGTCCCAGTACCGAGCCTTGCGGCACCCCTCTAGTCACTGTCTGCCATTCTGAAAAGGACCTGTTAATTCCTGCTCTTTGTTTCCTGCCTGCCAACCAGTTCTCTATCCATGTCAGCACCCTACCCCCAATATCATGTGCTCTAATTTTGCACACTAATCTCTTGTGTGGGACCTTGTGGGACCTTGTCAAAGGCTTTTTGAAAGTCCAGATACACCACATCCCCTGGCTCGCTCTTATCCATTTGAGAAAAAAATCCAGAAGATTAGTCAAACATGATTTCCCCTTCATAAATCCATGATGACTTTGACTGATCCTGTCACTGCTTTCCAAATGCACTGGTATTACATCTTTAATAATTGACTGGAGCATCTTCCCCACTACCAATGTAAGGCTAACTGGTCTATAATTCTCTCTCCCTCCTTTCCCTGTTTTCTCTCTCCCTCCTATTTAATAGTCCTACACATAGCAAACAAGTGATAATGGTTGAGGCAGTGCTGACGTAGGATCAATGGTTCAATGGTATTTTCAGTCATGTGTACATAAGTAAGATACACTAAGAAAGACATTTTCAAGCAGTTTAGTGACAATCCTCCTATACATTATGCACAATGGTATGAAGTACAGTAAACCCAAGTAAAACGAACCATTGGTGGGGATGGGTCCGTTATTGCCGATTGCCCACTATAATGCAGTAAGTTATTATCATTGTATGTGGTTGAAACAAAGAACTGTAGGTGATGGTTAATACACAAAAGGACACAAAATGCTGGTGTAACTCAGCTGGTCAGGTAGCATCTCCGGAGAACATGGGTGAATGATGTCAGGACCCTTCTTCAGACTGATTCATTCTGTTGAGTTACTCCAACACTGTTGTTTCACCTTGTGTCGCTTGCATCATTGAGCATTTCATAACCAGCTGCCGCACGGTCCAGTGATGTGGTTGTGGCTCCTGTTGTAGCCCCTCACTGACAGTGCTTGCTTCAGGCCTCTGCCAACGACAAGACGCACTCGGTCACACTTTGGGGCTCCCTCCCCTCTCACCAGCTGCTGCCTCCAAGATGGAGTATGTCGGCGACTCCGGAAGAGAAGGAGGAGGCGGTGGAGGTGGGGTGTGGAAACGAGGCAGAGTGGACAAAGCGACAGGCGAAGGATGAGGCGCAGGGAGCGGACTAAGTGACGGCGACAGGAAGAAGCAGCAACTGATGAGAGGGGAGGGAGCTCCAATGTGACCGAGTGGGTCCTGATGGTGGCGGCAGCCTTAAGTGCTGTCCCCAGGTACTACAATGTGAGCTGCAATAACAGCCATGTCAACTGAGCCGTGCAGTGGATAAAGAAGGGCTTGTTGGTGCACCTTGCGAGTTGGCGGTCAGAAGCCGGGGCTAGAAGCGGCTGAGAGGCGGGGTGGCATTGACAGATCTGTTAGTTTTAACCGAAAACTGTTGTAAAGGTGTCTGTTAAAACAAGGTTTCACTGTAAGATTACAAGATAGTAGACCACATTGAATCCATACACATGTCACCACATTTTGGGTGCTCTTCAGGTCTTTATCCCAATCAGTATTGTAAACCACCATAAAAATAGATTGAAAATTGACTTTATTGGCTTCATGGAAGGAACCAGAGGGTGATGGTGAAAGATTGCTTCTCAGATTGGAGGTTTGTGACTAGTGGTGTGCTTCAGGGTTCGGTGCTGGGCCCTGTTACTGTTTGTCATCTATATCAATGTTTTGGATGAGAACATACACGGCAAGATTAGCAAGTTTGTAGATGATACAAAAGTGGATGGTTTTGCAGATAGTGAAAATGGTTCTGAAAAATTGCAGCAGGATCTTGATCAATTGGCCAAGTGGGCTGAGGAATGGTTGATGGAATTTAATGCAGAAAAATGTGGGGTGTTGCATTTTGAGAAGTCTAACATGGGCATGACCTACACAATGAATGGTAGGGCTCTGGGTAGTGTTGTAGAAAAGAGGGTCTTGGTGTGCAGGTGCATAGCTCCCTGAAGGTGGAGTCGCAGTTAGATCGGGTGGTTAAAAAGGCTTTTGGCACATTGGCCTTCATCAGCCAGAGTATTGAGTATAGAAGTTGGGAGGTCATGTTGCAGTGCTATAAAACGTTGGTGCGGCCACTTTTAGAGTATCGTGTTCAGTTCTGGGACTGTGCTATTGGAAAGATGTTTTCAAGCTGGAGAGGGTACAGAGAAGATTTATGAGAATGTTGCCAGGACTAGAGGGCCTGAGCTAAAGGCACAGATTGAGTAAGCTGGGACTCTATTCCTTGGAGAGCAGGAGGGTGAGGGGTGATCTTCTCGAGGTGTATAACATCATGAGTGGAATAGATCAGGTAGATGCACAAAGTCTCTTGCCCAGAGTAGGTGAATCGAGGACCAGAGGACATAGGTTTAAGGCGGGGGTAAAGATTTAATAGGAACCTGAGGGGTAACTTTTTCCACCCAAAGGGTGGTGGGTGTATGGAACCAGCTGCCTGAGGAGGTGGTTGAGGCTGGGACTATCATAACATTTAAGAAGCAGTTGGACATGGATAGGACAGGTTTGGAGGGATATGGACCAAATATTGGCAGGTGGGACTAGTGTAGTTGGGACATGTTGACCAGTGCGGGTAAGTTGGGCTGAAGGGCCTGTTTCAGGCCCTCTAGTCCTGGGAACATCTGCGAACTTCATTGCTCCCTCAAGGTACTCTTAGTTAGTTATGTTGCACAATTTGAGGCACAAAAGTAAAAGGATTAAGTGGATAATTTCCATCATAAAATGGTGGAAGCCATTGTGCCCATCTTGTTCACACTGGCTCACCATCAGAGCAATCATAGTCTTGCAAATTCTTTATTTTTCAAATTCATTCAAGGGAGGTGGGTTCTGCAGGCTGAGCTGTGCCAGTATTTAATTGCCCATACCTGCACTTGTGAAAATGGTGGTAAGTTCATTCCTAGAGGTTTAGGTACACCCACAGTGCTGTTAGGGAGGTAGTTCCAGGATTTTGACCCAGTTATGGTAATGCAGATATATTTCCATGTTAGGATGATGCGTGACTTAGACCATAGGTGCAGGAGTAGGCCATTCGGCCCTTCGAGCCAGTACCGCCATTCAATGTGATCATGGCTGATCATTCTCAATCAGTACCCTGTTCCTGCCTTCTCCCCATACCCCTTGACTCCGCTATCCTTAAGAGCTCTATCTAGCTCTCTCTTGATTGCATTCAGAGAATTGGCCTCCACTGCCTTCTGAGGCAGAGAATTCCACAGATTCACAACTCTCTGACTGAAAAGGTTTTTCCTCATCTCCGTTCTAAATGGCCTACCCCTTATCCTTAAACTGTGGCCCCTTGTTCTGGACTCCCCCAACATTGGGAACATGTTTCCTGCCTCTAACGTGTCCAACCCCTTAATAATCTTATACGTTTCGATAAGATCCCCTCTCATCCTTCTAAATTCCAGTGTATACAAGCCTAGTCGCTCCAGTCTTTCAACATATGAGGAAAGCTTCATTTTTGCAGCTCTTACCCATGTAACTGGTAGTGTTTGATTCTTCAGTCTGATGAAGGGTCTCGACCTGAAACATCACATATCCATGTTCACTAGAGATGCTGCCCAACTTGCAGTTATTGTGGTTCCTTATATGAACCTTTCTTGTAAAACTTGTCTGTACCTCCTCTGCATTCACAACCTCCCAATAATGCAGTGACTGAAAATGAACAATATTCTAGCTGAATGTACTTTACAAGGAACTGCAGATGATGGTTTATAAAAAAACAACACAATGCTTCAATGGTACTTTGTTGTCACATGTACCAAAGTACAATGAAATTATCTTTTTTACATACAGTTCAGTAGAAGTATTGCTATACATATATATACACAATCTTAGTTGACTACAAGTGTATAGGAATAGTACACCGGGACAGTATACGTTACCATGTTTTGGAGGATTTTTTATGATTCCAGTTGTTATAAATGTAGAGTTTCTTTATCTGCCATAAAGGCCCGTTGTCTGGATGTCCTGGCAAAGCGAGATTGTTGGTGTCCTCCAACGCTGCAGGCCGCGTCCGATCCACGCACTCGGCCTCGTGGTGTGGTGCCTGCTCCAGTCAAGCCCCAGGCTGCTGCAGCGCCTCCAGTGACCCATCTAATGATGGCTCGAACCAGACCCATCAACCTGCACCTCACAGCACCTGTACAGCCACTCTTGATCCTATTTTTTTACAGCTGCATCATATTTGTGCATAGGGTGTGTTTAGTCTCATCACCCCTTTCCATGCAGGCTTCCCATTTTTACTTGTCAAAGAAGCCAGGCTTTGCATTTGCCAAATTTAGCCTGTTTGAAGTAGCTGTGCAGGTAGAACAGCTTATTCCAGCTTGTCGCCACCAGTTTGGAGTAACTCGGTGCGCCAGACAGTTTCTCTGGAAAACATAGGTGGGTATTGTTTCGGGTCGGGACCCTTCTTCAGACTGACTGTGATGGTGAGGTGTGGGGGGGGAGTTATCGGAGGGGTGGGTTGAGAAGAAAGCTGGAAGAGAGGAGGGGGCAGGACAAAGCCTGGGTCAGGGGCGGTTTTGACAAGACCAATGGTTGGACAAAGGCCAGAGATTACAAGATAGAAGGTGTGAGACTAATATAAAATTAAGGATTTAAGAGTTGCAAATTGTGAAACTGGAAGAGGGAATGTAGGTGGAAAGGGAGAGGGGAGAAGTAGGTGCAAGTCCAGGCTGTGCAGGAGAGAGAGGGAGAGAAAAGAAAGGGAGGGGAACAAAGGGGTGGGGTTTATAGTCATCTAAATTTGGAGTGGTAGGATGGGAAGAGGATGGTTAAAATAGTTGGAAAGCAGCCAAGGTCCCCATGGACACCGTGTGCTCCCTCTCCGGGGTCGCACATAAGGCTGAGGTCTGGGTAGAGCCTTTGGCTGCTCGCTACCATGACCCTCGATTGGCCAGCTTGGCTGGGCCCAGCAGCAAATTGACCTAGAGATCCCCCTACTGGCCCACCTACCTCTGCACTGGGTGCCCAAAGATCAGAAGAATGGGGCTGAAACGTAAACAGAATTTGAGGAGCAGCCCCTTTAACTATTCAATGAGGGGCTGCAATCTTACACATCTCACGTGCACCCGGTTTCCTCCTGGTTGTAGAAATGGCAGGCAGATGACTCAAAAAGCACAGTAGAGCTCTGTGCAACACACTCTACCCCAGATCCCTAACAGAAAGTGGGAAGGCTTCCCTGTACAGAGAGTGGCACTGGGGACCCCATTTGCTACCAGATGGTAAAACAAAGTGTCACGGTAAGTATGGAGTGTGGCGGCACAGTGGCGCAGCGGTAGAGTTGCTGCCTTACAGCGAGGGTTTTCTCTGAGATCTTCGGTTTCCTCCCACACTCCAAAGACGTACAGGTATGTAGGTTAATTGACTGGGTAAATGTAAAAATTGTCCCTAGTGTGTGTAGGATAGTGTTAATGTGCGGGGATCGCTGGGTGGCGCGGACTCGGTGGGCCGAAGGGCCTGTTTCCGCGCTGTATCTCTAAATCTAAATCTAAAAATCAAATGAGGGTGAGGAAGTGGAGAGTGCAAGAGCAGCCCATACAAAAATATTTTCCCCTCGGTTCAGTTCAGTTTGGTTTATTGTCATATGAACCTAGGTTCAGTGAAAAGCTTTTGTGTGCTATCCAGTCAGCAGAAAGATAGTACATGATTACAATTGAGCCATTTACAGTGTATAGATACATGATAAGGAAATAACGTTTAGTGTAAGGTAAAGCCAGCAAAATCAGATCAAGGACAATTCAAGGGTCACCAGAGGTAGATATTAGTTCAGCACTGCTGTCTGGGTATGGTAGGATGATTCATTGCCTGATAACAGCTGGGAAGAAACTGTTCCTGAATCTGGAGCTGTGTGGTTTCACACTTCTATTCCCGTCGAAGGTCCTTTCTTCCTGCTGCCGTCAGACTGCACAACCAGCACTGCTCGCAATAGACTTATAATAAAGATATTTATCGTTATTTTAAATATAAAGAATGCTTATCTCTTTCTGCTATCCACTTTGCTGCTGTAACCCTGCAAATTTCCCCGTTGTGGGACGAATAAAGGATTATTATTATTATTTGCCTGATGGGAGACGAGGGAGACGCGTGACAATAAACTAAACTGACCAAGTTGATCCGGAAGGCCTGTTTCTGTGCAGTATGACTCTGATTCCATGACTGGTCAACTTGCTGATGTCCGATTAAAATTTTAGGCACTGGCCTATTTTCAAGAAGGAGGTAGGAACCTTGAGGTCAATCAGCTAAATGCCAATCTTCTTGAAACATATTTCAGTCTTTATGCAGAGTGATAACAGGATGTCTTGGGACAAACTTTTTGGGGTGGGGGGGGGGGGCAGTTAAATTGTTGCATGCCATATACTTGAGTTTCAAATGGCCTTGGTTAACTTTATGACCGAGGCTATTGTGAAATTTGGATACAGATTTGTAAACAAACAATACCTATATCTTTATGAAATAAGAAACTAAATGGGATGCAAGAGTTATAGATACAGATGAATAAATTATTACAAACAACAATGCAGATCAGCATTATAAATATGAACAAACAATTCTAGGATTTTAGAATTTAAAAAACAAGTTACATTTTGTACCTGGTGCTATGTACACCTCTGGTTTTTATGCACTCAAAGGCGATATTAGGCACCAAAGGAGTGCTGGTACTGAGAAAGATTGAAGATGTTAGGGATTTTTCATAAAGAGATGGGTGACCTGAAAGGTCTTTTTAAAATATTGGATGAAATAGATGTGCAAGTTTCCATTTAATTAAAATCCAAAGCCAGAGAAAAAGGAGAGGTATCTTAGTTGCTAAATTGTGAAACCCACAAAATTAAGTAACTGAGGCAAATAGCATAGTATATATTGTTGGGTGGGAAGCCTTGCTGAGATGAGATGGTTTGACTGAGGGAAGACTTAATGGTGTGAGTGCAGTCTGATGGTGTCCTGTATATTCCACATGTTTTGTAATACTTCAACCTGAAGAGATTATTTTAATTTTGCATATCGTTCATTCATTGTTCTTTATCTCGCTACAACATCGTCTATATCTCTCGTTTCCCTTATCCCTAACCAGTATGAAGAAGGGTCTCAACCCGAAACGTCACCCATTCCTTCTCTCCAGAGATGCTGCCTGTGCCACTGAGTCACTCCAGCTTTTTGTGTCTATCTTCAAGATAATTTTGATAGTTTGCAATACAAGATGTTTTTTAATTTTCAGTATGATTTGTCAGCGTCAACGTTCTCTCCTGATGGACGGGTTTTCCAGGTTGAATATGCAATGAAAGCTGTTGAAAATAGCAGGTAAGGAAGTCTTATTCATTGCAGAATGTTTTTGTTGAGAATTAATAACACCTTAAGTTTGACCAAAAGTTATCTGGTCTTGATCTTATTTCTGGGTCATGAGCAAATCAAAGTGTTGGAGAAACTCAGTGGGTCTGGCAGCATTTGTAGAGGGAATGGTTCGGTGAGCCTTCAGGGTCAAGAAGGGTCATGACCTTAAATGTTGTCTGTCCATTCTCTCCACAGAAACTGCCTGACTTCCTCAGTTATTCCAGCACTTTATGTTTTGCTCAAGATTCCAGCATCTGCTGTGTCCTTGTGTCTCTGTGTCAGGCCTCATTGGAGTACTAGTCCAAAAGTATTAGTTTTACAAGTGGCTGTTGATCCCTTGCAAGGATTGTTGCTCATTTGTGGGAAAATGTGAGGTGGGCCTTGCGGGTCGGACTCCTGGTCGGCGGAACGGCCGATGGGAGCCCAAGGCTGGGGCCCGGGTAGGCGTGAAATGGGGTGTCAATAGCAGCGAGGCTTCGGCGGCGGTGAAGCCTCGCAACGATGAGGCCTCGGCGGTGGTGAAGCCTTGCGGGTGCGGCATTGCCTTGCGGGTCGACGAGCGCGTGGAGGGACCACCATGAGGGGGAAGAACAATGGAGGACCCGGCCTGGGGGGGACTGCCATGAGGGAGGTGGGGGGAGAACAATGGACAATTGGGGAGGGTGGGGAAAACAAAGGACAATGACCAGGCTTGGGGGAACCGCTGTGGCGGAGGGGGGGGGGGGGGGGGGGGGAGAGAAGAGGAGAAGAGAACAAAACAAAAGGAGGAGCTGGCGTGCTTTGTAACTTTGTCAGCGCCGTAGGTGGCTGCTATTTGTATACATTGGGTATGCAGGCAAAGAATTTCACTGTTGCTTGTCACATGTGACAATAAAGTATTCTATTCTAAATCTGATTCTGTTAATCAGGAACACGAATCTCAGTGAAGTCATGTCTCCAACTTTTCTCTATAGGATAAAGTAGTTTGTAGCTGCTTCTAAATTTGATAGAAGATTGTTTTTTTCATTATGTTCATTCTGCCTGATGAAAGTTGTTAATCTTGATTTTCACTTTTTTGATGAAGACAAGCAAATATTTGAATGCTAAACTAGAGTCTTAAAGTAAAAATTCTGCTTTCCTTTTCAAATAAAAGTGACACATACTTTAACTATTGTATGGGACAGCAAAAATATTAATATGTTTTCCTTTGATTGCACAGCACAGCCATTGGGATAAGATGTAAAGATGGAGTCGTCTTTGGAGTAGAGAAACTGATTCTTTCTAAACTATATGAACAGGGGTCTAATAAGCGGATATTTAACATTGATCGTCATGTAGGAATGGTAAGATTTTTAAATGGGCTTCCTTAAAAAAAAAATTACTTTTAATGTTGCAAGAATGTCCCACGGGTTTCATAATATCATTGAATAAAGTGTAATCGAGTCACCAAGAGATAATGAGGCAGATGGTTAAATGGTTGTTCAATGGGGTTGGTTTTTTATAAGTATTAAAGGAAGAAAATAGGCGCAGATGAAATGGTGAATTGCAGTGATGGGCAAAATGAATTGTCACTAAGGATGCCACAATTTTAAGTACTGCTGGATGATCATCAAGACTATGTTGGAATTTATAAATGGGGATTTAAAATTAATAAGACATTTGTAGAAATCACCAAACTCACTGGTGTTTAAACAACTTTTGCAGTAGAGCTTTTAATTACCTCAAGTTAACTTGAGCTAAGCAGCCCCACCCAGGAGTGTTACAATTGAGGCACTAATTAAGGTTTCCGTTCAAGTTGAAGTCGGGATAAGTTGGACAGTGTTATGGAGATGGAAGTAAATTGCCTTAGTGACAGAGAGGATGAGGTTTGAAATTCAACATGAGGTTAAATCTGACAAGTTTGACCAGATTGGCCTAGTATCAAACAATTGCCATGGAAAAACACAAAGTTGGTGCTTGGTGACTGAAAATGTACTTGCCCATTGTTTTATCTAGATTAAATTACTGTTCATCCAGCATTGCATGTTGAACAGTCCAATAGTTTGGCAAAAATGCACAGTCGCGGAGGTGATATTTGTCATTAGGCAAAGTTCATTTGTTGGATAAAAGGTGAGATAAAAACATACTTGTACCAATTTAGTACATTAAATTACATGGTAAAATTGATTAAGAAAAATGAAATGGAATATTTTCTTAATTTATCATGCTATGTGTACCATATTTTGATTGCGATACAAGTTTAATCAATAAATGTTGTTACAATTGGTTCATCTGGCAGGCAGTAGCAGGTCTTCTGGCAGATGCACGATCTCTTACTGATATTGCGAGAGAAGAAGCTTCCAACTTTAGGTCCAATTACGGATACGATATTCCACTGAGGGTACGAAATCTATACCATAGTATTATTTTGGCATGGCTCTTAATTTGCCCTGTATGAATTGAGTAACAATATGTAAAATTTAATATGCTATCTATTATTGGAACGTTTTCTCTCAAATATGCTTTAAATTGTAACGAATGTATGATTTTCTATTAAATCCCTTCTATCTCCATGTTCCTGCTCCCTCTGGTGGTATATGTTCATGGCTATTGAACTAAATTCTCTAATCTTCCCACCCTCCCAGAGGCAGTAGTCTGCTCCACAGTGTTATGAAACTGCCTTCCTGTCCGTGCCATACATCAACCTACAGGCATTTCTCTCTGAGGGTGCCAGTTAGCAGAGATAAATTATGAATCTTGGCTTTAAAAATATTTCCTACTCCCTTGTGCCTCCCATTTAACCAGTTATGAAGGGTCGAACTTAATTGCAGTTTACTAACTCTGAACTGAAGCTGGAATATTTTCAAGTCTTATCTACTCATTATTGAAAAGTGAATTGCAGTGATTCTCTATATTAAAATTTCCTGGACAGGTTCCAGGGATGTGTTAGTTTCCATAAGTCTGGAGAATCAAGTTTAATGGAAGTGTACAAAGAAATCTTGACCAGCTTTAGATACAGTAGAGAAAAACTACTCAATAGTAAAAAAACAAGAGAATAAGGGAGACAGATTAAAGTTGCAGCCTTAAAATCAAAGTTGATGTGTAGGGAATAAAGCTGACTAGATTGCTATACAAAGGGCCAAATTACCATTATCTGGTTATTTTAAATCGCATGGATTTCTATCCTATTAATTTAAATCCATAATGAATATCCCTGTATTGTACGTCGTATTTGAAAATCATTTCAGAAATCCATCCGTTACTATTTTTATAATGCATAGAAACGTGGCACTTGAACTGATTTAGAATGCTGATATATTACGTCTTGATAATTTACTCTTTAAAAATTTACTACACGTTTCCCTTTCTTTTAAGCATCTGGCAGACCGAGTAGCAATGTACGTCCATGCTTACACGTTATATAGTGCTGTGAGGCCATTTGGAAGCAGGTAATTTTAATGAGATTTTTGAACAGGGTGGACCCATTGGGCTCAAAGCTCTCCTGCATTGGTGTAGCACCCTCCCCTCCCCCCAACTCCCTCACCCCTCCCCCAACTCCCTCACCCCTCATCCCCCCCCCCCCCCCACTCTTCGGGGCTCTCCTGCACTCCCTTCCCTTCTCCCCCTTCCTTTCCCTCCCCCTTCCTTTCCCTCCCCCTTCCTTTCCCTCCCCCTTCCTTTCCCTCCCCCTTCCTTTCCCTTCCCTCCCCTCCCCCATTCCCTTCCCTCCCCCATTCCCTTCCCTCCCCCTCCACCACCACTCCATCCCCCCTTATATAATTGGTGATGTTCCGGGGGCGCTGGGGCCGGGCGCACACACACACACACACGCACACACACACACACACACAAACCTCTCGGCGAACGGCGGCAACGGCCATCTTGTTGGACCCTCTGCTGCCGCGCTGCACCACAGGGGGAAGGTCAGGCGGGGGGCACGCCGGAACGGGCAGCGGTCCTCCCAATTCTCGTATCATTGAGTGGGAGGATTGGGGAATGTGTGCGAACAGTTTATATTATTTCAAAATTATAAGATTGTTTAGAAATGTGAGGTACTTGATGAATGGGGTAATGTGGAAATTACATTCTTCTACATAAAATTCTTCAACTGTAATTAGGGCATTTAAATGTATTCAATTTGAAAATCTTTGACCAAAATGTATTCCAAAATGTTGTTTTTTGTATAGTTTTATTATGGGGTCCTATGACAAGGATGATGGTGCTCAGATGTACATGATTGACCCTTCAGGAGTGTCCCATGTAAGTGTCTCCAATCGTATATTGAAAATTCTATTTTTTGATATTACAGTAGTTTTACATATCAAATGTACACCCAATAGGATTTTCAATTTGGAAAAGTTCTGTAACTTTCACTTTTGATTTAAAATGTGAATTGTAAATTAAGTTTGACTTGCATTATGTCATATAAAATGTGGGTATAATTAGACTTCTCCATTTCACAATATTGCAATTTCGTTGGCAGAAGTTCAAGATTTGTAGTTAGTCCACCCAAAAATTTGACCTTTTGGGTATATTTTATCTGAACTGAGGGGTAGTTAAGACTCAACTGCAGTGGGTGGTCAAAGGTAGACCAGATCAAGTTAGGATAATAAAATTCCTTTCTTTAAAGATTGTCTTGGTTACCATATTATGGGAAAGCTTTTGTCAAACTAGAAAGGGTGCAGAAAAGATTTATGAGGATGTTGCCAGGACTCGAGGGCCAGAGCTATAGGGAGAGGTTGAGCAGGTTAGGACTTTATTGGAGGCTTGGAGCACAGTGGTGATCTTATAGAGGTGTACAAAACTATGAGGAATAGATTGGGTAGATGCAGTCTTTTTGCCTAGAGTAGGGGAATCGAGAACCAGAGGACATAGGTTTAAGGTGAGGAGGGAAAGGAACCTGAGGGGTAACCCTGTTTACACAAACAGTGGTGGGTATTTGGAATGAGCTGCCAGAGGAGGTAGTCGAAGCAGGTAGTATAGCAACATTTGAGAAACATTTAGACAGGCACATGGATAAAATAGGTTTAGTGGGATATGGGCCAAACGCGGACAGGTGGGACTAGTGTAGATGGGGCATATTGGTTGGTGTGGGCAAGTTGGGCTGAAGGGCCTGTTTTCTTGCTGTGTGACTCTTATGACTATGTAAGTTAACCAGATGGATTGTTCACAACCATCCAGTCGTTTCATGATTACTTTTATTGAAACCCGGTGTATGATTGCAGATTTTTTTACTTGTATATCGACATCTCAGCTGCCATAGTGGGATTTAAACAGGTGCATTTGGATTTGTGGGGTAGTATTTCAATGTTAGTTCTGTTATTTACCATTACTTTAGTTCTCCTATTCTACCATCATAGTTTTTTGAGTAGAGAATTCCAAAGGCGCTCAACCAAAAGGGGAAGGAAATTCTTATCTTTGCCTAGAATGGCCAACCTTTTTGAGACAAGTTGTCTAGGGAAACTATCACTCATAACATTTTGGTATGTCTCAAAGAGATGGCCACAATTCTTCCAAATTCAAGTATATGAATGCAGTTTGGTTAATCTCTCCTTTACAGGGCAAGCTGCAAATGCAGAAACAATCAGGTGTACCTTCAATGCACTCTTTGTTAGAAGTATAATATTCCTTTGCTCAAGGTGACCACTTAACACAATTCCAGCTGCAGTCGTAGTAAGATCCATATTTTTTTAATGCAATAAGACTTACTTATTACTCTTGCACACACCTTTTCCTGCTGTAAAAGTCTGCATACAGCTTGCCTCATTAATGGAAACGTAAGGAATGGTAGATACTAGAATCATGAGCCAAGAGAAGGGCTGTGACTTGAAATGTCGCTCTCCATTTCTTCCTCAGATGTTGCCTGACCTGCTGGGTTACTTTGTGTTTTGCCTTATTGCTTTCTGTACCTGGAAGCTAACATTCGGTAATTTGTACACAAGGACATCCAGGCTCCTCTAAATACCAACACCTTTCAATTCCTAACCATTAAAAAACAAGTACTGTCATTATATTTTATGAAACAAACTAGATGTCTTTTCTCCACGTTACTTGACATCTGCTGTGTCCTTGCCCGTTCACTCAGCCTGACTACAATCTTTTGAATTTCTCATAACTGACTCTGCTCAGCTTAGTATCAGCAACAAACTTGGATAAATTACATTTGGTCCCTTGATCCAGATTATTGATGCAGATTGTTAACAGCTGCACTACCCACGAGTCACAGCCTCCCAATAATAAAATGGCTCCTTTATTCCTACTATACTCTGTCCTTTAACCAACCTTAATACCACATGCACTACTTTTCTTCAATTGCCTCTTGTGTGGCAACCTATCAATCAGAAGACATCTACTGGTATCTTCCTTGCCTGTTACAACTTCAAAGGGTGCTCAGCAGATTTGTATACAAATTGTGACAAAGACGGCGGCAAATCAGCCCATCAGATCCCAGTAGAGTAGCCCCATCGGCTCTATTTCCTGGATTCTTTCTATGCTTTCTTTCTCACCTACCCTTAAACTTTCCTTGATTCCTATTTGTTATTTATCAACACTAAGGGTTATCTTATGGCAACCAATTTTAACTCACCTGCATGACTTTGCAAGGAAATTGGAGTACCCAACAAAACCCACAGAGTTGTGGGGAGAATGTACAAACTCCACCCAGATAGGACCCAAGGTCTGAATGAAATCTCCTGGGTTCCTGGAAGTTGAGGCAGCAGCACTAATCCATAACCATGATAAAGTGGTTCTATCTTTACTTTAGAGATACAATGTGGAAACAGTCCCTTGGGCCCACCGAGTCTGCGCTGACCAGCAATTGTCCTGTAAACCAGCAGCATCCTACATACTAGCGGCAATTAACAATGTCACAGCCCAATTAACCTCCGTCTTTGGAGTGCGGTAGGGAACCAGAGCACACAGAAACTGCAGTCACAGTGAGAACGTACAAACTCCGTACAGACGGCACCCATAGTCAGGATCGAACCTGGGTTTCTATCAATAAGGCAGCAACTCTACTGCGACACCACTGTGCCGCTCCGAACTGCTGCACAATTGTGTCATCCATTAATTGAACATTATTTCTCTTTCATAAGTGTATGCTGACTCTTTCCTAAGTCATTATTTATTCTCCATGTGTCCTATTACCACTGCTTTCATAATTGATTCCAGTATTTTCATTACAGGTGACAGCTGTTTATTTCTAATCTGGGAAATTTGTAGAATTTTGGAAATTGATAACCAGTACATTCACATTCTACATATCTACTTTTTTTTTATCAAGTTCCCATTAATTCCCTTTTTATACTCATTTTATACATCTTTTCACTCCGATCCTGTTGTTCTACAATGTATTGCTGGTATGCCTACATGAACTGGTAACATTTTATTCCATGTAATACTTTCTTAGTTATTACTGAATGCTATAAGCAGTCAAAGTTGACTAATTCAATATTGCAGCTAGGGTTTATAAGGATTGTAGGTGTTTATTAACATGACGTAGCACTTAAAATCTGCATGTTCAAGGTAGGTTTAAGCTGTTCCGAGACATTTTAAGATCATTGGTCCTTGTGATTTCCTTTTTAATGATACCGTGCATGAAAACGGAAAAATAGTCGTTAATATTCGAATTGTTTCTGCAGGGTTACTGGGGGTGCGCAATTGGAAAAGCTAAAGAAGCAGCAAAAACAGAAATCGAGAAGCTGCAGGTATGTTAGAGATTTTAAATGGAATTATGAGGGTATAATCGGGTGCTGTCTGTGTGGAGGTATAAAAACTGACGTGTACATTTTTGAAACTGCGAATGATTGTTATTGTTTGGTCAGACAAGTTCAGGTAACTCAATAGAGAGCAAAGCTGCTGACTCGGAGTACCAGTTTCAATCCTGACCTCGGGTGCTGTCTGTGTGGAGTTTGCACGTTCTCCTGTTGACCAAGTGGGTTTCGTTGGTTTCCTCCCATAACCCAAAGATGAGTAGGGGGAGCAATTAACAAAGTGAATCTAACTCAGTAAATCAGGCAGCATCTATTGAGGGAATGGATAGGTAACAGTTTCGGTTGGGAGCTTTCTTCAGACTGATTGCAGGGGGAGAGCTGGAAAAAATATAATTGTGTAGTTGAGTGGTAGAGGAGTTAATTTGGAAAGAATAAAGAAATTGTGAATAATGTAAATGGGTGTAGTCATGATGGGCCAAAAGGCCCGTTTTCTTGCTGTATCTATGAATCTGTCCCAGTAGACGTTTAAAAAAATCAAAATGCTATTGACCTTGATCTTGTGACTCATTCAGTGCTGGGGATGTAAATCTCATACTTCCATGCATTTCTGAAAATCTGGGCCTCAGTGATGGACTTAAGTAAATCTGTCAATGGAGCCCAGGCCCACTGGTTGACCTGGTTCAGCTATTGAGACCCCGGTGCCCTTTGCTCCACTTTTGAAATCAAAGTTTTAGGTGCAAAGTTGGGGGTAAATTTCTTGTTAAAATTAATCTTTCGTTTCAATTGTTTTCATTATGTTTGTATTGCCCTTGAGTTTTTAAATGATACTGTAAGGCATTTAAAGCCCAGTAAAGTGATTTAACTTTTTACAACTGACAAAGCTCCACCTTTAGTTTAGCTGGCAGCGAGATTCTTCTTTCAATACAAAGACCCAGCAGCTTCATTGGGCAATGATTCTAGGCAGAGGGAACAGACCCATACAATTAGGCCGAGTCGTCATACATATTCCATTCTTGAATGCTTACCAGAATTTGTATAAATGTAATGTTGTTGGGAGAGATACAACTAAAATATTATTTATCTGCAGTAAGTATACTATACAAGTGTTAATGGTTAATGAATGTCTTCCACATCTTTCACTCAGGAATGTTATAGGCTATAAATACAGTTCTGAAATACTGATAAGCCTTGCATGAAAGTAATTATAGTTATACTATGTTTTTCTGTCAGGCTGGATTGATTATTCATCTACTGTGGTCTATAAAGAGAAACAAGAGTTCCATCCCTCGGTCTTAAAATACTTATCTTGAGCCTTCAACTACGACTATGAAAAAAATGCCTGATTTCTTTGTGCATGTACATAGTCCATTACAAATTGACATCAAGCCAGTGTACATCCTGTTAGAGGTTTTATTAAAACATCTTTACATAGAAAAACATTTAACAATGTGGATTCAAAAGGGAGGATGAAGTAAATCTGTATCTTGGTTGAATCACTTGCTTAAGATAAAAACTGGGCTTGTTTTGGAGTGTACTGAAGAACATAATATCTGATATACAAGTATTCTTTATGATTCATTTTAGATGAAAGATATGACATGCAGGGAAGTTGTTAAAGAAGTGGCAAAAATGTAAGTATTTTTTTACAAATAGCTGAAATACATTGACATTTTGATTTACTTGAACTGTTGCTGCAATAGGAAGCTAATTTCTCTTTTGTGCAGGCATGACTGCTACAGAAGTCACCTGCTAGTGTGTTGTGTGAGCCGACATATTAAGTGTAATATGCAAGTCTGAGCCGAAACATCACCCATTCCTTCTCTCCAGAGATGCCGCTGGTGTCCCACTGAGTTACTCCACCTTTTTGTGTCTATCTTTGGTTTAAACCAGCATCTGCAGTTCCTTCTTACATATTAGGTGTAACTTTGATTCTTCCTTGTGCAGTTCCTTTTCAGGCGTTAGATCAAAACTTCTGTTGAGAGATCGACAAAGGATTAAAATATACAATTTTGTCTGTACACGAGACAATATTACTTTGAACATGTTTTCTGTTTGATATCAGACTCGGAGTTGATGTCTCAAACATTAGAATTTTTCTGGAAAACCTGCATAATATAGCCCAGTGTGTTAGGTTCAATGTAGGCCAAGATGTCATAGTTGAAGTAGAACAAATATCTGATCAGAGCTAGATTATTAAAAAAGTGAGGAAATGCTTAATAGCAGAGATGACCGGTTTTATTTCTACCCAGGCAAATATATCTATCTATCTATGCAATGAAAAGGTCTGCATGTAAAAACTTTAACTTAGTGGTGAATTATCAGGAGCATGACAAATTGGCAAAGAAGGCACCAGCTATCATTGGAGCAGACAGATCAAATCTAAGCCCCCATAAGTACTTTAGTGAATTTGTAACAAATCCAGAAGAACTCCTATATTTAATGAATTCATCAATACTGTTTGTTTTTAAATCTTCACACTACACTGAACTGTTTGGTAATAAACAGCTGTCCTTGTATTTCTCATCTAACTTCCACAGGTGAAACTAATCACTGCCAGAGCTCTTCTGGTAAATCTTTTCTGCACCATGTTTTGGAGCCTTCAATCCTTAAGTGAGAGATTGGAATGCAATACAGTTCCAGCCTTCTCTTTTTGAACTCCATCTTTATTCAGTGGGGTGCTTTTGGCTTAGAACTAATACTTTTCCAAGGGCATCTCTCATTCACATTTAAAAACTGAGTATATGATTAGCACAATATTAAAGTGTAAGAAAATAACTGCAGATGCTGGTACAAATCGAAGGTATTTATTCACAAAATGCTGGAGTAACTCAGCAGGTCAGGCAGCATCTCAGGAGAGAAGGAATGGGCGACGTTTCGGGTCGAGACCCTTCTTCAGACTGATGTCAGGGGGGCGGGACAAAGGAAGGATGTAGGTGGAGACAGGAAGACTGGGAGATCTGGGAAGGGGGAGGGGAAGAGAGGGACAGAGGAACTATCTAAAGTTGGAGAAATCAATCTTCATACCACTGGGCTGCAAGCTGCCCAGGCGAAATATGAGGTGCTGTTCCTCCAATTTCCGGTGGGACTCACTATGGCACTGGAGGAGGCCCATGACAGAAAGGTCAGACTGGGAATGGGAGGGGGAGTTGAAGTGCTCAGCCACCAGGAGATCAGATTGGTTAATGCGGACTGAGCGTAGGTGTTGAGCGAAGCGATCGCCGAGCCTGCGTTTGGTTTCGCTATGGCTGCTATGGTACAATATTAAAAATCAGTAGCCCTTGTACCAACTCCTGGTGGAATACCGCAGTTCAGGGTCTTTGAATGAAATAACAAGTTTCCCCAGTATACTTTTTCTCACAATTAATGAAGGCATTTGAGAAAGTTGGAGAAAACTCAACCTCAGGACTAATTCTTAAATTTTCTATTGTTCCAATTTGTTGCTTATTTGGTGAAACTTAAGTTATTGTATTTGTTTAATCTCTAGAATCTACATTGTCCACGATGAAGTAAAGGATAAATCCTTCGAGTTGGAGCTCAGCTGGGTTGGAGAAAGTAATATATTTTCCTTAATTCAGTGAATAACTCTTCAAAATAACATTAATTTCAAATACTCCTGTTTAAAACATTTTGATGTGTGGGAAATGACTGCATATTATCTTATCTGGGTTTAAGGCTTCGTTACAATTCCAAATTTATATCTCAACCAGTAATTTGAGCTTCTTTTGTCACTACACCAGACAAACTGGTTGTACGTTTAAATCTATGGAAATAGTTGATTTGCAACCTATTGTGAGCCAGGTTTATCAACTTCATTCACATGGTAGTGGTTTATTTACCTGCTTAATGGAATATGATTCAGGACATAGCTCAGTGCACAAATCAATGATGGTTGGTTGAACTGGAGCTGTACATCTCTGCATATTTATTGAGTTTAGAAATTGACATTAATGCTGATGTTTCACACTTGTTTTGCAGTTACAAATGGCAAACATGTACTTGTCCCTAAAGATGTAAAAGAGGAAGCAGAAAAATATGCCAAAGTAAAGTCAATTATTAGATTTACAAATTTCAATTAATGTAGCTTTTTCTGAAAGACTCTTCCTTACTGGACTTTGTTTTTTCTTTAGGAATCTCTTGAGGAAGATGATGAATCTGATGAAGACAACATGTAATTAGTTTTCCTAATATCCAGTGCTGTTTGTAATGACTCCTGCCTTTTTATTATTAAAAGCTGAAATCACAGCATCAAGTTTGATGTGTTTTCTCTTGTTTGTAAATTTGAACTTGACCAAAATCCTTGGAGAAACGAAGCTGGATACAACTTCCTGCTGTTAAAATGTTATATTATTGGTCAGATTCTGAACAAAATAAAATTCTGTCCATTGACTTGATTGGTTTTGCTTCATCGGTCTAATTGCAGACAGAGGTTGTTCCATGCAAAGTAGGTTCAGTGTGGCTAAGCTTAATATGATAAAACAGTACAGGAGAAATGTCTGTACTAAACATGCCAAGCAAAACAAATTTAATTTAAGTTTTAAAAATAGAGCATGGAAACAGGTCCTTGGCCTACAGTCTGCACTGACCAGTGATCATCCAGACACTCAGGACAATTTACAAAAGCCAATTAACTTACAAAACTGTGCATCTTTGGAACGTGGGAGGAATCTGAAGCACCCGGAGAAAGCCCACATGGTTACAGGGAGAATGTATAGACTGTGTAGACAGCAGCCATAGTTAGGAACGAACCCAGGTCTCTACCAACTCAACTACTGTTGCCCCAATCTCACCTGCCTGCATATGATCTACATCCATGTACCTATCTAAAAGCTTCTTAAATGCCCCAATTGATTCTGTCGCCAGGCACGCCATCTAAAGATTAACTTGCTCTGTACATCTTCTTTAAACTTTGCCTCAAACCACCATAAAGCTATGTCCTCTAATATTTGATATTTCGAACCTGGGGACAAGGCAGAAATTGTCTACCCTATCAATCCATGTCTGCCCAACCTCTTATACCTAATCACCCTCAAATCACAACAGCATTCTGATAAACCTCTGCACCCTCCAAAGCCTCCTCAACTTTCCTGGAATGGGGTGAGCAGCACTGCATGCCATACTCCAAATGTGGCCAAACCAAAGTCATATAAAGCTGCATCTTTGCACTTCGATCAAAACAATTTTATTAAATTTTAATTTGCAGTTCGAGTTACCAGCAGATATTATTAGAATTTAACTTCAAATTTTACTACAATTACTGTGGCTACAGGTCTCGAAGTTCTAGAACAGTATTCCAAGAAAATGCAATCAGTTTCAACATTAACATGTCAGAATTAAGGTAGACACAAAATGCTGGAGTAACTCAGCAGGCAGGCAGCATCTCACGGAGAGAAGGAACGGGTAACAATTTGGGTTGAGACCCATCTTCAGACAGATTGCCAACCAGATTCCTTCCTACACATGTCAGAATTAAGAACTATTGTACATACTGTGCATCACCAATAAGACAAATAGCTGCTTAGACAAACCAGACCACATTTATCTACAAAATTAAAGCTTGGATCTACTATTCCTATAACCTCTGAGCATCTCAAACAATGGCTATGCTCCTTGAGTGGCTACAACAAATTAAGATTTCTAACATGCCAACTAAATGGTGATTTCTGCCATAAAAGCCTTGATACTTACTTTCTTAAGTTGGATATATAATTTTAACAGTAACTGTATGGCTTATTGTCCTTTTCACAAATATTGCAAAATTTGCACTTGAAGAGGAGTTACTATTACACACAATCCCCATAACCAAACAAAACCACCAGAATCCATTTGGTTGATAAATATTGAGCAAATAAATGAAGAATTATGAGGATAACAGACCTCCCAACATTTGATTTTACAAATTCAGAATTGATGTCCAAAATTCAGAATTTTACTGTAGTTCTTAGACTACATGTACAATGTCAGGCCGATCATGAGTATATTCTACTATTATAGAAAGGTTATTGAACAGATACTTTTTACAACAAAGAAAAAATTGTTTTGTTTTTTCTATTTTGCTTTTTCCTTACACATCCCAATTCTCTTGGTATTGAAAGACCAATGGTCAGAAAATGTATGACTAAGTTATGAAGAAAGAGTTTTCATTTAAAAAACTGCACATACCTAATTTAATTGAAGACATACTTGCTCCAGTGGTCTTCAACAGCAAATCACAACAGTCCATGTCGTCGTCCCCTAACCCTAGCCCCCCTTATACTCCTCCCCACTGCCCTCCTCCCCCCGCTCTACCCCTCCCTTCCTCCACCTCCCCGACCCCCACTGCCCCCCCACAGGCCAGCGGCGAGGCGAGTACAGCGGCAGGGCGAGCGGCGAGGCATGTGTTTTGCGGAAAAATGTGAGGCGAAATCAGAATGGCGGAACTGAAATAAAGCGGAAACTTTCCGCCAAATTCGGAAGGGTTGGGAGGTCTGGGATAATGCAATTTTACAAAGAAATTAACCAAGAAGGCAGTCAGTGAACAATGGTAGCCAATCGTTCAGTAACCATCTTACCGGGGCAGTGTGGAGGAGCAAGAGACATTTGCCATTACAAGTGTGTTAACAAGCGTGCTGACTCAGTAATGCCACAGTCACTTGTTAATTTGTAAAACTACTGTATATTGATTAAAATAGGCACCATATCCATTAACCACATTATTTCAACATCGTAACAACAACATTATGTATTGAAATACATAATTCAAATTAAAGTAGTTAAGTAAACGTGGAATGAAAGGTCAATATGAAGAATGGTATCTGTGAAATAACCAAATGTCACAAACCCTCATCTGGTTCACCTGTGCAATGTAGGGAAGTCTGCCATTCTTTCCTAGTCTGATCTTGGATCCAGACCCACTGATATAGGTGATTTTGAAATGCCTCCTCCGTGCGGGAGGAATCACAGATTTTCAAAATGCTGTGGTGCCAATGAAATGTTGCAAATTAATAAATTTAAAACAAATGTTCACAGGCCTCTGCGGTTATAGGATAGATATAGTAGTTAAAGTGACATGCATTCTATGCTTCAGCTGATAACAAGCAGGAAGGGTATTGCTAGGACCATATAAAACAGGTACAGTACTATGTATAATTTCATCACCAATTGCTAATTCAAGGATAGACACAAAGTGCTGGAGTAATGCTTTTCAGTGCCTCGCTACACGTGACAATAAACTAAATTAACTAACTCAGTGGGTCAGGCAGCATCTCTAGATAACATGAATAGATGACATTTCGAGTAGGGACCCTTCTTCAGATCCAACATGTCACTTCTATCTTTGGTATAAACCAACACCTGCAGTTCCTTTTTATTACTGATTCAAGGATGTAGTTAGACTAAAGAATTGGTTATAAGGAGATCCTGGATATGAAGGAACAATTTGACAGTTGGTCAAAATTGTAAGGCAAATATACAATGAACAGACATTAAGATTCATAGTTGAAGAATTTGAACCCCAAAGATGGGGGGTTTGGAACTCAATTTCTGAAAAGATAGTGTAATCAGAAAACTCATCTCATTTACAAGATCCCTGGGAGAGAATGTGCATTGCAACACAAGGCATCAGAGAACTGGGAATGATTTTTAGTTTAGTTTTGAGATACAGGGAGGAAACAGAACCATCGGCCAACCGAGTTCACAATCAGCGATCTCCCCCACACTAACACTATCCTACACACTCCAATGACAATTTACAATTTTACCAGGCCAATTAGCCTACATACACCTACCTGTACATCTTTGGAGAGCGGGAGGAAACCAGAGCTCTCAGAGAAACTCTTTAAAATTCATCCAGTGAATTGGCTACCACTGCCTTCTGTGGCAGAGAATTCCACAAATTCACAACTCTCTGGGTGAAAAAGTTTCTTCTCACTTCAGTTTTAAATGGCCTCCCCTTTATTCTTAGACAGTGTCCCCTGGTTTTGGACTCCACCAACGTTGGGAACATTTTTCCTGCATCTAGCTTGTTCAGTCCTTTTATACGTCTCGATAAGATCCCCTCTCACCCATCTAAACTCCAGAGAATACAAGCCTAGTCTTTCCAATCTTTTCTCATATGACAGTCCCTCCATTCCAGGGATTAAACTCGTGAACCTATGCTGCACTGCCTCAATAGCAAGGACGTCCTTCCTCAAATTAGGAGACCAAAACTGTACACAATACTCCAGATGTGGTCTCACCAGGGCCCTATACAATTGCAGGATTTCTTTGCTCCTGTACTCAAATCCTCTTGTTATGAAGGCCAACATGCCATTAGCTTTCTTCACTGCTGTACCTGCACACTTACTTTCAGTGACTGGTGTACAAGGACACCAAGGTCTCGTTGCACTTCCCCTTTACCTAATCTGACACCATTGAGATAATAATCTGCCTAATTTTTGCCGCCAAAGTGGATAACCTCACATTTATCTACATTATAATGCATCTGCCCACTCACTCAACCTGTCCAAGTCACCCTGCAACCTCCTAACATCCTCTGCGTAGTTCCCACTGCCACCCAGCTTTGTGACATCCGCAAACTTGCTAGTGTTACTTCTAATTCCATCATCCAAATCATTCATATATATTGTAATTAGTTGCCGCCCCAGCACCGAGCCTTGCGGCACTCCACTCTCCACTGCCTGCCATTCCGAAAAGGACCCGTTTATTCCTACTCTTTGCTTCCTGTCTGCCAACCAATTCTCTATTCATGTCAATACCCTACCCCCAAATACCATGTGCTCTAATTTTGATCACCAACCTCCCATGTGGAACCTTATCAAAGGCTTTCAGAAAGTCTAGATACACAACATCCACTGGCTCTCCTTCATCCATTTTACCTGTCACATCCTCAAAATATTCCAGAAAATTAGTCGAGCAGGATTTCCCCTTCATAAATCCATGCTGACATGGACCTATCCTGTTACCGCTATCCAAATGCGCCGTTATCATCTCTTTAATAATTGACTCCTGCATCTTCCCCACCACCGATGTCAGGCTAACTGGTCCATAATTTCCCGTTTTCTCTCTTGCTCCTTTCTTGAAAAGTGGGATAACATTAGCTACCCTTCAATCCACAGGAACTGATCCTGAATCTATTGAACATTGGAAAATGATCACCAAATCATCCACGATTTCTTGAGCCACCTCCTTAAGTACCCTGGGATGCAGACCATCAGGCCCTGGGGATTTATCAGCCTGCAGTCCCATCAGTCTACCCAATACTATTTCTCGCCTAATGCAAATTTCTTTCAGTTCCTCTGTCTCCCTTGATCCTCTGTCCACTAGTACATCTGGGAGATTGTGTCTTCCTTAGTGAAGACAGATCTGAAGTACCTGTTCAACTCTTCCACCATTTCCTTGTTACCCATAATAATTTCACCCGTTTCTGCCTTCAAGCGACGCATATTTGTCTTTACTCATCTTTTTCTCTTAACATACCTAAAGAAGCTTTTACTGTCCTTCTTTATATTTTCTTGGCCAGCTCTGCTTCGTACCTCATCTTTTCAGCTCTTATTGCCCATTTTGCTATCTTCTGTTGTCCTTTGAAAGTTGCCCAATCCTCTGAATTCCCGCTAGCAAAAACAGAAAGCATACAACCCAAGTTTCTCTCACTGCAAGAGTATGCCCTTGACTGAAGCTTCGTGGTTCTCCTACAAGGGTGATCTTGTCTCAAGGATAACATCTAACCGATCTACTCTCTTTGGTTCACACTACAATCTTGCATAATTCTGCTGTTTTGCACTTTGATTTATCAGCCTTGATGTCCACCAGGGCAATATACATGAATATACAGTCCTCAGAATTAAGTACATATTTAATTTGGCATCATTTGGAGATTTTGAAAGTACACTTCAGGTTCCACATAATGTAAGAAAATTGTAGTGGTACCATGAGTCTCTCCATATTCTACTCGACTTCTCTGCTGCAGTAGGTCACATCCTTTCATCACATTTTCTCTGCTGATAAAATATGCCCAAGCATCCTTTTCCTGTTTAGTTTACCTCTTCAGTAAGGTAACTACTCCCATGGCCTCTGTTCATGACAATACATCAACACTTCTTGAATCTGCCAAGCCTACTTCTCACCCTGCACCTTTGGCTGCTTTAATAAAATTTATCTGTAGACAAGAGATATCCAGTGTGTAGGTGCTCCTCGATTTACGATGGGGTTACGTTCCGATAAACCCATCATAAATCGAAAGTATCGTAAGTCAAAAATGCATCAAATACACCTGATTACGTGGCCAGCAGCGAGCTGCCGTTGCCCAACCTTTGCAAGAAATATCGTAAGTTGAAGCATCATAAGTCGAGGTGCATCTGTATCCAGAATTATTTTGTAAGATACCGAATAAACAAGAAACTTGTAATATTTCTCTTGTCCCACTTCCTCATAATTGTAAATAGGCTGGGACATCTCAGTGCATCGATGCCACTACTCAACATTAAGAATCATGCCAACAGATCCACATTTATTACAGAATCAAAGAGTGCAGTAATACCTTAATAAGCTCTTGGTAAATATGTTCCTAGAAAATGGGAGCACTGAATGAAACAGCACTCTACAGGGTCTTCATTATAACAGTTTTTCGTCATCCACCCAAATGCAAAGCACATCTTTCATTTTCCCCAAAATATGCTCCTTGAGTCACCTTCTTTTTCAATAACTGTGAGGTCGTCATGACAGATGCTTTTATCTTATCTGCATTTTTTAACAATGGTCTAAACATTGATGCAGCCAAAAGGCGGCTTAAAAATGAAAGAAGGCTATCGTAAAGCAGCACAACGCAGGGTAGTGCTAAATGAGGTACTAACATATACAGAATCTTAACAACACAGATCTTAAACTGATAAACGAATACACTTTGAAAGGGGTAACTGGATCAAATCAAGAATCTGCACGAGACTAGCTTATATCAATGAAAATGTAATAGCCATGGGGTGTTGCAAAAATAAGTTTCTATGCGAACATGAATTTATTCAAAAGACATTAATGCAGGCATATCGACAGGAAAGGTTTGGAGGTATAAGGGGAAATTGCAGACAAATGGGACAAGCTTCACCAAAATGAACTTAAAAAAACAAGATTGTCTAGCAATTGGCTAGAAATGGAATATCGGAAAAAAAACAATAAGCCTGTGCATTCAACAAAAAACAATTATATGCCTAAACTGTGTTTATAAGATCCAAAGATAGAAGAGCAAATATGTACTTGAGTATGAGAAGTGCAAAAGTAACAACATAGAAAAATAGGTGCAGGAGTAGGGCATTCGGCTCCGATCCAGCCGTTCAATATGATCATGGCTGATCATCTAAAATCAGTAGCCCGTTCCCGCTTTCTCCCCCCATATTCCTTGATTCCTTTAGCCCCAAGAGCTAAATCTAACTCTCTCTTGAAAACAAGGCAGTAGTTGAAGGGAATTTCTATTAACCCAACATCAACAAAGATGCTGCCTGTCCCGCTGAGTTACTCCAGCATTTTATGTCTACCTTTGATTTAAACCAGCATCTGCAGTTCTTTCCTATACAATGAATTGCAGAAGATAAGACGCAAAAAGCTGCAGTAACCTGCTAGGTTACTAGGAGAAAAGGAATAGGTGACGTTTATGGTTGAAACAGAGCAAAGGACAGATTTTTTGGAAATGCAGTCTGGAGAACATTCTCAATCATTACACTGCAAGCCCACTCCAAGAGATGGACTTCAATGGACTTTAAATGAATGAATTTGGCAAGCAAAATGAGTAGCAGTAATGGAATTCATTTACATTAGAATTGAAGAAGGGTCCTTATCCAAAACATCACCGATCCATTCCCACCAGAGATGCTGCCTGATGGTATCCACTATGGTTTTATGCCATAAGCTGTAGCCTGTAAGGCCAAAAAGGGTAAGGAAGATGGAATGGAGCGCTCTGTTGATTTTCTGCATTTGAGGCCTTATGCTCCGAAACTCCCTCCATGATAAATATAAATAAATAAATAAAACAAAAGGATCAGAAAGAAGAAAGCACATTTGTTTATGCTACAATACAGATAAGGAGAAATAATTCACATTGAAACATCCTTTTATATTGCAATGCAGATCAGATCATCAGAAGACATAATTATTAGTAAAAAGTAGATAGGCTTAGTATTTACTTTAAAAAAGCTTTCCTGGCCTTTTTTTGTGAAAACATTTGAATCACAGCATGAAATTTAATTGTTCTGGCAATGTTTGATTCAATACTTAGCCTGGCCAAATCCACAAGACATTCCTGAGACATTGTAGACCTTAAATAATTCTTAATCAGCTTGAGTTTGCTAAATGACCTCTCTGCAGAAGCTACTGTTGCTGGAATTGTTAATAGTATCTTAAGCTAACACAAACATTTGGAAACAGGTCACCAAATCTGTACTCTGTTAACAAGTTTGACAGATCTAATGGCTTTAACTGTGCATTTACAAAATTTGCTTAATGTGAGTAAATGTTGCATTTCTTTTTCAAAATCATCACCGTTAAGGTCAGCAGGATATTGCTCTGATAAAGATAAAGCTTTTCTCTCCACATCACTTTCAGACATGGTGAGATATTTCCACAAGAAATCAAAATTTTCTGCCAACGGCTTAACAGCATTGAAGTGGACAGTTAATCCTGCTATAACATTGTCTGCCAAAAAATAAAACACACTTTCTGAAGTAGGCCTCTTCTGGCGTATCATCTGTGTCGTTCATTTCCTCCAAGTTTGCATCAGGTGTGCTGTCATCATGTGGCTTTGCTCTCTTTCGCCTAACTCCACCACATCTAAGGGAGAGTTTTATTTCTATCTTTAGGTTTGACGCAACCAATTTGGCTTCATTCCACATGGATTTCCAGTTGTTTCGAAGTTTTGTCAGACCTGTGAGGAGAGTTTCTATGTTTGCTACTTCAATATCCAGTGTGGCATCTCTAGCTTGGATGACCTTGTTACAAAAATCTATGCCAGCTAATATTTTGTACCACAGCTGACATTAACACACAGGCAAAAGATGTCACAAATAATAAAACTCCATGGACTTCATTTCTTATTTTGGCCGTCAAATTTAGTTCTAAGAGGTCTTCCAATGCTAATTTAATGCCAGGCAAGTGAGCGGCAAAAGGCTTTACACATTCAACACAATCTGACCATCTTGTTTCAGACATACCATGAAGAGAACAACCAATGCGCCTTTGTTGTAATTTCCACCACTTAAGACTGGTGGTATACAGTTTGAATTGTTCCGAAAAAGGTTATTGCTTCAGGTAATGGATTCAGCAGCATCATTTCCACACAAGTTGAGTGTGTGACAACCTCAAGGTGAAAAAATTGCTGTTGAGCATTGTTCTTGTATTTTTGCTTGTGCGCCGTTGTATTTTCCAGCCAGGTTTGCCCTATTATCTTAGGCTTGAGCTCTACAATCACTGAGAGGAATAGCATGTTCTTTCAATGTATCAGTTACCAACTGAGCAATTTCATCCCCTCTTTTGTTGCGACAATCTGAAACTTGAGAAATCTTTCTTGAATCTCATACTGCGTTTCTTTTAAATGTATATATCTCAAAAGAAATGTTGGTTGTTCAATATGGGAGGAATCTGGTGTGGCATCTACTATTACTGCAAAGTACTTTGAAGATTGCCTCTCAAGCAAAATGTGTTGTTTCACAAGATTCGAGCATTCTGCAATAAATTCATTTTGTGAGTCAGGGCCAGATAATGAACTACAAGCCGCTCACTCCTTTTCTGTGACTACACTTAGCACATGTTCCTGAAGGATGGAGTCCCACCAGGAGAGCAGTTCAATGAGTCCTAAAAAGTTTCCATTGTTTGAATCACCAATTCGATGGGATGAACCAGTAAATAAATACCAGACCACGTTCTCCCAAGAAAAGTACAACATCGATGATGCGCTTTGAACGATTGTACCATTTCACAGCTTCAGTTTTGATTGATGCTTCTCCAATGGTGTCAACTCCTGTCCCAGACAGCAAGCGCCTTTCTCGTTCTCGCCAAGTTAGGTAACATTCTCTGTGACTATTGCCCTTTTCATGTTTTGGGATCCTGTGGGAAAGTTTCCGCCACTTCCCATTAGAATCCCAGCCTTCAGCAAATCCCAGTGCAGACTTAGACACAGAAGTGCTAGTCTTGAATGTCTCGTGCCAAAATAATCGACATGGAAAGCAATATAATGTTTGTTTCTGTTGACTCCAGACAAGCCAGTCTCTTACATTTAGTTCTCCATTGGTGCTTTGAAATTTCAGTATGCTTTCTGGGAAAATGTGATTGCAGGTGTCTTTTGGGAATGTTTTAGGCAGAGGGATGTGACTTATTCATAACATAACTTTCTGTTTCCTTTTGAGATGGAAACTCGGTTATGATACATCCAATGTCAAGGCCTACATTATGATTACTCCTCTCGTCTTCCAAATTCACTTTAACATGCGCCTGTATGTCTGTTTCTTTGTTTTCCATTTTCATTTTCTGCATCTGGCCCTTCATCAAAATCCTTTGCATGATTACCCAAATCAACTGCTCCTTGTTTGGGGATGAGGTTTCCAACAGTTTTCATTTAAAACTGCACACACCTAATTCCATTGAAGACATACTTGCTCCAGCAAATCACAACGGTCCATGTCCCCCCCACCCCTACTCCCCCTTCACTACCCAACCCCACCCCCACCACTCCCCCTCCCTCCAATCCCCTCCCTCGACTCCCACGCCCCCCTCCCTGGAACCCAACCCCCCCCCCCCCCCCCATCCCCTCTCAACATCAACGGGCCTCACGCTAGGCAGCGGCGAGGCGAGTACAGTGGCGAAGCCGGGCCAGCGGCAAGGCACGAGTTTTGCGGAAAAATGTGAGGCGAAATCAGAATGGCGGAAATGAAATAAGAATGTGGAAACTTTCCGCCAAATTCAGAAGGGTTGGGAGGTCTGCTAGACCAAATGGACCCGACCAAACGTCTACTGCATTGGTGCAGCACCCGCTCCTCCCCATCCCCTTCACCACTCCCTCCCCTCCCACTCCCCCATCACCCCTTCCCCATCTCACCCCTCTCCCCCAATCCCCCTCCCTCCCTCCCTCCCTCCCTCCCTCCACCCCACTCTCCTCCCCTCCCCTCCCTCGGCCCAACCGTCTACCTGTTGCCGGGTGGGGAGTGCCCCCGTGACAAGGGGGGACAGGGAAAAGACACTCACCTCGGCCCCGTTTCTCCTGAGGACCGGGCATGGAACCGAAGCGTCTCCTGACTGCATGGACCCGTTGCCGGGCGCGGAGTATCTGCCAGGGCCGTGGGTGGGCGAGAATGGACAGGGAGAAGGCACTGACCTTGGCCCCATTTCTCCGGCGGGCCGGGTGTGGAGCTGCAGCCTCTCCTGCTGCTCGGCTGCGATCTGCGGGAACGGCCATCTTATGGATCCTCTGTCACACGCTGCATCACGGGAGGAAGGTCAGGCGCGGGGCGCGCTGGGACGGGCGCCAGTCCTCCCGGGGGGAGGGGGAAAGCACATTTAAAGTTTATTAGGTAAGTTGTTTTAAAAAAGCAACAAAAGTTGGTTTATTCAGACCACGGGGGAATGGTGAATAGGGTGGGTCTAAAATTGTCGCGCTGTCGTGTACCATTTTGGCCGTGTAGAGGGCATGGTACACACATAAACACATACACACAAACAAACCGAGAGTTTTAGTAATAAAATATGTAGATTATAGATAGATATTAATATATACTTTTCCTTTTCATGATTCACGTACAAATTGCATACCTACTTAAGTTTCGTTGTAGCATAAAATCATTGGCTTATCAGAACGTACAATATGTGATGCCTGTTCTTTTGAATAGGCTTAGGCAAGCTGGCGATCATAGTTATCATTATTAGGCCAAAGTTCTAGAAAAGCTATGAACTCTTGCAATAATGTGTAATATAGGTTACAGTTAATACATTTGTTACGTTAGTTATACGGCAGTGACAACACGCACCAGAAAGTGGCAGTATTTCCTTGGATAGCAACACAGAAAAATATCAGGTAACTCAAAAAGAACAAATACCATTTTTATGATGCGTTTCTGTGCATACTTGCTGCCTTTTTGCTCTTACTGCTGCATTTCGTCTTTATCCAAGCCTAAATCCTATAGGCCTGACTTATTTTGGGGTGATCAAAGGCTACTACGCCAAGTTGCAAGGTGAAACAACTATCGTCATACTGCCCAACCTATTTGTCAAAGAGGCACTTGGAATTAAGTCGGTACTAAAATATTAATTTTCAAAAGGCTAGTCCTGTCAAGTCTGGCATGGAATATTCAGTGTCTTATTGGTAAAATCTCAAATTCCCTAAAACATGCCTGTTGGTGAGGAACAGTAACATACCTCCTAATTGTCTATTTCTTCATGTATTGTCGTAAATATAGCCTACTCAGCATGCTGATCCGTGATCCCCAGTCACTACACCAGACTACCGATGTGAATCCCATCCATGGTAATAAACTAGCTGTCTGCATCAAACATGATTACAAATTCTGCCTTCATGCCAGTACTAAAATGCATCTACAGGCAATATTTCATCTAAAAAAGGCACGTAATGTAGTATTTGATAATTATATATAATATGCATACGTAGGTATTATTATATCCCATTAAAGGGTTCATCAATACTTTGCGGACATGCCAGACAAAATCGAACAAAAGCGATGCGGGCAGGAGGCCCGTCTCAGACTGGTTGAATGGCTTGCCCATTAAATCATACTGATGCAGTGATGCTATGATGAAAGCAAATAATATTATTCATTATACCTCTACATTTCCCAACACTACATAATATTATGGATCATAATTTCTACAAATTACGATATATAAAACTATATAGGCTCACACAAAATCTGAATGCTGGTCTTCACAAAATATATGCAAACATTTTCTGAGATTTCAGGAAATTCCCGGCCCCCCCTCCTTTGGCTCCCTGGCCCGGGTATGATGTACTCCCTGCACCTCCCCTCTCATAGGAATTGGCTTCACCCGCTGATATCCACCAGCACTTTGTGTTTGGCTCAAGATTCTACTTTCTGAAGTCTCTTGCATCTTCATTTAGAGTCTGGCCAATTATGGAAAAGTATAAAGATAGACCGGGCTGCTGGATTCCCTGCAGCTTGATTAGATCTAACCCAGCTCTAAGTTGTCCAGCTTGCGAATTGGACACAACCTACAGTGGCATGGAATGGCAGTGGAGGACACCATTGCTCGGGCAGGCTGATCCTTGCAACTACAACCCAGTGCCACCACCAGGACAATGGGCCTTAATGGCCAAGTTAAGACTCTAACATGTTTAACAACTCTGAACTTGAAGGATACAAGATAGCACTCTTGTGCGCTGTCTCAGTGTAATCTGCTACTGTCCCATTCTTGTACTCAAGCCTGAATGTACCCATGTACATTAAGATTTTTACTGAACTATACAAAAAAAAATTCACTATGCCTAGGTATAGGTGACATTAAAGTACCATTGGTCTTTGGTACGATTATATAGGAGACAAAATCTCACTTGTTTATGGCATTGGTTCCTTTTGCGTTTGGTACTTTTTTGTTTGTGTGGGTTTCTAATAAACAGTTAATTTTAAATCTCTGCATTCAGGGAAGACATCACAATACGAGTGCAATTGTTAAAGCTATTTATTTTAACTCAATTCCTTGCAAAAGACTTTGTTTCCTTTTTCTTATGTTTTTGCTATCACACTTTTCTTAATTTATTCACTTTTTGTCAACGCATCATTTAAAATGGAAATAACTTAATTTATCAAAAGATTTTCTATCTGTAATTCCTCTTGAGAAATTAATGATAAGCAACCTTCTTCAACTATTGTAACGTGTTGGTGATGGATGTACTCTACGGTGCTGTTGGACAGAAAGTTCAAAAATCTTTGGAGTAGTCTTGGCAAATGTCAACTCTTGTGCTCATATTCTAAATATTTCAGAGTTTGCTTCCCAGATATGTTGAATATCTTGAACGTTGAAGCAATACTCATCCAAGTAAATGGATAAGGTCCCATTGCACTCCTGATTTGTGCCTTGAATATGTTGAAACAGATTTGAGCAGATAAGAGTAACTCACCTCAGAATACAAATCCTTACATGTTTCTGGAGGCCCTGTACCTGGTATATTATTGACGCATGTACCGACACTGAAAAGCTTTTGTTTGCATGATATCCAGTCAAGTCATACTATACAACAGTATAATCAAGCCCTGCACAAGTACAATAGGTAGAGCAAAGAAAAATACGAGTGTAGAATATCAGATCTATACTTGTTTATATTCAGTAGTCTGATTACAGCGGGGAGAAGCTGTTCCTGGAACTGGTGTCACATGCTTTCAAGCCTCTGTATATTCTACCTTCTCGTGAGAGTTGCCATCTTGCTGGAGTGGAACATCTTGTGTGCCTCTGATCCTTAGAGCTAAACGATCTGCAGCTATGATGCAGACAGGATCACCCATAAAGAGTGGGTCAAAGAGGAAATTCATGACAAAGTGTGGCCCACGAAAAAGACCCCAAATGTGAAGCAGGTAGAAGATGGTGGTTGGCCAGCAGGTTCAGCTTCACAATGGCAGAGAAGGTACAAGCCTCTGCAGCAGTCAGAGGCTGGCAAATGTCATGGGATCCAGTTGTTGGCACTGGTCTGCCTCTGTTGGGGACCATGTGGTAGCTATCCGCGTACCAGTCTTTTCACATTACACAAGAATCCACTTGAAGGGACATATCACCCAAGACCCACAGAAAGGACCCAGCAGAAGGGCACTCTTACTCAATAGAAAAGGGAATGACTGGGGTGAAAAAGGTCCTTGATTATGTTTGCTGCTTTCCCCGAGGCAATGTGATGTAGATGCTGAGCTGTATGATTAATTAGGTTTGAATCTGGGTTTGATTATGCCAGTTAACTTGGTTCACTGGTGGGCCCCAAGGATGTGGTTTGACCACTGAGTGTCTTGGGGAGATGGTTTGACTCTTTATTGAGATAGGTCATTAAAGTGCATAAGTTTAGCCACTTAACAGCACAAGACAGAATGTTTACCTTTCGCTATGTGTGCATGGACTGCTTAAATTTGGGATGTTGCAAATAGAACAAAGTATGAAATCAACAGCAAGTATCCCCGCTTATGAAATCATGGAAAGAACTCCTTTATGAAGCTAAGACAGCTGGGCCCAGGCGTTTGTCTCAAGAATCCCTGTAACAAACACCTTGAAATGATTGGCTCTCAACAAGTACCTTCCTTTATGATAGAAAGGATCCAGTGAATAAGGAAGTTACTCTATTTGCAATGACTTGAATTGTTTTACTGGGGGCCATTGATACTATTACAAGATAACATTTTTTGATAAGAACTCCATATTGGACAAGTCCAGAGAGAAGTGGTGCGATGGTGATAAATAAATGGTGTTTGATGGGGCTGTCTATGTATTTTCCAGCACTCCATAGGTGATTGCAAGTAGACTAATGAAGTACTAATGAAGCTTTGTACTGCTTTTGAAGTGCAAAACGTACAAAAACAGCATCGCCTTTTATGGGGCAACTGTAGTTGCAACTGACTTTGGAGTACGTGTTCAACGCAGCTCCCAGCTTGAAATGTGTAGGAAGGAACTGCAGATGCTGGTTTAAACCAAAGATAGACACAAAATGCTGGAGTAACTTAGCGGGACAGGCAGCATCTCTGGAGAGAAGGAATGGTGACGTTTCGGGTCAAGATCCTTCTTCAGACTGAGAGTCAGGAGAGAGGGAGACAGATATATGGAAGATATGTAAATAATCTCTTTTGTAGCAGGTGCTCCGCTACCCCAGGTGCTCCACTTTCCTCCCACGCCAAAGACGGACAGGGACATTCTCCCTTGTGTGAAATTATACTGCTAGTGTACAGTGTAATCACTGGTCAGTGCTGACTCAGTGCACCGAAGGGCATGTTTCCGCACTGTATCACTAAACTATGTAAACTATAACTAAACTAAAAATGGTAGCAGTAAAAGGATAAGTTCAAGTCAGCATGGATTTATGAAAGGGAAATCATGCTCGACTAATCATCTGGATTTTTTTTGAGGATGTGACAAGTAAAATGGATGAAGGGGAGCCAGTGGATGTAGTGTATCTAGACTTTCAGAAAGCCATTGATAAGGTCCCACACGGGAGATTGGTGAGCAAAATTAGAGCACATGGTATTGGGGTTAGGGTGTTGACATGGATAGAGAATTGGTTGGCAGACAGGAAGCACAGAGTAGGAGTAAACTGGTCCTTTTCAGAATTGTAGGCAGTGGCGAGTGGAGTGCTGCAAGGCTCGGTGTTGGGGCCGCAACTGTTTACCATATATATTAATGAATTGGATGAAGGAATTAGAAGTAACACTAGCAAGTTTGCAGATGACACAAAGCTGGGAGGCAGTGTGAACTGCGAAGAGGATGTTAGGAGGTTGCAGGGTGACCTGGACAGGTTGAGTGAGTGGGCAGATGCAGTATAATGTAGATAAATGTGGGGTTATCCGTTTTGGCGGCAAAAACAAGGAGGCAGAGTAATATTTCAATGGTGTCAGGTTAGGTAAGGGGGAAGTGCAGCGAGACCTGGGTGTCCTTGTACACCAGTCACTGAAATTTGGCGTGCAGGTACAGCAGGCGGTGAAGAAAGCTAATGGCATGTTGGCCTTCATAACGAGAGGATTTCAGCAAAGGAGTAAAGAGGTTCTTCTGCAGTTGTATAGGACCCTGGTAAGACCAAATCTGGAGTATTGTGTACAGTTTTGGTCTTCTAATTTGAGGCAGTGCAATGTAGGTTCACGAGATTGATCCCTGGGATGGCGGGGCTGTCATATGAGAAAAGATTGAAAAGACTAGGCTTGTATTCACCGGAGTTCAGAAGGATGAGAGGGGATCTTATAGACATATAAATTATAAAAGGATTGGACAAGCTAGATGCAGGAAAAACGTTCCTAATGTTGGGGGAGTCCAGAACCAGGGGCCACAGTCTTAGAATAAACGGGGAGGCCATTTAAAACTGAGGTGAGAAGGAACATTTTCACCCAGAGAGTTGTGAATTTGTGGAATTCTCTGCCACAGAGGGCAGTGGAAGCCAAATCATTGGATGAATTTAAGAGAGTTAGATAGAGCTCTGGGGGCTAATGGAATCAAGGGATACGGGGAGAAGTTGGGTACAGGTTACTGATTATGGATTATAAACCATGATCACAATGAATGGCGGTGCTGGCTCGAAGGGCTGAATGGCCTCCTCCTGCACCTATTTTCTATGTTTCTAAACCCTCCACCTTCAAATGACATACGAAGGACTATTTATGTTGTTACGCTGGATTTGACTTAATACAACTTTAAATTTAGTCTTCTTACAGTTTTAAATGCAAAAACCTGTTAAATTGATGCCAAATTTGACTTTTCTCTGAACAACTCTTGAAATATTGAAACTTTGAATATTCTCCACCTGCCAGTAACATAATCCAGGACAAAATAATCACTCGAATATCAATTGATCAACCGTCTTAAAAAACTCACTCCCTTCAACACTGTACTTCATCGAAACTCACCAAAGCTTTCTCAAGTGCAAATTGAATAACATTTTTTTAATTTATACAGCATGTTTTAGGACTTTCCAATGTGCTTTATAATTCTGAAACATTGCCACATTTGTAATGGAAGAAACACAGTAGTCAATTTGTGCTTACCTAAGCTCCACAAACAGCAATGAAATAATGACCAGCTAATCTGTTTGAGTGATTTTGACTGAACAACACATAAGGACATGGACACACAATTCTGTACCCAAGGGAAAGCTGTGGGATATTTACTAAGCCAACATTAAAAAGATTCCATTCGCTTGGAATTTACCAAATTTTCTCCATATCTTGATAACGGAAATTACCTGTGTAATTATATCATGCTGAAATCAAAGAAGCAGTGCTTCTCGCATCCCTGGCCAGAGGAACAAGGAGTGCTTATGGAACTTCCAAAAACGAAATACTCTGCTATTTTCTCAGTCTGTGTAGTTTTGATGCAGGCAAGGTGAATTAGAGCACTGTAGACTACAGTATTTTTCAAAACTTAGAAAAATAGCAAACTGTGGTAATTGGTTGAAACTTAATCATCTGGTTTTACTGTTAGTTAGTGTAAAAAGAGATGGGACAATGATAACACACATTGAAGACTGGAGAGTGACAAATGTTGTGCCTCTATTTTACAAAGGCTGCAGGGAAAAGCATGGTAACTACAGACCAGTGAGACTAACATCTGTGGTCAGAAAGTTACTAGAGTATTCTGACAAAAGAAGATATACATGCATTTAGATGGACAAGGGCTGGCTGATTAGGGATAGTCAACATTAGGGAGATCGTGTCTCACAAATCTGATTGAGTTTTTTGAAGATGCAACCAAAAAAAACTGATGAGGGCAGTGTTGTGGATGTTGTACATATGCACTTCAACAAGCCATTTGACAAGGTTCCATATGGTTAGCTGTTTTGGAAGGTTAGAACGCATAGGACCCAAGGAGCGAGAGCTGATTGGATAGAAAATCTGCTTCACGGTGTGCAGGAGGATAAGGGGTGATCACAGAGGTGTACAAGATCATGAGGGGAATAGATCGGAAAAATGCACAAGAGTCATGCCTAAGGAAATCGAGAACCAGAGGATATAGGTTGAAGATGAGGGTGGGGAAAGATTTAACAGGAACCTGAGGTGGAAGGTTGCTATTCGGACTGGAGGCCTGTGACTTGTAGTGCACCCCAGGGTTCGGTGCTGCGCCCATTGCTGTTTGTCATCTATATCAATGATTTGGATGAGAACGTACAAGGCATGATCAGCTAGTTTGCAGATTACACTAAAGTGGGTGATATTGTAGATAGTGAAGATGGCAGTCAAAAGTTACAGCAGGATCGTGATTGGTTGGGCAGGTGGGCTAAGGAATAGTTGATGGAATTTAATACTGATGTGTGAGATGTTGGGAAGTCTAACAACGGCAGGAATTACACAATGAATGGCAGGGCTCTGGGAAGTGTTGTATAGTAGAGGGATCTTGGAGTGCAGGTACATCATTTCTTGAAAGTGGCATCACAGGTAGATAAGGGTGGTCAAAAAAGGCTTTCAGTACATTCAGTTCATCAGTCAGAGTATTGAGTATAGAAGTTGGGAGATCATATTACAGTTGTACAAGACATTGGCAAGGCCACATTTAGAGTATTGTGTTTAGTTTTACATGTTACAGGAATAATGTTGTCAAGCTGGAAATTGTGCAGAGATTTACGAGGATGTGACTAGAGAGTCTGAGCTATAGGGAGAGGTTGAGCAGGATAGGACTTTATTCCTTGGCATGCAGGAGGATAAGGGGTGATCATAGACGTGTACAAGATCATGAGGGGAATAGATCGGAAAAATGCACAAGAGTCATGCCGAAGGAAATCGAGAACCAGAGGATATAGGTTGAAGATGAGGGTGGGGAAAGATTTAACAGGAACCTGAGGTGCAACTTTTTTTACACAAAGGATGGTGGGGGCATGGAACGAGTTGAGGCGGGTACCATCATAACATTTAAGAAACGTTTGGACGCCTACATGGATAGGATAGGCTTAGAGGATTGTGGGCCAAGTGGGACTAGTTAAATGCGGATTGATGGTCAGCTTGATAAGTTGGGCCGAACGACCTGTTTCCATTACTATGACTCACTAGGAAATTGCATTTGGCAACAATTATCTGCAAAAGAGACCAGCATGAAGGAGAGTTTTGAATGTGGATCAGAAAAACAACTGAAGATTCAGATTGTTCAATAGCCTTGAAATGGACCACCTCAAAAACTCTACACTGTGCCAATACTAATATGCCACATTATCATTTGGTATAGATTTTTACATGCTTTTTCAAGACCTGCGTACTTTTTACAGCTCACAGACGCACCTTCACATAGGTAATACCAAGCGCATCTCGGTATAGTCGCTCGAAAAATGCTGCGATGTGTTCCACTGAAGGGTTGTCGACCTGAAGTGGCTGTCCTGTTTCCATTTCCAGAGATGTACCTCCAGCAGCTTCATCAATAGAACGGTACTAGAGAGAGTGAATTGCTTCAAGTTCCTGGACGTGCACATCACTGAAGATTTGTACTGGGCCCAGCACATCAATATGATTACAAAGAAAGCTCATCAATTTCTCTACTTCCCTAGAAGATTAAGGATATTCAGTATAAGAAAATAACTGCAGATGCTGGTACAAATCGAAGGTATTTATTCACAAAATGCTGGAGTAACTGAGCAGGTTAGGCAGCATCTCAGGAGAGAAGGAATGGGTGACGTTTCGGGTCGAGACCCTTCTTCAGACTGATGTCAGGGGGGCAGGACAAAGGAAGGAGATAGGTGGAGACAGGAAGATAGAGGAAGATCTGGGAAGGAGGGGAGGAAGAGAGGGACAGAGGAACTATTTAAAGTTGGAGAAGTCGATGTTCATACCACTGGGCTGCAAGCTGCCCAGGCGAAATATGAAGTGCTGTTCCTCCAATTTCCGGTGGGCCTCACTATGGCACTGGAGGAGGACCATGACAGAAAGGTCAGACTGGGAATGGGAGGGGAGTTGAAGTGCTCGCCCACCGGGAGATCAGTTTGGCCAACGTGGACCGAGCGCAGGTGTTGAGCGAAGCGATCGCTGAGCCTGCGCTTGGTTTCGCCGATGTAAATAAGTTGACATCTAGAGCAGCAGATGCAATAGATGAGGTTGGAGGAGGTGCAAGTGAACCTCTGTCTCACCCGGAAAGACTGTTTGGGTCCTTGGAGTTGAGGGGGAGGTAAAGGGACAGGTGTTGCATCCCGTACGGTTGCAGGGGAAAGTGCCCGGGGATGGGGTGGTTTAGGTAGGAAGGGACGAGTGGACCAGGGAGTTACGGAGGGAACGGTCTCTGCGGAACGCAGAGAGGGGAGGGGATGAGAAGATATGGCCAGTGGTGGGGTCCCGTTGTAGGTGACGGAAATGTTGGCGGATGATTTGTTGGATCCGCTGGCTGGTGGGGTGGAAGGTGAGAACGAGGGGGATTCTGTCCTTGTTCCGAGTGGGGGGAGGGGGAGCAAGAGCTGAGGGATGTAGAAGAGACCCTAGTGAGAGCCTCATCTATAATGGAAGAGGGGAAGCCCCGTTTCCTGAAGAATGCGGACATCTCTGACGCCCTAGTGTGAAACACCTCATCCCGGGCGCAGATGCAGCGTAGACGGAGGAATTGGGAGTAGGGGATAGACTTTTTGCAGGGGACCGGGTGGGAAGAAGTGTAGTCCAGATAGCTGTGCGAGTCAGTGGGTTTATAGTAAATGTCCGTCACTAGTTTGTCTCCTGTGATGGAGATGGTGAGGTCCAGAAACGGGAGGGAGATGTCAGAGATAGTCCAGGTATATTTAAGGGCAGGATGGAAATTGGAAGGGAAGTGTATGAAGTCAGTGAGTTCTGCACGGGTACAAGAGGTAGCATCAATGCAGTCGTCGATGTAGCGGAGGTAGAGTTCGGGGATGGGGCGGTGTACGCCCGGAACAGGGATCGTTCGACGTACCCGACAGAGGCAGGCATAGCTAGGGCCCATGCGAGTGCCTGGGAACCGGAAGTTATCGAGGAGATGGAGAGCGTGTGAGGTGTCTTGGACGTAGGTGGGGAGGGATTTAACCAGGGGGGATAGGATGGAGTCGAGGTAGGTGGAAATAAGTTCGTTGGGACATGAGGAGGCAGAGACAATGCGTCTGCCGGGACAGTTTTGTTTATGGATTTTGGGTAGGAGGTAGAATCGGGCCGTGCGGGGCTGGGGAACTATAAGTTTGGAGGCATTGGAGGGTAAATCGCCGCAAATGGTGAGGTCCGTGATGGTGCTGATGATAAAGGTCTGGTGTTTGTCGGTGGGGTCATGGTCCAGGGATAAGTAGGAAGAGGTGTCTGAGTGTTGTCGTCTGGCCTCGGTCCGGTAGAGGTCAGCACGCCAGACTACTGCAGCACCTCCCTTGTCAGTGGGTTTGATGATTAAGTCCGGGTTGTTGCGGAGTGAGTGGAGGGCTGCACGTTCAGGAGGGGAGAGGTTAGAGTTAGTCAGGGGGGTGGAGAATTTGAGGCGGTTAATGTCACGACGGCAGTTGGAGATGAAAAGTTCTAGTGAGGGTAGTTGGCCAACCGGGGGGGTCCAAGAGGAGAGGGTCCGTTGGAGACGGGAGAAGGAGTCATCAGTGGGGGGTGAGGACTCCTTCCCATGGAGAAAGGCTCGGAGGCGGCGGAAGAAGAGCTCCATGTCATGGCGGTCGCGGAACTCGTTGATGTGGGGGCGGAGGGGAACAAAGGTAAGGCCTCTGCTGAGGACAGGATATTCAGTAACAAGGATATTCAGTATGTCGATGAACGCTCTAAACAAACTTCTACAGGTACATGGTAGAGAGCATTCTGACTGATTGCATCACATCAAGTTCCGCACCTCAAATACCCAGGAATTTAGTAGTAGAGTGGTTAGCATTACCATTGTAGGTATTGACCCAACCATGGAAGTGATTTACAACAGGAGCTGCCTCAAAAAGGCAGCCGATATCCACATCTCCCTGGCTACACTCTCATCTCACTATCATCAGCAAGGTGGTACAGCTGCCTAAATACCCTGACCATCAGATTCAAAAACAGCTTCTTCCCAACAAACAGGCTCACAAACACTCCACAGCACTAACCTCAACAACTATGATCTTCTATGGAGTGTCTTTGGTTGCACCACAGACTTCAGTTTTGCACTAGTAGTATTATCATTAAACAAAGATACTATACACCACTAATCTCAACCATGAGCAAAAGACCATTTTCAATTGTGCTTTTTTGTACAAGAGCCTGGGTTATTCATTTATTGATGTTTAATGTTATATATTATTCAAAAGTAACAATTTCATTATTCCATTGTTGACCAATAAACACTCTTGAAACAAAGGTTCCATTCCTGCGTTGATAGCGTCCCTGCACTGAACTGTTCTGCCACGAATGAATTAATTGAATTATTGACGATTGCTCACTTATCTGTGTTATTGCGGGATACACCAAGACAAATTCCTTGTATGTATACATAACATTTTATTCTGATTTTAACGGGCCCACAAAGCTGCAACAAGTCAGAATTTCATCACCGCCCCATGCCGGTCCACATGACAATTAAACATTCTTAAGTCTGAAGAAACGTCCCGACCCGAAACGTCGTCTGTCCCTCCACAGATGTTTCCTGCGCTGAGTTACTCCAGCACTTTGTGTTTTGTTCAAGACCCCAGCATCAACAGTTCCATGTCGCTCTCTCTCATCTTGTGTTTTTTTTAAATTAATGTTAGTAATGGTTTCCTCGCTTTGAGTGAAATGTTGGTCTTTTCCATGGCTGAGAGATTTCTGTAACATCCATGGTAATAACGCGGGACAAATGACAGCAGCGAGTCGCTGGCCTGCGCCGCATGTACACTATTTACAGCTACAGCTGTTTCCGGGTACGTAACAAATCAACGACGCATGAAGAGCCAGAGCCGCCATTGAACCTATCAACTCCTCAATGACGAGAAACGAAATAGCCTTCATTTGACCTTTTATATTTACATTTCGCAACCTTTTTCGTAGCCCGTCGCAATCCTAAAACTTACATTAGACTGTATTCTTATATCCGGGATGAGAAAAAGGACGAAAGACGCCACAACTAGCGGCAAAAAGACGAAGGATTCCCCTGACCTGCCTCGTCCTCCTCACGGTCGCCGCTGCTTCGACGACGGCTCGGGCAGCAAAAAGAAACCGCCACCAAGATGGCGCCCAGGCGCCTCGTCCATCTGCGCAGGCGTACGACTCCGGCGCCCGTCTCCGAAAGCTGCGCAGGCGCAGAAGGAGGGGAATGCGCTGCACCCTGGGCCCGAGCCGCCCGCTCGGACCCGTTTCCATGTGACCGCGCAGCCAATCGGCGAGCCGTGCGGGTCGCCTCGCTCAACATTCAGCCAATGGTAGTTCGAGAAAGGGCAGCAGGGCTCGCTCAACAGCTTGTTTTTTTTACACGGCCGGGACCCAGGGAAGTGGACGTTAGCGGTGGATGTGTAGGTGCGTGAGTGAGTGAGAGAGAGAGCGGCCTGATCTCCCTTTACTTCTGTGGGATTAGAGCAGGAAAAAAATCCTTTGAGTGGCGGGAGGAACGGGGTGATTCCCGGTTGCGGAGCTGAGGTGAATTCGCTGTCTCCGTCCGCCCCCTGCCTTTGCTCTCGGTTTAAAGTGAACGTAGGTGGGCATTGAATGGCAGTCAGCTCCGACTTCTCGCCTGTTCACACGCATTTTTCCTCTCCTCCCCTCACCACAGACCCCGCGGTTTTAAGCTGTCGGGACGTTAGATAAGCTGACTTATGCGTGTGCCTGAGGTCTCTCGCTTTTATTTTATTCGTGTGCAGAAGCTCGATCGTCGCTATTTTTGTGTTAGAGCGTGAAAGGGAGGGAGGGAGGGAGGGAGAAGGGGGGGGGGGGTGGGCTTGAAAGGCGGTCCGAGGTAGCTAGCTTCTTTTTTCTTTAACATATCTAACTTCGCCACTGTTTCACATCGACCTGTTTTAAAGTGCTGGCCCTCACTTGTTCTTCCCCCTTTCCCCAGATGAATCGCTTCGAACTGCAGACGAAAAAGTCGTGCAAATAAAATGAACGATCCGTGTTTGGGAGGGAGGGTGCTGGAAGGAAGGGGGGAGGGTGCGTTTGGCTGTCGATCTATGAGTGGAGAAGGCGGCTGATTTGCCGGGACACCTCCATAATTGTACTCCAGGATCCGAGCTTGTTGGACTGACATGGTGCAGAAAACGAGAGAGCAATGGCGACGTGACACAGGATGGAGGAGCAAGCGGGAAGGGGCAGTCAAAGTGTCCTCCAAATCCTCTCGCCGTTTTAATTGTATCTCAATTTATTTCTGGTTCTCTGTTTAGATTGTAAAATAATTTCAAGGGTGTATACTTCATACCATCTGCTTCTGGAGACCAGTAGTGTAGGTTGAGGTGAGCGGGGGGAGGGCAAAATGTTATTTACATTTCTGTGTGTTGGAACCTTGTTCATGTGCTAAGATTGTATCCTTGTCTTTAATGGCAGTGATCACAACTTCGAGCTGGAAGTACTCAAGTAGATAGGACACCCGAAAATGAAGGTAAGTAGTTTTCTTTGACTCCATTACTTGTTGACTCCTTTTTTGATATGTTGGCCATTTTTGTCCACAGTATAGTATTGGAGTGTCTCATGCTGATCAATATTCTTTATTTTATATCTGATCCATGCGATGGGTCAAGTGGTACTAATATTAGGGCAAGCATTAAAGCTTTGTTGTCGTCTATCTTTAAAAAAGAATATTGAACAAAACTAATCAAACCAACTGAAGTATAATGAATTGGTAAAACTTACATTTGCATGTAAACTTACATATACATACAAGTAAAAACAAAGATAAAGTCAAACATCACATGAAAGAGGTTAAGGTAAGAAAGGAAGATAGAAATTTGGTAACTGCAGGTGTCTTTGAACCTGTACCTTGTTATGTCCTTGAAAAGGATTTCTTCCAGATCTACTTTTGCAAAGTAACAAATAAAACAGGTAAATGAATCCCACACTTCTTCCCACCCGGTCCCCTGCAAAAAGTCTATCTCCCAATTCCTCCGTCTACGCCGCACCTGCGCCCGGGATGAGGTGTTTCACACTAGGGCTTCCGAGATGTCCTCGTTCTTCAGGAAACGGGGCTTCCCCTCCATTATAGGTGAGGCTCTCACTAGGGTCTCTTCTACATCCCGCAGCTCAGCTCTTGCTCCTCCTCCCCCCACTCGGAACAAGGACAGAATCCCCCTCGTTCTCACCTTCCACCCCACCAGCCAGCGGATCCAACAAATCATCCGCCAACATTTCCGTCACCTACAACGGGACCCCACCACTGGCCATATCTTCTCATCCCCTCCCCTCTCTGCGTTCCGCAGAGACCGTTCCCTCCGTAACTCCCTGGTGCACTCGTCCCTTCCTACCCAGACCACCCCATCCCCGGGCAATTTCCCCTGCAACCGTACGGGATGCAACACCTGTCCCTTTACCTCCTCCTCAACTCCAAGGACCCAAACAGTCTTTCCAGGTGAGACAGAGGTTCACTTGCACCTCCTCCAACCTCATCTATTGCATTTGCTGCTCTAGATGTCAACTTATTTACATCGGCGAAACCAAGCGCAGGCTCAGCGATCGCTTCGCTCAACACCTGCGCTCGGTCCAACTTTAGATAGTTCCTCTGTCCCTCCTCCTTCCCAGATCTCCCTCTATCTTCCTGTCTCCACCTATTTCCTTCCTTTATCCCGCCCCCCTGAAATCAGTCTGAAGAAGGGTCTCGACCCGAAACGTCACCCATTCCTTCTCTCCCGAGATGCTGCCTGACCTGCTGAGTTACTCCAGAATTTTGTGAATGAATTCAAACATTGTGCACTCGCTTATAAGTATGTTTAAACTGTTTATGGCCATTTGTCCTGTCACAAGTAACATATGCATTGGTTTTGATTTGTTTTTGTTGTATTAGATTTCAACAAATGGTGGTTTCTTTCAGCAATCTAATCATTGAAGTCCATTGACTTAACATGTTGACTCTCTCTTCCCATAGGTTCTGCCTAACTTGTTGAGTATTTCCAGCAATTGATGTGTGTGTTGTATACTCAAATAGCATTTAAGGGGTAATGATGATCAAGATATTGGGTGAACGTGTATGTTATTTCTTTAATAGTAGGAACTTTCTACATCCCCTAAGAGTAAAAGTATCTTTGGTTGAAAGTTTTATATTACAGGGAGCCGCTATGTTAACTTCAAAAACAGGAAACATTAACTGAGACCAATAAGTGTTTATTTTTATTCAAACCTCTCTCGTTGTTATCTGTAAATCAGTTTGTGGCACCAAGTTGGTTGATTGAAGGTTCCAAGTCCATTTATAGCATTTTAAAATTCAGTGCCATATTGAACAAGATTTTGCTGGATATCCCCAGATAGTTCTCTGATCCTACGGTACTCAGCAGGACAAGTGTCTGGATATTTATCTCTTGCGACAAAAACAGATTTTCTTGGAGTGTCTTTTGTTGGCCCCTCTGTACATATCAACTACAATCCTACACTAATTGTATCTATTACTCAAAGCCCATTGGGATAGACTCTATATAAGTTGCAAGACTTGTTATTTGAAATAAATGGCAAATGTAATTGAATTTCTCATATCAAGTGCGTGGTTACTATTAGGTTTTTGCAGCTGCTACGGTGATGCATGTAAATAACTCTTTTAACCTTTGGACTTAAAGCTTGAGTTGCTACCAGATTTGACAGGTGATCTTTCTCACTAAAAAACTCTTGATTCCTTTGGAGAACTGTTTCTTTTTAAAGAACTGTATTTTCAGTTTATAACTTGTCAACTCTTTATTTCAAAGCCTTGTCTGTTTAATTGAAACTATGTAATTAAGTATTTGTATTAGTAGTACAGGCTGAGAGGTGACCTTGTCGAGGTGTTTAAAATTATGATGAATAGATAGGCTTCAGAGATACAGCATGGAAACAGGCTCTTCGGCCCACTGAGTCCTTGCCGACCAACCATCACTGTACACTTGCACTATCCTACACGTTAGGGACAGTTTTATTAGAAACATAGAAAATAGGTGTAGAAGGAGGCCATTTGGCCCTTCGAGCCTTTGGCCCTTTGGCCTTGGCTGATCATCCACAATCAGTAAACTGTGCCTGCCTTCTCCCCATTTCCCTCGACTCCGCTATCATTAAGAGCTCTATCTAACTCTTTTAAATTCATCCAGTGAATTGGCCTCTCCTGCCTTCTGTGGCGGAGAATTCCACAAATTCACAACTCTCTGGGTGAAAACGTTTTTCTTCATCGCCGTTCTAAATGGCCTACCCCTCATTCTTAAACTGTGGCCCCTGGTTCGGGACTCCCCCAATTGAAGCCAATTAGCCTACAAGCCTGTACGTCTTTGGAACGTGAGCAGAAATTGGAGCACTTGGAGAAATCTAAGGCAGCAATTCTTTTACTCGCCACTGTGCTGCCCTAAGTAGTTGGCATTTAAGGTAGGAACTTGGCACTTAGTAGCAATTTGAGGGGCATCTTTCTCACACAGAGGATGGTGAGATATGGAACAAGCTGTGTGAGGATGTATTTAAGGATGTTAATGTACATTAACAACATTTACACAGAGCTAACTTGAAACAGTACAGTTCAGGAATATGTCCTTCAGTATACAATGTCTGTGCCAAATTTAAAAGACATCTGAACAGGTACAAGGATAGGAAAGGCTGAGAGAGATATGAACCAAACATGGACAAATGGGACTAGCTTAGATGGGACATCCTGGTCAGCATGGAAGAGTTGGGCTGAAGGGCCTGTTTTTGTACTCTGAATATAAATAAGATTTCATGGTTCATTTTGTATATTTGGATAATTTGGCCTAGCTATTAAAGTTTAGTTAATTTGGGATTTTACCATTTTGTTTGACGGAAGCACAAATCGTACTAATGATAATTCACTTCCTGTCTTTGTTTATAAGCATGAGTAGTAGGCACTAAGTTCTGGCAGGATCAATGTTTGAGTATGAATATTAAAATGTTTGTTATTTAGAAATAGGGCATTGAAAGTCTTATCTTTGGGAAGAAGCTTTTGTGCTTTTTGAAACTATTTTTAAATAAGAGGTTATGAGTACTTTGCAGGAAAATGATGCAGTGAAGTCTGCATGCCGTGTACATGTCAAAATTTATGACAGTAAATACGTACTTGGTATTCTTGGAACATGAACTTAGTAATTCATTTCCTCCCATCAGGGATAGATTCTCCAAAGAGGTTCATTAAAATATTTTGGCTCTAAGCATGGGTCGGGAATGTTGAGATCAATATGGAGCTTATTTTTGCATGAATATTTCCCCTTGGGCAAGAACGATTCTGCAGACTTGAAACTTGGTCACTTGAATTTAAAAAGTGGGTGACATTGTTCGTTCTATAGCTGTTTGATACAAACACAAATTGTTAACACAGCAGATTACTTGAAGGATAATTTTGTTTTGGACAGTTTAAGAAACCTGGAATAGAACCATTCTCTGCAAACAAATAAATATTATGATTATATCGATTGTGGCTGCCATCATGTAAACTGTGGCTTTATGGTACTGTCACTAGCAGTCATGAAACGTGGAAGGATTCAGTTTCAGGACTGAAGAAGTTCACTTATTTAAAACTCTCCAAGTTATTTTCAAAAGGGAAATTGGACATAAATTTAATGTACAGGGAAATGTTCTGCAATTAGTTGTAAGACAAATATCATTAATGAGTGATGCAATAATTTTTTGGGCTCAATTTATTCTCTGTAATGATTTACTTTGGAAAGGTGGGCAGTACTTTGGGAAGGTGGACAATCAAAAGATTCTGTTTGAATTAGGGAAATTACACAACTCATTCTGACATGCCAGACTGATTATTGATGTAGAATTTTTTCTATTGTCAATATCAATTAAGAGCAGGTGGTTGTTAAGTATTACCAGTTCTAAGTCCAGTGGATCCCCAGTCCCAGTTCGAAAAGTCACAGTGCCGAGTGGTCATTTTATTCATATTCAGATGTGGTTGACTCTGTCCAGAATATGCAAGAGAAACTCTTACAACTGTTCCCATATTTAAGTTGCAATATTTCTGCATTGAACTGTAATAGAAAGCTATAATGCAGCATTCACAGACCCCTGGTCGTGCATTATCTAGTTTGTGATGAACATTGTTATTACTACATTATTAAACACACATTATTCAAACTTCCGAAGTGTTTCTAAAAATCTAGTCGACGTTCATGTAAATATTTGGTTGTACAGACTTGTGGTTGAATGTTCAAATACAGTAGTTTGTGATCCCTCTGGTACAACCTGCTTGTTGGTTTCTTTTATAGTCTTAAGCTATTAAGATATCGTGTGATTCATATTATTAAACAAAACATGAACTTGCTTTTTGGAATTGCTTGAAACAATCATCTTGGTTAAGTTTCATAAATTGACTACTTGGATGAAATTCATATTTGCTGGCTTGCAGTTGTAAGGAGAATAAACCTGCACCGAGATGTGTTGTGTTTATAGAAATGAATAAAAAACTGGAGGATGGGTGCCCTTTTTAACAGGAATTGTGGTAAACAAGAAATGGTGTTTATTACAAGAGTATGAACTTTATAATCAGCTCAGTAATCCTTGGTTTGGGCCTTTGTTTGTTAACTTGGAGCTCTATTTTTTTAAGATAATGTCATGATCATCCATTACAGGAAGGAAGTGGAGACTTTTGAGAGAGTACAGAAGAGATTCACCAAGATGCTGCCACGATTAGTGGTTGTTAGCTATAAGAGTTTGGATGAAATTGGATTGCTTTCTCTGGAGCGACGGAGGCTGAGAGGAAACCTGAGAGAAGTTTAGAAAATTGTGAGAGGCATGGATGGGGTGGACAGAATCTTTTTTCCAAGGTTGGAAATGTCAAATACTAGAGGGCATAGCTTTAAGGCAAGAGGGGAGATATGTGGGGCAGGTTCTTTTTTACACAGAGTGATAGGTGCCTAGAACATGCTATTAGGGTTTGTGGTGGAAACGGGACAGTGGCATTTCAGTGGCTTTTAGAGAGGCAAGTGGATATTGGACATGGAGGGATATGCAGGCCGTAGGGATTTTCACATGTTTGGCACTGACATAGTTAATGGGCCTTTTCCTGTGATATGTTGTTCTGTGTTCCTCTTTTCAATATCTACATTATTGCCCACTGTATCGGCTAAATAAGGACTTGGTGTTTTTTTTCTATTCCTCCATTATCAAACGTCTTAAACTTCCTGTGTATGAAGGAACTGCAGATGCTGGTTTAAATCGAAGTTAGACATAAAATGCTGGAGTGACTCGGTGGGACAGGAAGCATCTCTGGAGAGAAGGAGTGGGTGATGTTTTGAGTCGAGACACTTCTTCAGACTCGTTTCGGGTCGAGGCTCAAATGTCACCCATTCCTTCTCTCCAGTGATATTGCCTATCCCACTGAGTTACTGATGAAAAGTTCAAACTCTATTGTCATCTACTTTCCTTGAAGCCCTTCTGCTTCAGTTTTTAATATTGCTTGCCTTGACCTTAGTCTATTGGACTTTGTAGCAGTCACCCAGATCTGGTTCCTTAATTGTCTTTCCACCATCACATTATTGCCCACTTCAGACTTAAGCTTCCTCTGGTGCATCTGCTCAAGCAAGTTAATTGTTTCTGTTGTTCACTGTGGACTTCTGCAATAATCTTTACTGATGAAAAGTTCAAACTCTTATTGCCATCTGCTTTCCTTGCAGACCTTCTACTTCAGTTTTTAATGTTGCTTGCCTTGCCTTTAGTCACCCAGATTTGGTTCCTTAATTGTCTTTCCATCGTCCATGCTTTATCTATCCATCATACCTGCATTTGATACGTGGTTGAAGTAGTAAGTAGATCATAAGATACATAATGCATTTGAATGGCAAATAGTATCTTGAGGATTCCCTACGATTGATAAAGGTGATTCTTCCAAATATTTCCCCGAATTGGTTGTGGGTTACATCAAACATTCTTATCGTGAAGTGTTTCTTATATTTGCATTTAAGTATGGGAACAGAGTGGATGTTACCACTGATTAAAGTTAGATCAGCACAGCACCAAAATGGACAATTTGACTGGCTAGTCTGCTGCCTTTTATACGCATGTTCATAAGGAGACAGAATGAGGAAATTTTGAAAAGTGATGTATTTCAAGAGGAAATATTTTCTTAATGTTTCTTAATCTGTAAGTTCCTTGTGCTCTACAGTATTTCTGTTTTTGCACTTTCCTTTTTAATTTCTCTTCAACATCCCTTGCTTTTTAGTTGTTTTATCCTTGTAAATCATTGTCCACTTTGATGCTTCACAAAATCTGCTTCTGGTTTTGGTTCATGTTTTCATTTTCCATTTCACTTTCTTTCATATTTTATTTTTGATAGCATACCTCTGAAGCACTTTAGGATACTATAGAATCCATATATTTTCTTAAGGACATAGCTTTTTTTCTTTGTCTAAAGTTAATCTACATAACCTTTTAGACTGAATGTATCCTCAGTTCTCAAAGATTTTTTTGTTTGTTGCATCTGCTTTACTACCTCGGATACGTGTCTGTGTGCGCTATGCTCTCCACTCTGATTTAATTGCAGGATTCATTCAGCTTAACATGACCCCTGTACTTCCCAATTTTGACTTTGGAAGAGAACCTAAGTTGCTATGCTGGTCTTGCTTGAATTAATGTCTAGTTCAATGGATGTTTTATCCTTTCCTTACATTTATTTACAGAACTCTTTGAACCCTCCTTATTTTTCCTGCCAAAATGTAATAGCTTTTCTGATCATTGTTGAAATCTGTTTAAGTTACATTTTAAAATTGTATTCCAATTCGTATGCCATTAGAATTAATATAGATTTTAATAACATTTGAACATCAATTTGATCCCATCTACATAATGTAAAGTCTCTATTTTTATGCTTAGGAGGTGCTTGCTTTCTAGTTTATTGTTGGTCCGTGGGCTCCAAATAAGAACCTTGAATCTTCAGTTTTATTAACAGCTTTTAAAAAGTTGCATGTTACAGCTACTGCATTACAAATATCCACTGGCTTAATAATTTAGGAAAACTAGTTAAATATGATGTTCCCCATGAAACCAGTGTTTGTAATGTTGACTATCTTGATCAATGGTTACCAAGTTGATATATAAAACTCAGCAGTCAACCAGAGTACCATAAAAGCACTGAAGTAAGTGACTGTTTATTTTGTTGTATTGATGTTGGTTTTGTACTATGCCTATCTGGGAGGGCTGATTTGTAATTCCAGTGTATGTAGACTTTGGAATGATGACTTGCTGTTCACCCCCTGGTTTTAGAGGTATGAGTGCTTCTACCAAGTTTAGCAAGAGAGTAGCATTACTCTTTCAGTATCACTTCATTTAAGATTGCCTTACTCTATTCAGGTCAGTTTGTTTCGCATTGATTACCAGACATGCGCAATATAACCTTTTGGAAAAGTTAGTGTGAGAGCAATATGGTATATTGGCTTAATATTACATTTATTCCGGGTGGCATTATGGATCATGGTTTAACGGTTCCCTAAAAGACATGCAGCGATTTTCTTTTTTTTTTCCTCAGCTATTATCTCTATTTTGGTCTCGTGCTTATTTCCATTCTCTTATGGAATTATGACGTTATTGCAGAGTAGACCATTTTAACCATTCAAGGTTGCATAGGAGCTTTCTTCCATGTGCCCATTTTTCTTGCACTTTGTTGCTCACATCTGTTGATATCCACTTTTTTTTAAAGCACAATTGAATAGTTTTAAGAATCTGCAAATTTGCTTTCATATTGATTTCTGGTGACTTTCTGAATTCCAACCTCTCCAAATAAAACTAAGAATCACAGAGTTGGATTTTTATTAAGTGTTCATCGTCCTTTTTCAGACTCAATTAAGTTTTTTTTCATCTCTCATTTGAATATTTTTGTAATCCACTGAATATTTGGCCTAATTAACTTACTGACAATGGAAACAGTCTGTTGCCATCTGGTCTCTTAAAGCCAGTTGTAATTTGGAAATGCAGTAATCAGACATCCTTTAATGAGTTTGACTACTTTGATAAGAGCACTTATTTCTTGAGCTTGGTTGTGGTTTGGACTCCTCATCGCTAATCACAATTCATGAGAAATTAGTTGCATTTCCCTACTTTTGATGTAATCTTGCAAGTGACTGATCAAAACTACATGCTACCTACCCTAATGATTGCCACCTTGCCGTCCTTGTCCGTCCATTCCGATAGCTTGTACATCGGGTGTATACATTCGACATTCAATCTTTTAAGATTAATTAAAGACAGAGGTTATTGCGATTTGCCTGTTAATTTTTAATAGAAGCACATCAAGTGTGAATAGAGCTGTGAAATGGCATTAAAATGCAAGTTGAAGAATAATGGACATATATCATTTTGTTTACTGAACTGCTGCAGTTAAAGCATGTTACCTCCTCTTCTTGCATCGTTGCTCTGGAAGCTACAAACTTGCTGGTGCAACAAAGGAGTTGCCTTGCTGAGATTTTTCATTGTCTCCACAGCTTAGTGCATTCTAAATCGGAGCCCAAACTTGCGCCGGCAGCAAATTGCTGCTGTTATTTTACATTTGCTTAGACAATAGGTGCAGGAGTAGGCCATTCAGCCCTTCGAGCCAGCACCGCCATTCAATGCGATCATGGCTGATCACTCTCAATCAGTACCCCGTTCCTGCCTTCTCCCCATACCCCCTCACTCCGCTATCCTTAAGAGCTCTATCCAGCTCTCTTGAAAGCATCCAACGAACTGGCCTCCACTGCCTTCTGAGGCAGAGAATTCCACACCTTCACCACTCTCTGACTGAAAAAGTTCTTCCTCATCTCCGTTCTAAATGGCCTACCCCTTATTCTTAAACTGTGGCCCCTTGTTCTGGACTCCCCCAACATTGGGAACATGTTTCCTGCCTCTAATGTGTCCAATCCCCTAATTATCTTATATGTTTCAATAAGATCCCCCCTCATCCTTCTAAATTCCAGTGTATACAAGCCTAATTGCTCCAGCCTTTTAACATACGACAGTCCCGCCATTCCGGGAATTAACCTAGTGAACCTACGCTGCACGCCCTCAATAGCAAGAATATCCTTCCTCAAATTTGGAGACCAAAACTGCACACAGTACTCCAGGTGCGGTCTCACCAGGGTCCGGTACAACTGTGGAAGGACCTCTTTGCTTCTATACTCAACTCCTCTTGTTATGAAGGCCAACATTCAATTGGCTTTCTTCACTGCCTGCTGTACCTGCATGCTTCCTTTCAGTGGCTTCATGTTAAACTAGTGAGATTGAAATACGTCTGGATGTTGAACTCATCGACTCTGCTGCCCAATCAGGGAGAGGCTGGATGCATGATGTTGCTTCCTAACACGCCCCATTCAGAAGTTCCCTGAAAATGTGTAGAAGGCTATGGAGAATTGTGTAGTTGTATTTAATTGTCATATGTATCGCCAATGGAGCAAATTAAATTCTTACTTGCTGCATCTTTATGGGCAGATTAATGCAATAATACAATTATTAACTGTCAACAATACGAGATAACAAGATCCTAGTAATGCAAAGCCAAAGTACGTAGTCCAACCACCACAGTTTGTTATAGATCATTGTTACTGAGGTAGAATTGTGGTTATTGTTGCATACTGTTCAAGACCCTGATGGTTGCTGGGAAGGAGCTGTTCTTAAACGTGATGGTCACAGTTCTCGTACTCCTCTCCCCACCTTCCCACTGGTATTAGTGAGATGCGAGGTTGGCCAGGGTGGTGTGCGTCTTTGCTGATATTAGGGTAGGTCAATACCTTTGATGGCAGTGTCTATATTTGTTCCTTCGGCATTCGAGTTACTAATCCGGGCAACGAGTCGTATGCTCGCTACCATATACCGTAGATATTTGGAAAATGGTTTTGGAATTGGAGATTAGCATGTGGTTGACCATTTGGGGCTGGGGTAAATACCAATTTCTTTGTCAAGTATGTCATATGTGTTATGAATTGTGTGCTCCAGAAAATTGCAATTGCTTTACGGTGCAGCCATTCAAGATAGAGGATAACTATGTTGGGTACCAAGGATGACAAATTAAATGGGGATTGGTAGAAAAGCATATTTGATGCAGAAGTTAAATCATCATTTTCAGCTCGACAGATTCAAGACTTCCCTTTTAAATGTTCTTGCACGTTTATCATTTCCTAAATTTTCATTGCCATTGTCTCCAGACACTGTTAACAAAAGATTTTGGGGCAGATTGTTCCTCGTCACCTCCCCTCCCCTCTTTTCTGACCATCATTCAACTGCGTGTTTGAATGCACACTTTTGCAAGTCCCATGATTATAATTGCCTCATGCGAACATTTGAATCCCCGTATCTTTGAAGCTCTGTGGAAAAGGATCGGTTGTGTCATGAGACCATATCCACAGGCCTTCCTGCTTGCCCACCTCAGCATTGGACTGCTGGGAATACAGGGATTAGGTGGTGCATCTAGTGGGTAGGGAAATTGAGAGGCCATTGGAGGTAACTAACAAAAAATATTTTAAAATATTGCTCTGTTAGCTATTAATGTCTCAGTGGCTAACAAAAGCTTCTTTAATTTACAAGCTAAGCATGGACTCTGTACAAATGATTTATTTAGTTGGTAAATTAAAAAGATTAATCGTAAATACACTTGGCTTAGTTTTTAGTTTAAAGATACTACCCAATTGAAATCAAACATGTAGTGAAATAAAAAACAAAAAATCTAAATGTAACTTTCTCAATGAAGGTCGGTTACACCATTTAAAGAATAAAGCCATCCTGGATATCATATGGGCCTATTCAGCTTCATACATGACTGAAATGTCTCGGGGCTCAACTGGGAAGGGGAAGAGAGGGACAGAGGAACTATCTAAAGTTGGAGAAGTCAATGTTCATACCACTGGGCTGCAAGCTGCCCAGGTGAAATATGAGGTGCTGTTCCTCCAATTTCCGGTGGGACTCGCTGTGCACTGGAGGAGGCCCATGACAGAAAGGTCAGACTGGGAATGGGAGGGGGAGTTGAAGTGCTCAGCCACCGGGAGATCTGATTGTTTAATGTGGACACTTTCTCAAGTATATTGACTCCTGGAATTGTAAGTGGTAAACAAGATTCTAGAGTTTGGGCTTCTGCACACTTAATTATACCCAAGCATTTTCAATAAAGTATACTTTTTTTGTGACTTGCAGGCAGCTGATGAGCCTGCCTATCTTACAGTGGGGACAGATGTTAGTGCCAAGTACCGTGGTGCCTTCTGCGAGGCAAAGATTAAGACCGTGAAGCGACTGGTAAAGGTTAAGGTATGTGGCTGATTAACAAAATCCCGTTCCATTGTGGAACTAATTTTGGTTTGAATTTCTATCATCGTAGCTTTTTATGAAGGATAATTTCTAAAGTCAACTATTTTTTTATTTTTGCTGTGCTGTCTAGGTGCTCTTTAAAAATGACAATTCGACGCAAGTTGTCCAGGATGACCAAGTAAAGGGTTCTTTAAGAGTATGTATGACTTTTTTCTGACGTTCTGTTGGAATTAATCAAGCAATAATCAAAATGTGCAATTGTTCAAGAATCTACTCATTAAAAAAAATATTTATTTCCACTCTGCAACATTAAGTGCATGTGTCTATATCTCGCTGCAGTTGCTGTAATCATTGCCTAATGCGCAGATGCTTCCTTTCGCCTGCGATTGATTTGACATCAGTTTATCAAAAAAAGCCAGGATAAATATTATGTGCAATAAAAACAAGTGCTGGAGAAACACAGCAGGTCAGGCAACATTTGTGGAGGGAAATGATCAAGTGACAATTTTGGTTGGAGCCACTCTTCAGGTGTCTGAAGAAAGGTTGCAACCCAAAACGTCTTCAGTCCATTTCCCTCCACATGTGCTCCCTAGGGCGGCGCTGCCCTAGCAGCTGCGGATTACCTGCAGTCCGTTTGTCTTTTGTGTCTTTTGTTGTTTTTTGTCTTGATTGTAGTGTGTAGATTTGATGCGTTTTTTGTGGTTGTGTACTATGTGTGGGGGGGACCTGTAAAATTGTCTCTTCGGAATGGAGACCCGCCCTTTTTTCTGGGTGGTGTCTCCGTTCCCGCTGCGGTCTATCATCGGCCAAGCACTTGGAGCTGGCGGCCTCCACCTGGGCTCTGGTTCACAGAGACCGCGGACCGGACTTGCCATCTGCGGAGCTGGCTGCCTTCGGAGGCTGTGGTGACGCAGCGGGAGCGGCTGCGACTTGCCTTCGGCCACGGGCCGCGTTGATATCGGAAGCTCACAGCCCTAGCCCCCTGGGGGGGGCGACATCGGGAGCTCCGGCAGCTCAACACCCCATTAGTTTCCGCACCACAATGGCAGGTAACTACAGGAAGTTGGCACTGTACTGTTGTACTCAATGAGGAGTCTAACATCGGCGCATGCTGAGAATCGCGGTGGAAAAGAGCTTTCCGGTAATTCGGGTCCTGTGATGCCTGAGTGAACTTGATTGTGATGGTCACTGACAGTCCGCATAAGATTGCATATCACTGGTGTTAGAGTAGCTCAGGATGCAACTCCAGTAAACCTTATTACAACGTATCACAATCGTCTACTCCATGTGTATTTGATAGTAAATTTAAGAATAAGGGGTAGGCTATTTAGAACGGAGACGAGGAAAAACTTTTTCAGTCAGAGAGTTGTAAATCTGTGGAATTCTCTGCCTCAGAAGGCAGTGGAGGCCAATTCTCTGGATAATTTCAAGAGAGAGCTAGATAGAGCTCTTAAAGATAACGGAGTCGGGGGGTGTGGGGAGAAGGCAGGAACGGGGTACTGATTGTGAATGATCAGCCATGATCACATTGAATGGCGGTGCTGGCTCGAAGGGCCGAATGGCCTACTCCTACACCTATTGTCTATTGACTGAGATAATTGATCGATCTGAACTTATAATCTTTTCTCTGAGCTGGTAATAACAAAGGAAAACCTGTTCTCAAGCCATTATAATGTTATTGCTGATCCAAATGTTGGAGTAAACATGCTTGAAGAACCTTTTCAAATTAAATGTGCACACCTCCGTAGGAAAATGTTTTTAGTATTGCATTCTCCTTTGGTTTGGGAATATGAAGTGATTGGGTTCTGAGGCTTTTGGCTTTGAAACATTCTTAGGCCCCCTTCGGTCATGGCTGACCATGGGTGCATCCTAGTTGGTTGCTTGTTCCACACCACAGCTAGAGCAGCGTCGCTTGTGGCTGAAGAGACCAATGCGGGAGTGACATTCTCTGTCGCAAAGGTCACATTTGTGTGTGGTCTCTGGTCTGAAGTTGCTGCGCTCTTTTCTGTGTGCCCGCTGGTCTGCTGCTGCGTTCATCAGTTTCTCTTCCCCCGTTTTGAGATGTTGGTTCAGAGTACTTCTCCACCTCGTACGGTCAGCTGTAAAGCTCTCCCAGGACTCCACATCGATGTTGAGTGCCTTCAAATCTCTCTTGCAGACATCCTTGTAACGTAGCTGGGGGCGGCCAATGGTTCTCCTCCCAGATGTTAGCTCTCCATAGAGGATGTCTTTTGGAATACGGCCATCCTCCATGCGGTGGACATGCCCCAGGCACCGCAGCCTGCGCTGCCTGAGTAGAGTGGACATACTTGGAAGGCCAGCGCGAGACAGAATCTCGGCGTTGGACACTCTGTCTTACCAGGATATACCAGGATACGGCAGATGCTTCTAAGGTGGAAGGTGTTGAATCTTCCCTCCAGTCTGGCAGATGTCGTCCATGTCTCACGGCCGTACAGCATCATGCTGTTGACACAGGCATTGTAGACTGCTATCTTTGTCTTCACTGTCAGCTTTGGGTTGGTCTACACTCGAGGTGTGAGGCGAGCGATAGTTGTAGCTGCCTTCCTGATCCTCTTGTCAATCTGTGTCCAAGGAGAGGTTGTCTGTGATGGTGGAGCCGAGGTACGTGAACTGATGGACGGCATCAAGTTCGTAGTCGTCGATGGTGATGACAGGTGGTGCCTCTGTATCCTGCTGCGTCATCGGCGTAATTCACTGCATTATCCATGTGATAGAAGTACTTGAGATAACCTTACATGATAATACCACACTTGATGTGACACTGATTTCATTTAAACCAGTAATTTATTTGGGTCCACAAACACAAGTTTGCACGATAATTGATACAATTTGTAGTGATTCATATTTAATATTAAATGCAATTCTTGTTGGTGGTAATTTATTTTGTTTCTTGTAATTTACTTTCGGATGTTCTTCAGATGCTGTGTGCTTTATTGTGCATCTGATTCGTTTTAGTGTAAGATTTATGGAGGATCCTTTCTGATTCAAAGTCTTCATATTATGCTTCAGATTGGAGCATCAGTTGAGGTGAAAGGATTTGATGGTTCATACCAAGAGGCTGCCATCAATAAACTCACAGATGCAAGCTGGTATACAGTAGGTGAGTGCATTTTGAATTATTCTTCTGTGGGTTATTATTATTGGTGAGTGAATTATGTTTTGGTATTGCAGTGCAAGTATTATGCTTTGTACTATCCAATTTATTTTATGAAAACCTTTTCACTGATTCCTGCTCAGAGTTCATTATCCAGTTGTCACATGTACTGAGACATAGTGAAAAGGTATGTTTTGCGTGCTATCTGAATAGATCAGAAATACCATACATAGATACAATCAGTTCAAACTCAAGTACAACGTTTAGGCCACTATGTCCAATGCCCACTGTATCTGAATTCCCGTAATCTCCCGGAGAAGTTATGATCAGCTTGACACCCGGTGTGATTAGGAGAGCTTGGAAGTTGAAACCTGTAACATTCTTCTCTAACCTCATCAGACTATTAAAGCTAGTCAATGGTCTCTGCTCCCCATATCCAGCTTTGACTGTGTTCTTCCCATTGTGTTTATATTTATATATTTTTAGTTTAATGACATACCGAGAATAGTTGCCTTTCATACTGCCCCAAATGGAAACCTGAGAGTTGAATAAGCGAGTTCGGTATTTTGACCGGGCAGGTCATGGGTCCCAAGAGCTAAACTTTCTCGCCGGCTGATAACAGCGTGAAAGAAACGGATCTTGAATCTGGTGATAAGTGATTGCAAGCTTTTATATCTTGTGTCCAAATAGGAAAAAAGATGATGAGGAAGGAGTGTGATTGTTGCCCTTGTTTTCCAGGAGTCGCGGTGGGGAAGAGGGAGTCCGCTGGAGTTTTAGCCTGACCTGTCCGCCGTCCCGGGCACTGGGGGAAAAGCCGGGCTGTGCGGTTGGTCCATTGCCCAGCTGTTGGGCCACCTGCGCATGCATACGGTCGAGCTGTTGTTCAGATGCGAGGTGTGCGGAAAGGGCTTCGGGCACTCCTCAAATTTGTCGAGGCACCGACACAGGCACACTCGCGACCGGCCCTTCCAATACAAGGCATGCAGCCTTGGCACTGCTCCAACACTAAGCGCTTGCGAGCAAGAATTCCGCTGCAGGCTCTGCGGCGAGTTCTTCCCCGTGTGGCTGCAATTCGCGCAACACCGTCGCATCCATCGGGGGCTGGGTATTCGCAGCACGCTCGGGGCTGTCGCGGCACATGTGCGCGGCCCGGAGTGGGCGGCTCCCATTCCACTCCGATGCCTGAAGGATTTCCGCAGCGCCGGTTACCTGGCTCTTGCACAGCGGCGAGACCCCGTTTGCCTACGAGGTCTCACTGCTGAGCTTTCGGCAGCCCGTTGCAGTTGAGAGCCCACTGCCAGCGCAGCCACGGGTGGGAGCAGCCGTTCAGCTGCGAAGTTTGCGGCAAAGCGTTCTGCAACCCGTCTTACCTGGGGATGCACCGGACAAAGCGGCCTTTCATGTACAAAGTGTGCGGCAGGGATTACTGCAGTGCCTTGTAACTGCTGATCCATCAGCGCTTCCACAGCGGCGAGTGGCCCTTCAGGTGCAAGACCTGCTAGTCCAACCGCACAGTCCACAACCGTGTGGCTTTTTCCCCATTTCTCGGGACGGCGGACAGGCCTGGCTAAAACTCCAGCGGACTCCAGCAAAATAAAGTGGATGAGCTTGAGGCTCAGTTAGACATTGGCAAGTATGATGTTGTGAGAATCACTGAGACATGGCTACAAGAGAACCAGGGCTGGGAACTGAATATTCAGGGGTACACAACGTATAGAAAAGACAGGCAGGTGGGGAGAGGGGGCGGGGTCGCTCTGTTGGTAAGGAATGATATTCACTCCCTTGCAAGGGGTGACATAGAATCAGGAGATGTAGAATCAGTATGGATCGAAATGAGGAATTGTAAGGGTAAAATAACCCTAATGGGAGTCATCTACAGCCCCCCAAACAGTAGCCTTGACATAAGGTGCAAGTTGAATCAGGAGCTAAAATTGGCATGTCGCAAATGTAATGCTACGGTGGTTATGGGATATTTCAACATGCAGGTAGACTGGGAAATGGACCCCTTGGAGAGAGAGTTTTCTGGAGTGCCTCTGAGATGGATTCTTAGAACAGCTTGGTACTGGAGCCTACCAGGGAGAAGGCAATTCTGGATTTAGTGTTGTGTAATGAACCTGATCTGATAAGGGGACTCGAGGTAAAAGAGCCATTAGAAGGCAGTGACCACAATATGATAAGTTTTACTCTATAAATTGAGAGGGAGAAGGGAAAATCGGAAGTGTCAGTATTACAGTATAGCAAAGGGGATTACAGAAGCATGAGGCAGGAGCTGGCCAAAATTGACTGGAAAGAGGCCCTAGCAGCGAAGACGGTGGAACAGCAATGGCAGGTATTCCTGGGAATAATGCAGAAGTTGCAGGATCAATTTATCCCAAAGAGGAGGAAAGATTCTAAGGGGAGTAAGAGGCTCCCGTGGCTGACAAGGGAAGTCAAGGACAGCATAAAAGTAATAGAGAAGAAGTATAACATAGCAAAGAAGAGTGGGAAGCCAGAGGATTGGGACTCTTTTAAAGAGCAACAGAAGATAACTAAAAAGGCAATACGGGGAGAAAAGATGAGGTACGAGGGTAAACTAGCCAATAATATAAAGGAGGATAGTAAAAGCTTTTTTAGATATGTGAAGAGGAAAAAAATAGTCAAGGCAAATGTGGGTCCCTTGAAGACAGAAGCAGGGGAATTTATTATGGGGAACAAGGAAATGGCAGACGAGTTGAACCGGTACTTTGGATCTGTCTTCACTAAGGAGGATACAAACAATCTCCCAGAGATCCTAGGGTGACGGAGGAACTGGAGGAAATCCACATTAGGCAGGAAAGAGTTTTGGGTAGACTGATGGGACTGAAGGCTGATAAATCCCCAGGGCCTGATGGTCTGCATCCCAGAGTACTTAAGGAGTTGGCTCTAGAAATTGTGGACGCATTGGTGATCATTTTCCAATGTTGTATAGATTCAGGGTCAGCTCCTGTGGATTGGAGGGTAGCTAATGTTATCTCACTTTTTAAGAAAGGAGGGAGAGAGAAAATGGGAAATTATAGACCAGTTAGTCTGACATCAGTGGTGGGGAAGATGCTGGAGTCAATTATAAAAGACGAAATTGCGGAGCATTTGGATAGCAGTAACAGGATCGTTCCGAGTCAGCATGGAATTACGAAGGGGAAATCTTGCTCGACTAATTACTGGAATTTTTTGAGGATGTAACTAGGAAAATTGACAGGGGAGAGCCGGTGGATGTGGTGTACCTCGACTTTCAGAAAGCCTTCGACAAGGTCCCACATTGGAGATTGGTGGGCAAAATTAGAGCACATGGTATTGGAGGTAGGGTACTGACATGGATAGAAAATTGGTTGAGAGAGAGAAAGCAAAGAGTGGGGATAAATGGGTTCCTTTCAGAATGGCAGGCAGTGGCTAGTGGGGTATCGTAAGGCTCGGTGCTGGGACCGCAGCTATTTACAATATACATCAATGACTTGGATGAAAGGATTAAAAGTACCATTAGTAAATTTGCAGTTGATACAAAGCTGGGTGGCAGTGTGAACTGTGAGGAAGATGCTATGAGGTTGCAGGGTGACTTGGACAGGTTGTGTGAGTGGGGGATGCATGGCAGATGCAGTTTAATGTGGATAAGTGTGAGGTTATCCACTTTGGTGGTACGAATAGGAAGGCAGATTATTATCTGAATGGTGTCAAGTTAGGAAAAGGGGACGTACAACGAGATCTGGGTGTCCTAGTGCATCAGTCACTGAAAGGAAGCATGCAGGTACAGCAGGCAGTGAAGAAAGCCAATGGAATGTTGGCCTTCATAACAAGAGGTGTTGAGTATAGGAGCAAAGAGGTCCTTCTGCAGTTGTACAGGGTCCTAGTAAGACCGCACCTGGAGTACTGTGTGCAGTTTTGGTCTCCCAATTTTAGGATGGATATTCTTGCTATTGAGGGCGTGCAGCGTAGGTTTACTAGGTTAATTCCCGGAATGGCGGGACTGTCATAATTAAAAGTACCATTAGTAAATTTGCAGTTGATACAAATACAAGGGAGTCAGTTATTAAAGATGTGATAGCATCACATTTGGAAAGTGGTGAAATCATCGGACAAAGTCAGCATGGAGTTATGAAAGGCAAATCATGCTTGACGAATCTTATAGAATTTTTCGAGGATGTTACTAGTAGAGTGGATAAGGGAGAACCAGTCGATGAGTTATATCTGGACTTTCAGAAGGCCTTTGACAAGGTCCCACATAGGAGATTGGGGTACAAACTTAAAGCACACGGTATTGGGGGTTCAGTGTTGAGGTGGATAGAGAATTGGTTGACGGACAGGAAGCAAAGATTAGGAATAAACGGGTCCTTTTCGGAATGGCGGGCAGTGACTAGTGGGGTACCGCAAGGCTCAGTGCTGGGACCCCAGTTATTTACAATATATATTAATGATTTGGACGAGGGAATTGAATGCAATATCTCTAGGTTTGCGGATGACACAAAGCTGGGTGGCAGTGTTAGCTGCGAGGAGGATGCGAGGAGGCTGCAGAGTGACTTGGATAGATTAGGAGAGTGGGCAAATGCATGGCAGATGCAATATAATGTGGATAAATGTGAGGTTATCCACTTTGGCGGCAAGAACAGGAAAGCAGAGTATTACCTGAATGGTGGCCAATTAGGAAAAGGGGAGATGCAACGTGACCTTGGTGTCATGGTGCACCAGTCATTGAAAGCAAGTGTGCAGGTGCAGCAGGCAGTGAAGAAAGCGAATGGTATGTTAGCATTCATAGCAAGAGGATTTGAGTATAGGAGCAGGGAGGTTCTGCTGCAGTTGTACAGGGCCTTGGTGAGACCACACCTGGAGTATTGTGTACAGTTTTGGTCTCCTAATCTGAGGAAAGACATTCTAGCCTTAGAGGGAGTACAGAGAAGGTTCACCAGATTGATCCCTGGAATGGCAGGACTTTCATATGAAGAAAGACTGGATAGACTAGGCTTATACTCGCTGGAATTTAGAAGAATGAGGGGGGATCTTATTGAAACATATAAAATTCTTAAGGGGTTGGAGAGGCTAGATGCGGGAAGATTGTTCCCGATGTTGGGAAAGTCCAGAACCAGGGGGCACAGCTTAAAGATAAGGGGGAAGTCTTTTAGGACCGAGATGAGAAAACATTTCTTCACACAGAGAGTGGTGAGTCTGTGGAATTCTCTGCCACAGAAGGTAGTTGAGGCCAGTTATTTTGGCTATATTTAAGAGGGAGTTAGATGTGGCCCTTGTGGCTAAAGGGATCAGGGGGTATGGAGAGAAGGCAGGTACAGGTTACTGAGCTGGATGATCAGCCATGATCATATTGAATGGCGGTGCAGGCTCGAAGGGCCGAATGGCCTACTCCTGCACCTATTTTCTATGTCTTATGTTGAAAGACTGGAGCGACTAGGCTTGTATACACTGGAATTTAGAAGGATGTGAAGGGATCTTATCGAAACGTATAAGATCATTAAGGGGTTGGACATGTTAGAGGCAGGAAACATGTTCCCAATGTTGGGGGAGTCCAGAACCAGGGGCCACAGTTTAAGAATAAGGGGTAGGCCATTTAGAACGGAGATGAGGAAAAACTTTCAGTCAGAGTTGTGAATCTGGAAATCTCCGCCTCAGAAGGCAGTGGAGGCCAATTCTCTGAATGCATTCAAGAGAGAGCTAGATAGAGCTCTTGAGGATAGCGGAGTCAGGGTGTATGGGGAGAAGGCAGGAACGGGGTACTGATTGAGAATGATCAGCCATGATCACATTGAATGGTGGTGCTGGCTCGAAAGGCCGAATGGCCTACTCCTGCACCTATTGTCTATTGACTCTTTCTTCTCCGCCGCGAAGCCTGGAAAACAAGGGCAACAATCACACTCCTCCATCTTTATTCCTATTTGGGCACAAGATATAAAAGCCTGCAATCGCATGTGCGGTCGAGATACTGAACTCGCTTATTGATTGTTGTCACAAATATTGTTCATCTGAATTATTAACATTTTCATTTGGAAGCTCTAACTGAAAGTTGCAGCTGGCGGTAGAATTGATATTTTGGGAGAATGAGACGAGGCCAATTAGAATCGAAAAATAATCTGAACACCTTCAATTGTACTTTGCACCTTAGTGTAGGATGTGCAGAAGGTAATGCTGGAGACTTTAGTTATTCATTTCCCAGAGAAGTAAAACATATGCATGTTTCATATAAAGTCCATGATGCACGATCAAAACTTTTCCAAACCTCCTTTGCCTGTGGACTTTGTATTCTGGACTTTGTAGACTGTATGGAATCTTTCCAGGGACTAAATGGAAAGTTTATATTTTTGACAATGTTGGCGAAAGTATTCACTTTCAAATCAAATTGGTTGGTTCCGGTTACATCAAAAGAACATTGAATCCCTGTGGGAGAATGTGCATGTGTTCTTGTACTTGTCGTTATTCCTGTCACCGAGTGCTGTTATTACTTTGGTAAACTTGAGAAATTATTTACCAGTTGGACTCTCTCCCAACTCAACCTGACTTTGAACGTGGAGTTGTACCCCTTATGATGGGTTTCTGTAAGAAACATTAATTGAAAAAAATTGGAGCCAATGACAATGAAGAAATGGAGTGTAAGTGGTGTTCCACCCGTGCACCAACTGCCCGTGTCCTTGTCCAAAAATAAACTGAACTAAAAAGTATAACTATACATAAGTACATTTTCGATTCCATGAAGTGTAAGCAAATAGTACACTGAAACGGCATGCAAGAGTTGCCAGGTTTGGCCTCATTTTCAAATTATTAACCTGTTGTTAAGTTGTTAACCTGGTTGGTATGGCCTGTTGTCCTGGTGGCTTTTCAGGATCGGCCTGACCCAGCAGAGCCGTTGGTGTCCCCCGCTGCTCCCGTGCTGCTGCAAGTTACGTCCAGTAACGTTTTTTTAATAGAAAGCCAATTAACATACAAACCTGTACATATTTGGAGTGTGGGAGGAAACCGAAAATCTCGGAAAACCCATACGGTCACGGGGAGAACGTACAAACTCCATAAAGCACCCGCAGTCAGGATCGAACGCCGAAAGCGCTGTGGCAGCAACTGTGGTGCCTGTGCTGTGCTGTTTTAATATTCTTTTTGATCGACTGGAGCAGGAGATGCAGCATATCTGTTCTGGTAAGCAACATGTGCCATAATTTAAGTAATAAACTTAAATTGTGCTTTCCTCTTTCTCTGATTTAGTATTTGATGATGGTGATGAGAGGACGCTTCGCCGTACGTCTCTATGCCTCAAAGGAGAGCGACACTTTGCTGAGAGTGAGGTGAGTAGTTGCTTTCCAATGAAGTCACGTGTGAATATTTATAATTCAGAGCACTGACGTCTGTACTTGGTTTCAGACCCTTGATCAGTTACCACTTACAAACCCGGAGCACTTTGGCACACCAGTAATTGGGAAGAAAACAAACAGAGGAAGGAGATCATCATCTGCTCCTGTGTAAGTACAATCTTACTACTCCACATCTTGTTTTGTACTTCTGTAGCATAATGGAATGCTTAAATTTTCAGACCTCCCAACCCTTCCAAATTTGGAAAGTTTCCGCTTTCTTATTTCATTTCCGCCATTCCGATTTCGCCTCACATTTTTCTGCAAAACACATGCCCTGCGCGCCTCTCGCCCCTCCTGCCGCTCGTCCTTATGTGCACTGTTGTTCTTGCTTATCAAGTATTTTTGTACAGTGTAATACATTTATTAGGTGATATAACTAGATTAATCAGCACATGTCGAGCCTGGATGTTCCGGACAACAACTTTTATTGTACTGTTAAAATGCAAGCAATGATTCATTGTTGCAGACCTGAAGATGAAAAGGAAGAGGAATCAAGTGAAGAGGAGGATGATGATAAACGACGTCTTAATGATGAACTTTTGGGCAAAGTCGTTTATGTAGATTGCAATGGGGATAAAATAAAAGGCTGGTATCCAGCTTTGGTAAGTGAGCATACACAGTCAATGATAGATCGTTTCATCCTTGTAAGCTGCCTTATTGGATAATTATTAGATAATTTTTAAATTGTTATTTTGCATGGATCGTGAATTTCAGCACATTCAAGATTTTTTGACTTGTACTCTGTTGAAAATAATATGTTTGTTGTATAATTTTGAAATTAATGTTATGCACTGTCAGGACACCAAGGTTTGCTGAAAATTGTATGCTAAACCCAAATCTGTTGCTAAAGTCTAAGTCAGTCTTAGGGCATCCACAGCTTTTGGAGCAAGTATGCTATGTACTTTGCATCATGAGTGAAATTTGGGCAGAGTACCCATCATGTTTCCAGGAAAGTCCACACCTGGCAGTCTTCATCCACCCAAGGAAGCCAGAGCTTAATCAGGTGGTCTGTTAAACTACTGTAGGAAAGAACTGCAGATGCTGGTTCAAATCGAAGACTTGACGGTACGGTAGCGCAGCGGTAGGTTGCTGCTTTACAGCGAATGCAGCGTCGGAGACTCAGGTTCGATCCTGACTACGGGTGCTGCACTGTAAGGAGTTTGTACGTTCTCCCCGTGACCTGCGTGGGTTTTCTCCGAGATCTTCGGTTTCCTCCCACACTCCAAAGACGTACAGGTATGTAGGTTAATTGGCTGGGTAAATGTAAAAATTGTCCCTAGTGGGTGTAGGATAGTGTTAATGTACGGGGATCGTTGGGCGGCACGGACTTGGTGGGCCGAAAAGGCCTGTTTCCGGCTGTATATATATGATATGATATGACAGACAGAAAATGTTGGAATAACTCAGCGGGACAGGCAGCATCTCTGGAGAGAAGGAATGGGTGACGTTTAGGGTCTGAAGAATGGTCTTGACATGAAATGTCACCCATTCCTTCTCTCCAGAGATGCTGCTTGTCCCGCTGAGTTACTCCAGCATTTTGTGTCTACCTTCCAGTTCTCTATCCATGTCAATACCCTACCCCCAATATATGTGTTCTAATTTTGCACACCAATCTCTTGTGTGGGACCTAGCCAAAGGCTTTTTGAAAGTCCAGATACACCACATCCACTGGCTCTCCCTTATCCATTCTACTATCCGTTCTACTTATTACATCCTCAAAATTCCAGAAGATTAGTCGAGCATGGTTTCCCCTTCATAAATTCATGCTGACTTGGACAACGATGGATATCAAGGATCCGCAATCCACCTTGATTGTGGATGATCACTATGAATGGCGGTGCTGGCTCGTAGAGCCAAATAGCCTCCTCCTGCACCTATTTTCTATGTTTCTATGACTTTCACCGATCCTGTCACTGCTTTCCAAATGAGCTGCTATAACATCTTTAATAATCGACTCAAGCACCTTCCCCACTACCGATGTAAGGTGAACTGGTCTATAATTCCCCATCTCCCTCCTTTCTTAAAAGATGGATTCACATTGGCTACCCTCCAGTCCACAGGAACTGATCCAAAGTTGAGAATACATTGGAAAATGATCACCAATGCATCCACTCACAAAATGCTGGAGTAACTCAGCAGGTCAGGCAGCATCTCAAGAGAGAAGGAATGCGTGACGTTTTGGGTCAAGACCCTTCTTCAGACTGATGTCAGGGGGGCGGGACAAAGGAAGGATATAGGTGGAGACAGGAAGATAGAGGGAAATCTGGGAAGGAGGAGGGGAAGAGAGGGACAGAGAAACTATCTAAAGTTGGAGAAGTCAATGTTCATACCGTTGGGCTGCAAGCTGCCCAGGCGAAGTTCTACATTTCCCCCAGTCCTCTGGTTTGTTGCTTCCTCTGGTCAATTTATATGTTTTTTCTTTGGTTTTAACACTATCCTTGATTTCCATCGTTAGCCACAGTTGAGCCGCCTTCCCCTTTTATTTTTCACCAGACAGGGATGAACAATTTTTGGAGTTTGTCCGTGCGCTTGTCCATCGCATCTCCACCGTCAACCCTTTAAGTATAATTTGCTAGCCAATTCTCGTCTCCTCATACCTTAAGTCTCCTTTCTTTAAGTTCTGGACGCTAGTCTCTGAATTAACTGTGCCACTCTCCATCCTAATGCAGAATTCCACCATATTATGGTCAATGTTGCCCAAGGGGCTTTGCACAACAAGATTGCTAACTAATCCTTCCTCATTACACAATACCCAGTCTAGGATGGCTTGCCCTTTAGCAGGCTCCTCTACATATTGGTTTAAAAAACCATCCCGTATACACGATAAGGGAATAACGTTTAGTGCAAGGCAAAGCCGGCAAAGTCCAATCAAGGAAAGTCCGAGGGTCATCAGAGAGGTAGGTAGTAGTTCAGTACTGCTTTCTGGTTGTGGTAGGATAATTCAGTTGCCTGAAAACAGCTGGGAAGAAACTGCCATTAAATCTGGAGGTGTGTGTTTACGCACTTCTATACCTTGTGTCTGACAGGAGAGGGGAGAAGAGGGAATGGCCAGGGTGTGATCCGTCCTTGATTATGCTGCTGGGCTTGCTGAAGCAGCGTGACGTATAAATGGAGTCAATAGAAGGGAGGTTGGTTTGTGGGCGGTCCACAATTTGCTGCAATTTCTTGCGGTCTTGGATGAAGCTGTTCCAAAACCAAGCTGTGATGCATCCTGAGTATGCAGTGGCGTTCTCATTCAGGTTAACTGCGGAATCCCTGAATATGGATCAGTCCACTGACTCAGAGCAGTCGTTTAAGATGTTATGCATGTCTGTTGATCAACATTTCACAACTCTCTGCACTGGATCCTCCCGCTTCAATTTTTGTTTGTAGGCATGGGGGCAAAAGCACAGCTAGGTGATCAGATTTCCTGAAATATGATTGAGGGACAGAGCGGTAGGCATATTTTATTGAGCAGTGGTCGGGGGTATTCTGTCCCCTGGTGGGTCGAGACATGCTGGTAGTACATCCCTGAGGTTGGCTTGAGTGAAGTCTCTGGCTACAATGACCAGGGCTTCAGGGTGTTTTATTTTGGGGCTATTGATAATGGAGTACAGTTAATTCAGAGTGAGTGCTGTCACAGTGAGAACATGTGAACTCCACACATAGCACCCGAGGTCTGGATCGAATCCAGGTCTGGAAAATTTGTCCCTCTCCCTTGTTACTCTTACCCTTAATGTACTGCAGAAGCTATTTTGATTCTCTTTTACCTTATCTGCCATGGCAACCCCCATTTTGCCCTCCTGAATTCCCACTTAAGTGTGCCCCTAAACCTGTCCACCGCAAGGGTTTCATGATCCCACCTGTTTATGCCTGACATATTCCTCTTTTCTTTCCTCTAACTAGAGCCTCAATCAATATCTCTTGCAATCCAGGGTTCCCTACTTCTGCCAAACTTGCTCTTCACTCTAACAGGAACTTGTTGGCTCTGAACTCTCATCATCTCATGTCTAAAAGCCTCCCACTTGCTGGGTGTCCTTTGAATTGTGAACAGCCTTCCCCCAATGGTTTTTGAAAGTTCCTGTCTAATACCATCAAAAACTGCGTTTTCTCCAATTAAGCATTTAAACTTTTGGATTTGTCCTATCCTTCTCCACAATTTAGTTTGAAACTAAACTCAAACAGAAGAAAATCAAAAAGATTTTAATTCCAGCTGGGTGATGTTCCTTTGGAGAATCTGTGTAATTAGTGATTCAGAGCAATCTTAAATATACCCAAATACTTTTTGTCGTTTTGGTTTGCTGGAACCCCATTTCAAACAAAAACTTCGTTTCCGTTACAGGTGCTGTCTCCAAGCTGCAGTGATGAAATCACTGTGAAAAAGGACCAGTGTTTAGTACGGTCTTTTGCTGACTCCAAATTGTAAGTTTCAATATGAAATATACAGAAACAAAAAAAAGAGTTCTTCAGCATGCAAATTGTTCAACTCTGTAAACATACAGCTTCCAAAATATTCTACACTGGTTTTACATTATATTCTACAATGATTTTTAACAATGAGCCTGAATTTCATTGTGAAGTGAGGCTGAATTAGGCCATTCCCAGTCACGTGTGTGACCAAAATTGTGGAATACATCTCTGCTAATTCTGAAAGCATTCCAGGTATATTGTTTTGTACTGTATATATGACTTGTATATGTCGAAGTTTATCAAGTGAAATTTTTATGTTATGCTGACAATGTTTATGGTCAGAGGTCAAATATGACTGGTCACGTGTGTGACCATGTGAGGCCACACACGTGACCAGTCATATTTAACTTCTGACCCTAAACAAACATTGTCAGCATAACATATAAAAATTTCACTTGATAAACTTTGACATCTATGTCATATATACAGTACAAAACAATATACCTGTAATGCTTTCAGAATTAGAAGAGATGCATTCCACAATTTTTCACATTTTTGGTCACGCGTGACTAAGAATGGCCCAATTGTTGATTCATTCCTCTTTGAATATAAGATTTTATTTTCTAGCAATGATTCCTTATTTCAAAGGAGGTTTCAATGAGCCTTGTGCTTAAGTATGTAGTTCACCAGAACAAACTTTGAGACTGCAAACACTTATTTTTCACGTAAGGAGGAACATAAAAATAATTGCTGATATCTTTTTGCTAATGTCAGTGGTTTGGCTGTTTATCAAATATTGTTTCACATTGAGGATTGGAGGCACTTGTATGCTTGAGCCCATGCTTCTTCCCTAGGCTATGAACAACAGTCAAATATGTGTTTTTGACTTAGGTATGGGAACATGGGTTATTTTGTCAAGCTAAATATCTGATGTCTGGGAAGAAAAGTTTACCTTGTCCTACTGCAAAATGTCCTTGAGGCTGCATGACCCGAGGCTTCCTGATTTAATAATACTTCCAAATGAGCAAAATTATCTTCCTAAGCACCTCATTGTTTTTCTGAGCAAACCTAATTGCTCAATGGGTGCTAAAAGCAGACTCCTGTACCTATTTTCTGTGTATCTATGTAAAACCTATCAACCTATTTCATTGTGCAATATGAAGTGCTGGAGTAACTCAAGCAGCATTTGTAGAGGGAATGGATAGGTGACATTTCAGGTTAGGAACTTTCTTCAGGATGCTGTCTGACCCTCTGAGTTACACAAGGACTTGTTTTGCTCAAGATTCCAGCATCTGCAATTCTTTGTGTCATTGTTGTAAGTTGTTGTTGTTAGGTGATTTAAGTAGTTGATTCTTAGAAGTGCACTGGATTGCTCTAAATTAACTAAGTGCAACTCAATTACAAGCCAGTCCACCTGGGAGTGTTTAGACTGATATAACATGTTATAAGTGATTGGAGCAGAATTAGGCCATTCGGCCCAGCAAGTCTTCTTTGCCATTCAATCATGGCTGATCTATCTCCTTCCTAATCCAATTCTCCTGCCTGTCCCCATAACCCCTGACACCATTATCAGATCACTCCAATCATTGCTCAGCAGTAAAATTAGAGTAAAATGAAATTTGAAAAGATTTTGATCATTTATTTCAAAAGCTGTTGTGTTTGTTTTTCAAATTTAAAATTACATTTACATTTCTGTGAATGGAGATATTTGCTGAAAATGAGATGCCTGGAGTTTGCTTGGTGGCAGATGCCAGAACTATCAAGGTGTCATTCAGCAACAAAGCCTTGACTTTATATTTTGAATTAAATATTGGTATTTTTCTTATTAATACAATAGCTATCCTATAGCAAGAAAGGATATAAGGGAGCTTGATTGGGACAAAGTTTCAAACACAGACCTGGTCATTAAACAAGGTAAGTAAGTTGGTATTTGTGATGGAATGAATTGCTGCAACTGGAGTTACTGGTTGTGATTGGCAAGCCTGATCAGTTAAGGCAGAGTTGTGTTCTACGTTACAATACATTTGTGTTACTGGTCTGCTGTATTGTCTGATTTGGTTAATTTTTGTTCTATTTCTTGGGATTTATGGTTGACCAGTCTTAGTTTATTGAATAGTTAATTTGAGTTCTGTAACAAAACTGCCTGGAGTTGCACTACCTTTTATCTTCATTCAAATGCAATTGTTACTGATATACCGTTTGGAATAAAGATGTATTATTCTGGAACCGTGCTGATTTTTAAGTATTAAAGGGTTAAATATTTATAGCTTTCTAACTGGCTTTAACCTGTGCAATATTTGATATGGGCATGAGAAGCTTCTTTCCTCCAGTATTAACATTATGAATAATGTTTATGACACGATATTTTGAATAGTTGTTAAGATAACAGCAATGAGACGATTAGTTGTTGATGTTTAGGAATAGGTGAACTTTCCAAGCAATCAACAATTATAACAAATGGTTTGCTTTTTTGCAATTGTACTCCATGACATTTTGCAAAAAATGAATTTCTGTTCCAGTACAGAATTTTGGTAGAGGATTGAATCTCTGTAATTCGGTACCCCAAGCAATCATTAAATATGCGCTGCTCGGCTTGGATGTATTCAACATGAAAATGGAGTTGTGGGCAAATATGAGGCTGGCCATGATCCCAATGACTGGCTCTCCATACATGAGGGGTTGTACGGTTTCCTCACCTGTGGCCATGTATTTGTAGTTTCTCTAATGCTGTATCCAAAGGTCATCTGGTATTAACTCCCCTTCCAATTCCCATATCGATCTTTTTGTCTTAAACCTCCTCCATTGCCAGAGTAATTCCATACCCAAACTGGAAGAACAGCACCTAATTCCTCGGGTAGCTTACAACATAACAATATGAACATTCTTTGATTTTAAGTCATATCCCCCCCCCCCTCTATTTACCCTGCCCCCACTCGCTGGTGCCACACATTTCTAACACCATCCCATCATCCTGCTCCTTTCCCCTCCTTGCCATCATCTTCAATCCCTGTGTCCCACATTTCCCCTTTAACGCCCCCTTACCATTCCCCGGATTCTATTCCACCCATATCGTTCCCTCCAGCTTTATATCTTATTCTTTATCTTTCCTTATCTGACATCCTTTTGTCTTCTTTTCACCTCTGGTCTTTGTTACATCACTCATCTGCCAATCATCCCCCCCCCCCCCCCCCCCCCACGCAATCTGTATCCTCATCACTTGCCAGGTTTTCCTCCGTTACTTTTTATTTTGCTGAACACATCCGGTATTGATTTCAGCTCAATACACAAGTGAAGCATTTCCGGAGGAATAGAATTTAAAAGCTGCACTATTTTACACACCTTAGTTAAGAAGCACATGGAACATTGTGTGAAGTTCTGTTTTTTACTGTAGAAGTGTGAGAAGCACTGGGAAAGAAGTAATGATTTTTCAACAAGTATCGCGTTAGGATGGAGAGAGACAAAATGTGATGTTTGGGATGGTGAGGGTGATGTTCTCCCCTTTTAAAAATAAAAAAAAAACCCACAGGAATGATCAGATGGGATTTGTAAAATTATCTAAGACCTAATGTAGAGAAGATATTTTTGCATGTGGGAAATTAAAACTAGGATGGTCAAAAGTTTAAGATGGTCGCTAATAAATCAGTAGAGAATTCATAATTTTCTATGTGGAACAATAAGTAATTAATATAATCGGTGAAGATAAATTTAAGGAAGAATTTGAATAAATACATGAGAACCGTAATGCTGATGAAGTTATTTTAAGATGTTTGGGAGGAGGTTCCAATGAAATAGGAAGACTGGCATGGAGCACTTGGCTGTTTACTATTTTCTGTTGATTTTAAGAAATGTAAATTAATATTCACAAACTCGTACAACTTTTATTGGACATCATGCTTCAGGTAGATTCAATGTATTTCAATAAGAGTGCAAAATTACAGTATCCAGTCTTATAGAGTCAGTGATACAATGTGGAAACGGGCCTTCGGCCCAACGCCCACACCGGCCAACATGTCCCATCTGAACTAGTCCCACCTGCCAGCATTTGGTCCATGTCCCTCCAAACTTGTCCTATCCATGTACCTGTCTTAAATGTTTCTTAAATGCTGCGATAGTCCCTGCCTCAACTATCACCTCTGGCAGCTTGTTCCATACATCCACTACCCTTTGTGTGAAAATGTTACCCTTTAGATTCCTATTAAATCTATTCCCCTTCACCTACTGTGGGCAAGAGACTCTGTACATCTACCTGATCTAATCTTCATGACCTTATACACTATCTTCCTGTGCTCCAAGGAATAGAGTCCAAGCTGACTCAACCTCTGCTTATAGCTCAGACCCTCTAGTCCTGGCAACATCTTCGTAAATCTCTGTACCCTTTCCGGCTTGACAACATTGAAACAGAGAGCATGTATTGTTCTTGTGGCAGTGTATCACGTGTATATGGTGAAACTGACTTTGGAGTGAGGCATTGGAATCAATTCGAAACTACTTTCAAATTGCAGGTTTGGGCATGGTGAACTGATTGACTTCTATATACTATTAAGTTCTGTAATTATTGTTTTATGATATTCAGTCACTCTAATGAGAAATGTTCTCTTAGCACTTGAAGAAGCTCTCAAATTCCACCAGCAACGGATTGTTCCTGAGAGTTGGAAAGTTGACATGAGTGTCATTTTAGAATCCTCAAGTAGTGATGAAGAGGAAGAGGAGATAGAGAATGAAGAAGAACATGAAGAAAAGAAACAAGAGGTGGGATATTATTATAATTTGGATAATTAGATGAGTTGCCATGTACGAATTCCATATCGGGACCTATCACATCAAATTGCATAGAACAGTACAGCACAGATTCAAGTCCTTTGCCCCACAATGCCTGTGCCAAGCATGATGCCAAGATAAACGCATCTACTCTGCTTTCAAGTCAATTCGTATCCTTGCATTCGCTGCATATCTATCTAAAAACCTTTTAAATGCCATTGTCCTTTAAGTCTTAGAGACTGATTACTTCTCTTAAGGTTCTGTGGACTTCTTTGTCCATGAGCTGAGGAGAGTTAAGTACAGTATTTTCAACACTGAGATGGATTTTTAAGCTCCAGGGTTGTAGAAATTATTCAGGAAAGTGGCGATGAAGTCAAGTTCTGAGCTCCATGTTACTGAATGGCAATTCATGCTCGAGGGGCTGTATAGCTCTCTTGTGTTGTAATATTTGTCTTGAGGCTTAGTTAAGTTGAATGCTTAATTACTTGTAAGATCTGAGCTAAACATTCTGATATAAATGTATTTCTCACCACAAAACATTTGAAGGCTCTTTAATTTTAAGCTGTTTGGGTGGAAGTGCCAACAATTCTTGTAGCAAAGCTGCTGCTTTTGTGAAACTGGCAAATCTAAGTGGTCATAATGCCAATGATTTTTCCTGTTTTAAAATCCAGATTTTGAAATAAATATGCTTGATAGTGCATATTAATATGCACTGCTTTGAAAGTTAAACAAATTGCAAGCAGACAAAATTGCATCCACTTTCAGTCTCAAGTCAAGAGTTTGGCTGAATTTCTTAACATTTTTGATTGTGTTCAGTGAAAAGTTTTTGTGTTGGCAATATGACACCAAGCTTCATACCAGGAGAAACTTTGTTCTTTGAATTAAGTTGTGATCGAGATGTCACTAAGAGTAGGATATTTTTTGCTGAAATGATTGGATGTCCACTTCCTGCAAGATTTCCTAAGCAAACCTGCTGGAAAGTAACGAAAGATGTTGCAGCAGCTTCACAGACAATGTATGGAAGCTTGCCATATTATCATATTGGCTTTCCGTGTCCTCAAATTTAGTGTTACGTTTATTTTTTCCAGGCCCCAAGAGTAAAGTTAAAGGACTGCATTCTTCAGTTAATTGGGGGGAAAACTTGTGGATACAACTTGTGGATACTAAATAACATATGGATTTATATTTAGCACAGACGGATTATATTTTATCTTTATGGATATATAGTGTTGAAATGCTATAAAGTATGTTTTTCTTTTGAGTGCCCCACACAGGCTAACAGAATTTCATTTTAAAATGTCTTTTGCCGATTAAAATAATAATTTAATTCTAGTTTCCTTCATTTATACGCCAAAACATTTGGAATATTTCACTTCTCAGTATTGGACATTATTTTTTTATATCACTTGATGTCATGAAAATATGTATACCAAAGCTGGATAAAGAGAGAAAGCCAGTGGCCTTTCCTGAAGTGAGAAATTGGAATTGTGCTCGCAGTGATCACATTGCCATGAGTTAGAGTGACTAAATTTTAATTCGCCACCACTTCCCTGCGAGGTGGTATAACCCAGTTGGAGGATTGTATTTCTACTGCAGTTTAGTTAAGCCTGGTGTAGTTAAAAATAGGCCAATGTCAACTATATAAGTGTGACAAGATTTCTTCAAGATGATCCCATTATGTCTATTAGACAAATACCTGTCAATTTGTATCCACTCAACTATATTAATAATTCATTGTATAATCAGCCTACCAGTTATGATCCAATTTAAGCGATCTATGGTGAGAGTGGTAGACCAGTTAGTCAACACTTGAAATATTGTGTGCAGTTCTGGTCACCACATTATAGGAAGGTTGTGATTGCACTGGAGACTGCAGTGGAGATTCACTAGGCTTGAATTGGGGGATTTTAGTTATAAGAAGAGGTTGGATCAGTTGGGTGTGGTTTCCTTGGAGCAAAGGAGGCCAAGAGATGACTATAAAAGGCATGGTATGGTAGGCAGTCAGGGTCTTTCTTCCCTGAGGTAAGGATATAAAAAAACAGGGCAAAGCTTTAAGGTGAGGGGTAGGACTTTTATGCTGTGTGGAATTCGCTGGTAGAGGTGGTGGAGTCAGTTACAATCACTATGTTGAAGAGACAATTAGACATACGCTTAAATAGAAAAGACATCGAAAGAAATAGAACTAATATGGACAATGTTGGTGGATAAAAAGCCAACGTGGATGTAGTGGACTAAAGGGTCTGTTTCTATGATGCACAACTCTGATTTTATGGCCAACAGTCCTCGAGATTTTATAATTAAAATGGAGCGCTTTCTTGTAATTGAATTTTCACTCCACACAAACAATGCCAATCAGAGGCTGTCTGAATTTTAGCAATGATAGATTAAAATAGCAAGAGACTCATTTTGTATTGACCATTTACACATTAAAGATACTTTTTTCCTGAGATTATTGCTTATTTTGGGTGAAAAAAATTGTCATTAAACAAAATACTATCCAGTGCCAATTTGGCTATCAGAAGCATCTGAAGTTACCAAAAGTAACTGAAGTAACAATCTTAGGTTTTTTTAAAATCTCTTTTTTAATTTCTAATTCAAAACAGAAGGGAATTTGCATGTTCTGTTGGTAAATCTTTTTTTAAATTTATGGCGAAAGCACAACGGTTAAATTATCAGTTCAGTACCCAAATCCTACCTTGGCAGCTGTGTAATTTAAATTTGGTTAATTTTATAGTCTGAGTAATGATGACTACATTGTCATTAATACCCATCTAGTTTACTAATCCCCTTCGAGGGGAGGAAACTCTTCACTGGTCTGATTGGTTGGTGACTTCTGGCTTGTATAATTTCAAAATCAACCACTTTGTACGTTCACATTTTCCCAATATCGCATTCCACTTGCCAAAAATTGATGGGTTGTTCACTTAACCCATTTCTAGTCTCTCTTGCCTCCTTATGTCATCTTCACAACTTGTGTTTCTATCCATCTCGCTTGCAATTCCCTGCCCAACTGAATAGCGGAAGTAGCTTCACCAGAAGGACTGCAATGGCACATCCGCCACTGCCTTCGGCAATTAGAAATGCTGACACTCAGATTCTGCAAAATGAACGTAATATTTTTAATCATGGGTATAATCTTTTTTTGTGACTGTTAACAAAGAAACACAGAAAATAGGTGCAGAAGTAGGCCCTTTGAGCTGGCGCTGCCATTCAATATGACCATGGCTGATCATCCAAAATCTGTACCCGATTCCTGCTTTCTCCCCATATCCCTTGATTCCGTTAGCCCCAAAAGCTCTATCTAACTCTAGAATACATCCAGTGAATTGGCCTCCACTGCCTTCTGTGGCAGAGAATTCCACAAATTCACAACTCTGGGTGAAAAAGTTTTTCCTCATCTCAGTCCAAAATGGCCTACCACTTATTCTTAAATTGTGACTGCTGGTTCTGGACTCTCCCAACATCGGGAACATTTTTCCTGCATCTAGCCTGTCCAATCCCTTAATTTTATTTGTTTCTATAAAATCTCCTCTCATCCTTCTAAATTCCAGTGAATATAAGCCCAGTCGATCCATTCTTTACCTCTGCCTGATGTTGTAAATGGATATAAGAACACAATGTCCGATTTTTGAGCGTGGCATCTAATTGCAGTTCTTATTATGAGCCCAGATGTTGTCTTTTGTTGTATAGCTATTAATATGTCCATCTCCAGGTAGAGGAGGAGCAGGATCCAGAAGAGAGAGCCAATTTTTTGCAACAGCTCTACAAGTTCATGGAGGATAGGGGTAAGGACTTCTCTTAAAATTGAAGCCATTCTTTTATTGTGTGTATATATTTTGAATATTTTGTCTGTACAACGGTCCTAATTTAATGCAGATATCAACAATTGTTAAATGTTTTATTTTACGCGTGGGATGCGCATTTAAAAAGCAGCGTGTAAATCAAACTAATGCCATGGGCACACTCGACTATGCTGCCATAAGATACCAATCATAAAATTTTTGAGTGTTATTCCTAAAATAAGAGCACATAAATTAAACTTTGATAGTAATAAGACAAGCGGTTGTTCTAAAAATGTAAATCAAGCAAGGGTAAAATGCGAGGTGCCTGTACATTTATAGTTGACTCATGTATGTCACAGTGTCATCATCCCAGAGAAGGTTTACATACCATGCTGCTTTACAGCAGGTCACCGTGATAGCAGGACTGTAAATCTTGACTGGAGATGCTAAGAAACGTAAAATTTAAGTTCTACAAAAATGACCTAATTTTGCACAAAAAAAACTAACTGAGAACTGATATACAGGTATTTAGGTTATTATGATCATGATGTACGATCCGAATATAATTGACTTTAGGAAAGTAATCTAAGTGAATATTGGCATCACAATAGTTAGAATACATGCCATGGCTGAGCATTTTGGGAATTCTCAGCAATATACAGGTCCACCACTGATTTTCCGGCATCCTTGATTCCAGAGCTTTTCTACATTTTTCGTTTTGCCAGACCAACAGAGGTCATGGTCTCCAAGAGGAGTCCCAACAGTACCGGAACGGTGCACGTATGTAGCTGAGGAGCTGAGATACCAGCTTGCAAAGTTGGCTATGGGAATGGTTCTGCTGGCTCTGGCCAGGCCGGAGTTCCAGAGCCCCAGCCACAGGGGGCAAATTCAACCTGCCGATTGGCGTGGATGTCCTGATGAGGTCGAGATCGGCCTCCTCACCCGGCTTAGGCTCCACATTTTCGAGGGGAGTTCCGCGAAAGGGGGGGGCGGTTTCGAGTGTGTTCTTGGAATTTTGTCCAGATTAAAGGGGTGCTGGGCCATCAGTTGCTGGAAAATTGGTGGTGAACCTGTACCTCTTTTACCCTGAATGAAACAATGTTTTGTTAACCAAGTGAACAATATTTTCTAGGAACACCCATCAATAAACCACCAGTACTCGGCTATAAGGATCTGAATCTTTTCAGGCTCTTCAGACTGGTTTATCAACATGGTGGATGTGACAATGTGAGTTTAAGTAATTATACTTCCTTCAGCTCAAGAAGCATAACCATATTATTGAACTAAAAATGAAGTTAATCTCCAAGTATTAACATTTTGCATTCCAGTTTATATGGAATTAAGCAGTGGTTGCAGTTCAGTTCGCATCTAAATTTTCACTTTTGAAAGCATGAAATTATTTAAAAGCTGTGTCCAATGTTCTGTTTCTATTTATTTGAATTTATGCTTTAATTATAAATAGGGGAAGGCTAATCTAAGAGGAAAATATACAATTAATCGCAAGAATCTTGACAGCATTGATGTACAGAGAGAGCTTGGGGTCCAAGTCCATAACTCCCTGAAAGTGGCAACACAAGATAGAGTGGCAAAGAAGGCATATGGTATGCATACCTTGAACGGTCGGGGCATTGAGTACAAGAGTCAAGAGATCATGCTGAAGGTTTATAGTACTGTGGTTAGCAGGCATTTGGAGCACTGGGCAGTGTTCTGTCCCTGCCCCCCCCCCCCCCCCCCCAATAACATGAAGGATGTCGAAGCTTTGAAAAGGGTGCAGAGGAGCTTTAACGTAATGATGGACACGGTTAATGGGACTGGTAACTTTCAAGCCCAGTTCCGTTACAGGAATGATACCTGGATTAGGGGGTATAACCTACAAGGAGACTTGGATTGTTTTCTCTGGAACGACAGAGGTTGAGGGGAGACCTGATTGAAGTATATAAAATTACGAGGCATACAAAGGGTAGACAGCCAGTCTCAAATACCAGAGAACATTGGTTTTTAAGGTCGGAGGAGAAAAGTTCAAAGATGTGCAGGGTTTTTTTTACATAGTGGGTGGGGAGTGCCTTGAATGTGCTGATGGGGTTGATGGTAGAGGCACATACAATAATGGCATGTTACAGACTTTTGGATAGGCTCATGGACCCAACATATGCCTGGAATGGATTATTTGCAGGCAGATAAGAGTTTGTTTTGGCATCATGTGTGGCACAGACATTGTGGGCTGAAGGGCCTGTTCCTGCGCTGGACTGTTCCAAGTTCTAGGTTAAATGTCCAATCATGTAATCTTGGGCTCTATACAAAAGTTCTATTTACTTGGGCTTTGTATGATCTTTTGAAGGAATATCAAGGGTTCCGAAGTGCTAGATAATTGATAAATACTGACATGAAAGAAATGCAAATTGATTTATTCTAGTGAGTTTGTCTCTTATTTTGACTATTGCACTATTTAGCAAATAACCAATACACAGTAATCATGGAAGTAAAATGCACACAAATATCAAAAACATTTGTGACTTTTTCTTAATCACAGATACACAAAATTTCAACATAGAAAAACCATAGGTGCAGTAGGCCATTCGGCCCTTTGAGCCAGCACCACCATTCAATATGATCATGGCTGATCATCTGAAATCAGTATCCCATTCCTGCGTTTTCCCCATATCCCTTGATTCCTTTAGCGCTAAGAACTAAATTATCTGCCTCATGAAATATAACACTTGCATATGTAAGTGCCTCCAATACCTGTTCTGCTCAAAATCAGAATATCAGAAAGTGATGGATTAGCAATAGCCATAGAGAGAAAAGATTCAATACTCTCATAAATTCAGCCACCAGTAATAGCTACGTTTGTGTATGTTATCGATGCATGGACAGCATAATCTTAGAGTACTCATTCAGAGATGGATAACAAACGAAAGTTGAGGTCATATACAATCAGAAGAGTGCTAATACCTTTACACTGAATACATATTAACGTGGGCTTGGATTTAACTGAATAGTCAAAGTCAAAACAAGTAAATAATAGTTCTGTAGGAAGGAACAGGAACTGTAAAACCGATGCTGGTTTACACTGAAGATGACACAAAATGCTGGAGTAACTCAGTGGGTTTGGCAGCAGTCCTGGAGAGAAGGAATGGGTGACGTTTTGGGTCAAGACTCTTCAGACATTGAATCATCGGTATACGAACTGATATAAGTTTGAGTGTTCCTTGATATGGGGCTAATTGTGCAGTTTGTTGGGGAAACAGAATTAAATAGCTCGGTCATCAACTTGTAATTTTTTCTGGTGCATTGCCATGTATTATACATCATGTGAGCACATTGAGACATTTTAAAATGGGTATCTGGCTATTAAATGTAAGGTGTTTCTTTCGAACAACAGAACAGTTATAACTTGGAGTTTGGATCTTTGAATTCTTTTGAGCTTCAATGCAAGATCACTTCCGCTGGTTTTTTTCCTCCCCCTCCCCTTGTACCATTACAAATCCAAGTGTTTCCAGCTATGTTTGTCTTCACAAAAGCCACCTGCTTGTGTTTGGGCAAGGAAAAAAATCCTCCTTGTGCCACCTCAGCCTGAAGAAGGGTCCAGACATGAAACATCGCTCATCCTTTTTCTCCAGAGATGCTGCCTGACCCGCTGAGTTACTCCAGCACCTTGTATCTATCTTTGGTATAAACCAGCATTTGCAGTTCTTTGTTTCTAAAATCTAGGAAATTGGATTAATTTGGGCAAGCCAACATGGATTTGTCACGAGGAAGTAATGTGTCGCCAATTTGATAGTTTCTCAATGGCACAATGGATAGAGTTGACGATATGATACGATAGAACTATTTATCCCAGGAGGGAAATTAATTTGCCAACAGTCATAAAAAACAAAATACATGAAACATGAAAATAAAGTGACGAGTGCTAAGGCTTTAGGGATGTGCAAAGGTTGAGGGGGGGGGGGTCAGTCTCAGTCTACCCCATGACAGAAGGGGATTAGTTGTTAAGTTTGATAGATTTGGTCAGAAGAATGAAAAGAGGCAATGCAGAGTACACACTGCTGTAATAAAGGGAGTGCACGGACATAGAAACCTGGAGGTCAGTGTGTGTATATAATTAAAAGTAGCATTGAAAGAGGCTGAAATGGCAGATAATAAGACGCGCACAATTACGAGCTGTTATCAATAGAGACTGAGCATTGGAGGGAGGTTGCAATGAATCTTGCTAAAACATTGGTCCTGCCTCAGCTGGAATGTTACATTCAATTCTGGTGGTCATAATGCTGGAAAGCAGTGAAGATATCTGAGGTGGTCCAGAAAATACAAGAATGGTTCCTGGGATAACTGTTGCAAGGATAGAAAAGAACTGCATCTGTTTTTTGAGAAGAGAGAGCTGAGGGAAGAATTGGTAGAAATATATAAAATGATGAGGGGTCTGATCATAATGGTTAGTGCGAGGTTGTTTCTTTCTGGTTGAGGACAGAGGTATAATTTTTTACTGGTGTAAACAAAGAGGAAAAGAATACAGAGTCACGAGGAAAAACTTTTTTTATCCAGTGTTGGTTCGAATTTGGAATGCACTGCTAGTAGGTTTGATGGAGATGGGTTCCACTGTGGACTTTAAAGGGGAATTGGTTAAATAGATGGTGGAGAAAAATTTGCAAGTCCACAGGGAAAGGGCTGATAAGTGGAACCAGGGAGTTGCTCGGCGACCTAACATGAACATGAATGGCTGAATGACCTCTGGTGCCGTCACAACTATTCAGTGACATCTCACATTTCACAATGTCTCCCAGGTTTTGTGTTATCTGCAGATATGAAAATAGTGCCTTGTATACCCAATTTTGAATCTATAATATAAAGAAATGCAGTGGTCGTAGTAAAGCACCTCCTAAAACATGTTGTCGAAGTCCACATTTTCTTGCATCTTCCATTGCTGAGATTCCAGCAGCATTATTTTCCTTGGTACCTCAGTCATGTCTTTTGCCCTATCAGTAAATTTCCTTTTTTAATCTCTGGTTCCTTACAATTCTTTTCTTTTGAATTCCTTTTTCTTGTACGGTAGCATTCTTCTCAAAGCTTTTTGAAATTGTTTATTTTTAAACTTTGCAGGCAGAGTGGTTTTCACATTACGTCTGCCTTGTGTTATTTGTTCTGCCCTTATTTTTCATTATACAAAGCGCTCTAACTTGAATTTATCTATTCTTTAACACTCATGGAGATGTACCTGGACTGTAACTGAAACATCTTCCATTTTAAATATCTTGTCGTTCAAATATATTCTTGTCGCCAAGCTTTGAGTGTACCCAGGTGGTATTCATCCCATTTAAAATGGTCTTTTACTTGACTTCTTTTTACCTTGGAATGGTCTATATCTTTTTCCATCATATGCTAAACCCAATCATATTACACTCACTGATTTTCCTGACACCTGCTTTTCTGGGTCAAAGCAATGCTGTAAAGCAATGCTGCTTGCCTCATTGGGCCAGAAGCATACTGATCAAGCAAGTTTACCTGAACACCCTGTAGAAACTCCTCCTGTCTTTCCTTTTATGTTGCTCCCACTTGTTCGTACTTCAGCAATTGTTTCTGCATCATTGTTGCCGGTGTAATTGTTTTCTTCTTCCTCAACTTTGGTACTTGGCCTTTCTGTCAAAATGGAGGGTTTTAAAAGTGTGCTGATGTTAATTAACATAAAATGTATTTTGTGTGTCCTGTTGCTTTTTATTGTTGTGACTGTGTGGCAGATGAAGTTCTTCGTATGTTGCAAAACATATTTGGCTAATAAAGTATTATTGTGATTGTGAATATGATGTACTAATTTACTGATCACTAATATACTGTTAATGTGGAGTGCCAAAACGTTGCATGACAATGATTGTCAGTTAAGCAAATCATCCTGTTAAGTCATCAGAGGAAAACTTGTCACCTCTCTGTATACTCATTACACTCTTAATTGAAATCACTTATGTGGAAGTGTCTTTTTTTTCCCCCCCAATACACTATTTAAAGCTCAAAAGCAAAACTTGGACTGTTGATGAAATGCTGCCACTAAGTTGTACTTCTTTCTGTAGATTGACAGTGGCTCTGTGTGGAAACAAATCTACATGGATCTTGGTATTCCAATTCTGAACACTGCTGCCTCTTATAATGTAAAAACAGCGTATAAGAAGTAAGTACTATTGATGTTTTTTGGTGGATGTGCATCATCTGTATTTGTATATCCCCCCCCCCCCCAAATACTGCTGTAAAACCAGGTGATGGTGGGGAGGGATTAATAAAATTGGAGGAGAGGAGCGTCCCATCCAATGGAGCAATTTAAAACCCTGAGCAAGTATCTGAATTAGGACAAGCATAGCTGCAAATGGTCTGACTTCAATCAAGTGCATCATCCTGGAATAAATTGTACTGTTGTGATTTGTTTTGCATTGTTCTGATTTTCTGAACAACACTTTCCTTGGAGTTTGTTTTCAACCTGGTTCTATTAAAACTAAATGTTGTTTCCACTTAACACTGAGCAAGATGGTCTTGATCCACAAGCAGCAGAGTGAAAATATTTCTGAGATTTCTTAGTTGCACCTTGCTGGAGAGTGTAAACCTTTTCAATTTGTCTGTGACCTGGACAACGAGAAGGACACTAATGGACAGGTAATTTTTCTACTTAAATAAACTTCCATATAATGTTATGAGGAAAAAACCATCAGCTTAAAGGGGCAAATAGATTACAACAATAAGTAATTTAGTTCTTTAATGGCCTTTTATTTTAAATGAGTGTTTAGTGCTTTATTAATTTTCTTAATTGATGTAAAGATAGCACAGGACAATAGAATATTCTATTGCTCTACGTTTAGCAAAAGTATTGTACCGTAATATTGGGACGGGTATTTCAAAGAACTTTTTCTTAAACCCCTACTGTTTACCACAGGCTTGTTATTTTCTTGTGCTGATAACAGATAATCAAGTAAAAATGGAAAGAACAGTAACCTGCATCTACTCTACCCTTTATTTGGTTTTATTTTGAAGCTACTTCCATAGAACGTGCTGAGCAATTTATACTGACTCCCAGTGTTGACCATTACATGCTATTCCTTAACGTAAGAGGAAAGTAGAATAACTAAACCATGGCATTGTCTATAAATGCTAAACATTTTTAGAAACAATGTGCATTTATATAGCGTCTTTTATGTCTCCAGATGTCCCAAAGCTCTTTACAACCTGAAGTGTTTGCAACCTTCTTCAGCCTGAGGTGCCGAATGGATGATCCTTCTCAGCCTCCTCCTGAGGTCCTTACCATCACAGATGCCAGTCTTCAGCCAATTCGATTCACCCCACGTGACATCCAAGAAACGGCTAAGTGCACTGGACACAGCAAAGGCCATGGGCCCTGAAAACATCCCGGCTGTAGTGCTGAAAAACCTGTATTCCAGAATTAGCCGCACCCCTAACTTAGCTGTTCAAGTACAGCTACAACACTGGCATCTACCCGGCAGTGTGGAAATTTGCCCAGGTATGTCCTGTCCACAAAAAGCAGGACAAGTCCAACCCAGCCAATTACTGCCCTAATAACCTGTTCCCAGTCAATAGCAAAATCATGGTAGGAGTTGTCAAGAGCTTTGTGAAATGATGTGAGTAACTTCTCACCAGTTATTTGCTTGCCAATGCTCACTTTTGATTTTAGTGGGGCCTGTTGGTTCCTGACCTCATTACCTTGCATACAAAAGCTGAGTTCTGGAGGCCATGTGAGGGAGATGGCCCTTGATATCAAGAGAGATTTGAGTAGAAACAGTGCTCAGCAACCAAGTAATATTGAAGACACTAGGAAGCAGGATGAAACACCACCTCCATTGACTGGAATTGTACTTGGCAGAATGGAAGATGGTTGTGTTTGATGGATGCTAGTCTTCTCAGCCGCAGGACAGAGTCCTTCATACGGCATCCTTTGGCCAACTGTCTTCAGCTGCTTCATGACTGACTTGCCTTTCTGTCAGAAGTGGGACTGACCAGTGTTCAATTTTGTTGTCAATCTTCACATAATAAAGTTGCCCATAGTTGCATACTATAAGGCTTGGCTGAAATCCAGAACTTGCCTCGTGGCTCATTGAATTCAAGCTTGAAAAGCTCCATCCCAAGGAAGAGAATCTAAGCTTTTTTTTAAATGATGTTCAGTGGCATTACGGATGCTGTGTCCCTTTCTATCAGTGTTCTGCAGTACACCGTTGACCAGTCAGTTAAGCCAAGGTAACAAGAGTATGCCAAAAGCTCAATGTTCTCATGGCTTATCTTCTCATTCCTCAAATCATCTACAAGGCACAAATCAGGCACAGGGTGGAACAATCTTCACTTTTTTTGTTGGGCGCAGGAACCACAACAGAAATGTGACATTATTGAAGATAAAGCAGTCAACTTGATTGACGTCTAATCATATACCCTGATCACTGACTTGCACTGCAGTCATGGTCATGTCTTTTTATTTCAGAAATCAACAATTTCCTCTAATTAGTAAGATCGTGGCAGTAAGATGATGGGAACACCAAGTTTGTCCCCAAATCATTCCCCATCTTGACTTGGACGTGTGTCCCTTTTCTTGATTCTTGTTATGTTAAAATCCAAGACAAGTGTGGAAATAACAGCAGCTTAAATAAAGAGCCACCATGACTTTCTCCAACTAGGGATTGACAAAAATGCAGTGATGCCCATGCCCTGAAATTTATTATTAAAGAATTAAAAGATTAAGGGTAATCATTGGTACTTTGAAATCGAGCTAATAAAGTAGAATAAGTACCGAAAGCAATAACTTGTTTTAAATTGCATTTACAGATCCTTGGAGTCTAGAATGTGTGAGATGAGTTTGTTATGTGCAGCCATAATGTGCCCTAGTATCAACACATTTGTCAAGATATAGCTTTACAATATTCAGTTGAGGTGGAAGTGGAAAGATGATGGATTGCTCACAGCTCTTGGCATGGTCGCACTTTGCTAAGTGCCATTTCAGCCATATTCTTTATTTTAAATGAGCTGTGTTGGGCCATGGTGTTTGAGGATTGCTGATGTTTCAGAAGTTGCCAGTAAAAGATGATAATTGAGTTGAGTACCTAATGATATTCCTTATTCTACAGATGCATTCCCTGAGATAAATTTTCACGCCGAATACAGGAACATGCATACCAATTTAAATATACTCTTAATAGAGTGGTAGAACCACCCTACGAAGAGTATTTCACTTATTTGATCATTGTTTTGTTTCTAACCAAAGGTTGCTTATGCACGTATGAAGATTACCTGACATCGAGTAAAGTATTTGGGCTTAAGGTAGACCATGAATGCAATTATAGTAGGCATTTTGAACTGTCTGACAACTGTCTAATATAACTAAAAACCAGAACTATTGTCCAGATATATTGTAAAGTACTATGGCAATGTTAGTACTAAAAAGAAACATTTAGACGGGTACATGGATAGGACAGGTTTAGACCGATATGGGCCAAATCCAGGCAGGTGGGACTAGTGTAGATGGGACATGTTGGTCCGTGTGGGCGAGTTGGGCTGAAGGGCCTGTTTCCTTCCACGCTGTATAGCCAAGTCCAATTTGGGTTTTGTTAATATTTTGTGTCAGTGTAATGCAAGGTTGGAAAAACTTTATAATGTGATCAAAATAATTCACTTTGAGTGCTTTGCTAGCAATATGTCGATTACATATTGGGATTCTTGTCCAACTTGAGTGCTCTCTGCCTTAACAAAGCTACTCGTTTAACTTGCAAAGTAAACAACGTGGATGAAAAACGACAAAGAACTGAAGCCAAGCCACAGGCATCTTTATTGAGCTAAGTGTTTTATTAATTTGCCAAAACCCAAATGGTAATTCATACCAAACTAATTTCCATTTTGGAGTTCTAGGTGCTTGCCTTGTATTCTTCGTATTCCTTGTGAGTGGAAAAATTACAAGGGCTCACCACTGCGTCAGATCTTCAAAATAAAAGCTATTCTCAATCTCGTGGAAATGCTGCACTATTGAATGTTCTATCTGTAGGATGTGGTCTCATGGGTCCTGGTCACCCCATGACACCAAGGATGTGCAGGGTTTGGAAAGGATGCAGAGGAGGTTTGCTAGAATAATGCCTGGATTTGGGGGGGGGATTAGCTACAGGGCTCAGAGGTTGGACAGATTTGGATTGTTTTCTCTGGAATGCCGGAGATTGCAAGGAGACGAGATGGAAGTATATAAGATTATGAGAGGCATACATAGGGTAGACAGTCAGAACCTTTTTTCCAGGATGGAAAAATCAAACACTAGTGGGCATAGCTTTAACGTGAGAGAGGCAAAGTTTAAAGGGGGCAAGTTTAAAAAAAAATAGAGGGTAGTGAGCTGCCGTGAGTGGTGGGTAAGGCAGGTACGATAGTGGCATTTAAGAGACTTTTGGATAGAAATATGGATATGCAGAGAATGGAAGAATATGGATTATTCAGGTGCAGGTAAATGAGAGTTGGTTTTGGCTTCATGTTCGTCACAGACAGATGGCTTGTTCTTGTGCTGCACTGTTCTGTGTTCTAATTGCTTTCTCGGGTGAATTTAAAAAAAAGAACCATGGCATTATTTTAAAGAGCAGGAGATCTTTGCTGGTTTTCCGGGCCAATATTAATCCATAACTCAATATGCCTGAAACAAGTGATCTGACTATTACCATAATGCTTAGCAGGAGCTTATCATGTGCAATTTGGTTGCCATGTTTCCTACTTTGCAATAATGATTTCATTTCTATTGTACTTCATTGGCTGTAATCACATTGAGGCAACCTGAAGGGAATATTCTCAGACAGCATTCTGAGAAGAAAAAAGGTGCAATTTTAATGAGCTCGTTAAAGCACGGTACGGTGGCGGCATGGTAGCGCAGCGGTAGAGTTGCTGCTTTACAGCGAATGCAGCGCCGGAGACTCGGGTTCGATCCTGACTACGGGTGCTGTACTGTAAGGAGTTTGTACGTTCTCCCCGTGACCTGCGTGGGTTTTCTCCGAGATCTTCGGTTTCCTCCCACACTCCAAAGACGTACAGGTATGTAGGTTAATTGACTGGGTAAATGTAAAAATTGTCCCTAGTGTGTGTAGGATAGTGTTAGTGTGCGGGGATCACTGGGCGGTGCGGACTTGGTGGGCCGAAAAGGCCTGTTTCCGCGCTGTATCTGAAATATGAAGAAAAAAAAAAGAAATATGAAAAAAAGATGTATACAGTGTAAAATCAAGTTTACAACATGCATGTAAACAGCATCATAACAAAGTCCTTGTGGTGATTGTTCTTGACTTTGTGAGTTGTTGGGAAGTGAATCAAACTGGTTAAAGAGGTTCATTCTCAATCCTGAAACTTCTTAATGCCATTGCCCTTCCTTTGTAATTGCAATCATAAAGCCTTGCTCGATTTCACAGCAACTCGTCATTCCTCCATATTACATTAAATTAAATGGTTGAAAAATTAAAGAAGCGTGAGTTATCTGCAAGAGGATTATTTGCTGGAGGTGTGAATTCAGAAAACTGCCATTTTATGGTTGTTGAACATCAAATCAAATGCATTGAGTTCAAATTCCAAATAAATATAGCAATGAAATATGGTTATCTTTGGCACCTGCATGCTAAAAGTAACACTTACTGTTAATCTTCAATCCTAGCACAATTTTTTTAACTGAGGAAACAAAATTATGTTATCAGACAAGTTTGTGGCAACTTTTTTTCCACCAGATTTTGGCTTAGTCATAGTCATGCAGCCTTTGGGCCAATGAGTCCATGCCCAGCATCAAGTACCCATCTGCACAGATCTTATTTACCAATACTTAGTCTTTAGCCTTGTTTTCCTTGTAGATTCATTTGCTTGTCCAGATGCTGCTTCAATGTTGTTAAAATACAGTGCCCTTCATAATGTTTGGGACAACGACCCATCATTTATTTATTTGCACCTGTACTCCACAATTTGAGATTTATAATAGAAAAAAAAATCACATGTGGTTAAAGTGCACTTTGTCAAAAAATAAAGGCCATTTTTATACATTTTGGTTTCACCATGTCAAAATTATGGCAGTGTTGATACATAGTCCCCCATTTCAGGGCACCATAATGTTTGGGACACAGCAATGTCATGTAAATGAAAGTAGTCATGTTTAGTATTTCATCACATATCCTTTGCATGCAATGACTGCTTGAAGTCTGAGATTCATGGACCTCACCAGTTGCTGGGTGTTTTCTCTGGTGATGTTCTGCCAGGCCTGTATTGCAGCCATCTTTAGTTTATGCTTGTTTTGGGGTCTAGTCCCCTTCCGTTTTCTCTTCAGCATACAAAAGGCATGTACGTTTAGGTTCAGATCGGGTGATGGATTTGGCCACTCAAGAATTGACCATTTTTTAGCTTTGAAAAACTCCTTTGTTGTTTTAGCAGTATGTTTGGGATTATTGTCTTGCTGTAGAATGAACCGCCGGCCAATGAGTTTCGAGGCACTTGTTTGAACTTGAGCAGATAGGATGTGTCTATATGCTTCAGAATTCATTATGCTACCACCATCAGCAGTTGTATCATCAATGAAGACAAGTGAGCCAGTACCTTCAGCAGCCCTACATGCCCAGGCCATAACACCCCCGCCACCTTGTTTCACATAAGAGGTGGTATGTTTTGGATCTTGGGCAGTTCCTTCTCTCCTCCATACTTTGCTCTTGCCATCACTCTGATATGTTAATCTTCGTCTCATCTGTCCACAAGACCTTTTTCCAGAACTGTGGCTGCTCTTTTCAGTACCTCTAGGCAAACTAACCCGGCCATCCTATTTTTACGGCTAACCAATGGTTTGCATCTTGCAGTGTAGCCTCTATTTCTGTTTATGAAGTCTTCTGCGGACAGTGGTCATTGATAAATCCACACCTGACTCCTGAAGAGTGTTTCTGATCTGTCGGACAGGTGTTTGGTGTTTTTTCTTTATTATAGAGAGAATTCTTCTGTCATCAGCTGTGGAGGTCTTCCTTGACCTGTCAGTCCCTTTGCGACTGGTAAGCTCACCAGTGCTCTCTTTCTTCATAATAATGTTCCAAACAGTTAATTTTGGTAAGGCTAAGGTTTGGCTGATGTCTCTAACAGTTTTATTCTTGTTTTCAGTCTCATAATGGCTTATTTGACTTTCATTGGCACAACTTTGGTCCTCGTGTTGATAAACAGCAATAAAAGTTTTCAAAGGTGATGGAAAGACTAGGTGCTGAGAGCTCTCTTATACCTGCATTAAGGAGGCAATTAAACACTGAGCAATTACACCTGTAAAGCCATGTGTCCCAAACATTATGGTGCCCTGAAATGGGGGAATATGAAAAAAAACACAGCTGTAATTTTGACATGGTGAAACCAAAATGTATAAAAATACCCTTTAAAATCTGACCATGTGCGCTTTAACCACATGTGATTTTTTTTTTCTATTACAAATCTCAAATTGTGTAGTACAGAGGCAAATAAATAAATGAAGGGTCTTTGTCCCAACTATCATGGAGGGCACTGTACCTTGTATGCTGCCTTCACCTTTTTTACCTGTGCTGCCATATTCAGGGATTTTGGATTTGTATGCTTTGATCCTCTTATTCCTCTACTTGAGGATGCTACCATTGATTGTACTTGTTACCGTTATTACCATTATTATTACCATTGTTAGTCCTTGCAGAGTGCAACACCATCCACTTATCAGCATTAAATTCCATTTGTTATTGTTACTCATCTCCTTTCTGAAGCTACATCCTTTTATTCTGAGGTTCTGCCCTCTGGTCCTAAATTCTCCCATTAGTTGAAACATCCTCTCCACATCCACTCTATCTAGGCCTTTCATTATTCGGTAAGTTTCAATGAGAGCCCCCTCATCCTTCAACTCCAGCGAGTACAGACCCAGAGCCATCAAATGCCCATTGAATGTTAATCCAATCATTCCCTGGGATGTCTCTCGACCCTGTCCAAGGGCAGCACTTCTTTTCTCAGATATGGGGCCCAAAACTGCTCTCAATCCTCGAAATGCAGTCTAACCGGTGCTTTGTAAAGCCTCAGCATTACATCCGTGCATTTATATGTGCTCCAGAAATTAATGCTAACATTGCATTTGCCTTCCTTACTACTGACTCAACCTGCAAATTAACCTTTTGGGAATCCTGCACCTGCACTCCCAAGTCCATTCACCCCTCTGATTTCTGAATCCTCTCCCCATTTGGAAAATAGTCTACGTCTCTATTCCTTCTACCAAAGTGCATCACCACACACTTTGCTGCACTGTATTCTATCTGCTACTCCATGGCTATGCTGTCTTGGCTTATTTTATCATGTGATTTGAAGTACTATGAAACCTCATCCTTAATATTGAACTGTAAAGTCTTACCAACCACTGAATTCAGGCTACGTTGGTATGTTGCTGGTTTCTGCTGTGAACACTGACTCAAAAAACATATTCAATTCGCCCGTCATTTCTTTATTTCCCATTATATATTGAAAAAAACTTTTTTGTATCTCCTTTTATATCATTGTCAAGGTTGCCTTCATATTTCATCTTTTCTCGCCGTATTGCCTTTTCAATTGCCTTCTGTTGGTTTTTCAAAGCTTCCCAATCCTATATTTTCCTTCTAATCTTTGCAATATAATAAAAAAATGTTTATTTTACATTTATGCTGTGTTTGACTTCCTATGTCAAACATGAATCATGCCCGAAGCTTTTACAACATTTCAGCCTAAGATGTAACTATTTTTGCCTCAGCTCATTGTTCTGAATTCTGCCACAATTTGCCACAGCCTTTCAAATTTAAAAATAAATCCATTGCAGAGATTTGCTGATTTCTATAATTACTCATGGATATTTTCAGCACTACAAATTATGGATTATTTATGTGAATGTCCCTTATTTAAACATGTCTAAAATACAGAGGAGAGATTTGTCTTTAATTGTCAGCAACAATGCACTTAGGAATATCGATCATTGTTTGTGCTTGCCTCATTGGAACTGAATATGCAGAAGGTGTATATAATTGGCAATAGATGCTTCAGTATACTTTTAGTATTTGTAACCAAGGATATATATTTGCCTTTGCATTTGTGATGATCATCTTATCTGAATGGGAATCTTACTCTTAAATCGTAGTAAATGTGTGTAATTCAATGTAATTATGTATCTGTGAGAAGCACGGTAACTGAACAGGAATTGCTTTGATGCCAAAGTTGGCCTGTAAAATGTACCTCCAATAATCATGAAATAGTTTGGATTTTTAAAAGTTTCCTCGCTAGGTTACAGACTTGAACACGTTTGAAACTCAACATAGTTGTGGGCATTCCTTAATATCAGTTTTGCGCCTCTCCTTTTTATCTTTCTCTAAATCAAAGGTACTTGTATGGCTTTGAAGAATACTGTCGTGCAGCTGATCTTCGCTTCAGGACCATTCACCACATGGAACCCAAAGGAATAACATTCGAGATTCATGAAGAAAATGGAGCATATAATCCGAAGAAAGTACCTATCGCTTTAGATGAAGAAACTGAAATTGAGAAAAATGATGAGGCTGAAAATGAAAAAGACGAAAGAGAAGTGAGATCTCCAAGAGTAAGTAACTCTAATACAAAATTGCTATAGAACTAATGAAATTGCTATAGAACAAGAATATTCTCTGCATGTTTGATTGGCATCTGTTGTCATTGTTTTAACTCTTTGAAATCCTAATGAGGATCTGCGTTCTTGAGTATAAATCAGAATTGTGCACTCTAGCTGCATTTTGTATTGTGCATATCACAGTACATTGCTGCAGCATTTGGAAAAATATTCCTTTGTTTCAGATGTGGGTGTCATGACTGGCATTTAAAGTCCACTCCTCATAACCCTTTAGAAATGGTGGTGAGCTAGCTTTTTGAATTTCTCCAGTCATATTGGTGAAAATACCCTCAATGCTATTGGGCAGAGACTTCCAGGGTTCACATCCAGTGATGATGACGGAATAGTACATTGTTTCCAAGTTGGGATGTGTTATAATTTGGAAGGTGGTGATATACCCAGGCACTTGCTGCCTGTATCTTTGGTGGTAAATGTTCTAGATTTTAACGAGCTGTTAGAAAGTTTAGACAAGCAATTGCAGTCCATTTTGGAGATTACTTCCGCTGCAGTGATGGAACAAATTAAAGTTCACTATGGCGAACAGAATGCTATTTGAGCAGACTGATTTGTTCCATATGGCATTCAGCTTCTTGCAAATTGTTGGAGCGGCTCGTATCAGGCAAGTGGCATATATTCCATTACACTTCTGACTTGTGCCTTGTAGGTAATGAAAGGCTTTAGTCAAAAGGATGTTCAACACAGGATACCTCGCCTCTGTCCAGATCAACAGCGACAATGAGATGAAGTGCAGGAGAGAGATTGAGAACCTTGTGTCATGGTATCATAACAATAATTTTGCCCTGAACTTCAGCAAAATAAAAGAGTTGGTTCCTGACAGGCAGGAAGCAGCATGTGAGCCTGGGAAAGCACATCTCGGACCCGCAGACCTTCAGCATAGGAGCACCGCAAGGCTGCGTACTTTCTCCTCTCCTTTATTCTCTCTACACCAATGACTGCACCTCCACAGACTCCTCTGTCAAGCCTCTTAAGTCTGCAGACGACACAACCCTGATTGGACTGATCCAGGATGGGGAGGAATCTGCCTACAGACAGGAAGTGACACAGCTGGCGTCCTGGTGCCTTTGTAACAACCTGGAGCTCAATGCTCTTTAGACAGTGGAATTGATAGTAGACTTCCGGAGAGCTCCCCCCCCCCCCCCTCCCCCACTCACCATCAACAACACCACAGTCACATCTGTGGAGTCATTTAAGTTCCTTGGAACCATCATCTCCAAGGACCTTAAATGGGAGGCCACCATCGACTCCACAGTCAAAAAGGCCCAACAGAGGATGTACTTCCTGCAGCAGCTGAGAAAACACAATCTGCCACAGGTAATGATGGTCTAATTCTATACTGCCATCGTAGAGTCTGTCCTTGCCTTCTCTGTCATGGTCTTGTTTTGGCTCAGCCACCAAGCATGACATCCGGAGGCTGCAACGAGTCGTTTGATCAGCTGAGAAGGTTGTTGGCTGCAACCTTCCCCCATTGACGAACTGTACACTGCAAGGGCCAGGAAGCGAGCAGGCAAGATCATCTCTGACCCCTCTCACCTTGGCCACAAACTCTTCGAAGCACTCCCCTCTGGAAGGCAGCTGTCAAAGCAGCTACAGCCAGACATAAAAACAGTTTTTTTCCGCGAGTAGTAGCTCTATTCAATAACTAAAAGTCTGTAGCCTCTTTTTGCTCTGGTTTATTTAATTCACATGTTTAAACTATAATGTTTTATTCTTAATGTTTTAATGTTTTATGCTTTATTCTTAATTGTTTACTGTATGTTGTTACTTGCGAGTGGAGCACCAAGGCACATTCCTTGTATTTGTACATACTTCGCCAATAAACTTATTCAAATCAATTAAGCTAAGGAAGCGGAGGCGTGATCACAACCCTGTCCTCTTGAATGGAGCTGGTCGATATCTTCAAGTTCCTAGGCATCCAGATCAACACGACCTACTCTAATTTTATTATTACTCGGATTGATTCAAATGCGATGGAAATGTAATTTCTATGGTGGTGGGAATCTTCTGAGGAAGCCAAGATCATTAGTGCACTTAACACCACTGACTGAGCATGATTGTAGATGTTCCAGTCTTGCCATTGGCATGCACATGCTAGTTCCCACCATCCTAGAGGAAATGAACATATTTGGAACTTCCACTTTGCGTTTAATTCTAGTAGCTATCATGATCATATGTGGCAAGTCAGTGGATATTTGTTGGGAATGACTTAACTTTGTCTATTGCTTGCTGTTACAGCTTTGCCATGAATGAGGTGGGTGCCTTATCTTTGTGTTCCTGGCCCCAGTCTCGGCATAATATTTGCTCACTTTGAACCATAGTTGTTTCTCTGGCCTAATTGGGGTGAGAGATGTGGTGAGCCTTGGCATTACAGATTGTGATGGGGATACATGTCTTCTGCTTCGTATGGACAATTGGGCCCAGTTTTTCGTGCTATCAAATCTGAGTTTTATTGTTTTTTGCTGGATGGTAGATGCCATGCTGCTTAACAGGGTGTGGCATTGGTGTGAAACTGTACTAACCTAGACGGATGCGTTTGCAACAGATGAATTGGGGAGGTTGAGGCCAGTCGGTTTATCTCTGGTGTCTTGGTTTGCTACTTACCAGTCTGTCAGGTGTGCTCTTTATCTCTCGGCCAGTTCAATCAATGCTGGTGCTGCCAAGCCACTCTCAGTGATGGACATTGAGTTCCCTCGTTCAGAGCACATTCTGTGCTCTTGTTGCATTCAGTGTAGTTCAACATGATGGAGCAATGTTTTGTTAGCTGAGGACATTCTGTTTTTATCAGGAAGCTATTTCCTTGTTTTTTGACAAGATGCCATGAGATTTTATGGTGCCTGAAGTCCATGCTAAGGAGCCCACAGCTCATGTATGACCAAAGATGGGTCTGTTCTGTGAGTGGGACAGATAAATGCAGGAAATGTGTTGCAAGAGTTGGGCTGTTTCCTTTAAAATGCAATTCCTGGAGAACACCTGTGCCATGTTGTTTTGCCGAAGACATGCTCGGTCCAGTAGAGCCTGCTGGATCACCTGGTTGCTAACCATTTTAACCTCTTCCCATGCCCATCCTGCCCTTTTTGTCCTGGGCTGCCTCCGTTGCCAGAGTGAGGCCGCATGCAAACTGGCGGAACAAAGCTAACAACCCAACGGTATGAACATTGAACTCTTTCAATTTTTGGTAACTACATAACCCCATAACCGTTCCTTTCTCTCTCACCCCACCCTCCATGTAAATCAGGGCAGCAAATTTCCTCACCTGAAGTGCATCACTTAGGCTATATTAGATTATTGTCATAATCTAATGAAATGTTATGAAATTGCACTTGATTATGAAACTAATGTGTGATGAACCTCCTTGCTCACATAAAGCTCAGAGTAAACAGTATACATACAGAAAAGATAGATACCACAATAAATACAATGCTGAGTGCAAAAGAATAGAATGGCGCAAGATTGGAGGAGTGCAAAACCTAAATTGTGCAAAAGCATATTAAAGTACAATAATAACATAACTGAATGAGGTAGAGTTAAGAATGAGTATGTGATAGCATCTTCAGGAATGGGATGTTTAACAGGTGATTGGTTCTGGAGTCAGACAGCAGTGGGCAAGGAGCCATTGTGTGGAAGTTAGTTACAAGGAACTACAGGTGCTGGTTTACAAAAAATGACAATGCTGGAGTAACACATCTAGTCAGACAGCATCTCTGGAGAACTTGGATGGGGCCCTTCTTCAGACCCTTTGAACTTGAGAGCAGAGTTGAAGTTAGTGGTAAAGTTAATGAAATCAACGAGTACTGCACAAATATAGGAGACAGCCCTGATGCAGTCATTGACACGGGAGAAAGAGTTGACATTACCAGGCCTCGCTTCCTTCCAACCTTGCTGACCTTGGTTACTGTCCTGACAAAATAATATGTTCTCACACTCTCCTGCATTTCATCTCATCATTGTTGTAGATCAGCTCAACAACAGTGGTATCATTGACAAAAGATTGAATTGGAGGTATCACAAAATGCTGGAGTAACTCAGCGTGTCAGGCAGCATCTCAGGAGAGAAGGAATGGGTGATGTTTTGGTTTGAGACCCTTCTTCAGACTGAAGGGTCAAGATCCTTCTTTGGGTTCTAGTTATGGTGCCATATAGCATATATGACACAATATATGGCTCAACGTGCCCATACTGCCTATCAAGTATCTATCTATACTAATTCCATTAACCAGTACTTCGTCTGTAGCTCATCCAGATGCTTCTTGTATGTTCTGAGTGTACCGACCACCATTGCCTCCCCCAGGTAGGGCATTACAGATTGCAACCACCTTCTGGGTGAAAAATTCTTCCTTGCAGTCTCTCCAAATGACGTGCTCTTTATTTTAAACTAGTGTCCTTTGGTCTTGGATATCTGTGGAATTGGGAGTTTCTTACCATCTACCCAATCCATGCCTCTAATAATTTTCTCAACTCAGTCCTCCCTCAGTCTCTTAAGCCCCAAGGAAAACAAACACAGCCTCTCCAGGCACAAGAAACTGCAGATGCCTGAATCTTTGGCAATACACAATGCTGGTGGAGCTCAGCAGGTCAGGCAGCATCTGTGGAGGGAATCAAATACAACATATTTGGGAGAAGAAGGATCCTGGCCCAAAATGTTTTCTGTCCATTTCCCTCCACAGATGCTGCCTGGCCTGTGACTTCCTCCTGGTTTTTTGGTCAGTCTCTCCTCATAACTGAAACATTCCACCCTCAGCTCCAGTGTAATCATAAGAACACATGAAAGTAGGAGTAGGCCTTCAAGCGTGTCCTGCTGTATGTTATGATTGTAGTTGATCTATGCTGGCTTCAACACCACATCTGTGACAATTCCCCACAACCCTCAATTCCTTTATCTTTCAAATATGCACTTATCTCTACCCTGGGGATAAGTGAGAAAGCTACAGGCTGATGAGTCTTGCATCAGTAGGAGATAAACTATTGGAAACATTCTTAGGGATGAGATTTATGATCAAGGCAGAGACTGAATAGGAGGAGTCAGCATGATTTTATGCTTTAGAAATCCTGCTTCACAAATCTGATGGAGTTTTTTTTTGAGGTTATGAAGAAAATTGATGAAGGCAAAGTGGTAGATGTGAAACCATGTTTGGAGCTCAGCAAGACTTTTGACAAAGTCCTTCATGGTATGCTAATCCAGAAATTTAGGGCATGTGGGGACCAAGGTGATTTAACCAATTGGATCCAAAATTGTCTTGGTGATTGGAGACGGAGGATGGTGTGGAGACTTAATTCTGACTGGAAGTCTGTAAAGAGTGTGATACCACAGGGGGCGGGGCTGGGATCTTTATTTTACATATATAAATGACTTGAATATTAATGTCTGTTATCTGATAAATAAGTTTGCTGACAAGACTAAAATTAGTGGAGTTGCAGATACTGAAGATGGTTGCCTAAGAATACAGAGGGCCATAAATCAATGGAGAATTGAACCCAGTTGTGGCAGATGGAGTTTAATTTAAAGGTAGACACTAAATGCTGGAGTAACTCAGCAGGACAGGCAGCATCTCTGGAGAGAAGGAATGGGTGACGTTTTGGGTCAAGACCCTTCTTCAGACCCGAAACGTCACCCATTCCTTCTCTCCAGAGATGCTGCCTGTCCTGCTGTTACTCCAGCATTTTGTGTCTTCCTTCGATTTAAACCAGCATCTGTAGTTCTTTCCAACACATGGAGTTTAATTTAGTTAATTATGAGGCAATGCACTTTGGGTCGTCTAATATTAGCCAGACATATACAGTAAATAGCTGGGACCATTGGAAGCATTGATGTACAAAACAACCTTTGGGTGCAAGTTCTCAGCTCTTTGAAAATAGCAATTCAAGTGGAATGGGTAATGAAGGTGGCGTGGCTTGCCTTCATTGGCTTGCCTATATTGACGAAGTTTCATTTTGAAACTGCATAAGACATAAGTTAGGCCACAGTTGGAATATTATATGCAGCTCTGGTCACCACACTATAGGATGGGTCAAATTAAAAGGATTGCAGAAGAGATTCACCAGGCTGATGTATAGGAAGGAATTGCAGATGCTGGTTCAAATGCCTGGATGTAATTTTCAATTGATTAGCTGGGATTGCTGTGGCTTGAGCAGAGGAGTCTGAGTGCTGAGCTTATCAAGGTTTATAAAATTGAGGGGCATAGATAGTCTTTTTTTCCACAAGGTTAGGTGTGTTTACGCTTGAGGGCATTGGTTTAAGGAATTTAAAGGAGATCTGAAGGGCAAATCTTTTACACACAGGGTAGTGGGAATAAGGAACAAGTAATAGTAGTCAGACAATGTTTAAAGAGCACCTGGACGGATGTAAGGAAAGGAAAGGAATAGAAGGATTTGGGTTTAGTTTAGAACATCTCAGTTGGCATAGTCAAGTCAACCCAAAGGAACTGTTTTTGTGCTGTGCGATTCTAAATATATCTAATGGTCTGTCCTTCACCAACCTCGGGAACAGATAATTTCACAGATTCGCTACCCTTTTGAGAGAAGAAATTTCCACACATATACTAATGTTTTTGGTGACTACAATACTATTTCCACAGTACTGGTAAGGTTAGGGTGAAAAAAGATCAGGATGTGCTAATGTGTTGAAAGCTATTCAGGAAGTGGGAGATTGCTTCTCATTTCCCAAGCAGTTGCAGTTCTTTGGTGCCAACTAGAGGCTGATATAGTAACTGTATGTGAGTGGGTTTCCTATCAGTGACAACTCTTGAGTGGAAAAATCATAACTTGTTTGTTAATGTTTCAGTATGGGACAGGAAACTATTGGTAAGTTAATGAGAAAAAATTAAACTGAAGTAAACTTTGGAAGGGGGCACAAATCTAAACAAGATGAAGATGGCATGGGAAATCAAAACAAGATTGTATGTCCCTGCATTAATTACGTAAAGAATTGTTTGATGGTGTGAAGTAAGAGTAAATAATGGTAACTCCTGTAATTAACATTCTTGTTTATTATTCTTGATAAATTGAAATATTAGTCAACGTACTGTAACTTGTACGGTAAACAAATTAATTTTATTTCCCACATCGGCCATAAACTCATTATAGTTGCCTGCTCTTCTAATCGGCTACAGTGGTTCACTTGCCATCCCGTGTCCCATCCCATCCCTTAATATTTTTCTACCAGCAAACTCTTCTACTCCATCAGTCTGAATGGTCCCAACCCAGAGCTTTATCTGTTCATCTACCTCCACAGATACTGCCTGATCTGCCGTGTTCCTCCAGCTCTTTGTGTTTTACTCAAGATTCCAACATTTATTTGCTCACGTGGAAGATAAAACCTCACAATTAGTTTTTTTCAAATAATTGCTTTGTAATAACTTTTGCAAGTTGATCATTCTTGAAATATGCAAGCCAGATACCAATAATGCTGAAGTGTAAAAGTTCAGTGAGATGAGGAAAAGCCTTTTTACCCAGAGAGTTGTGAATCTGTGGAATTCTCTGCCACAGAAGGCAGTGGAGGCCAATTCTCAGGATGTTTTCAAGAGAGTTAGATATAGCTCTTGGGGCTAATGGAATTAAGGGATATGGGGAGAAAGCAGGAACTGGGTACTGATTTAGGATGATCAGCCAGCCATGCCAATGCTGGCTCTAACAGCCGAATGGCCTTCTCATGCCTCTGTTTTCTATGTTTTCTAAGGGAAGTAAGAGGCACCCATGGCTGACAAGGGAAGTATATCATAGCAAAGAAGAGTGGGAAGCCAGAGGATTGGGAATCTTTTAAAGAGCAACGGAAGATAACTAAAAAGGCAATACGGGGAGAAAAGATGAGGTACGAGGGTAAGCTAGCCAATAATATAAAGGAGGATAGTAAAAGCTTTTTTAGTTATGTGAAGAGGCAAAAAATAGTCACGGCAAATGTGGGTCCCTTGAAGTCAGAAGCAGTATGGGGAGCAAGGAAATGGCAGATGAGTTGAACCGGTACTTTGGATCTGTCTTCACTAAGGAAGATACAAACAATCTCCCAGATGTTCTAGTGGCCAGAGATCCTCGGGTGACGGAGGAACTGAAGGAGATTCACATTAGGCAGGAAATGGTGTTGGGTAGACTGATGGGACTGAAGACTGATAAATCCCCAGGGCTTGATGGTTTGCATCCCAGGGTACTTAAGGAGGTGGCTCTAGAAATTGTGGACGCATTGGTGATCATTCTCCAATGTTCTATAGATTCAGGATCAGTTCCTGTGGATTGGAGGGTAGCTAATGTTATCCCACTTTTTAAGAAAGGAGGGAGAGAGAAAACGGGAAATTATAGACCAGTTAGTCCGACATTCGTGGTGGGGAAGATGCTAGTCAATTATAAAAGACGAAATTGCGGAGCATTTGGAAAGCAGTAACAGGATCGTTCCAAGTCAACATGGATTTACGAAGGGGAAATCATGCTTGACTAATCTTCTGGAATTTTTTGAGAATGTAACTAGGAAAATTGACAGGGGATGTGGTGTACCTGGACTTTCAGAAAGCCTTCGACAAGGTCCCACATAGGAGATTAGTGGGTAAAATTAGAGCACATGGTATTGGGGGTCGGGTAATGACATGGATAGAAAATTGGTTGACAGACAGAAAGTAAAGAGTGGGGATAAATGGGACCCTTTCAGAATGGCAGGCAGTGACTAGTGGGGTACCGCAAGGCTCGGTGCTGGGACCGCAGCTATTTACAATATACATTAATAACTTGGATGAAGGGATTAAAAGTACCATTAGCAAATTTGCAGATGATACAAAGCTGGGTGGTAGTGTGAGCTGTGAGGAAGGTGCTATGAGGTTGCAGGGTGACTTGGACATGTTGTGTGAGTGGGTGGATGCATGGCAGAAGCAGTTTAATGTGGATAAGTGTGAGGTTATCCACTTTGGTGATAAGCATAAGAAGGCAGATTATTGTCTGAATGGTGTCAAGTTAGGAAAAGGGGACGTACAACGAGATCTGGGTGTCCTAGTGCATCAGTCACTGAAAGGAAGCATGCAGGTACAGCAGGCAGTGAAGAAAGCCAATGGAATGTTGGCCTTCACAACAAGAGGAGTTGATTATAGGAGCAGAGGTCCTTGTATAGGGCCCTAGTGAGACCGCACCTGAAGTACTGTGCAATTTTGGTCTCCAAATTTGAGGAAGGATATTCTTGCTATTGAGGGCATGCAGCGTAGGTTTACTAGGTTAATTCCTGGAATGGCGGGACTGTCATAGGTTGAAGGACCGGAGCGGCTCGGCTTGTATACGCTGGAATTTAGAAGGTTGAGAGGGGATCTTATCAAAACATATAAGATTATTCAAGAGAGCTAGATAGAGCTCTTAAGGATAGCGGGGTCAGGGGGTATGGGGAGAAGGCAGGAACGGGTTACTGATTGAGAATGATCAGCCATGATCACATTGAATGGTGGTGCTGACTCGAAGGGCCAAATGGCCTACTCCCACACCTATTGTCTATTGTTTCAGTAAACGGAAGGTGGAACTTGCCACAAAATACCCTGGTAGAACACAATTATTCCTCAAACTTTTGTTGACGAGCGTCTGCAACTTGCAAAATTGACTCTTAACTTTGCACATTGTAGTTTTAATTACGTGTTGAAATTAAATTAAATTATTCATCTTTAGGGTCGGAGGAGAAATGCTACACCAGTCAAAAAAGAAATCAAAGAAATCAGTGGAGAAGAAAAGCTGAACGAGGAAAACAATAAAGAATATAAAGAGTCAAAGGAAGATTCTAATAAAAAGGAGAAAGAAATGGATGCAGCACAGGTGAAAAATACACCCTCGCCCAAAAATAAAGCAGAGAGGAATAAGAAAGATGAATCTGAAAAGAAATGCGAGCACGAGGAGGAAGGTGATGAAGAAAGGGAAGAAAATGAAGTGGAAAGGCAAAACAAGTTTGTATTACACTAAATCTTGTTCTTGAATGTAACTGGTGAAGTGTGGTTTGTTAAGAACAATATTTGAAAAAGGCGTGCGTTTTAGGGGCACTGAAGAATATGAGCTGTCTTTGTAAATTGTTTATTACCCGTGCTCAGTTATTGGATATGGGCAGGATTTCTTGTACACAAATTTAATGTGAATGATCTTAAAACCAACAACCTGATTTTTTTTCATGCCTTTTACAATCTCGGGATGCCCCAAAACATTTCCCAACCCACAATTTTTTCCTCTTGTGCGGGCATAAGTGGCAAACAATTTGCTCACAGCACAATCTCGTAAATGACCAATCAGTATGTTGTGGAAATGTTCAAGAAATGTAGGAGAGGTTGCAGACAAATTGAGGAGAATCCCGGGACCTGCAAACTTTTATAGTTCCTGAATAAAATCTGGTTTCTTTGGTGTTGAGTCAAGTGATAGCGCATTTAACAATGCTGCCATTGTGAAAATCTACAAATGTATTTGAGAGCAGGCTGTCTGGTTGTACCATGGCCTGGTTCAATAACTTGAATGTGAAGTACTAAGGAGGCTGCAGTAGGTGGTAGAGATTGCCTGGTCTAGCAATGGTATTGACATCATCAACCACTGCTCAAAAACTGTGATCTATTATGGACTTTATTTTGGTTGCATTATGAACTTCAGATTTGCTCTTTTGTGGTAAGGTATTACTGATTATTAATGTATTGCATTGTTTATTATAGAAACATAGAAACATAGAAAATAGGTGCAGGAGTAGGCCATTCGGCCCTTCGAGCCTGCACCGCCATTCAATATGATCATGGCTGATCATCCAGCTCAGTAGCCTGTGCCTGCCTTCTCCCCATACCCCCTGATCCCTTAAGCAAAAAGGGCCACATCTAACTCCCTCTTAAATATAGCCAATGAACTGGCCTCAACTACCTTCTGTGGCAGAGAATTCCACAGACTCACCACTCTCTGTGTGAAGAAATGTTTTCTCATCTCGGTCCTAAAAGACTTCCCCCTTATCCTTAAGCTGTGACCCCTGGTTCTGGACTCCCCCAACATCGGGAACAATCTTCCCGCATCTAGCCTCTCCAACCCCTTAAGAATTTTATATGTTTCTATAAGATCCCCCCCTCAGTCTTCTAAATTCCAGCGAGTACAAGCCCAGTCTATCCAGTCTTTCCTCGTATGAAAGTCCCGCCATCCCAGGGATCAATCTGGTGAACCTTCTCTGTATTCCCTCTAAGGCAAGAACGTCTTTCCTCAGGTAGGAGACCAAAACTGCACACAATACTCCAGGTGCGGTCTCACCAAGGCCCTGTACAACTGCAGCAGAACCTCCCTGCTCCTAAACTCAAATCCTCTTGCTATGAATGCCAACATACCATTCGCTTTCTTCACTGCCTGCTGCACCTGCATGCTTGCTTTCAATGACTGGTGCACCATGACACCCAGGTCACGTTGCATCTCCCCTTCTCCCAATCGGTCACCATTCAGGTAATACTCTGCTTTCCTGTTCTTGCCGCCAAAGTGGATAACCTCACATTTATCCACATTATATTGCATCTGCCATGCATTTGCCCACTCGCCTAATCTATCCAAGTCACTCTGCAGCCTCCTAGCATCCTCCTCGCAGCTAACACTGCCACCCAGCTTCGTGTCATCCGCAAACTTAGAGATGTTGCATTCAATTCCCTTGTCCAAATCATTAATATACACTGTAAATAATTGGGGTCCCAGCACTGAGCCTTGCGGTACCCCACTAGTCACTGCCTGCCATTCCGAAAAGGACCCGTTTATTCCTACTCTTTGCTTCCTGTCCGCCAACCAATTTTCTATCCACCTCAACACTGAACCCTCAATACCGTGTGCTTTAAGTTTGTACACCAATCTCCTATGTGGGACCTTGTCAAAGGCTTTCTGAAAGTCCAGATATAACACATCGACTGGTTCTCCCTTATCCACTCTACTAGTTACATCCTCGAAAAATTCTATAAGATTCGTCAGACATGATTTGCCTTTGGTAAATCCATGCTGACTTTGTCCGATGATTTCACCACTTTCCAAATGTGATGCTATCACATCTTTAATAACTGACTCTAGCATTTTCCCCACTACCGATGTTAGGCTAACTGGTCTATAATTCCCCGTTTTCTCTCTCCCTCCCTTTTTAAAAAGTGGGGTTACATTAGCTACCCTCCAGTCTTCAGGAACTACTCCAGAATCTAAAGAGTTTTGAAAAATTATTACTAATGCATCCACTATTTCTGAGGCTACTTCCTTAAGCACTCTGGGATGCAGCCTATCTGGCCCTGGGGATTTATCTGCCTTTAATCCATTTAATTTACCTAACACCACTTCCCGACTAACCTGCATTTCCCTCAGTTCCTCCATCTCATTAGACCCCCGGTCCCCCGCTATTTCCGGCAGACGGTTTATGTCTTCCTTAGTGAAGACAGAACCAAACTATTTGTTCAATTGGTCTGCCATCTCCTTGTTCCCTATGATCAATTCACCTGTTTCCAACTGCAAGGGACCTACATTTGTCTTAACTAATCTTTTTCTCTTGACGTATCTATAAAAGCTTTTGCAGTCAGTTTTTATGTTCCTTGCCAGTTTTCCCTCATAATCTATTTTCCCTTTCCTAATTAAGCCCTTTGTCCTCCTCTGCTGGACTCTGAATTTCTCCCAGTCCTCTGGTATGCTACTTTTTCTGGCTAATCTGTATGCTTCATCTTTTGTTTTAATACTATCCTTGATTTCCCTTGTTAGCCACGGATGCACTACCTTTCCTGGTTTGTTATTTTGCCAAACTGGGATGAACACTTGTTGTAGTTCATCCATGCGACCTTTAAATGCCTTCCATTGCATGTCCACCGTCAACCCTTTCAGCATCAATCGCCAGTCTATCTTGGACAATTCACGCCTCATACCCTCAAAGTTACCTTTCTTTAAGTTCAGAACACTTGTTTCTGTATTGACTTTGTCACTCTCCATCCTAATGAAGAACTCTACCATATTATGATCACTCTTCCCCAAGGGGCCTCGCACAACAAGACTGCTAACTAACTACTAACTAACCCTTCCTCATTACTCAGTAATTACTAGTATATTTTAGTATACTAGTAAATACACATTACTAGTATATTTATTGTGTTAAGGGGCCTATAAAGCAGCAGCTTTAGTATTTCATTGTCCCATAGACAGTATTTGAGAATTAAATGCTCCAGACTCTTAAATGTGCAATATTTTTAATCATAATTCTCTCTTTTCTCAATAAATAGAGAAGATGAAAATAAAAAGGAAGATGGGAATGAGGAGGTGGAGGAGGAGGAAGATGGGGATGAGGAGGAAGAGGATGATGAAGGGGAGGAGGAGGACGAAGAGGAAGATGATGAATTTGAAAGGTTTCCTTCTGGAAGCAAAGTCAAAGTAAAATATGGACGTGGAAAAAATCAGAAAATCTACGAAGCCAATATTAGAAATTCTGAAGTTGACGATGGAGAGGTGGTCTATTTGGTGCATTACTATGGTTGGAATACAAGGTAATAGATATGGCATAACAAACTATTGCAATTAATGTGATGTTTTCAATTATTTTTGTATTGTGATGGTAAGGTTTACTTGGGAAATGTCTTCAAAATGCAACATTCATCTCTGTTTTAAAACTTAGTTGTGTGACCTTTAATTGTTCTTCTGCGTTTAGGTTAGTGTATTGTCAATCGAGATGCAGTGAAAAGCTTTTTTATTGCATGCTATGGAGTCATCAAAAAGCCTATACATGATTACAATTACACTATCCACAGTGAACAGATACAGGATAAAGAGAATGACATTTAGTGCACGATAAAGTCCAGGAAATTCCAATTAAAGATGAGCTAGGGTCCCCAATGAGGTAGATGGTAGGTCAGGACCACTCTCCAGTTGGTGATAGGATGGTTCAGTTGCCTGATAATAGCTGGGAAGAAACTCCCTGAATCTGGAGGTATGGGGTTATAACACTTCTGTCCCTCTTGCCTGATGGGAGAGGGGAGAAGAGGTGCCTGGGTTGAGACGCCCTATATTATGCTGGTGGTCTTGCCGAGGCAGCGTGAAGTACAGATGGAGTCAATGTAAGGAAGATTGGTCTGTGTGATGGTCTGGGCTACATCCACAACTCCTGCAAATTCTTGTGGTCATGGATAGAGTTGTTCCCAAACCTTGCTGTGATGCATCCTTTCCATGGTGCATCTGTAGAAGTTGGTGAGAGTATTTGGGGTTATGCCAAACTTCGATATGGCTGGTCCAGGACAAGTTGCTGGTAATATGTACTCCAAAGAACTTGAAGCTTTGACAGCGCCAAAGTAGAAATGTTCAATGTATGTGTACTTCCTGAAATCGATCACAATCTCTGTTGTCTTGCCAACAAAGTGATAGTACTTGAGCTGGTAGCACCGCACATTATTTTGATGGTTTTTCCCATCCTCCTTTACTGGGTTGCTGTAGCAGGTAAGAATTTCATAGTTCTGTGGTCGGTGCATATGACAATTAAATACTATTTTTCTCAGTGTTTAATTGACATATGTACTGGCAAAGGAACAATAAATTCTTATGAGATATAGCTTTACAGGCCCATTAATGCAATAATACACAAAGACCATTTTCTGGGAACTTCTAATAACAAAGTTGAAAACGAGTGTAAGCAACTTCAGATCCCATGAAGATAATGAATAAGTAAGTGCTTTATGTTCCCTATTAAATAAAAAAAATAACCAGCATGCTTTAAAAATAAAAAAATTATTGGGAAGTTCTGCACCACTGTGACTTTATTTGACCTTACTCGCTTCACTTGCTATGTAACGATTTTGGGATAAAGAAAATGAACACCATGCATCAATAAGTACATTAAATTAGTAAATTATTTTTTATTATTCCATTGTATTCTTTTGATCTGTGTAATTTTTGATTTGGAGTTCTTGGCCTTCTGGTTGGGTGTGTATAGTTAATACTCTCGCCTCAGTTCTCATGGAAGTGATTATTTGTTGTTAGTAGGAGATCTTTGATCTGGATAACGGTTACTAAATTTTGTCAGCTACTGCCCACAGTCACAATGCAATCTGTACACGGTAATGTTTTGCAAGGTTTTAAAATAAACTAGGCCAAGTGGACCACGTTGGGTCCAAACCTCTCCTGCATTGGTGCAGCACCCTCTCCTCCCCTCTCCTACGCCCTCCCCATCCCCTTCCCCCTCCCCCCTCAGCCCAACTGTAGACTGTTGCCGGGCGGGGAGTGCCCCCGTGGCCGTGGGCGGGTAACGGGGGGACAGGGAAAAAGCACTGACCTCGGCCTTGTTTCTCCTGTGGGCTGGGCGTGGAGCCGAAGTGTCCCCTGACTGCATGGACCCGTTGCTGGGCGGGGTGTGTCTCCCGGGGCCGTGGGTGGGCGAGTGGACAAGGAGAAGGCACTGACCTTGGCACCATTTCTCCTGCGGCCCGGGTGTTGGTGCCGAAGCCTCTCCTGCAGCATGGTGGGGACGACCATCTTGTGGATCCTCTGCACCACGGGAGGAAGGTCAGGCGCGGGGCTCGCCGGGACTTGCGGTGGTCCTCCCGCAGGTCCTTCGGGGGGGGGGGGGTACACTTATTAAAGTTTTTAAGGTAAATTGTTTTTAAAAGTACAAAAGTGGGTTTATTGAGAGCACGGGGGAATGGTGAGTAGGTTGGGCCTAAAATTCTCGCGCTATCGTGTACCGTTTTGCCTGTATCAATCCCCAAACCATATACAATTTAATAAAATGCACAAACAAACAGAGTTGTAGTGATAAACAAGACCAAGTGGACCCGTTGGGCCCATTCCTTGAAGGGTTTCCATTGTGACGTGGGAAAATCGCGTTTCCTTAAAATTGCTTTTTAAAAAAAAATCTAATTGAAATACATATGCTATGTAAAATAAAGAGGCCGAGATGGATCCGAGGTCTTTTCCAAAAATGGGTGTCCGGGCGGGGAGTGTCTCCCTGGGCCGTGGGCGGGCGCGGGGGGACAGGGAAGGGGAGAGGGTGCCACTCACCTCAGCGCTGTGGCGCCAGTGCTGCAGCCAGAGCGAGCCTTAGACCGAAAGCGTCTCCTGTATTGGTATAGCACCCACACTCCCCCCCAACTCACCCTTTCTTTAAAATATATATATTTAATTAAATGAATCTCAAGGAAATAAAGATCCTATGTAAAATAAAACGGTCGAGTGGGAGGTAGTAGCCAATCAATGGACTCCATGTGGGGGTGAACGGCAGGAGCAAATCAGGACTTGCCGGGGAGCAATCAGAGCGGGGGCCGTCAGCACTCCCCCCACGTGGGGGCTGGACCAATCGTGCGTCGAGCAGGAGGTCGGAGGTAATCGATGAACCCCACGTGGGGGTGAGTGGCAGGAGCAAATCAGGACGCGCCGGTGACCAATCAGAGCGGGGGCCGTCAGCACTCCCCCCACGTGGGAGCTGGACCAATCGTGCGTCGAGCAGGAGGTCGGAGGTAATCGATGAACCCCACGTGGGGGTGAGTGGCAGGAGCAAATCAGGACGCGCCGGTGACCAATCAGAGCGGGGAGCGTCGGTGCTCCCCCCACGTTGGACCCGGACAAATTGGGCATCGAGCGTGTGGTCGGAGCTGAAGACAAAATAGCGACCCTCCCCCAACTGCGCATGCGCCGGAACTGAAGACAACACGGCAACCCTCCCCCAACTGCAGACGTGTCGGAGCTGAAGACAAAATGGCAACCCTCCCTCAACCGTGCAAGCGCTGATCCGGCGGACATCCGTTGGGCCTAAAGCTCTCCTGCATTGGTGTGGCACCCTTCCTTCCCCGACTCCCCACCCCCCCATTCACCCCCCCCCCCCCCCCCACTCCATCCCCCCTCAACCCCCCTTTTCGCCCCCCCCCCCTTACTCCCTCTCCAGTCCTCGGGGCTCTCCGGCACTCTCACCCACTCCATCACCCCTCCTCCACCCACTCCATCCCCATCCCCTCTCACCCACTCCATCCCTCCTCCACCGCTCACCATCCACCCTCCCCCTCGCCCTCCATCCTGCCCCTCCCTCACCCACTCCATCCCCCCTCCCACCCACTCACCCATTCCATCTCTCCTCCCCACCATTCACTCACTCCACCCCCCTCTCCCACTCCACCCCCTCCACTCCATCCCCCCTCTCCTTCCCCTTCACCCTCACTCACTCCTTCCCCCCTCGCCCGCTCCTTCCCCCCTCGCCCGCTCCTTCCCCCCTCGCCCGCTCCTTCCCCCCTCGCCCGCTCCTTCCCCCCTCGCCCGCTCCTTCCCCCCTCGCCCGCTCCTTCCCCCCTCGCCCGCTCCTTCCCCCCTCGCCCGCTCCTTCTGGTGCCGCGCTGTACCACGGGAGGAAGGTCAGGCGTGGAGCATGCCGGGACGGGCGGCGGCGCATTTGTTAAAATCAATGCCCCCCCCAATTGGCCGCCACTTCCGTCTCTCTGGCGGGTCCCACCCCTGGCGGTCATTGTGGGCCCCCACCCTCATTGGCCATCACTCCCGTCACTCGGGCGGGTGCCATTGTGACATCAACGTTGAACCGGCGAGGTAAGTGGAAAAGTAAATTATTAAACTTTATTACTGCGCTGGAGCTGAACTGGCATAGAAACATAGAAAATAGGTGCAGGAGTAGGCCCTTCGAGCCTGCACCGCCATTCAATATGATCATGGCTGATCATCCAGCTCAGTAGCCTGTACCTGCCTTCTCTCCATACCCCCTGATCCCTTTAGCAAAAAGGGCCACATCTAACTCCCTCTTAAATATAGCCAATGAACTGGCCTCAACTACCTTCTGTGGCAGAGAATTCCACAAATTCACCACACTCTGTGTGAAAAAAAACATTCTCATCTCGGTCCTAAAAGACTTCCCCCTTATCCTTAAACTGTGACCCCTTCTTCTGGACTTCCCCAACATCGGGAACAATCTTCCTGCATCTAGCCTGTCCAACCCCTTAAGAATTTTGTAAGTTTCTATAAGATCCCCCCTCAATCTTCTAAATTCCAGCGAGTACAAGCCGAGTCTATCCAGTCTTTCTTCATATGAAAGTCCTGCCATCCCAGGAATCAATCTGGTGAACCTTCTCTGTACTCCCTCTATGGCAAGAATGTTTTTCCTCAGATTAGGAGACCAAAACTGTACGCAATACTCCAGGTGTGGTCTCACCAATGCCCTGTACAACTGCAGCAGAACCTCCCTGCTCCTATACTCAAATCCCCTCGCTATGAATGCCAACATACCATTCGCTTTCTTCACTGCCTGCTGCACCTGCATGCCTACTTTCAATGACTGGTGTACCACGACGCCCAGGTCTCGTTGCATCTCCCCTTCTCCTAATCGGCCACCATTCAGATAAGCCTTAATCATATCAATGGGTCCCAACTGCGCGGACTCGGACTTCCCATTGTGACTTCATACGCGGGTGACGGCTAAAGGGAGAAAAGATTGATTTTTAAAACTTTTAAAAGAGATTTTGAAAGATTAAAAAGTGAATTAAAAAATATATATAACATTTATTCCACCCCCAGGACAATGGTGAGTAAGGTGGGCCGAAAATTGTCATGCTATCGTGTACTGTTTTGGCTGTGTCAAGCCCCAAATAATATACAATTAATAAAACACACAAACAAACAGAGTTTTAGTAATATACAAATAGATAGATAGATTATCAGTCCTGCTTGAATTACAAATTGGTTAACTGTGAAACAGACCAATAATCTTTCTGTAATCAAAAATATATATTTACAGGATTGATATCAGAGATATTGAAAGAATCATTTCAAGGATCTGCAGATGCTAGTTTACCAAAGAGAATACTGGATAATTTTGTTTGTATTGTGGTTGTTTATTTCTTGATTACATTTTATAAAAGTTATTTATAATACATATTAAAAGAAATAATATCCCAATATTTTGAACAGATTTAGACAATTCTGAGCATTATATTAGTCTTCATAATTGTTACTAACCTTATTGTGTAGTTTTGAAAGTTTAAATAGCCTTTTTTCGTTCAGGTATGATGAATGGGTAAAGGGTGATCGAATGATCTGGCCTTCAGAAAAAGGTGCCCCGAAGGGAAAACACAGAAGAAAACTGAAGGTACTGAGTAAATCCCTGTCCTGGGGAGACCACTTTACCTTGTTTTGTACCATGTATTATGAAGAAAACTAATTTTGACAAAGGAAAAAAGTTAATACAGCTTTCAGTCGTTGTTGATGACTGCCCTTCAAAACACTTTCACTGTTTTGAATTGGTATCTTGGCCTTTTCCTCTCCTTCACTGAGAATGCTGGAATTCAATCCTTCAGGCCTGTTCTGTGATTCAGCAGAATTTAAGTTCCATTTATCTCCATTATATAAATTATGAATTATAATAGTTTTTCAAGTTCATTTCAAACTAATATTCAATCTGATCTATTCTAAGGGTTGAAAGTAGTTGTTTAACAATTCAACCGTAACATCAGTCAGTCAGTCCACAAGCAGTCAGTCAGTAAAGGTCAGGAGTGCAGGAGCAAAGAAGACCGTTGGCTGAGAGAAAGTAAGTGTTAATTGCAGGTTAAAGTCCGTTTAAAAAGAGCGCCAAAAGGACGCTAGCAGTCAGTCAGTAAAGGTCGGGAGTGCAGGAGCAAAGAAGACCGTTGGCTGAGAGAAAGTAAGTGTTAATTGCAGGTTAAAGTCCGTTTAAAAAGAGTGCCAAAAGGATGCTAGCAGGCAATCAGCGATACGCATAGATCGAAGTGAGTACGTGGATTGGCTGATCAATTAAATTGGAAGTTTGGTAAATTGGCCAATTAGGCAATTTAGTGACTGATATAAACAAGGCTTGCACAAGGAGTGCGGCCCTGTCTGGGTGCGGCCCTGTAAGAAAAGTGCGAGTCTTTGGCTGCGAGTCTTTGGCTATGTTTATGTTTAGACTAGCTACTGTTGGCATATATTATTTTGTCTAGAAAAAAAATCTTGCTGTAGTAATTTGGACACTTGGGAGTGGTCATTAGATGCACAGGGTGGGTATATATATGGGCATAAGGGACAGGAAGGGAGAGCATGTAGTTCTCACCAGACCTGGACGGTCCAACGACTGGACAGATCTGGGACCAGACCAGGGACAGAGCAGCCAGCTACGACTTATATGCAGAATAGGTAAAGCCTGGTATGTTTATATCCTTGTTTGTACAACTATTTCAATAAACAGCCAATTAAACTGGAAATAACGGAAGATCTGTTTCGTTGGGTCTACGTAAGATCACCCCTACTCCCTATGTAGTATTGGCAATTGGAAAAGAGGTCATTGGAAAAGTCGGAAAGTTGCCATTACATCATAAGTGAGAACTAGCTCTATGAGTGAGTCTGGAGCTTGTGAATCAACTGGACGGAACAAGGATGGTTTTATTTCACAAGCTTGATGCCACTATTCCCAATCAATTGGATACGGTTGCCACTTGAGCTAATCTGACTAACGGAGATTGAGAACTCTGAAAGCCAACGCGCAGGGAAAGTGAGTACGTACAGCGGTAAGCTTTATTGGAGAAGCTATATGTGATAAGCTGTATTGGAAAACGGCTGCTGTATTGGAGAACTGAGAACAAAGAAGTGACCTTGAGAATTGCAACGACATCAGTTGTTCAAAATATTTGTGCTGCTACGGCTTGCACTTCAACGCATCTTAAAGGGATAGTGTACGAGTATGTCTGTGGTCAGATCTGATGCTCAGTCACAAGATGGCGATGTTGGAAAGGATTCTGAAAAGGAAAAAAAGGTTATTAAACACGCTGCCAAAGTCTTGGAATTGCTCATTGAAAAGCACCAGAAAAGAAGGAACTCGAGATGTAAACAAGCTATCAAGTGAATGAAAAGGCTGGGAGAGCTCATGAAATCAAATGAAAATGTGAATGAAGTACAATCTAACCTGATTCAATCAATCAGGCTCTGTGATGAAGTCAAAGAAAATTACGAGTCATTGGTGAAGTTACCACTGCCTGAAGATTAACTCGAAAAGCAAAATCAGTGGGTTCAACAAACAATGGAAGCTTTTAACGGTTTTATACAAGATGTAAAGGTGTGGTTATCTGATGGTGGTCAGCAAACTACACACTCCATTGCTGTAGGTGCCATACAACCGAGTGTTGAAAACTCAGATGACATTGGACCTGATGACAGTGTTTCAAATATCTTAAACCCAAAATTAAGCCACAAATCTAGTTCTTCATCATGTCCATCTTCAACATTCTCTGCTCGCATTAAAGCTCAGGCAGAAAAGGCTGCTCTCATGGAACGGGCTGCTGCCCTGAAAGACAAGCATGAGATTGAAGAACAATTGAAAAGAGAGGAAGAACAATTGAGAGGAAAATTGGAAAGAGAGGAAGGACAATTGAGAGGAAAATTGGAAAGAGAGGAAGGACAATTGAGAGGACAATTGAAAATAAAGGAAGAACAATTGAGAAGAAAGAAAGAAAAACTGGAACTAGATGTTGAACTGTTAGCAACCAATGCAAGAATCAATGTACTTGAGGCCATGAGATCAAGAAGCAGCTCAAGAGTATCTGATGGGATGAACTCGTATTTGAGAAAAAGAAATGCTCAAAAGGAGACATCAGCTAAATTAGATCCACATGCAGCTGAATACTTGCCTGATCAAGTGCAACAAAGACAGAATATGTGGATGGGAACAGAATCTTCCTCCCAGCAACAGGTTGTTAGACCAAAACAGACAACTCGGGGACCATCTGCTAGAGTTCATGATAGGACCCATCTAACTCAACACACTCTTCAAAATTAAAATGTAAAGACTCATAAGCAAAAGGGTGTGCAGGGCCATGTTCACCCCCCCCCGAATGATGGAAACAAAGTTGATATCTGTAACCGAATTCAGAAGCAAAATGACATCACTGTTCTTCTAGCTCAACAAAATCTCTCTTCTACTTTACCACCAAGAGACATTCCTGTTTATGATGGTGATCCTTTGCAGTATGACGTTTTCATCATGGCATTTGCGAGAGGAGTGGGAAGAAAGACAAATGATAACGGTGATTGCTTACATTTTCTAGATCAATACACAAGAGGGCATCCAAAAAACTTAGTCTGCAAGCTGCTAACACCTGCCTCCAGCCCAGGGCTATCAAAAAGCAAAAGATCTGCTTAAAGATCATTTTGGTAATGAACATAAGATTGCATATATGGTCAAGGCATTTGCCTGGTCAGGCGTTTTCACTGTTCCTTAGAGGTTGTTCCAATGCTATGGAACATCTCACCTATATGGTGGAAGTGAATGTCGCTTCCAATATGAAGACTATCCTAAAACTGCCTTACAAGCTCAAAGACAAGTGGAGGGAAATAGCATAGACAATGTAAATCTTTTTTCCAGGGTGGAAATGTCAAGGGCTAGTGGGCTTAGCTTTATGATGAGAAGGGCAAAGTTACAAGGAGAATACTGAACGAATACTTTGCATCTGTGGTACTGAACGAGTATCGTGCATCTATTTTCATCCAGGAGAAGAATATGGAGGATGCAGATCGTTGTGGAGAATACTAATGTGCAAGGGCAGTTTGAGATTAGGAAGGAGGAAGTGATGGGACACTTGAAGGGCATTAAGGTGGATAAATCATCAGGCTGATGGGATCTATATCAGGTTGAAAGAAGAAATTGTGGGCCCTGACAAAGATTTTTGCATCTTCTCTAGCCTCGGGTGTGGTCCTGGAGGGCTGGGGAGTTGCTAATGTTATTCCTTAATTTAAGACGGGAAATAGAGAGAATCCAGGGAATTATAGGCAGAGCAGATTCTTCAGCATACAAATTACTCCCATTTGGAAGAGAGCGAGTTAATTAAAAATGGCCAGCATGGCTTTGTACATGGCATGTCGTGTCTTACTAAATTGATCGAGTTTTTTTGAAAATGTGACAAAGGTGATCGATGAGGGAGGGTACGTTGTCTACAAAGATTTAGTAAGGCATTTGATAAAGTTCCCTGTGGTAGGTTGATCCAGAAGATTAAGATGCACGGGAATAACAGTGACTTGGTTGTATGGATTCGGAAATGTCTTACTGATAGAAGACAGGATTGTGATAGAGGACAATATTCAGGCTGGAGGTCGATGACCAGTGACGTTCTGCAGAGGTCCATGATGGAAGTGTGTGTGTGTGTTCCTGGAATGCACTGCTGGGGGTGGTGGTTGAGGCAGGTATAATGTGACATTGAAGAGACTTTTGTAAAGGCATAAGATAACAGTATAACAGTATAACAGAGCTTTATTTGTCATTCGGTACCGAGGTACCGAACGAAACTACATAGCAGTCATACAAAAAAAGAACACAAGACACATAACCCCAACACAAACGTCCATCACAGTGACTCCAAACACCCCCTCACTCTGATGGAGGCAACAAAACTTCCACTCTCTTCCCCACGCCCACGGACAGACAGCTCGTCCCCGACCGACCCGCACAGTCCCCGCAAGGGGGTGGAAGTCCCCGCGGCCGAATCGCACCGGTTGCTGAAACGTCTCGCGGCCGAGCCGGGCGATGAAAGGCCCCGCGACCAAGCCTTGCGCAGCTAAGTCCCGTGGCCGAGCCGCACCGGGCGATGTTAAGTCCCGCGGCCGAGCCGCACCAGCGATGAAAAGTCCCGCGGCCGAGCCGCACCAGCGATGTAAAGTCCCGCGGCCAATCCGCACCGGGCGATGAAAAGTCCCGCGGCCGAGCCGCACCGGGCACTGTTAAGTCCAGCGGCCAAGCCGCACCGGGCGATGTAAAGTCCAGCGGCCGAGCCGCACCGGGCGATGTTAGGCCCCGCAGCCGAGCCGCACCCCGCGCCGTGAGGAAGAGAAAAGTTTCCCCCACCCCCCCCACCCACACCACCACCCCCCCACACATACACAACCAAAAAAAATACAAAAACCATCCCAACACCGACACACAACAAAAAGGAAAAAAGACGAACAGACTGCTAGCGAGCCGCAGCCGTTAGGCGCCGCCACTTCCGCCAACCAATATTGTGTGCATGCAGATAAGAGATAGTTTTGGCTTCATACTCGGCACAGGCAATGTGAGTCTAATGACTGTTGTCGTGCTATTCTGTTCTATGTTCTACATTCTATGAGATATACAGGACGGGTTTTTATACGAAGAAGGTGGTGGGTGCCTGGAACATGGTGGAGGCAGATATGGTAACGACATTTAAGAGGCTTTTTAGATAGCCACATGGATGTGCAGGGAATAATATATTTCTTTATTTGTCCCACACCGGGGAAATTTACAGTGTTACAGCAGCAAAGTGAATAGCAAGAGATCATTCATTATAAATAAACGTAAAGACAAGGATAAATTGTCATCAGTTTCCTGTGTATTCCTTAACTGTTACTGTTGACTCGTCTGCTGGGAGCAGTGCTGGTTGTGCAGTCTCACAGCAGCGGAAAGGAAGGACCTCCTATATCTCTCCTTCACACACTTGGGATGATGGAGTCTGTCACTGAAGGAGCTACTCAGTGCAGTGACAGTGTCCTGCATGGGGTGGGAGTCGTTGTCCAGCAGCGATGTTAACTTTGCCATCATCCTCCTCTCTCCCACCGCCTCTACTGAATCGAGGGGGCAACCCAGGACAGAGCTGGCCTTCCTGACCAGCTTGTCAAGTCTCTTCGCTGCTAAGATGCTGCTGCTCCAGCAGACCACTCCATAGAAAATGGCTGATGCAACCACAGTGTTGTAGAAGGTCCTTAGGTGTGCCCCCTGCACTCCAAAGGACCTGAGTGTCCTCAGCAGACTGGAGTGGTATGGAACTGATCTTCAGCCAGATGAGATTAGCTTATCTTGGCATCGTGTTCAGCATGGGCATTGAGTTAAAAGATATTTCCTGTGCTGTACTTTACTTTTTTATGTTGTATATATGTTTTACTATGGCACCAGAACAGTTAATATGTTATGTCCCGAAAAACCAGATAAGTGACGCGTTATGTATAAGTTCACACAAGTCTTGGCATTACTGTTCTTCAGATGTTTCCGAATAACATCTATGGCTTCATTCTTCTTTCTGTAACCTTTTCCAGCTCTAAAGTCCTTGAACATCTACAATGCATCAGTTGCTTTTGCGCATCATCATCTATGGTGGCGTGTGTTTAGCTGACCAGGACTTAACCTCTGGAATTCCCTTCCTCTTCGTCTCTAGACTCATTTAAGACATTGATTAAAATGACCAAAATTTTACTCGCACATTTTAAAATTTGTTTTGTAGTTCATTGTAAGATTTAGTTTGTTAACTCATGTATGAAACATCCTGAGATGTATTATTGTGCAGGAGGGCTGTATATGTTGGGCAGATCCTAATTGTTCCATTTGCAAAATTACAGAGTAAGCAGGACCGAGAAAAGGAGGACAAAAATGAGGACAAGCTCAATAAATTAAAACGTGGCCGCCCTAGTATGAAATCTCCGCCTTCTTCCAATTCTCAGAGGAGTATATCGAGGACTCCAGGCTCCGATGGGAAAAGTGGGACCAGAAGTGTGCGGAGTAATGCTTCAGAATCTCCACCCCTTCTTAATGGAGTGGAAGGTATAAATTAGACAGTAGACAATAGGTGCAGGAGTAGGCCATTCGGCCCTTCGAGCCAACACTGCCATTCACCGTGATCAAGGCTGATCATCCACAATCAGTACCCCGCTCCTGCCTTCTCCCCATATCCCTTGACTCCGCTATCATTAAGAGCTCTATCTAACTCTCTCTTGAAAGCATCCAGGGAATTGGCCTCCACTGCCTTCTGAGGCAGAGAGTTCCACAACTTCACAACTCTCTGAGTGAAAAAGTTTTTCCTCATCTCCGTTCTAAATGGCTTACCCCTTATTCTTAAACAGTGGCCCCTGGTTCGGGACTCCCCAACATCAGGAACATGTTTCCTGCCTCGAGCGTGTCCAATCCCTTAATAATCTTATATGTTTCAATAAGGTCCCCTCTCATCCTTCTAAATTCCAGAGTATACAAGCCCAGTTGCTCCAGTCTTTCAACATACGACAGTCCTGCCATTCCGGGAATTAACCTCTTGAACATACGCTGCACGCCCTCAATAGTAAGAATATCCTTCCTCAAATTTGGAGACCAAAACAGCACACAATACTCCAGGTGTGGTCTCACTTGGGCCCTGCACAACTGCAGAAGGAACTCTTTGCTCCTATACTCAACTCCTCTTGTTATGAAGGCCAACATTCCATTGGCTTTCTTCACTGCCTGCTGTACCTGCATGCTTCCTTTCAGTGACTGATGCACTAGGACACCCAGATCTCGTTGTACTTCCCCTTTTCATAACTTGACACCATTCAGATAATAATCTGCCTTCCTGTTCTTCCCACCAAACTGGATAACCTCACATTTATCCACATTAAACTGCATTTGCCATGCATTTGCCCACTCACACAACCTGTCCAAGTCACCCTGCATCCTCCTCACACTTCATACTGCTACCCAACTTTGTGTCATCTGCAAATTAGCTAATGTTACTTTTAATCCCTTCATCTAAGTCAATATATATTGTAAATAGCTGCGGTCCCAGCGCTGAGCCTTGCGGTACCCCACTAGTCACTGCCTGCCATTCTGAAAGAGGCCCATTTATCCTTACTCTTTGTTTCCTGTCTGCCAACCAATTTTCTATCCATGTCAGTACCCTACACCCAATACCATGTGCTCTAATTTTGCCCACTACTCTCCTATGTGGGACCTTATCGAAGGCTTTCTGAAAGTCCAGGTACACAACATCCACTGGCTCTCCCTTGTCCATTTTCCTGGTTACATCCTCAAAAAATTCCAGAAAATCAGTCAAACATGATTTCCCCTTCGTAAATCCATGCTGACTCGGAATAATCCTGTTACTGCTATCCAAATGTTACGTAATTTATTTTATAATTGACTCCAGCATCTTCCCCACCACCGATGTCAGGCTAACTGGTCTATAATTTCCTGTTTTCTCTCTCCCTCCTTTCTTAAAAAGTGGGATAACATTAGCTACCCTCCAATCCACAGGAACTGATCCTGAATCTATAGAAATTACTAAATGACGCACTCTACCCTCGGGGACTTTCGGTTGTTTCAAGATATTCATAGTCAATAAATGATGCTCATTATTGTTACGTGCCTGCAATAGCATTGCAGTCTTTAAGTTTGTTTTTTACGCTTTTCACTTTGCTAATTCATTCATCTGTAATGAGCAAATGGGTAACATTCCACAGTTGCCACCAGTGATTTGATAGGAATATTTGGCCTCTTGACAAACCACTGTCAATTAATAACACTCAAATTTAAAGTTCAATTAAATTGATTTCACATCTCACTTTCTACTTGGCAAAGGCAAATGTGCTTGGCTTATTTAATTAGATGAATGATTTCATTTTTAACTAAATATTTACCACCCCTTGATGTCTGCTTTCTCCAGGTCTTCCTCGCAGACACACCAGGCGTAGCTCTGGGATATATGATTCGGACAAAGCATCAAATGGTACAGATAACTATTTGTTAACTTAAAACCATCTCCATTGTTGGGGCTGGTACTCATTTTCCCCATTTGTCTCATTTGTGATGCATTCAGAGTGCTGGTAATAAGGCCTGCATTGCCATTTGAAGAGTTTATGGATGATCTAACACCATCCACTTGCCTTTCTTTGTTCCATTCCTTTACGGTAGATCAGCGGAAATCCGTCTCTGACTTGAATTTACTGCTTATTGTTATGTAATTAAGTTCATGTGAAGAACAGTAATGTTGAAAAAATTATTTTGTTACTTCTCTGAGTAGCCTGGCTCTAATTTTAAGATTGTGTCTTTATTCTGAACCTTTGTGGGTCGTGAATGTATTTTGTGGTCAGAAGTAGCTCCTCTTATTGTAATACTTTTGCTTGATTAACTTTTGCTGATGCCCACGATGGTCCCAAGTATCAATATTCGCATGTGGCTAGAACAACGGGATTGGGGGGAGACTCAACAAGGATCCTAAGTGATAACATACTGTTCCTCGGGTCCTTAAAAGTGAGTGATGAAATAGCATATTGAAATTTGATCTCTAAATTAGGAAATTTTTGATGGACTCACTTGCGCTGCTACTTCTAAATAGCTATGCTTTTTGAGCCAGTACTATAATTTACATGGCTGATGTAATAGTGAAAGGTCTGAATCTGTCACAAGCCAATGAGAGCTCTGCATGTTTATCATTAAAAAGGTACGAGATTAATTTTGTGAATTTGTCTGATTCAACTGTACTAGACTAGCTAAAGTGCTTTCGTGCTATTTACTTTTTGTTTTGAAGACTCAATAAAATAACGTGCTACAGCACCTCGCATTCTTCTCGGGTAGCTTTCAACTCAATGTATGAACTTTTAATTCATATAGATAGAATTAACGTAGAAAATACTTAGAAAATAGATGCAGGAGGAGGCCATTTGGCCTTCGAGCCAGCACCGTCATTCATTGTGATCACTGATCATGGCTGATCATCTACAATCAGTAACCTGTGCCTGCCTTCTCCCCATATCCCTTGTGAAATTCCCCCATTTCAAGTATCATTTATCCCAGAGCTACGCCTGATGCATTTGCGAGGAAGACCTGGAGAAAGCAGACATCAAGGGGTGGTAAATGTTTAGTTTAAAAAATAAATCATTCATCTAATTAAAATAGCTAAGCACATTTGCCCTTTCCCCTGTTCTCACCATGGTGAAGAGCATCCAAATTTCTCCCATCTCCCACCACCCTGCCCCTTTGTACACTCATTTCCCGTCTCTGAGACCCCCATTTCTCCCTTATCCTCCTTTCTCCTCCCCCTGTCTCCTTCCACTCGTGTCCCTTCCTATGGCTTTACTTTTCACTCCGCTTCTTCTTTCCTTATCTGACACCCTTTTCACCTCCGGCTTTTGTCACTTACTCCACTCATCTGCTAATCATTCCCCCACATATTACTAACCAGGCTTTGCTTTGCCTCAGCTTTTTGCCACCCCTACTCCCATCACTTTAAAGAAGGGTCACAATCAAACATGTCATCTATCCATTCCCTCCACAGATACACCTGACCCGCTGAGTTCCTCCAGCATTGTTCTTTTCCCCTCAAGATTCCAACATCCGCACTTTCTTGAGTCTCTGTAAAATATAACCTATTCATTTCAAAGCAAACAATAAGATGGATTCAGATGAGGCCCATTTGTAAGAAAAGAAAACGTATTTTTCCTTGGCCAATATCAATTGCATAGCAACATGCAGAGCATCATATATAGACGATCAAAGTCTGTGTATAAAATCTTTATTAAAGGGAGGCTTTTAAAAAAACAAAACATTTTTAATAGCTGGTTATAATGTTGTTCACGAACAAGCAACCTCATTGTGTCAATTTCAATTGTTTTATAACAATGAAAATGATACAGCTCCTGTGACAGTTGTCTATCCCTAATAGCACATCCAGTTTTTGGACAATCTCTTGGTTCTTTGTTTGTACAGGCTGCTTCCCAGCAACCAGTATTGCAAGATTTTAAAGTTCAAGTATTTGTCATCTTGGTCAGTAAAGAGTTTACCCAACTGGTGGGTGGGTGTTTACTGCTGATGATAAAACGGGAAAATTTACTTTCTGGCCTTTATTTGATCATATAATGTGACCATCATATACCATGATTTTCTTTTGAAAGGCTATTGTGTTTTGTACAAGAACAAAGCAAAAACATTTGACTTTGCAATTTCTCTACATTGGATGTGAAAATATAAATTTTGGTGCAAATTATATTCCATTTTAGTTTTTAAATGGAAATTAATGTGTTTCATTTTAGAGTCTACCAACTCTTCAGATGAAAGTGAATTGGAAGCCTCAGCCAGCAAATCGGTAAAAGAGGAGAATATTTCCATAAATGATGAAGACGAGAAACCAGAGGGGAAGAGACTCAAAGATAGTTGTGTGCAAGAGGATAAAGAGTTGCCCTGTGATGATGATGTGAAAGACATACCTGTGAAGCAGGAGGTAGAAAATACGCAGCCTTCGTGCAATGATGAGAAAGTGTTATCTCCAGCTGAAGATGTTCGTAAAGAATTGATGGACAGATCCCCAAAAGGCAAAGGAAGAAGAAGTTGTAGAACACGAGATATTTATTCTGAAATGAACAAGCCTGCCCTTGCAAATCACACAGAAACAGTGAGTGAGAGTGAACAAATCACAGAAAAAATGGAAAGCTCAGAGGACAACCAGTCAGTGACCCCTAATGCTCCAGAAGAAGAAATCCCAGTTCTTGATTCTGGGTTGCCAAATGCACTTGTAGATGACGAGAAGAAACCGGGAAAGAGAAAATCTCCAGAGCAGTTAACACCTGATAAAAGGTTTCGGAGGGAAAGTGAAGAGAAAATGCAAATTGTGAAAGATGAAGATATTGAGAAAAAGGAGATCTTCAGAAGTGAATGTAAGGAATATAAAATGATTGAAAGGTTAGAACTTGAAAATGGTGATGTTTCTCCATCAGATATGGAAACAGTGAAGTGCATAAAACAAGAATTGGAAGCTCCCTGTTTAGAAATTGAAGAGGAAATTTCATTGAAAACTGATGAAGATACAATGCCTCCGATTGGGCCTGAAGCTTTACTTTGTCACGAGGTAGATTTAGATGACTTAGATGAGAAAGAAAAGAGCAGCAGTGAAGATATAGGGGCAGGCAACTCAAGATCTAATTCTCCTGAATTAGTCATAGCAATTTTGTCAACTTCAATGCAGCAAGTTTTGCCAATTGCTTCTCCGGCTCCTGTTCATCAAGATGAAGTTCGCAGTGTGAAGAGCGAAAGTGATATCACCATTGAAGTGGATAGCGTTGCAGGAGAATCACAGGAAGGACTGTGTGAGAGTGAGTCTGTCAATGGGTTTGATGCCAGTATGAGCTCGAGCAGCAGCATCATCGTGCAAGAAGTTGAGAGCAAGGATAAAGGTAGGGCTTTACAAAGTTATGCAGAATTATCAGCTGCAGGTTGAACTTTGAAAAATGTTATCATTCGGTTTTGTTTTTGTGAAAGCACATTTTATTTTGACGTTTCATTCCCTCTCTTGGGATTCTTTGCAAGCCATTTGTTGACTGGCTAGGTGAGAAAATGACTTGCACAGAAGCTTGTAATGTAGTTTTAACATTTTAGAAAGTCTGCAACTTGAATGGCCTTTCCTCTTCCATAAAAATTCTGAATTTTCATTTGCTTCCAAGAATAATCTTCTCTCAGGATATTAACGTGAAAAACACTGCCTATTGTCCCAAGTGAATGACACTAAAACTCCTGTTCTCTTAATACTTATTAATTTATTTACATTAATTATTTTGCATATTTGTAAGGATTTTTCAATGTTTGTTTTTAATTCAGCTGGGACATCTACCTTCATTTCTACACTTAATTCCTGTGAGCCAATGGGACGTTTATTTTTGCAATGAGAGGGATTGAACAAAAATTATCACCCAGTCATATTAATTCTATGGTACCTCACTTTCACATCCACTCCCAACACACTAGGGACAATTTTATAGAGGCCAATTAACCTACAACCCCACATGTCTTTGGGATGTGGGAGGAAACTGAAGTACCTGTAGGAAATCCACACAGTCATAGAGAATGTGCTAGGTCTGCATGGACAGCACCCAAGGTCAGGATTGAACCCAGATCTTTGGTGCTGTGAAGCAGCGGCTCTGCCAGCTGTGCAACTCCGCCACCCTTGTTTACTGGGGGAATTCTGTTAAGTGTTCTAGGTCAATTTGGACATTTCCCTTTTTGAAAATAATAAGAACAAAATTTCAACGTCCAATCTCTTCCAGAAAGAAATTAGTGTTGATCTTGCTTTAAACCAGTGTCTCTCCATTGAGATTTGTAATTACGGGTGTGAATGTTTGATATTTAAATGAAACCTATAAGCTGTTGTAATGATAACTATATCACTTACTCAGTGGTGTGAACGTGCTGCAGTGTTATGTTTTACATTAACATTTCAATTACACATAGGTCAGAAAAGAATAAGCGACAGCAACAATGGGACACCTGCCAAGAAACAAAAGCGTAGTCACAAACGGTCAAATGTGTCCAGTAAGAATGAAAAGAATGGAACTGGTAGGTTCTGAAGCTGGCACTTAAACAAGCTTTAAATCGTTTCATTTACAAGTTTTTAATAATAATAATTTATTTTGAAGGCAACAGCAGTGATAGTGAGGACTTACCAGTCTCGGACAACTCCAATAAATGCACTCCAGTGAAGACTTCAAATAAGTCTCCAAAACTTGGCAGGTCCCCATCAACATTGACGTCTCCCAACAGTAAAGATGGGGACAAGGATAAAGAAAAAGATGGACTAGATGGTACATCACCCAGGACATATAAATGGAGTTTCCAGCTTGGTAAGGAAAATATTATTTTGCATGCAGATATTAATTTAGACCTATATTAGATTTAGCAGTTAAAATGTGTCACTTGATGTCTCAAATAACCTAATTTGCTTATCAATCAAATTGATTCCAGAAGATGAAGTGAAGAGAGGGGAGACATTTTTAAAGGTTCAGTTTTTTGTAGTCTTTTATGGCCATTCACTGTGGCGGCGGTCACGTGTGGCGGCGCCTAACGGCTGCGGCTCGCTGGCAGTCTGTTCGTCTTTTTTCCTTTTTTTTGTTGTGTGTTGGGATGGTTTTTGTTTTTGTTTTTTGGCTGTGTATGTGTGGGGGGGTGGGGTGGTGGGGGAAACCTTTCCTTTTTAGGTCTTCCTCACGGCGCGGGGTGCGGCTCGGCCGCGGGCCTTCCATCGCCCGCGGGGCCTTCCATCGCATGGTGCGGCTCGGCCGCTGGACTTTACACCGCTGGTGCGGCTCGGCCGTGAGACCTAACATCACCCGGTGCGGCTAGGCCGCGGGACTTTACATCGCTGGGGCGGCTCGGCCGCGGGACCTAACATCGCCCAGCGCGGCCGCGGGACGGTTCAGCGCCAGGTGCGGCTCGGCCGCGGGGCCTTCCATCGCCCGGCGCGGCTCGGCCGCGGGACTTTACATCGCTGGTGCGGCTCGGCCGCGGGACCTAACATCGCCCGGTGCGGCTCGGCCGCGGGACTTAGCAGCGCACGGTACGGCCGCGGGGCCTTCCATCGGCCGCGGGACTTTTCAGCACCCGGTACGGCTCGGCCGCGGGGCCTTCAATCGCCCGACTCGGCCGCGGGACTTTTCAGTGCCCGGTGCGGCTCGGCCGCGGGGACTGTGCGGGTCGGTCGGGGACGAGCTGTCTGTCCGTGGGCGTGGGGAAGAGAGTGGAAGTTTTGTTGCCTCCATCACAGTGAGTCAAGTCAAGTCAATTTTATTTGTATAGCACATTTAAAAACAACCCACGTTGACCAAAGTGCTGCACATCTGATTAGGAAAAAAAAAAGAAAGTTACAGTGGCAGGCAGCCAAACACAACAGCGCGGCCATCTTGAACAAAATGTTGGGGGTGTTTGGAGTCACTGTGATGGATGTTTGTGTTGGGGTCATGTGTCTTGTGTTCTTTTTTTTTGTGTGTGACTGCAATGTAATTTCGTTCGGTACCTCGGTACCGAATGACAAATAAAGCTCTGTATTCCTGTATTCTGATGCTTCTAGTGACTTAATTAATTAAAGTACAATCTAACTTTTTTGTGCACATGCCTTTGAGTGAAAGACCAAAACTTTTCAGGCAGCATTTTTGTTTACAGATCATTCGAGTGACTCAATTTTTAAGTTATTCCTATTATTACTTTCATATAAGATTCCTGCCACTGTTTTCATGAATGTTACAAGCTGCTTCAGTAGCAAAAACTGATTTGTTGATTAAATAAAATTTCATACACAAAAAAAAATTCGGGTGCCAAATATAATTTAAATAGAACATCTAAGACTCACAAATGTATCCATTTAGAACTCTATCATGGGAACACAAAGAGATCTGGTGCATACTTGCCTGAAAGTGATGAGTCAGCTGAAAGGGGTGGTGAGGAGCACTTGCTTTCTTTGGGAAGGGTATTGAGTGCAAAAATTGGGACATCGTGATGTAACAGTGTCTACTGAATATCGTGTTGTTACTTGCAAGCAAAGCACCAAGGCAAATTCCTTGCATGTACACATACTTGGCTCATAAAATTTATTTAATCAATCAAATTTATTCAATCAGACCACACTTGGAGTACTGGTGAGTTCTGGTCTCCCAACTCTTGGAGAAGCTGCTTTTGTGTGATGGACTGGCCTGTGTACAGCTCTCGGTGATCTCTTCTGGTCTTGTACAGAGCAATGCCAAGCCAAGTTGTGATGCAAACTGATAGGATACTTTCCATGGTGCATCTGTAGAAACCAGTGAGAGTGATTGGAGACATGCTGATTTTTCTTAGTCTTTTTGCAGAGGCAGATATTTGAGATGTAAGGAAATGGTCAAACAAATATTTTATATTAGTTTGAACAGAAGACAAAAACACAATAATAGTGAGAATCCATCTAATAAAATTAATGGGTTTAATTAATATTTGTGAAAGAAATCGGAGAAGTAGGAGGAAAAGCTGAACGTCAAAGTCAAACAGGTACTAAATGAAATTCTGTTATTGAAGAGTCAAGAGTATTTTATTGTCATGTCTCGAAACAGAACAATGAAATTATGACTTGCAGCTGTTCAACAGATATGTAAACATAGTACTGCCTAAACACCATAATAAGCAAGTACTCATAGATGGTGGGGAGGTCAATATCTGATGGACTGGGCAGTGTCCAACCTTTTTGCAATTTCCTTCGTTACTGGGAGTTTTGAATTGCCAAACCAGGCTGTGATGCAATCAAGTCAAAATGCTCCCTACCATACACCTGTACAAGTTAAAGAGAGTATTTGTTGACAGACCAAATCTCTTCTATCTTCTAAGGAAGTAGAGGCATTGATGGGCTTTATGATCGCATCAATGTGCTGGGCCCAGGTAAGACCTTCAGAGATGTGCATGTCCAGCAACTTGAAGTTGTTGACTTTCCACCCGTCGAGAAAGACAGGTTTGTGGTTCCAAGGTCTCCCTCTTCTAAAGTCAACAATCAGATCCTTGCCTTGCACATTAAGCCCCACTCAGCTTATTGTAGGTGAGGTGCAATATTATAGTAAAATAGATTGAGGACGAAACGTGTTCAATGATGCAGTCTAGACAGACACTTCAACACTGAGAACCTATTGAGATCACGGTTTGCATGACTTCACACAAGATGCAGATGGGTTCTACAGGCAACCCAATTTGACATGTTCTATTTTAAAATTATATTCTGCACTCTGTTATTTTTCTCATTACAGTACCTGTTGTACTTGTGCATGACGTGATTGTACTCGTGTGTGGTGCATTTGGCTAGAGTGCAGGGGGAGATTTTTCTCGATTTTTAATTCTGTTAGAAATTCAAGAATTTGTCGATTCAGTGCTTACAAATGAAATGTCTGTGTATGCCCACCCCACAGATGTCTGATGTGATATTTATTTCCATCGTCTCATTTTGGTTCTGCGATATTTGACATATTTAACTATTAAATAATTATTTTTCAAGGCTATTTCTCATGTTTTATGCATTAAAATCTGGCTCAGATTGTCACAATTTTGTTCACTAATACCACAAACACAATAATCTTAGGTACAAAGTGCTGGAGTAACTCAGTGGGTTAGGCAGCATTTCTGGAGAACATAGATGGGTAACATTTAGGGTTGGGACTCTTCTTCAGATCACCTGACCCGAAAAGTTACCGATCTATGGGGGGAAGGTTGTTGGCTGCAACCTTCCCCCCCATTGACAAACTGTACACTGCAAGGGCCAGGAAGCGAGCGGGCAAGATCATCTCTGACCCCTCTCACCCTGGCCACAAACTCTTTGAAGCACTTTCCTCTGGAAGGCGACTCAAAGTAGCCACAGCCAGACATAAGTAGCTTTTTTCCACGAGTGGTAGTTCTACTATAGCCAACGTCTGTAGTTTCTTTTTTGCTCTGGTTTATTTTCACCCACATATTTTGATGTAATTATGCTTTATTCTTAATTGTTAACTGTATGTTTGTGTTGTCATTTGTGAGCAGAGCACCAAGGCACATACTTGGCCAATAAACTTATTCATTCATTCATTCATCTATTTTCTTCAGAGATACTACCTGATCTGCTGAATTACTCCAGCATCCGCAGTTCCTTCTTATTACAACAAATTTAGGGTTGTCTTCAGTCTCCCAGCATTTATTTCTTAATCTATTCATATTAAAAGTATGTATTTTCTTAAACTAGGAACTTGGGTGGGCCGAGCTGCATCAGTTTTTCTCTAATGCAACATGAAGCATACCAAGACTTTTTATTAGTGATATCTGCCCTTGTGTTGTCCTTAAGTACAGAAATTACTTATAAAGATCTTGGTAGGCTTAATGTTATGAAAAGAAAATCATTTTTAAAAAGTTGAGCATTAGGTTGCCCTCCTGAAAATTAATGTTCTGTAGTAATAAAGATAAATGAATAATGCACATTCCATTTGAGGTTGTCATCCTGTTCACTTGATTTTTTTTATTGATGTTCGTAAACTTAATTTTTTCCGCAGCTGACTTGAACAATCTGACGAGCACTGAACGGATAGGTTTCCTACAGGACAAGCTGCAGGAGATCAGAAAATACTACATGTCTTTGAAATCTGAAGTAGCATCCATAGACAGGAGGAGAAAACGATTAAAAAAGAAAGAACGAGAAGGTAACGTTCTCAATAAAATTGATGTTTTATTATCTTAAATAATTATGTTTATGATTCATTCTGCTTAGGAACAGCAGTCCACCATTGTGCCGTTTCAAATCTGTATCACTATGCAAACTGGTTGAATTATATAAATAAGCATTTAATATGTTTCCCATGACACTCCTTCCCAATTAATTTTTCAATCTGCATTTTGAAATTTTCATTTAAGTACAGCCTTGTAAGGAATGGACTTCCAGATTTTAGACTGCTACAATGGACTGTGTGGAGGGGGATGGGAACATTCTGAAACTTTGATAATCATATAAATCCTCTTACCGTTTGAGTAATTCTAATAGATCAGCCCTTAATGTTCTAAATTTGAAAATTAAGGAGAATTTATGTAAATTTGATTTAAGTTGTAACCCAATGAAAGAGAGACATGGGGAATTGCAGATGCTGGAATCTCTAGCCTTCTATCTCTGATTCCCTCATTTTCCTTTTATACCTTCTTTCCCTTCCTCCCAGTCCTCTTCCACGTATATCACTCCCTTTGGCTTCACATTTCACTCCCCTTCTTCACTCCTTATCTGACACCCTTTGCACCTCAACCATTTGCCAATACAACCCTCCACACCTGTATACACCTGCCAGGCTTTGTCCTGTCCCCGTTCTCTCTTTTCCAGCCTTCTCCATCCCTACTACAATCAATCTAAAGAAGGTTCACAATCGGAAATGTGGACTGTCCATTCCCTCCACAGATGTTGCCTGAGTTTTAGTTTGAGATATTAGAGCTTTAGGCCCATTGAAACAGTCCCTTTGATCCACCGTCCACACCCACCATCAGTCACGTTCACAATAGTTCTATGTTATCCCACTTTCTCATCCACCCTCTACACACCAGGAGCAATTTTACAGGGACCCATTAACCTACAAACCTGCATGTCTTTGGGATGTGGGATGAAACTGGAGCACCCAGATGAAATCCACATGGTCACAGAGAGGACGTGCAAACTGCAGAGCACCTGAGGTGTGAATCGAACCCGGGTCTCTGGTGCTGGGATGCAACAGCTGTGCCACTGCTGTACTCCAGCACTTTCTGCTTTGTAACCCAATTAAACTCTGGTTACATAATCGTGAGTGTGTGCTGCAGCCCTTCCTGGGCTAATGTCTCCTACCTTGGGTATGCTACCAAACTGAATGTGGGAGTCCAGATTGGGAAGATCATGGTCATGTACAACTGATGGATCACTTCGAAGATAGACAAAAAGCTGGAGTAACTCAGCGGGACAGACAGCATCTCTGGAGAGAAGGAATGGGTGACGTTTCGGTTCGAGACCCTTTGGACTGGTTAGGGATAAGGGAAACGAGAGATAAAGAACAATGAATGAAAGATATGCAAAAAAAGTGACAATGATAAAGGAAACAAGCCATTGTTAGCTTTTTGTTGGTTGAAAACGAGAAGCTGGTGCGACTTGGGTGGGGGAGAGAGAGAGGGGGGGGGGGGGTGCTGCTACCTGAAGTGAGAGGAATATGAGATGCTGTTCCTCCAATTTGCGTTTTGCCTCACTGACAATGGAGGAGTCCTATGACAGAAAGATCTATGTGGGAATGAGAAGGAGAATTAAAGTGTTTAGCAACCAGAAGATCAGCTAAGGTCAGGCGGACTGAGCAAAGGTGTTCAGGGAAATGATTGCCCAGTCTACCTTTGGTCTCGCCGATGTACGAGTCCACATCTTGAACAACGGATACAGTAGATGAGGTTGGAGGAGGTGCAAGTGAACCTCTGCCTAACCTGAAAGGACTGTCGGGGTCCCTGGACAGAGTCGAGGGAGGAGGTATGGGGACAGGTGTTGCAACTTCTGCAGTTGCTGGGGAAGGTACCTGGGGAGGGGGTGGTTTGGGTGGGAGGGGATGAGTTAACCAAGGTGTTGCGGAGGGAACGGTCTCTGTGGAAGGCGGAAAGGGGTGGAGATGGAAAAATGTGGCTAATGGTGGGATCGATCACTTCATCCCCTGACCAAAGTCCTAAGACATTGCCAGAATTTCGGCTATCATAGTTTTCCCCTTTTCATATCTGTTTATGATCCTTTTATGCTTTTCTCGCTCAGCTGCACAGTTGTTGTGCTTCCTAAATTGCAGTACAATTCATTGTTCTTTCAATCAAGTCTTTAATTTTTATGATTAAATGAAAGAGATCCAGTATAGGGATGAGTGATTCATCTCCCGACTCCTTAAAACATTTTCATCATCTAGAAGATCTTGTGGTTTTCGTGTTATTGCATGATATTTTCACTAGTATATGGTTAAAGAGCTTCTGTATTAACTGAAAAATCATGTTAATGCTTCATATAAATAATGTACTAATTTATGTATTTTTTATTTTATAGTTACACCTGCAGCTCCAGGTACATCCTCAACTTCTTCAGAAACTGGAATGAGTCCCACTTCCTCTTCACCAGCCCAAAACAGTGTGGCAGTAGAGTGCAGGTGATGATGACCCTTCTCTACCCCTTTCCCAGCAGCCTGCTGCCATGACACAAGTGCTAAAAAAACCCTGGAACATTAGCATAGGAAGCACTCAGCTGATTGGACTTGTGCATTATCAGTAGGATTCAAGCAAAAGTTTCCCACTCTGCCTGGTTAACTTCCAGTTCCTTTAGCACTGCAAGGCACGGAGTTGAATGTAATTTGGAGATGAGACGAGCTTCACTGATGACTACTGTCCACTCTTATTACATGAAATGGCACTTTGTGGAAGCCTCTCGGTGACTGAATGAAATGAATGTGTGACCACCTTCTGAAGACATTTGCAGAATATTAACTGCAGCAGGGAAATAAATAGCTTTGCCGGTAACGGAACGGAAGGTGCCTTGTACGAGCCCATTCAGCTCAGTTCATAGGTTGGGTTAGTGGTTCCAGTTCAGTCTTAGTTGTGGGAGCATTAGCTATGTTGAACTGCCAAAGTACACAGTGAGCAGAGTGCCCTATTTTGTGTAATTTGGAAATGGGACAAAATAGATTGTTACAGGAAATCTAGTATATTGAAAACTGAAACTGTAATGAAAAAGTCTTCCTCTATTTTGCTGTTGGATTTTGAGCACAGTTATGCAAATGAGATTTCTTATTTAAATTTTGTAATGTTTACAGTCATCGGAGTAATTGGTTTTCAGTAGACTAATTTCCATAGCAAGACTATTTTGTCTCTTTTTATATGTAATTGCAGAGTTTTTATTTTATTACAAAAAAGTTTCAAATATATCACAACAATGAAGTTATTTAACAAAAATTTCTAGACCTGAAGAGTTTTGTGTAAAATAAAAAAATGTATTATCTTGCAACTTGTGAAGTATATTTATTCAGACAAGGCAATGGATATAATACTTGTATTTTTTATGTATTTTTAAAACAAGAAAGAAAAATATTTTCAGACTTAGTTCGGTTTTCCAGGTTTGTTCATTTTAATTTACAAGATGTTACAAACCTTGAATTACAATTTCAGTAATTTCAAAAGCAGGTTCGCTTTCCTGAATTACGTATCCTGTAGAGTTCAGTTAGCTAGCTTTGCGGTCACACTGCCTAATGGTAAAATGTATATTATTTGCCCTATTCAACAAAGTTGGCTGGTAAAACCTTATAACTATGCCAAGTTGTCTACTACCTTAAATTCAACTGCAATGTGTGGGAAAATAAAGTAGCACAACTACAAGAAATGACGGTAACCATTAGGTGGCTGTGTAGTATTTCCAGGCCATGGGTATAGCCATGGTGCCTCCATTGCATACTTTGTATATATCAACTCTTCCAGAACCATGTATTTAAAGATACAGTTTGCACATGTATTGTGTACAGATGTGATTATTTTATCAATTTTTATCCATATGTACTGTACATTGTAAGGAATTGGTGTCCCTTCCCAATGTTTAATAATACTGTAGAGTTATAGTGTGAATGCTCTAGACTGTTTGTATATTATGATACTGTGGTTCAGAACAGCAGTGGGCCTGCGGTGGATTGTAATAGTATTCCATAGAACTGCTAACAAATCAATGTCCATTCATTTTATGTTTGAGATTTTCTTTTGTATTTCTTGACCGTGAAATTGTAGTAGTTATTACAATGGATTATTTTCTTCCACGTATAGGGGAAGAGAATAATTTGACAATGGCTTAACTTTCTAAAAGCAGAGCATTTTTTTCTCTCCACTTGCAAAGCTGGTGTATCGTAATGTGAAATAAAATGGAGCTCCGTACAGAGTTTAATAAAGGCCAAGTTTTAAGAAACCTACTTTGAATTTATTGCTGCACATTATGCCACCGGATATACTGCTTAATCCACCATTTCCTGGCTGAGTGTCCTGGCAATCCATTTCTCAATCCTTCACTTTCACTGGTCTGTTGGATCAGTTATTGTTTTACAACAACTTAACTGGGCATAGCGTGGCTGCGCCTCAATTAATTCAATCAATTATGATCGTGATGAATATCAATTAGGCATATGGCGGAAGCTAACAATTTGACTACTTTGAAAAGAAAATAGTCATGTAACAGGTTTATAACTCGTACACTTTCTTCCATTGAATGTTTGTCTGGTACTTTTGCCTTAATTACACCATTGACAGTTTTTCCTTCCTTGACTTTCTTCACTTCCTTCAGGGCAGCCCAGTAGTGTAACAATAGAGTTGCTGCCTTCAGGGTTCAATCCTGACTACGGGTGCTCTCTGTACAGAGTTTGTACATTGTCCCTATGACCATGTGGGTTTTCTCTGGTTTCATCGAAACATGGAAAATGGGTGCAGGAGGAGGCCATTCGGCCCTTCGAGCCAGCACTGCCATTCATTGTGATCATGGCTGATCGTCCACAATCAATAACCTGTAACTGCCTTCTCCCCATATCCCTTGATTCCACTAGCCCCTAGAGCTCTATCGAACTCTCCTCCCACACTCCAAAGACATGCAGGTTTGTAGGTTAATTGGCTTCGATAAATTGTCCCTATTGTGTAGGATACAGCTAAGTACAGGGTGATCATTGATCGGCGCTGACTCGTTGAGATGAAGGGCCTGTTTCCATGCTATATCTCTATGGTCTAATGACTGCATTTTAATCTCTCGGAAAATATTGGTAAATCCCCTTTTTCTTCCGTGCTCTCTGTTCAAGTCCTTTAAAAGGCCAGGTGTGCTCAACATTTAGGCTAACATTAATTTGGCTTTAGCTTGGTATCTACTTTCTTTGGAAAATAAGCTTTTTAGGGTGTTGCTATTGTTAAAGTTTTCACATAAACATTGTTGGACGAAGCAATACATTTACCAAAAAGTTTTGGATATGATGTCTAAATTTTCCAACGGAGAATTTTCAATTTGGAGAATTGAAGGTAGGGTCAAAGATTACATCTAACAAATGTGAGAAATTTTCCAAATTAATTGCATCCTAACAAAATACTCTCTTGTTCAGAGTACGATGTATTGTTATGCAATCCTAATATGTTACAATTGAAAAGTGTCCCTGAAGTAGAATATTTTTTGTTCTGACCATTTACCAAACAGCTTTGTGATTCTAGAAACTGAACTTTAAAAAAATAAATTGAAAACTAGGCAATTGGAAAAAATACTGAATTTAATTTGTTCCTGTTTATAATTATAGACAATAGGTTCAGGAGTAGGCCATTCGGCTCTTTGAGCCAGCACCAACATTCAATGTGATCATGGCTGATCATTCACAATCAGTACCCCGTTTCTGCCCTCTCCCCATACCCCCTGACTCCGCTATCATTAAGAGCTCTATCTAACACTCTTGAAAGCATCCAGAGAAATGGGCTCCACTGCCTTCTGAGGCAGAGAATTCCACAGATTTACAACTCTGAGTGAAAAAGTTTTTCCTCATCTCTGTTCTAAATTACCTACCCCCTATTCTTAAACTGTGGCCCCTGGTTCTGGACTCCCCCAACACGGGAACATGTTTCCTGCATCTAGCGTGTCCAATCCCTTAATAATCTTATGTTTCAATAAGATCCCCTCTCATCCTTCCAAATTCCAGTGTATATAAGCCCAGTCGCTCCAGTCTTTCAACATACGACAGTCCTGCCATTCTGGGAATTAACCTAGTGAACCTACGCTGCACTCCCTCAATAGCAAGAATGTCCTTCCTCAAATTTGGAGACCAAAACTGCACATTGTACTCCAGGTGCGGTCTCAATAGGGCCCTGTACAACTGCAGAAGGACCTCTTTGCTCCTATACTCAACTCCTCTGTCATGAAGGCCAACATGCCATTAGCTTTCTTCACTGCCTGCTGTGCCTGCATGCTTACTTTCAATGACCGATAAACAAGGACACCCAGATCCCCATTTCCTGACTTGACACCATTCAGGTAATAATCTGCCTTCCTGTTCTTACCACCAAAGTGGATAACCTCACATTTATGTACATTAAACTGCATCTGCCCACTCACACAACCTATCCAAGTCACCCTGCATCCTAATAGCAGCATCCTCACAGTTCACACTGCCACCCAGCTTTGTGTCATCTGCAAATTTGCTAATGGTAGTTTTAATCCCTTCATCTAAGTCATTAATGTATATTATGAATAGCTGCGGACCCAGCACCGAGCCTTGCGGTACCCCACTAGTCACTGGCTGCCATTCTGAAAGGGACCTGTTAATCCCTACTCTTTAATTAATGCCTATTGAAACTTTTCTAATAGGTAATGAATGAAACAAGGACTGAAATGTTTAACCTGCATCAATGAACACATGATTGTACAGATGCTCCTCGACTTACGATGCTTCAACTTACGATATATTTCAACTTTACGATGGTGCACAGGCGATACACATTCAGAAGAAACCGTACTTTGAATTTTGATCTTTACCTGGGCTAGCGATTCTGTTTTTCACTTTCAGTACAGTACTATATTCAATAAATTACATGAGATATTCAACACTATTATAAAATAGGCTTTGTGTTAGATGATTTTGCCCAACTGTAGGCTAATGTAAGTGTTCTGAGCATGTTTAAGTTAGGCTAGGTAGGCTATGATGTTCGGTAGATTAGGTGGCTATGATGTTCGGTAGGTTAGGTGGCTATGATGTTTGGTAGGTTAGGTGTATTAAATACATTTTCGACTTACGATATTTTCGATTTATGATGGGTTTATCGGAACGTAACCTCATCGTAAGTCGTGGAGCATCTGTACTCGTATTTCAAAATGTTAGGTGTGTAGATGCTGCATGACTAATTCTGAACTCTCTTTTGGATTTCTGGCCATGTCAGTGAGAAGCCATCTGGTATCTTGGTTTCACACAATTCAGATTTTGTTGATGTGTGAATGGATAAAAACCCCACTGATTGACTGCTGTCTCTATTTAACAATAGGTTTAAGTGCACGGTGCACTTATTCACAGAGGAAGAACAAGATTATAAATTTCACTCAATCAGAAATACTCAGCAGGTCAGGCCACATCTTCAAGAAGGGATACAGAGCCAATGTTTCAGGTTGGAGACCCTTCATCAGAAAAGAAAAGGAGATAAAGGATTCTGTAAAGCTGCAAGGAGAGTGGGGTTGGAGGTGCTTCTGCCAGGGTAAAACAAGGGTGATCATGGGGATAAGCTGTGTAAACAATGTTATCTGGCCAATGATAGGAGTTGGAGGGTGAGATTATAGACAAAAGAATGTCGGAGTTGTGAAATGCAGAGCAGGACATTCCTCGCAGGTAAGATTGGGCAAGTCCTCTACTCCCAGAAAAAAAACCTGAACTAATGCAGATAATACAAAATATTACTAAAAAGAAAAAACCCCCAAAGAAAATAACATTGTTAGACAAAACCATTTAGTCTGGGTGGAAATGCCATAGTTTTAAGGTGGGAGGAAAAACGTTTAAATATGTGCGAGGGTGACTTTTTAGAGTGGTGGGTGCCAAGAATGTGCTGCCAGGGGGTGGTCGTGGAGGCAGATACAATAGTGGTTTTGGACAGGCACATGGGTGTGGAGGGGTATGGATCACTTGTAGACAGAGGAGATTGGTTTTACTTTGCAGCATGTTCTGCATGGACATTGTGAGCCAAATGGTTCGTTTCTGTGTTGGATTCTATTTATAGATGAATGACTGATGCCAACTGAGAAATCAAGTTATCTGAAGTCGTGGAAATGATTTTGGAGTTTGGAAGTCTGCAACATGCCTGGATGCTGTTTCTCAAGCTTGTGTTGGGCCTCAGGTTTTTTTGCTAAGTGGAGGACTTGCTCAGTCTGCCCTACTGTGGTATGTCCTGCTCTGCATTTTTCAACTCCCTCATTGTTTTGTCTGGGTTAATGTCTCATTCTGCTTTGCTTCAATCAAGTTGGCATACTGGGCTAGTCCCATTTGCCTGCAAATGGGCCATAACCCTCCAAACTTTCCTATCCATAGATGTCCTATTAAAATGTCTGTTAAAAATTGTAATTGTATCCATCTCTCTCTGGCAGCTCATTCCAGATACGGACTACCCTCTACGTGAAAAAGCTGTCCCTGAGTCCTTTTAAATTGCTACTCTCTTACGTTAAACTTGTGGCCATTACTTTTAGAATCCTCCGCCCTGGGGGAAAAAGAGGGTGAGTGTTCACTTAATCCATGCCCCTTGTGATTTTGTACATCTCAATAAGGTAATCCCTCAGCCTCCTGCGTTCCAAAGAAAAACGTCCCAGCCGATCCAACCTCTCTCCCTATACTTCAAGCCCCCAAGACCAGGTAACAACTTTGTGCATCCAATTTAATGACATACTTCCTGTAGCAGGGCAAACTAACGCCCACATGTGAGAGATTTAAACGGGTCCTATGGACAATCTTTTTATAGAGAGGGATTGGGACCGTTTTCTTTCGAGCACAGAAGGCGGAGGAGTCACCTTATTTAGGCGTGAAAGATGATAGGAGACACAACGTGCTGCAATAACTCAAGCAACACCTCTGGAGATTCGCATCGGCACTCTTCTTCAGGCCTGGAGAAGGGTTCGGTTCTGACCCGAAACGTCACCTTTATTTTCTCCATAGCTGTTGCTTGACTCGCAAGAAGCGGGTAGAATTGCAACTTTAAACGACATTCTGATAGCTACATGGACAGGACCGGTTTAGAGCAAATGCAGGCAACTGGGACTAGCCCAATATACCAGGGTGGCCCGTGTCTGTGCTGTACAACTTTATGGCTGAGTCCAATCGAAGCCGAGGTGCTGCTGTCGAGAGGGAGAGAAACGCCGGCATGCCAGTCAGAAAGATGGCAGGACTCCGGCTCTGCGGAGGCTGGGCCAGGGTGAAGGCGACTCCCGCCGGGTTATACTTCCGGGAGCCGGCGGGAGAGAAAGGCGGCAGGTCGCAATGCTGCTGGTTGGGAGGACGGGGGCCATCGTGGCCGGGGTCTTCGGAGCGGTGTTCATCGGTTATTGCCTATACTTTGACAGGAAAAGAAGAGCAGCTCCGGATTTCAAAATAAAACTGCGGGAAAGTAAGTGGTTGTCCTCTCCGAGGTTTCGCCTCGCTGTTACCAGCGACACCTGGGAGTTTGTATCTAATGGTGGCGGCAGACGTGTGCAAGGAGTTTCATGCTAATGCAAAATCATGAAAATCAGAATAAATCATGGACGTTTACTGGGAACGCGGAGTGGATCCGAGTGCCGTGCAAGGAGGAACAGAGTTAACTAACAAGAACATTAACTCCAAAATCTTTGCGTGAATGAGTACATCCCCACATCTAATTAAGTTCTGGTCATTCGTTTTTCATTACACTTTCTATTATTACGTCTTTTGCTGTACCTCTTTTTACATTTTTTGGTTTCCCTTCTGCGTATCACATTGAGATGTTTGTCAGAGTTGTGTAAATGCAAGTTATTGATGGTTGACTTTCACTTATGCCAAACTACTAGAGTAGTTAATACCTGAGGAAAACTTGACCACCAAAATAGATTGGGTAAATTAGTTTACCATTTTGGCAGCATCATGTTGGCGTTATTTCCTCAAATCGCATATATTCTTGCCTATGTAATAAGAACAGCAGATGCTGGATTACACCGAAGATAGACGGGTCACCCTTTAGGGTCTCGACCCGAAACGTCATCCGTTCTTCTATCCAATGATGCTGCCTGTCCCGCTGAGTTGCTTTAACATTTTGTGTCTGTCTATATTCTTGCCTGACGTTTTAGCATAATATTGAGGGAATGGTCCATTCTTCGAAGTGCCCAATTTACATGTGTTTCACATGTAGAAATTAATTCAAAAGCATGATTAAAACTTGTTAGAAACCAGGGCATGGTAGTGAAGTAGAAGTGGAAAAGGAGACGAAAGAATAGGAGTAAAAAATCATTTATGGTTGCTTGAGCTAAAGGGATACTACAGTAACAGCTGCTGGCTGGCTACATGCCCGCCAATAACTAGTTCCACGGGGAACCAGGTCAAACACATTATGAGGAGAGAATCTTAACTCAAATGATTCATTTGATACTGACTTTAAAAAAATGTTTAATCAAACAGTAATGGTGGTTCACCAAATCCCCCCCCCCCCCCTCAGTCCCCCCCCCCCCCCCCCCCCTATCGGCTTCTCAAAGTTGTTTGGCAGTCATAAGTATGTAAGAGTGGCAACAACAGGTTGCAACACTGAATTTTTAGAAGTTTTCAAAACAATTAGTATTTGTTTTAACTTTTGATTTGCCAGCTATAGTATCGCTATTATGCAAACTTTGAGAACACGTCCTTGTTGGTATTCTGATGTTATTTAATTAGCTAAAATAAATCTAGTTACAATTACAACGTTTTCAAGGACAGAACATACATTTATTTTAGCATTTTACAGCTGCTTTTATTTTGTTGAATTCATTGGGTAAGAAAAAAACTAAAATAGGTCACAGAATTTTAGTAGGACTAATGTTTTATGGATTTATTTGTTTCATATAATAGAAAGAAGTGTGACTTCTGATTGTTTTAAGTAAATATATATTTTTGTACAATGTTAATGCGATTTATTGCAATTATCCAAGGTCTGTGATTTTTTGTTACAGTTTACTATTTCAGATCTAAAGTGCATGTCAGAACAATAATAAATTAGTAATTCAGATTCAGTATCAGGAAAGGTTAAAAACTAAAGTGAGACTAGAACTATTTATTTGACATTTAAGGCCCAGTTTTTTTATCTTGGCTGTAAATTTTCTTGGCTGTGTGTGCTTTTGGCTCTGATAAAGCAAAATAAAACTTTATCAACTGCAATCAGACTAATGTGTGTAAGAGCAAAGTGTATATATGGGTAAAGTGTATATATGGGTAAAGTGTATATAATCACTGTATCACAATTAAACATTATGCATCTAGGTAAACGTCTGCTTAAACTTTAAAGAACATTTGAAGTTCTGGTCATTTGAGTCACTACTGAGGCAAAATATATTTTTTAATAATGACAAACGTGATTGTTTGGATGAGACATACTTTATTTACAAGATAAGATAAATATATTGCTGCAACTGTCGTAATTATTCCTTGGGTAAATAATGGATTTTAATTTTCTTTACAAACTCAGAAGTGCATAAAAGGTATTGTCACTGACAGTGTGAAATTGTGACCATTTATACTCGTGAACAATTTATATTGAGACACCATTGTTATCATTCATATAATCTGCAGTCCTGGGTCACCAGCGACATCGTATTTAAATGCTTTTACATTTATTTTATATATGATCTGCTTCCAAATTCCAAAATAGTGTTTCGTATTACAATGTTTATATTTATGTTTTTAAATAGTTGTACTGACTTAACAAAAAATTACAGGAAGAAGAAAACTGAAACAACAGGATAAAGCAAATGAATGTATTGGCAAGGTAACATCCTCCTGTACCAGTGGCATTATCATAAATGCTTAACTGTTGAGATGTTGGCATACATATAGACTGGGTTTAGTGCCTAGTTTCTGCTTACACACAGTCGGGCCTTTGTAATTTCTGATTAGTTTTGTTGATCTGGTTTGGAGTATATGTTACATTATACAACGTTCCTGGAAATACATGGCGAGGACATGCTTGGGGTGAAATGTGGAGACAATAGTCTAACTATATTTAATACTCTACATTGATATATGAAGGATGATAATGAAGTGCTGTTTCTGAACAGATTGCTAATTCTTTATTGGAGGGGGGCAGAATTATAGGAGAAATGGCTGCACAGCAGGATGTAGCACAGGGAAGAGGGAAAAATTGGACAAGTCAATGTTCATACCGTTTAGTTGTATGTTACCCAAGTGGAACACGAGGTGCTGTTCCTCTAGTTTATCTGTGCCCTCGCTCTGGCAATGGAGGCCCAGGGCATAAAGGTCGGTATGGGAAGGATAGTTAAAATAATAAGTAAGTGGGAGATCCAGCAGGCCTTGACATATCGAGCATGTTTGGCAAAATGGTTGCCTAGACTAATTGGTCTAACTGATGTAAAAGAGGCCACATCGGGAGCATTGAATGCAGTAAATGAGGTTGGAGGAGGTGCATGGGACCTCTGTTTCACCTGGAAAGGCTGTTGGGGTCCCTGGATGGATCTGCGGGTGGAGGTATTGGAACAGATGTTACATCTCCTGTGCTTGCAGTGGGCCGTACCTGGGGAGGGGGCAGTTTAGGAGCGAGGATTATGAGTGAACCAAGGAGTTGCAGAAGGGGAGGTCTCTAAGCAAAGGAGTGAGGATGATAAGAAGTGACTGGTGGGAGGGGGGGAATCATGTTGAAGGTGGCGGAAATGTCAAATGTGTTGTATGAAGCTGATGAGGTGAGAGGTTAGGACCAGGGGAACTCTATCCTTGTTCCATCTGGAGGAAGGGAGAGCAAGGGCAGAACTGCGGGACAAAGAGGAGACATGGATGAGGGATACATCTACAACAGCAGAGGGGAAACCATGTTTACGAAAGAAAGAGTACATTTTGATGTCTTAGAATAGAACACCTCATCTTGGGAGCAGTTGCGGAGGAGGAGAAAGTGAGACTAGGGGGTGACTTTCCTGCAACAGGTAGGGCGGAAGTACAGGTGTAGTGCAGATAACTGGGAATTAGTGGGTTGATAGTAAACATCAATCAATAATCTGTCCCCTGTGCTGGAAGTAGAGAGAGGTGCCACTAATTGTGTATGTTAATGTTAGTTGTTGAAATCAATGAGTTTAGCACAGGTGCAGGGGGCAGCCCTGACACAGTCGTCGATGTAGCAGAGAAATAGTTGGGAATGGTGCGAGTATATGTTTGGAATAAGACATAACCAACAACAGGGCAGTCGTAGTTGGGGCCCATGCAAGTGCCCATTGGCAACACTTAACTTGAAGTAAGAAGAATCAAAAGAGAAGTTGTTGAGGATGAGGACGAATTCTGCTTGGTGGAGGAGAGTGTGAATAGAGGGGAACTGATAGGATCTCTGATCAAGGAAAAAAAACAAAGGGCTCTGAGATCCTCCTCGTGGAGAATGGAGGGACCGAATGTCCAAAGATGAGCCAATGGGGGCCTGGGGATTAAAAGTTATTGAAGTGTTGAAGGGTGTGTGAAGTGTATGCAGGTCAGAAGGGATAAGATAGAATCGAGGTATTTAGAGACAAGGGCAGTGGGGCAGGAGCAGGCAGAAACAATGGGTCTGCCAGGGCTATTGGGAAAAAGATAGAAATGGCAGTACGGGTTTGAGAACTATAATGGTGCAGGCTGTGGAAAAGAGATCACCGGTGGTGATGAGATTGGTAATTGTCTGGGAGATGGTGGCTCAGCGTTCGTCTGTGGGGTCACAGTGAAAAGATAGACGTGAGAAGGTGTCCGAGAGTTCCTTTGGTCCATTCCTTTCACCTCACCATCCTCCACAGCCAACACATCATTTAACAACATTTCCGCCACCTTCAATGTGACCCCACCACTAGCCGCAGCTTCCCTACCCATCCCTTTCCGAGACCACACTTTCAACAACTCCTTGGTTCACTCTTGCCTTCCCACTCAAACTGTCCCCTCCCCAGGTACTTTCCCCAGCTACTGCAGGGGATATACCAGCCTTTTCTCCTGCTATTCCACCCTCCCTTTCCCCCCATCTCCTCTGGCTTCATATTTCACTCCTCTCATTTGACACCTTTTTGTCTCCTTTTCACCTCTCGTATTTGTCTACTGATCTGCCAGTCAACTTTCCCCCCGACCTGTATCCACCTATCACTTGCCAGACTGTCTTGCCCCCAATGCTTTTCCAGCTTTCTGCCTCCTCCTACAATCAGCCAGAAGAAGGATCTCAACCGGAATAGTTGCCTATCCATGTCCTCCAGAGAAGCTGCCTGACTCAGTGATTTACTCCTGCTCTGTTTTTTTTGTAAAAACCAATATCTGCAGTTCATAGTGTCTCTGGCAAGACCTCAGCTGTTCCCTTCAGTCTCCACTAAATTCCATTCCATTGCACCGACTCCGTTTCTTTATCTGTTGACTGTCTGAAACTGAATCAAATGTTTCTCATTTGACACCTTTTTGTCTCCTTTTCACCTCTCGTATTTGTCTACTGATCTGCCAGTCAACTTTCCCCCCGACCTGTATCCACCTATCACTTGCCAGACTGTCTTGCCCCCAATGCTTTTCCAGCTTTCTGCCTCCTCCTACAATCAGCCAGAAGAAGGATCTCAACCGGAATAGTTGCCTATCCATGTCCTCCAGAGAAGCTGCCTGACCCAGTGATTTACTCCTGCTCTGTTTTTTTTGTAAAAACCAATATCTGCAGTTCATAGTGTCTCTGGCAAGACCTCAGCTGTTCCCTTCAGTCTCCACTAAATTCCATTCCATTGCACCGACTCCGTTTCTTTATCTGTTGACTGTCTGAAACTGAATCAAATGTTTCAACTTTGGTGTCATAGTTGAACAAAGACATGTCAGAAAATGTTTCTATGCTGTCAGAACAGTGAATTCCATTTCATTGCACCCATTGCGCAACAGCTGCTGAAAGCCTCCTCCAAGTTTTTTTTTATACCTTAGAACACGAGTATTCAAAGATATTTTATTTATCTCTGCATGTACTTCAAGTTAAAACTTCACGTCCCCCCTAATCTGGATCAGGTCCTGTTCAAATCTTGCTTCTGAGCTTGCAACATCTCAGTTTTAAAATTTCCATTCTTGTTTAGTTCTCTTGGACTCTCTCTTTTTTCAATCTTATGATCCTTTGAGATAAATGTGCTCTTTCAAACTTGTTATTCCTTAATTTAGTTGTTCCATCATCACCTTCAATGGCTAATTTGCCAATCTGTGGAATTCCCTTTCTAAATATCGACAATTTCCTCCTCCTCAAGATGTCGTCTTTTGATGGGACATCTATTCGTCTCATCTAATCTCACCTCTTGTTTCTGGAATAATTTATTGTGTTAAATGTGTAATGTGAAAACAAATTTTCATTTTAGTTAAATGCAATGTGACAAGATTCGATCAAACTTATCACTACTGATGAATGTAAAAAATATCATGTAAAAACAAGCTGATTCTTTATGTAACCGCAATGCAATTTTCAGGTTCAAGGAAAATTAGGATGTTTGTTTCTCAATATCATGTTGTAATTCCAGTTACCCGATTTAAAAGATGTTGAAGCAATACAGAAGTTTTTTCTTGAAGAAGTCCAGTTGGGAGAAGAATTATTGGCAAGAGGTAAACCTGCGGTATTATTGTTCATTATCTATTTTGACAACCAGACCACATTTTGCACTGACACATTATTTGCCAAGATGAATGCAGTCTCAGGAGCATCTCATAACATTAAAACCATCCAGGGTCAAGCAGGCCACTTGACTGCAACCCAACCATCGCCTAGAACTCCTTCCACCATCCATATACCATTTATAAATCATACTGTATTTACTTAAGTGAAAATAAAAAAAATGCGGAAACACTCCACCAGTTGGGCAATATCTATAGAAAAAAACCAGACATAGCACTTGAAGTCAAAGACATTAACTCTGTTTCTCTTTCCACAAGCTGTATGACTTGCTGAAAGTTTCCAGTTATTTTTTTAATATCAGATTCAGCTTCTGCAATTTTATCATTTTTAATACTGTATTCACTTAAGCTATTTCATTGTTGAGTTCAATCTGAAAATTGAGTCTTAAATCTGAATAAAATAAACTGAGTTGAGTCTGAGTTGGCTGTGGTAGATTGTCAAATAACAAGATATGGCTGTTAACAAATGAATATATAATTTGCAAGTCATAATAAGATTTAAAAAAGTTAAGTATCCATTGCAAGTACCGAGAAGCTAAAGATGGTATTAGATCAAAGCAAAAGGCTTACCTTGTGCCAAAACAAAAACCCAGTAAACTTGAGGATCGAGAAAGAATTTGGCAAAATAGGACCAGGGCAGACAAAAGAAAATGAGAACTAGAATATGAAGGTAGTTTGGCAAAGAACCGAGACAGATTGTAAAAGTTTCCAGAGATCTTTAAAAAGGAAATGATTAGCAAAATACAATGTCAGCCACTTTCAGATTGCGATAGAAGGTGGCAGCTCTGGAGATAGTGATAAACATCCAACATTTCATAGATTTTACTACAGAAAGGTAAAAGCAAAATGTAACTACACTACTTAAAGGAGTGGGAAAGAAAACGGAAATGGGTTAACATGACATCAATAGGGAAAACAGCAGGTCAGGCAGCATCTCTGGAGAAGGAATGGGTGATGTTTTGGGTCGAGACCCTTCTTCAGACTGAATGGGTGACGTTTCAGGTCAAGACCCTTCGTCAAACTGAAGAAGGGTCTCGACCCGAAACATCACCCATTCCTTCTCTCCAGAGATGCTGCCTGACCCGCTGAGTTGCTCCAGCATTTTGTGTCTACCTTCGATTTAAACCAGCATCTGCATCAATAGGGAAAATACTGAAATCTAGTCTGGATATGTTCAAAGCATGTAAATGCAGTATCCCTTGTCTACTTGCCCATTTAATAAATCATATCAATAAAAGGGCAAAAAGATTTATTTGCTCATTTGAGCCAACAAATACAAATTAAGCCAAGGAGCAGATAGATGATGAGAAATGTTTCCTCTTGCAGTCATTGAGATTGGATCAAACAGATGCACTACTGTTCTGATATGATTGACTGTAAAAAAAAAGGATGAGATTTGTTCTTCAAATATATGCTGCTTGACATCTAAGCTAGTTTCTTTGGAAAAAAAATGATGCAGATTACAGGATTATTGTACTATTAGTCCTGTAACACATTATTGAAATATCTTGATTAAAAAAATATTTCCAGAATATTAGTGGTGATGGGAAGGCATATTTATTCCCACACTATTTTGCAATTTGTCTGGTACTGGATCATTTATACTTTTGCTGAACAATGCCTTTAATCACCATACTATTGCTTTGCTGATTTTTCAGGTGACTATGAGAAAGGAATTGATCATTTAAGCAATGCAGTGTCAGTCTGTGGTCAGCCCCAGCAACTGTTGCAGGTTCTCCAGCAAACACTACCACACCATGTGTTCCAAATGCTTGTCCAAAGATTGCCAGCTGTTCGACAGGTATGACAATACCCATTTCTTTTTCCATATCAATTCAATTATTTTCTTCAATGATTGTGAAGAATTTTTACTTCAAATTAAACATTTCATGGTTTCAATAATGACCTGACTCAATGTAAATTTTAATCTTGCTACTGTTTGCCAGTGAAGTTATTATTGCAATGCACATTGATTGTTTTGACTTTAATGATTTAAAGACGTGTCTGACTATAGTATTTCTGATAATTTCTTTCCCACCTTTCAGCGTATCCTTGCAGGAATGAACAGACAGAATTTGATAGATGACGACGTTGAATAAAATGTTTACGCTTTCTTCGGCTCCAACAAAGTTTATTCCATCATTGTGAACTCTAACCTCAGTGATTTAATGTTGAATTGAGTTTACAAACTAATTCAAAAACTGTACCAATCACTTTCAAAATAAAACAGAAGGCTTGGTCCATCAATGTATTGAATTCCTGTTTCCATCTACCTTCACTTGATTATAACGCTCCTTTTGCTTGACGCCAGCATTCTGGACATTAAAAATGCGGCCATTCTTCTATTCATGCAAGTGACTTGCACTCCATTTATACCCTACCTCTCAAATGGTCCTTTGTTACATACGAGGTTGGCTAATTAGTCCTGCTTTTGCTGCTAATGCTTCATTTTGTTGAATATGGTACTCTTGAAACCGCATAGATATTCTTTGGGTCATCTTCAAATATTTCTGAAGGCAGTGTTCTGAACAAGTCATCTGTGTTTAAAAATATATATAATTAGATTGAATATTGCTAACAAAAATAAAGTTCTCACATACTGTGTTTTACAGTATATATTGATAATGTGAAAGCAAAATCACAAATTTTCAAGATAATATGTGCAAATAGTATGTTTTGGAATTTTTGGGATGCGAGAGTCAGTGGCAAGACAAGGATTTATTCTCCATCTGTAAGTGACCTTAAATGGGTGCTGCTACCTTGACTGTGACTGCTGGACAAGGTTTTCCAGAATATAGACTCCATATTAATGAAGAAACTGCACCACATTTCCAGGTCAGGATGATGCATGACTAGGAGAGTAATGGATTTAGAAAGTACTACAGGAGTAACCTCTAAGTGATTGCAGCGCAATTTGCAGATTCTGCACATTGCATTTACCATCTGCAGGTGGTGTGGGGGGTGGATGTTTGGGAAGGTGAAGGAGGTATCAAAGAAGAAGCTGGCTTTGTGTTGGATGCTATCCAGCTTTGAGATTTATTGGACCTGTACTCTTATAGGCATGTGGAGAGTACTCCATCGCACTCCCAACTCCTGAATATTAGATGGCGGAGAGGCTTGGGGATGTTAGAAAGCGATTCACTTGTTGCACGGCACCCAGCCTTTGACCTGTTCTTTAATCCACAATGTTTGTGCAGTGGGCCCAATTGAGTTTCTGATCGACAGCAACTCAATTTTGTTGATGGTGGGGGAACTGTGTGTATAATGCTGTTGAATGTCAAAGCAAGGTACAGACTCATTTGACCTGCATAACCAGAGGCATAGATAGGGCTTTAAACTCCATAGTTGGGGGGGGGGGGGGGGGGGGGGGATGGAGGAATGGGTTCAACATATTGTAATTATATGGATGAGGTTAAAGGAAGGAGAGTACAGGTGAAGTTATTGTAATCTCCAGATAAGTAAGAGGACAGAATGTTTAGAGAGGGATAAGAGTGTATGATCACGCAAAATGGGGACCAATTTGAGAGAGGGGTGGTGAGTACTGAACGTGTTATATTTGAGTGCACGTGGTATACAGAACCAGGTGGATGAGCTTATCGTGCAATCAGAAATTGGTAGGTATAAAATTGTGGGCATCATAGACACTTGGCTGAAAGAGGATAAGAGCTGGGAACTGAACATCCAAGGATACACATCCTATGGTAAAGACAGGCAGGCAGGCAGAGGGGCTGGTAAGGAATGAAATTCAATCCTTAGCAAGGGATGATATAGGATCAGAAGATGTAGAATCCTTTTGAGTAGAGATAAGAAAATGCAAAGATAAAAAAGACCCTGATGGGAGTTGTGTACAGTAGCTGAACAGTAGACAGGATGTAGGATACAAACTACATTAGGAGATCGAATCAGCATGTAACAAAGGCAATGTTAATGTGGTTATGGGGGATTTCGATATACAGGTAGACTGGGAAAAACAGGTGGGTATTGTATCTCAAAAGAAGGAATTTGTAGAGTGTCTAAGAGATAGCTTCTTGGAGCTGCTAGTAGTTGAGCCTACCAGGGAAATAGCAATTCAGATTTTAGTGTGTAATAAACAGGATTTGACATGGGAACTTGAGGTAAAGGAACCCCCTGGAGGTAGTGCACATAACATGATAAAATGAAACGTACAGTTTGAGAAGGAGATGATGAAATCAGATGTGCTTGTATCACTGTTGAGTATAGGTAGACAATAGACAATAGGTGCAGGAGGAGGCCATTCAGCCCTTCGAGCCAGCACCGCCATTCAATGTGGTCATGACTGATCATTCTCAATCAGTACCCCATTCCTGCCTTCTCCCCATACCCCCTGACTCCGCTATCCTTAAGAGCTCTATCCAGCTCTCTCTTGAGGTAACTCAAAGAGGCATGAAGGAGGAGCTGGCTAAAGTTGATTGGAAAGGGTCTCTCGCAGAAATTATGGTGGAGCAGCAACAGCAGGAGTTTCCGTGAGTAATTCATTAGATGCAGGACCTTTTCAAACCAAAAAGGAAGAAAGATTCTAAAGGGAAAATGAAGTGACCATAGCTGACAAAGGAAGTTAAAGACAACAAAGAGAAGGCACATAATGCAAAGTTGAGCGGGAAGCTAAAGGATTGTGAAGCTTTTAAAAACCAATAGAAGGAAAGTAAAAAGGCAATACCAAAAGTTTCTTCAGATACATAAAGAGAAAAAGAGAGGCAACAGTGGATATTGGACCATTGGAAAATGACGCTGGAGAAGTAGTAATGGGGAATAAAGAAACGGCAGATTAATCGAATATTTCTTCTGCGTCAGTCTTTACAGCTAAAGATACCAGCAGTGTCAGATATTCAAGAGAGTCAAAGGGCAGAAGTTAGTGGAGTTGCTATTACTAAGGAGAATGTGCTTGGGAAGCTCTGAAGGTGGATAAGTCACCAGGACTAGATGGACTACACCCCAGGGTTCTGAAAGACGTAGCTTTAGAGATTGTGGAGGCGTTAGTAGTGATCTTTAAAGAATCATTAGAGTTTGGAGTGCCTCCAGAGGATTGAAAAATTGCAAATGTTACTCTACTGTTCAAGGAGGAGTGAGGCAAAATAGGAGTTTGTTAGCCTGACTTCAGTGATTGGTAAGATTTTAGAGTTGACTAGACCAAGTGGAGCCGTTGGGCCCAAACCACTCCTGCATTGGTGCAGCACCCTCACCTCCCCTCTCCCATCTCCCCCCCTGCCCCCTCCCTCCCTTCCTCCCCCTCCCGAGGAGATAGATTTAAACTTTAAAATGTGAATAACTTTAAAAATATAACACCGATTTCAATTAAACCTCTTCTATTCGCACTAAGGGTTACGTCCGCGCCCGAGTGGTGCTGGAGAGGGACTATGCGCTGGGTTCTGTTTTGTTTTATTGCATTATAAATATTGTTTTTAAATAATTTAATACATTTTTTGATTAAAACAAAAAGAGCACCAAAGTAAGATGGGCCTAAAATTGTCACGCTATCGTGTACCATTTTGGCTGTAGTTCAGACAAACAAACAAGAGTTTTGGTAGATAGACTATTAAGCACGAGGTTTCTGACAAATCTGTTGGAATTCTTTGAGGCAGTAAATAGCAGGATAGACAAAGGAGAGTCAGTGGATGTTTTTTTTAACCTGGATTTTCAGATGGCAATAGACAATAGGTTCAGGAGTAGGCCATTCAGCCCTTCGAGCCAGCACCACCATTCAATGTGATCATGGCTGATCATTCTCAATCAGTACCCCGTTCCTGCCTTCTCCCCATATCCCCTGACTCCGCTATCTTTAAGAGCTCTATCTAGCTCTCCCTTGAAAGCATCCAGAGAATTGGCCTCCACTGCCTTCTGAGGCAGAGAATTCCAGATTCACAACTCTGACTGAAAAAGTTTTTCCTCATCTCCGTTCAAAATGGCCTACCCCTTATTCTTAAACTGTGGCCCCTGGTTCTGGACTCCCCCAACATTGGGAACATGTTTTCTGCCTCTAACGTGTCCAGTCCCTTAATAATCTTATATGTTTCAATAAAATCCCCTCTCATCCTTCTAAATTCCAGTGTATGCAAGCCTAGTTGCTCCAGTCTTTCAACATACGACAGTCCTGTCATTCCGGGAATTAACCTCGCTGCACACCCTCGCTGCACACCCTCAATAGCAAGAATATCCTTCCTCAAATTTGGAGACCAAAACTGCACACAGTACTCCAGGTGCGGACTCACTGGGGCCCTGTACAACTGCAGAAGGACCTCTTTGCTCCTATACTCAACTCCTCTTGTTATGAAGGCCAACATTTCATTGGCTTTCTTCACTGCCTGCTGTACCTGCATGCTTCCTTTCAGTGACTGATGCACTCGGACACCCAGATCTCGTTGTACGTCCCCTTTTCCTAATTTGACACCATTGAGATAATAATCTGCCTTCCTATTCTTACCACCAAAGTGGATAACCTCGCACTTATCCACATTAAACTGCATCTGCCATGCATCCGCCCACTCACACAACCTGTCAAGTCACCCTGCAACCTCAGCATCTTCCTCACAGTTCATACTGCCACCCAGCTTTGTATCTGCAAATTTGCTAATGTTACTTTTAATCCCTTCATCCAAGTCATTAATGTATATTGTAAATAGCTGCGGTCCGAGCACCGAGCCTTGCCGTACCCCACTAGTCACTGCCTGCCATTCTGAAAGGCACCCATTTATCCCCACTCTTTGCTTTCTGTCTGCCAACCAATTTTCTATCCATGTCAGTACCCTACCCCAATACCATGTGCTCTAATTTTGCCCACTAATCTCCTATCTGGGACCTTGTCGAAGGCTTTCTGAAAGTCCAGGTACACCACATCCCCTGTCAATTTTCCTAGTTACATTCTCAAAAAATTCCAGAAGATTAGTCAAGCATGATTTCCCCTTCGTAAATCCATGCTGACCCGGAACGATCCTGTTACTGCTATCCAAATGCTCCGCAATTTCGTCTTTTATAATTGACTCCAGCATTCTCCCCACCACAGATGTCAGACTAACTGGTCTATAAATAGTGGAAGCATTGGAGATCATTTTTCAATGTTCTATAGATTCAGGATCAGTTCCTGTGGATTGGAGGATAGCAAATGTTATCCCACTTTTTAAGAAAGGAGGGAGAGAGAAAACGGGTAATTATAGACCAGTTAGTCTGACATCAGTGGTGGGGAAGATGCTGGAGTCAATTATAAAAGACGAAATTGCTGAGCATTTGGATAGCAGTAACGGGATCATTCCGAGTCAGCATGGATTTACGAAGGGGAAATCATGCTTGACAAATCTACTGGAATTTTTTGAGGATGTAACTAGGAAAATTGACAGGGGAGAGTCAGTGGATGTGGTGTACCTCGACTTTCAGAAAGCCTTCGATTGGGCTTGTATACACTGGAATTTAGAAGGATGAGGGGGGATCTTATTGAAACATATAAGATAATTAGGGGATTGGACACATTAGAGGCAGGAAACATGTTCCCAATGTTGGGGGAGTCCAGAACAAGGGGCCACAGTTTAAGAATAAGGGGTAGGCCATTTAGAACGGAGATGAGGAAGAACTTTTTCAGTCAGAGAGTGGTGAAGGTGTGGAATTCTCTGCCTCAGAAGGCAGTGGAGGCCAGTTCGTTGGATGCTTTCAAGAGAGAGCTGGATAGAGCTCTTAAGGATAGCGGAGTGAGGGGGTATGGGGAGAAGGCAGGAACGGGGTACTGATTGAGAGTGATCAGCCATGATCGCATTGAATGGCGGTGCTGGCTCGAAGGGCTGAATGGCCTACTCCTGCACCTATTGTCTATTGTCTATAATTTCCCGTTTTCTCTCTCCCTCCTTTCTTAAAAAGTGGGATAACATTAGCTACCGTCCAATCCACAGGAACTGATCCTGAATCTATCCAATGTTCCAATAGAACATTGGAAAATGATCACCAATGCGTCCACAATTTCTTGAGCCACCTCCTTAAGCACCCTGGGATGCAAACCATCAGGCCCTGGGGATTTATCAGCCTTCAGTCCCATCAGTCTACCCAACACCATTTCCTGCCTAATGTGAATTTCCTTCAGTTCCTCTGTCACCCTAGGATCTCTGGCCACTAGAACATCTGGGAGATTGTTTGCATCTTCCTTAGTGAAGACAGATCCAAAGTACCGGTTCAACTCGTCTGCCATTTCCTTGTTCCCCATAATAAATTCCCCTGCTTCTGTCTTCAAGGGACCCACATTTGCTTTGACTATTTTTTTACTCTTTACATACCGAAAAAAGCTTTTACTATCCTCCTTTATATTATTGGCTAGCTTACCCTCGTACCTTATCGTTTCTCCCCGTATTGCCTTCTTAGTCATCTTGTGTTGCTCTTTAAAAGAGTTCCAATCCTCTGGCTTCCCACTCTTCTTTGCTATGTTAACTTCATCTCTTTTATTTTTATGCTGTCCTTGACTTCCCTTGTCAGCCATGGGTGCCTCTTACTCCCCTTAGAATCTTTCCTCCTCTTTGGGATAAATTGATCCTGTGACTTCTGCATTATTCCCAGGAATACCTGCCATTGCTGTTCCACTGTCTTTGCTGCTAGGGCCTCCTTCCAGTCAAATCTGGCCAGCTCATGCCTCTGTAATCCTCTTTGCTATACTGTAATACTGGCACTTTCCATTTTTCCTTCTCCCTCTCAATTAGTAGAGTAAAACTCATCATATTGTGATCACTGCCTCCTAATGGCTCTTTTACCTTGAGTTCCCTTATCAGATCAGGTTCATTACACAACACTAAATCCAGAATTGCCTTCTCTCTGGTAGGCTCCAATACAAGCTGTTCTAAGAATCCATCTCGGAGGCACTCCCTTTCCTGGGGTCCATTACCAACCTGATTTTCCCAGTCTACGTGCATGTTGAAATCTCCCATAACCACCATAGCATTACATTTACGACATGCCAATTTTAGCTCTTGATTCAACTTGCACCCTGTGTCGAGGCTACTGTTTGGGGGCCTGTAGATAACTCCCATTAGGGTCTTTTTACCCTTACAATTCCTCATTTCTATCCATACTACATTCTACATCTCCAGATTCTATGTCACCCCTTGCAAGGGAGTGAATATCATTCCTTACTAACAGAGCGACCCCACCCCCTCTCCCCACCCCCTCTGCCCACCTGTACGCCTGAATATTCAGTTCCCAGCCCTGGTCCTCTTGTAGCCATGTCTCTGTAATTCCCACAACATCATACTTGCCAATGTCTAACTGAGCCCCAAGCTCATCCACTTTATTTTTTATACTTCGCACATGTGCTGAACAGTTGGCTGAGGTATTCACCAGGATCTTTAACCTGTCACTATCTCTGGCTACGGTCCCCAAGTGCCTGAAGAGGGCTACCATAGTGCTGGTGCCAAAAAAAGCAAAGATCACCAACCTGAACGACTACCGTCCGGTTGCCCTAACTCCAATAGTCATGAAGTGCTTTGAAAGGCTGGTCCTCTCACACATCAAACCAGCATCCCTGACTCACTGGACCCACATCAATTTGCATACAGGGCAAATAGATCCACAGAGGACGCCATCTCTCTGGCTCTTCACACTGTCCTGACTCACCTGGAGAGACAGAGCACATACGCGAGGATGCTATTCATTGACTATAGCTCTGCCTTCAACACGGTCATCCCCACCAAGCTCATCACCAAACTCCACCAGCTAGGCCTCAGCTTGTCATTATGCGACTGGATCCTGGACTTCCTGCTAGAGCGACCGCAGGCAGTGAGAATGGGCCCGCACCTGTCCTCCACTATCACCCCGAGTACCGGCTCACCACAGGGCTGTGTTCTGAGCCCCATGCTCTACTCCCTCTTCACACACGACTGTGTTCCTGCATTCGACACCAACACCATTGTCAAGTTTGCAGACGACACAACGGTGATCGGACTGATCACCAATGGTGATGAAACAAACTACAGAGCGGAGGTGCAGAACCTGGCGGACTGATGCTCTGATAACAACCTGTCCCTAAATACCACCAAGACCAAGGAGCTGATCATCAACTTCCGTAGGTCACATAACGGGGAATACGCCCCGATCTTTATCAACAGGGACAGTGTGGAGAGAGTATCCAGCTTCAAGTTTCTGGGCACTCACATTTCGGAGGACCTAACATGGTCCAATAACACTGCTGCGCTGGTCAAGAAGGCACAGCAATGACTGTTCTACCTAAGAACACTGAAGAAGTCTGGTCTACCCCAACAGCTGCTGACGACATTCTACCGCTGCACCATAGAGAGCATCCTAACACATGGCATCCCTGTGTGGTACCTCAGCTGCACAGAGGCAGAGAGGAAAGCTCTTCAGCGGGTAGTCCATTGAGCTCAGAGGACCATCGGAACACAGCTACCAGCCTTGGAGGGCATCTACAACACACGATGCCTCATAAAAGCCACCAGCATCTACAAAGACTCTTCACATCCCTGCAACAGTCTGTTTGAACTTCTTCCATCGGGCAGACGATACAAGGCCTTCTACGCCCGCACCTCCAGACTCAGGAACAGCTTCATCCCCAGGGCCATAGCTGTCATGAACCGGTCCTGCTGAACCTGATGGTCACATCGCACAGTGATCCGGCACAGATCCACTTGCACTTTATTCTGTTTTAAAACTGTTACAATTTGTTTCGTTGGGTTGTTTAAATTAATACTGACTAGCTAATTAAATTATTGCATCGTATGGGAGGCGCATTCCCAATCTCGTTGTACCCCTGTACAATGACAATAAAGATATATTGTATTGTATTTAAATACAACACTTTAACTTTGGTATTCACCTCCCCACAATTGGCCTTGACCTTACTCTCTTATCCCATCTAGAACTTCCCTTCCCATTTATCCGAGAGTCCTTTGCAATTTCTCCTATATTCGCTTCCCCTTTAACTCCATCTTCATATTCCCAATTTGTTAACCCCTCCCCCCCACTACTTGGTTTAAACCCACACGTGTAGCACTAGCAAACCTGCCTGCCAGAATGTTGGTCCCCCTGCTGTTAAGGTGTAACCCGTCCCTTTTGTACAGGTCACCCCTGGCCCAGAAATCTAAATCCCTGCACCAGCCGCTCAGCCATACATTCATATCCCCGATCTCTCTGTTCCTGCCCTCACCAGCACAAGGTACAGGTAGCAGTCCAGAGATAACCACCCTCGACGTCCTACTTCTCAGTCTTCTTCCTAACTCTCTAAACTCACGTTGCAGTATCTCCTTCCTCTTCCTCCCGACGTCGTTCATGCCCATGTGCACAACTACTTCCGGTTGATCGCCTTCCCTCGCTAGGATGTTCTGAAGCCGGTCCGTGATGTCTTGAACCCTGGCACCAGGGAGGCAACAGACCATCCTCAAGTCCCGCCTGCCGCCACAGAATCTACTGTCCGTACCTCGGACAATGGAGTCACCCACTACTATGGCTCTTCCTGACTTCGGTCTCCCCGGTCGAGTCTCCATGCCTGGATTAGAGCCACCAACCTGTCCGCCGCTCGGACTGGAAGCGTCTTCTGCCCCGACAGCTCCCAAGAGGGTGTACCTGTTTGCAATAGGCACAGCCTGTAGTCCACATTCACTCCCCTTTGAAACGGCCTCCCACCTTCGCTCGACCTGGACCCTTGGCGTGACAGCCTCACAGTAGGTCCTGTCCAGGAAACACTCGTATTCCTGGATGGCCCTGAGGTCATCCAGCTGCTTTTCCAACTCCACAACACGTCCATTCAGGAGCTGCACCTGGACACAATTCTTGCAGGTGTAACTCCCAGAAGCTCCAGCATGAAACATACTGAATACTGAAAGGCCTAGACAGAGTGGATGTGGATGTACTATCATGACATTTGGACAGATTATTATGGATAGGATATGTTTAGAGGATAATGGGCCAAGCTTGGGCAGGTGGCACTAGTGTCGATGGGGCATGTTGGTTGGCGTTTGTGAGTTGTGCCAAAGGGCTTGTTTCCATGCTGAATGACTCAATGACTATGGAGATGTTTCCACTCGGGAAAGTCTAGGACTAGAGGTCAAAACCTCAGAATGAGAGGATGTACCTTTAGATAGGAGACGAGGAGGAATTTCTTTGGCCAGAGGGAGATGAATCTGTGGGATTCATCGTCACAAATGGCTGTGGGGGTCAAGTCATTCGGTATTTTTAAATCGGAGTTTGACAAGTTCTCGAGTAGTCAGGGGTTCAAAGGTGATCACAACATGATAAGTTTTACTCTGCAAATGGAAAGGTAGAAGGGAAAATCAGAAGTGTCAGTATTACAGTATAGCAAAGGGGATTACAGAGGCATGAGGCAGGAGCTGGCCAAAATTGACTGGAAGGAGGCCCTAGCAGGGAAGACGGTAGAACAGCAATGGCAGGTATTCCTGGGAATAATGCAGAGGTTGCAGGATCAATTTATTCCAAAGAGGTGGAAAGACTCTAAGGGGAGTAAGAGACACCTGTGGCTGACAAGGGAAGTCAGGGACAGCATAAAAATTAAGGAGAGGAAGTATAACATAGCAAAGAAGAGTGGGAAGACAGAGGATTGGGACTCTTTTAAAGAGCAACAAAAGTTAACTAAAAAGGCAATACGGGGAGAAAAGATGAGGTACGAGGGTAAACTAGCCAATAATATAAAGGAGGATAGCAAAAGTTTTTTTAGGTACGTGAAGAGGAAAAAAATAGTCAAGGCAAATGTGGGTCCCTTGAAGACAGAAGCAGGGGAATTTATTATGGGGAACAAAGAAATGGCAGACGAGTTAAACCGTTACTTTGGATCTGTCTTCACTGAGGAAGATACACACAATCTCCCAAATGTTCTAGGGGCCGGAGAACCTAGGGTGATGGAGGAACTGAAGGAAATCCACATTAGGCAGGAAATGGTTTTGGGTAGACTGATGGGACTGAAGGCTGATAAATCCCCAGGGCCTGATGGTCTGCATCCCAGGGTACTTAAGGAGGTGGCTCTAGAAATAGTGGAAGCATTGGAGATCATTTTTCAATGTTCTATAGATTCAGGATCAGTTCCTGTGGATTGGAGGATAGCAAATGTTGTCCCACTTTTTAAGAAAGGAGGGAGAGAGAAAACGGGTAATTATAGACCAGTTAGTCTGACATCAGTGGTGGGGAAGATGCTGGAGTCAATTATAAAAGACGAAATTGCTGAGCATTTGGATAGCAGTAACGGGATCATTCCGAGTCAGCATGGATTTACGAAGGGGAAATCATGCTTGACAAATCGACTGGAATTTTTTGAGGATGTAACTAGGAAAATTGACAGGGGAGAGTCAGTGGATGTGGTGTACCTCGACTTTCAGAAAGCCTTCGACAAGGTCCCACATAGGAGATTAGTGGGCAAAATTAGGGCACATGGTATTGGGGGTAGGGTACTGACATGGATAGAAAATTGGTTGACAGACAGAAAGCAAAGAGTGGGGATAAATGGGTCCCTTTCGGAATGGCAGGCAGTGACCAGTGGGGTACCGCAAGGTTCGGTGCTGGGACCCCAGCTATTTACGATATACATTAATGACTTAGACGAAGGGATTAAAAGTACCATTAACAAATTTGCAGATGATACTAAGCTGGGGGGTAGTGTGAATTGTGAGGAAGATGCAATAAGGCTGCAGGGTGACTTGGACAGGTTGTGTGAGTGGGCGGATACATGGCAGATGCAGTTTAATGTAGATAAGTGTGAGGTTATTCACTTTGGAAGTAAGAATAGAAAGGCAGATTATTATCTGAATGGTGTCAAGTTAGGAGGAGGGGGAGTTCAACGAGATCTGGGTGTCCTAGTGCATCAGTCAATGAAAGGAAGCATGCAGGTACAGCAGGCAGTGAAGAAAGCCAATGGAATGTTGGCCTTCGTAACAAGAGGAGTTGAGTATAGGAGCAAAGAGGTCCTTCTACAGTTGTACCGGGGGAGTCCAGAACAAGGGGCCACAGTTTAAGAATAAGGGGTAGGCCATTTAGAACGGAGATGAGGAAGAACTTTTTCAGTCAGAGAGTGGTGAAGGTGTGGAATTCTCTGCCTCAGAAGGCAGTGGAGGCCAGTTCGTTGGATGCTTTCAAGAGAGAGCTGGATAGAGCTCTTAAGGATAGCGGAGTGAGGGGGTACGGGGAGAAGGCAGGAACGGGGTACTGATTGAGAGTGATCAGCCATGATCGCATTGAATGGCGGTGCTGGCTCGAAGGGCTGAATGGCCTACTCCTGCACCTATTGTCTATTGTCTATTGTTACGGGGAGAAGGCAGGAGAATGTGTTGAAAGGAAAAGATAGATCAGCCATGATTGAATGGTGGACTAGATTTGATGGGCCGAATGGTCTAATTTTGCTCTGATTTATGAACTCCTTTGTTGGAAATTATATTTGCCTGCTACTGTTTGGCCTGAATGTTGTTTTGACCTTGGTCTGGCTGATTTGCTGGTGACTTGAATATTGTGCAATGAACCTCCCCTTCTGTGACCTTATGATGAAGCTGCTGAAGATGACAAGCTTAGGACACTCCCTAATTAAAACTTCAGTAATGTTCTGGGGCTGAGATGATTGGTCTCCAACAATCACACCCATCTTACTCTATTAAACCAAGCAGTGAAGTGTTCTCAGTGATGGCCATTGACTTTTGTTTTACCATGGCTCCTGGATACCATCTTGGACAAATACTGCCAAGATATGAAGGGATTCAGCTCTTGGTCCTTGTTTTTGATGAGCCTAAACTGACAGTTTATTGGTGAGTATCCCACTGCTTGACAGCACCAGACTATCACACATTCACTCACTTTCCTGATGATTATAAGTAGAGTATTGGATTTGTCTGGCTTTATCCATTTGGTTCAAGATGGTTTGCTGGTTGTTCCAGGGTGATTTCATTGGCTTCAGTGTATACGGGGTGGGGAGGGAGAAGAATTTCTTTATTTCTTTGTTCCAAAAGACCGGACTATTCAAGCCTCCCTCATTCTATCCCACATTAACACAAGATCATCCAAGATCTACTTACTGTAGTCCAGTTTGGGCTTTCATTAATTTATTCATGAATATGAGGGTTGTTAGCTGGTTCCTGATTACACATGAAATGAATGGCTTGATACACTATTTCAAGGAGTTGCCGGAATCAACATTATTCGGAGTCTGGTCCCAAATAGGACAAATTAGACAAAATGGCAGACATAATTTCTCGAACAATAGGATTTTAACAACATGATATGAGTTTCATGAGTAATTATAGACATTTTAATTACTTTTAGAAGTCACAAAATGGATCAATTTCAATTGGATTACTGAATGTTTAAAATTGTTTCTCATATGTTGAGACCAGCAGTGAGAAATCATTGAATAGCATCACATATGGGATTTTGAAAATTAAAACAAGACATGTATACTTTCTCAGTTATTGTATGAAAGAATGTGGATGAAACAAATATAAGTGTTTACGTATGTAAATGTATTGAACTGTATACAAAAATGAATTTCATTATACCCTGCTACACGTGATAAAAAGTACTATTGAAGCAGTTGCAATGAGTAATGCTTGGGATTGCTTAAACAACTTGAATAATAAATCATAATAAAATATATACCTCTTCTGCTTTCACATCCCTGGTTGTGAAATCCTTTACACAGTCCATAAAACAGTGCTCTGTAAGTTTGTTATATGTGCCCAGAAATTCTTTAAACTGCACGTGGATGGAAGAGAAAAATAATCACATTAAATCCCATATTGGCTTCATTGGAAACAGAAATGCATCAATTCACTTCCAGTGTCAAGCAAACATTAAATGAAAATTACCTGTTTTATCTGGTCTGTTTCTGATATTTGTGCTGCCATTACTACGTTTTTTGGCCTTGGGAAAGATTACTGTACCTGGCAACAAAACAATTCAGTATATACATTAGAATTGGAAAAATATCTTAAATCTGTGTTTAGCCTTGGAGAGTTATGTTGTCTAATCATGTTACTTAAATGACGGAGAGAACAGAAAAGGTGCAAATAAGATTCAAAGGATACCAAAATGGAGGTTACATCTCAAGGAAAAATAAACATATTGAATCCCTTTTCTCAGAAGGCCAAGGGATGAGGGAAGTCTTTCAGTTTCTGTGTTTTAAAAGTTCTCCCTTGATACTTGCTTCAGAATAAACAGTGTCTAGTTATTCAATTTCTCTTCATAGGTCTCATGCCAAAAGGTTAGTACCAGTTTGTTACTTCCAATTCAATCACAACAGACACTAAACCAAGAAAGCTCCCATCTCAGAGTTTTAGGATATTATTTAAAAAAGAATAGAACATGAGACAGGGGGAAGAACAAATGGAAAGATGGCAGAGTCGTTAAATGGCAGAGCTGTCCATCAGAGTGAAGAACAGCTGAGAAAATTGATTGGCCAAGTGTAAGAACAAAGGGGAAGAAAAAGTAAAAGTGTCAAATAAGGATAAAAAGGCAGCAATGTTTGAGAGATCTGTTTTTAAAAATATAGAAAACTCTTTGCACTTAACAACAATTTATGTTGAGGGCATTTCCTACACCTAGCAGCAATCTATTCCTTCCTTCCCTCCCATAACCAACAGCATTCCTATTCCAAATTGCTAGAAACAGGATAAACAGTGAGAGAAATTACTTTAAATCTTTGGAGCAAAATCAAAGGCAACGACCAATCTGAGTGAGTGAGAAAGAAAGAACAAATGATAATTGTATGGCCAAATATTACCAGAACAATGGCGTTTAAATAAATCAAATGTGCCTTAGTTAAGTGATACGCAACTTTGTTTTTCATGTGGATCAGATTGACAATCCAAAGCCTTTGGCAAAGAACCAAAGGTAAAATATTATAATCACGTTCCTAAATTCAGTCAGGCAAATTAGGTAAAATAGATCATAAGATAAAGGAGCAGAATTAGGCCATTAAGCTCATCATGTCTGCACCGCCATTCAATCCGATTGATCTAATTGTCCTTCTCAATCTCATTCTCCTGCCTTCTCCGCATAACTTTTGATGCCATTCCCAATCAAGAACCTATGAATCTCTGCTTTAAGAATACCCAATGTCTTAGCCTCCACAACTGTCTGTGGCAATGAATTCCACAGATTCACCATCCTTTGGCGAAAGAAACTCCTCCACATCTCAACTTTGAAGGTATGCCCTTTTCTTCTGGGGCTGTGCCCTCTACTACTCTCCCATTACTGGAAAATGCTGTCTATGATAGACAGAGAGAGGCAAGACAGAGGTTCACATGTACCTCCTCTAACCTCATCAATTGCATTTGGTGTCCCGATTTGGGTTCCTGCACATTGGCGAGACAAAGCATAAATTTGGTGACCATTTTGCTGAACACTTGCGATTGGTTCACTAAGGTCTGCTAGATCTCCTAGTTGCTAACTATTTTAACTCCTCTTCCATTCCCATACTGACCTTTCTGTCCTGAGCCACCACCATTGCTAATGACGCCACACGCAAATTGGAGGAACAGCACCTTGTACTTTGCTTGGGTAGTTTACAGCCCAATGATATCAACATTGAATTCTCCAATTTTAGTTTGCTTCTAAAAAAAACTATACTCCCCCCTCCCCTCCCTCCAACCCCTCTTCCATCTCTGGAAAAGATGGAAAGGTGACATTATGCGTCAGACTCTTCTGCAGAATAAAAGCCTCATGTGTGGCACCTTATCAAAAGCCTTCTGAAAATTCAAATAAACAACATCGATGAACTCTCCTTTGTCTATCTTACTTGTTACCTCAAAAAAAAAAATCAATAGATTTGTCAGACAAGATATCCCCTTATCTGTCTATGTCTATGGCCTATTTCATTATAAGCTTCCAAGTAACCTGAAACCACATCCTTAATAATGAACTCTAAAATTTTAATCACAGAAATAAGACTAACTGGCCTATAATTTCCTTTCTTTCACTTTGCTCCCTTCTTAAACAGTGGAGTCACATTTCCAATTTTCCAATCTGAAACCATTTCCGATTCTTGTGATGTTGAAAGATCATTACAAAGGCCTCCACAATGTCTACAACTACCTCTATTAGAACCCTGGGGTGCAGTCCATCAGGTCCAGGTGACTTAATCACCTTCAGGCCTTTCAACTTCCCAAGCACCTTCTCTTCTGTAATAGTGACTACACTCACTTCTGCCCTCCCCCCCCCCCCCCCCCCCCACCCCCACCCCACCTCTCTCCTCTCCTCTTCCCCCTCTCCCCCTCTCTTGAGTTTCTGGCATATTGCTAGTGCTAGTGTCTTACACTGTGAAGACTGACACAGAAACTTATTTCGTTCATTTGCCATTTCTTTGTTCCCCATAACTACTTCTCCAGCATCATCTTCCAACAATCCAATGTCCACCCTTGTCTCTGTTTTACTCTATATATCTGTAAAAAACCTTTGATACCCTCTTTTAAATTATTGGCTAGCCTATCTTCATATTTCATATTTTCTTCCTTTATTACGTTTTTAGTTGCTTACCATAAACACAAAAAGCTGGAGTAACTCAGCGGGACGGGCAGCATCTCTGGAGAAAAGGAATGGATGACGTTTCGGATCGAGACCCTTCTTCAGACACCGTTGGTTTTGAAAAGCTTCCCAATCCTCCAGCTTTCTACTAATCTTTGCCACGTTATATGCCTGCTCATTTGCTTTAATGCTAATTTTGACTTCCTTTGTCACCCTTGGTGGCCTCATTCTCCCCTTGGTATGTTTCTTCCTCTTTGGAATGAAAAGATCCTGCGTCTTCCAAATTATTCCCAGAAACTATGGCCATTGCTGCTCCAACGTCATTCCTGCTAAGGTCCCTTTCCAATCAACTTTAGCCAACTCCTCTCTCACGCTTCTCTAGTTTTCCCAGTCTACTTGCACATTGACACTGTAACTATCTTTCTTACATGCCTTTTCTATTTCCTGATGCGATTTTTGCGCCACATCTTGACTATTCGGAGGCCTGTACATACCTCCCATCAGGGTTTTTTACCCTTGCAGTTTCTTAACTCTACCCACAAAGATTCTACATCTTCTGACACCATGTTGTTTCTTGCTAAGGAATGGATTTATTTCCTTCCCAACAGAGTCATCCCACCCACTCTGCCCACCTGCCTGTCTTTTCAATTGAATAATAGACTTTCTTAGCAAACTATCCTCCGATTAATTTAACAAATGGGGTAATAAGGAACCCTTCTAATTTCATGTGTAGGATGATATTTTTTATTGACTTAGCCTGGTCTGTGTAATCTGAACGAGAAATAACTGGTTTGGGAAGAGATGGGCAAGGTCAAAGCATGGGAACGAAACATGGGATATCAAGTACTTTATTCTAGAACTAGTACTTTATCCTAGGACTTTATTCCTTGAGCGCAGGAGGCTGAGAAGTGTAAAATCATGAAAGGGATAGGATGAATGTAGTCTCTTCCTCAGGATGGAAAAAAATCAAGAATGCGAGGAGCAACTTTTTTTTACACACTGTGGGTAGTGGGATTATGAAACGAGTTGCAGTTGAGACTGATAAAATATCATTTAAAAGATATTAGGAGAGGTTTGGAGGAATACAGGCCTTCCTTAGATAGGGTGGTTTGCTCAGCATAAGTGAGTTGGGCTGAGGGGCCTGTTTCCGTGTTGGAAATTACTCTAAATAATACCTTTGAATCAAGGGAAGGTCTGTCTTGAGAAGTGATCATTGTGCAAATATTTGAAAATGGAAATAATATATCAACCATAAAGCCTAGTGGGATGGAAAATAATTGGTAGGAAAAAACAAAAGCATGAGAACCAAAACTTGCTAACCTGTCCTTGCAGAAGGAAACTTCTAACTTGGGAAGTTTAGGGCTTGAAGAACTTGGAAACTACATGGCTTTAGTGACCACCAGGTTCAAGAATTACTTCTTCCCAATAACACTTGCTGCACCACACCAACCTTAACCATGAACTTCTATTGCCTGTCTTTGGTTGCACTCAGGACTTTAGATATTTTTGGACTAGTTTTTTGAATTTCTAATTAATCATATTATCTGTGTATATCGTGTTAGAATCTCATTGTTCTTTTGTTGGCACATATGACAACTAAACACTCTTGATTTAACAAAAATTGGCATTCAATCAATGAATAAACTGGCGTTTAAAGTAGGGAGACACAAGGAACAGCAAACAACAAAATGCTGGAAGAACTCAGTCAAACCACATCAGTGTGGGCAGATGACCTTTTGAGTCATGATCCTTCTTCAGACTGATTGTCATCTGTCCATTTCCCTCTACGGATGTTGCCAGACCTGCTTAGTTTCTCCAGCACTTTGTATTTTGCTCAAAGTAAGTTATTTGAAGCGATTTGTGGAAATTAGCGACTTCCGCATTATTTCTTCTGCAGTTGTATCTTCATTATTCATTCGACTGGAGGTCTCATCTGCCTGCACGTGATCCGTACCCATTCATGTCCTGCATATCTGTGCCCCTATCCAAAGGCGCCTTAAATGCCACTGTCTTATCTGCCTCCACCACCACGCCTGGCAGCTGATTTCAGGTATCCACCACTTTGCATAAAAAAAACACTTACCCTACACATCTCCTTTAAAATTTACCCCTCTCGCATTAACCCTATTTATGCCCTCCAAGCTTTGACATTCACACCATCCCACTGCCGGAGCGGAGGAGAGACGGTGCAATAAAGTCGAACTACACGTGGAAGGGCAAAGAGCTGGGCACTTCATGCGGCGCCGCACCTTCCATGGTCACAAACCCGAAGGAAGCGGCTCACTCGCCAGTCCGAATCCAGCACACATCATGAGCACCGGGGCTTTGCCTACGTCCCGTCCCCACCCCACCATCCAAGGGACCGTCTGTCAGCAGCCAAACCCGCCGCGCTCCCAGTGAACCGCGTTCACCACCTCGCCGCCGCCATGACTTACCGGCGCCCCTGGTCCCGCCGCAAACACTGATCTCCCGCTCGCACATTCACCACCACAGATCCCTGGAATAAAGCTGTCTCATTTCATGCAGACATTTGACAGTGATTTTTTTTGGGGGGGGGGGGATTTCCGCTAACAGTTCTTCGGTTAAGACTTTAAAAAAAAAAGATTAGAATAACCGAAAGTTATATTTGAGTCGGCGAGCAGCTTTACGTTCAGCGCCGGGACCCGGATGTGGCGCGAGTCTTTATTTCTTTTGAATTTAATGTAACTCTGAACCCCAAAGCGGTGTAAAAATAAGACTCCGGCTTCAATCACACTACAGTTCCCCGGGGTTCGTCGAGGTGAGGCGGCTCCCCGAGTTGCCCGGGAAACTTCCCCTGGAGCGCGCGCGCCGCAGACGGGCGACGGTTGGTCGCGCGCCGGGGCAGCGAGCGCGGGCTGACCGGAGGGTGCGCGACCCAGCTGGCAGTCTTCTTGGTTCTTGGTCCTACAAAATATTCCAAATGGAATTTAAACTGGTGGTGGCAGAGTATGGACTTAAGCAAGAAGGGCTTCTTGGAGAAGAAGAGCTACCTTAAATTTATTTGGTAGCAAGCGAAGCCAGAGCTGAGTGGACCGTTTCCTCCCCCATACAAGCACCCACCTTTTACTTTCTCCCCACTGGAGAAATTATGTTTCTGGACGCTAATCGTTTTGAAGGTGTCGCGGTTTAAACTTTGAGGAGCGGGAAGAAGGCGGCGAGACACGGCACCGGGCGGGTTGGTGCTACTCTTTATCGCCCAGGAGGTGGTGGCAGCTGCCGAGGGCAAATGGAGCCCTCAGTGCGGGAGATCGACCACCTCTCCCTTCTTCGGACCTCGGACAGAGCCCCGACTTCGGGTGAGAAGTTGCGCCAAGTTCTCCCTCCACGTTGGGCGGACGACTCTGTTTACATCCCACCCGCCTTGCCGGCCAACAGACCACCCTGTAAAATACTGGCACCTGATGTGTCAGCAGGAGCACCTTCACGAGGTTAATGGACATTCTTCACCTGTGTTTCGATTTGTTAGGATTTCCATAACTTTGGTGCAACGTTAAACATCGAACAGGATCCCGGTGAATGGTTTCCACAGGGTGCATGAAATGTACAAGTACAGGTTCTCCAGTAAAATGTAACATGCTGGTGGAAGTCATCGGGTCAGGCAGCACCCTGGGAGAGAATGGACAGGCGACGTTTTGGGCCAGGACTCTATGAATGTTTATGTTGCAGACTGTGGAAGGATACCGGCCTGAAACATCAGCAGTCCATTCCCTTCATAGATGGTGTGTGACTCGCAGAGTTCCAACAGCACTCTGTGCTTTATTCAAGATTCTAGCATCTGTCGTTCCCTAGTCTCGGCAGGTTGTCATTAGCTTGCAAATGCCCAGTGTTATGGACGACCCGAGCATTTGGGGCGGATTTCATGCATCACTTAGCTATTAACCTGCTCAGATGAAACATACAGTACAGGAACAGGTCCTTTGGCGCACAATGTCTATGCAGTACATGATGCCAAGTTAAACTAATCTCCTCTGCCTGCATGCGATCCATATTCCTCCAGCCATGTATATTCATGTGTCATTTAAAAGTCTCAAACGCCACTATCATATATGCCTCCACCACCATCTTGACAGCCTGTTCCAGACAGTTCATTCTCTGCTCTTAAAAAAAAGGCTTGCTTCACACATCTTTATTTACACTTTGCCTCTCACCTTAAAGCTATGCCCTAACATGTTCAAATGTTATAGGAGCAGAATTGGGCCATTCGACCCATCAAGTTTGCTCAATCATGATCTTTTACATTTTAACCATTCCACTGCCAGTCTCCCATCAGAGTGAATGTTTGGGAAACCAGCGGGATATTTGCCAGTTGCTGCAGGGCTCCAGGCATTTGCTGAATGGGAATTTGGTTTGAAATTAGATTTCTGACTTGCAAACGGTTCTTGGGAGCAGAGCACTGCAGCGGTGTCATGTTGGAGTTTTCAAAGTCTTGAACTGGCAAGTTTTAATTTAAGACATCCATAACCATAACCAAAGTGCGTAGGTTATTGATTGTAATCAATCAATGGACAGGCACCTTTTGGGTCGAAATCAGTCTGAAGAAGGGTCCCGACCTGAAACATCTGTCCATTGTTTCCCCAGAGCTTGACCTGCTCACATTTTTATTTCTTCTATCTTGGAGATGACATGCTGGAAGAAGGGACCAAGTATCATCTCAAGTGTATGGAAGGCTTCGTCCCTCCCTCAGACTGTCATACCTTATAAAAGCCATGAGCTCATTAATGGCACAATGGTCCCTCAAGCTTATGACTATTCTGCATCTTAACATCACCTGCTCACCTTACATTGTGCGCAGGAACAGGCCCTTTGGCCTAAAATATATGTGCCAATAATTATATCAAATTAAACTAGTCCCATCTACCTTCACTCCATATCTTTCCGTACTCTTGGCTTGTGAAATAACGGTTTCAGATTGAAAAATGGTAGAATTCTCTGTGATATTTGTGATGTGCTCCTAGTAGAAATTTGTGCAAGCTAGAGATTACCTGATGTTCACCGCTTTATATTTTAGACCTCTATTTAAAGCTAATATTCCATCAGTTATTTTGATGTTTTTGTAACGGCTTCTTTATTGGTAAACTGCATGTGCATGGATCTTGTAAACTATTTATATCCCCATTGATACTAACTTCACCATGTTGAATAACATCACCTTTCGATCAAAAATATGTCAATTCATTCTTGTCTATTCTCAAATCAGGCTGCCTAAATAATTTTCTTTCTTTTTATTCTGTGGGGTAGCTCTTGCTCTTGATATATTATTTCCCTAAGAGTATAGGTATTCTTGTAGCACAAAGTAGCTTCAATTAAAATCACAAGTAAGTTCTTGAACAACGGTGAAATTGGAGATCTTTGACAATACCATTCCCTTTAAACATCGCTTCTATTGGCCAATGGAATGGAAGCACCTTCTTCTTCCACTCTTACCAACACAAGATCACCTGCAATAGTTTCACTTCTCATCCCTGCAGCATTATTGCTGTAATCCAAGGAGAATTAGTTAGTTTATCCCGCCCCTTCCTACCTTTTAGAAGCCCCCACAACCTCATCTGAAAACACAACTACAGTTTTTACATGCACTTTTGTAATCCTCAGCTCTCTTTCATTCCCACCTGGCTCCTCAACTAATTATACATTTTCAGACTGTATGAGCAGCAGTTAACCACTATGAGGACTAAATTACTGTCTTTGCTCCCCAGAAGAAAACCTATTTCTTGACACTGACTTCGTATCCCTTTTCCTAGGAACAGTGTGAAACTCAGCTCATCTGTCTGCATCCTGAATATTCCATTTAACTTCAAGATAAGCTTTTGTACTCTACTAAAAAATCAATTATATTAAGTTCTGGATGTTTTATAGCAATTTCTACATTGGCAAGCATTATTTAAGATGTAGAAACAAAATGCTGGAGTAACTCAGCGGGACAGGCAGCAACTCTGGAGAGAAGGAATGAGTGACGTCTGAAGAATGGACTCGGCCCGAAACGTCACCCATTCCTTCTCTTCAGAGATGCTGCCTGTATCTACCTTCGATTTAAACCAGCATCTGCAGTTCGTTCTTACACATTATTTAAGATGTGGTCTTTTACTGCGACTTAGGTTTTTGAATACAGCATTTGTTAGATATGTAATATATCTTGCCTGAAGAAAAAAATGTCAAAAATGTGAATACTTTTGAAAGCCTAGTGAATTTTTTGGAAATTGTTTATTTTTGATTACATGCGTTGTGTCTCTCATGTGAAGGTTGCACATAATCTTTTTTACGATTATTTGATTTCAGTGCATGATTTGTCTCGAACAAAATCAACTGGGCAGAGAGCACAAAAAGAAGGCAGATGTGACCATTGCAAGTTACCACTATGGGTAAACAATTAAACAATGCTTTATTTTATTATCAATACATTGAGAGCTACTTTACAATTGTCAGAAAGGTTTTATAAACTTAACTCCTCTACAGTGTTTGGTCATGCAAACTACATTTTCCTGAATGAAAATTCTTGCAAATTTTAGTCAAATTTATGAAAGTGCACTGTTTCATTTCTGTTGGAAGTCTGAAGAAGGGTCTCAACCCAAAACGTCACCCATTCCTTCTCTCCAGAGATGCTGCCTGTCCTGCTGAGTTACTCCAGCATTTTGTGTCTATCTTCGATTTAAACCAGCATCTGCAGTTCTTTCCTACACACTGTTTCATTTTTTTGACTGATAACAAAAGCAACTTGCTTTTTTTTAGCATCTTTAGTTTGGCGTCAATATTGGGTTACATAAGTAGATTTCAGAGCAGATGTCCAGAATGGTGATCAAAAATTGGGGTTTCAGATGTATTTCATAGGGGGATAAAATGGCAGAAAGTTCCAGGAAGTAATTTTAGACATTAAGATTGCCAGCATTGTGTGCTGCTTGAGATGGAACAGTTAAAATTGGTTTGTTGAGATGTCCTAACTTGGATATGCATTTCAAAGTATCACGGACAGGAGGAGGTGAGAAATGAAGGGATTTAAAGACAAGAACAAGAATTTAAAACAAATTATGTAACTGAATGTCACCGTGGCTCAGCAAGCAAAGGACATTAGCACTAGGATATAGTGAATGCACAATGGTGCAATCAGTACATGGGGCAGTGTGAGCAAGTGGCAAGAGTGAAACTTCGTGGGATCATGAAAGATTCAAACAGATCAATAGAAATTGTTGAAATACCATAGGTGAACAAAGATGGGTGATGATTAAGTGCAATTTTGTGTCCAATAGGATATGAAAATATGCTTTTTAGTGAGTGGTGAGCTAATGTTTTAGAATGTAGGGATGGTGTCCTAATTTGAGGAAGGACATCTTTGCTGTTGAGGCAGTGAAGCATAGGTTCACGAGGTTAATCCCCGGGATGGAGGGACTGTCACAAGAGGAAAGATTGGAAAGACTGGGCTTGTATTCACTGGAATTTAGAACGATGAGAGGGGATCTTATAGAAACGTATAAAATTATAAAAGGACTGGACAAGCTAGATGCAGGAAAAATGTTCCCAATGTTGGGGGAGTCCAGAACCAGGGGCCACAGTCTAAGGATAAAGGGGACACCATTTAAAACAGATGAGAAATAATTTTTTCACCCAGAGTTGTGAATTTGTGGAATTCTCTGCCACAGAAGGCAGTTGAGGCCAATTCACTGGATGAATTTAAAAGAGAGTTAGATAGAGCTGTAGGGGTGATTGGATTCACGGGATATGGGGAGAAGGCAGGCACAGGTTACTGATTGTGGGTGATCAGCCATGATCACAATGAATGGTGGTGCTGGCTCAAAGGGCCAAATGGCCTCCTCCTGCACCTATTTTCTGTGTTTCTATGGCTGGCCAGAAGATCAGTAGAGCAGTGAAATCTGGAAGTGACAACAGCAGGGCAGAGGAATATTGGTTGAGACAGTGGAGTAGGAGATAATATGAAAGTGGAAGTACAGGTAGTTTTCCTAGAATGGGTGTTTCCATAATATGTGTTGAATAGAATAGAGGTTATGAATTAGGGAACAGAATTTGTATTAGGCGAGCCTAGTGGTTATAAGCGAACCATTTAAAAGCTAATTTGGAAACAAAACCTGTCTTGGATATAAACAGTATCAGGGGGGGGAAATCGTACAACATATCCTTCTTGCAGTGGTCCAACTCCATTTTTTCTTCAGAATACTGCTGCTCTTTTTATTGTGGGTGGCCACTGAAATCGACAAGCAATTGCTCGTGTTGACATTTATGCAATTATATTCTATTAAACAAAGTAACATACTACCTTCAGTGTATTTAGCTTGCAGTAATAAAAATAAACTTGTAGCCATTGTACAGTGTATTCAGAAAGTATTCAAACCCCTTAACTTTTTCCACATTTTGTTCCGTTACAGCCTTATTTTAAAATGTATTAAATTCATTTTTTTAATCATCAATCTACACACAACACCCCAGAATGAAGAAGCGAAAACAGGTGTTTAGAATTTTTTGCAAAGTAATTTAAAAGAAATAACTGAAAAAATCACATTTACATAAGTATTCAGACCCTTTGCTATGACACTCAAAATTGAGCTTAGATTCATTCTGTTTCCCTTGACTATCCCAATCAGGCCTTTATGGTAGAGTGGTCAGACTGAAGCCACTCCTCAGTAAAAGGCACATGACAGCCCACTTGGAGTTTGCCAAAAGGCACCTAAAGGACTCTCAGACCATGAGAAACAAGATTCTCTGGTCTGATGAAACCAAGATTGAACTCTGGCCTGAATGCCAAGCATCATGTCTGGAGGAAACCAGGCACTGCTCATCACCTGGCCAATACCATACCTACGGTGAAGCATGGTGGTGGCAACATCATGCTGTGGGGATGTTTTTCAGCGGCAGGAACTGGGAGACTAGTCAGGATCGAGGGAAAGATGAACGGAGCAAAGTACAGAGAGATCCTTGATGAAAACCTGCTCCAGAGCGTTCTGGACCTCAGACTGGGGTGGAGGTTCATCTTTCAACAGGACAACGACCCCAAGCACACAGCCAAGACAACACAGGAGTGGCTTTGTGACAAGTCTGTGAATGTCCTTGAGTGGCCCAGCCAGAGCCCGATCGAACATCTCTGGAGCGACCTGAAGTTAGCTGTGCATCGACGCTCCCCATCCAACCTGTCAGAGCTTGAGAGGATCTGCAGAGAAAAATGGGAGAAATTACCCAAATACAGGTGTGCCAAACTTGTAGCATCATACCCAAGCTGTAATCGCTGCCAAAGGTGCCTCAACAAAGTTCTGAGTAAATGTGATATTTCAGTTATTTCTTTTTAATTACTTTGCAAAAATTTCTAAACAACTGTTTTCACTTTTTTATTATGTGGTATTGTGTGTAGATTGATGATAAAAAAAAAAAGAATTTAAACCATTTTAAAATAAGGCTGTAACGTAACAAAATGTGGAAAAAGTGGAGGGGTCTGAATACTTTCTGAATGCACTGTAGCCATAACGTAGCTGTTGCCTTATAACAGAATTCCCTGTGGAGTCATGGAGCTATACAGCATGGAAACAAGCCATTTGGTCTAACATGTCCATCCCAACCAAATAGTCTTTGTGCTAGAATTTATATGAGATTGTACGTTTAGCTTGCAGTCAAAAAGATTGTTAAAACTATGAATACTCCTGTTTGGTCCAAAATAACTTGACTACCCCTCCTCCCAGAGATAGGCACAAAATGCTGGATTAACAAAGCGGAACAGGCAGCATCTCAGGATAGAAAGAATAGATGACGTTTGGAGTCGAGACCCTTCTTCAGACTGTGAAGAAGGGTCTCGACCCGAAACGTCACTCATTGCTTCTATCCAGCACTGTTTTGCTCAAATTTCTAGCAAGTTCGTTGTGGTTTATAAAATTTCACCTTTCATTCCCCTGCCCATATCACTATTATCCAGTAGTTTAAAACTATTCTTTTCATTATTAATTTTCTTTATTCGTTAATTTTAATTTTTTATTTGTTAATTTTTATTATTCTTTCATTATTAAATTTCATGTCATCTGCAAACGTATTAATATTTAAGGTTTCCTCATATTCAGGGTCCCTAAATTTGAACCCTCATATTAGGCTCCCAGTACCATTTCCAGGGATGCACCATCATTCACAGGCTTCCATTCACATAAGCAACTCTCCACAATCACTTTCTGCCTCCTATTAAAAAAGTGATATTGGATTTACTTTGCCACCTTGCCCTGGAGTTCGAGTTGCCAAACCAGTCCTTGATGCAACCATTCAATATGCTCTCAACTGCACACGTTCAACAGAGTCTTCACTGACATACCCAATCTCCTTAATCTACTGAGGAAATAGAGGTGTCCACAAGTCACTGGCAGCCAACCAGAGAAAGCCCCCTTTATTGCCACTTTTTGTCTTCTGCCACCCAGCCAACCTGCTATCCATGCTAGTATTTGCCCTTTGATACCATGGGCTCTCATCTTCTTAAGCAGCTTAACGTGTGGCACCTTATCAAAGGCTTTCTGGAAATTTAAGTAAACATCATCTTTTGCCTGTCCTGCTATTTACCACTTCAATGAATTCCAGCAAATTTGTCAAGCAAGACCTCCCCTTCACAAAACCATGCTGACTTCGGCCTATTTTATCGTGAACTTCTAAGTACGCCGTAACCTCATTCTTTATAATGGACTCTAAAATCTTACCAACCACCAAAGTCCGAGTAACTGGCCTATAGTTCCCACTATTCTGCTTTGCTCCATTTTCGTGCAGCGGGGTAATATTGGCAATTTTCCAATCATCTGCGACCACTCCTGACACTAGTGATTCCTGAAATATCACAATCAATACCTTCACAATCTCTAAAGCCACTTCTTTCAGAACCCTAGGGTGCAGTCCATCCGGCCCAGGTGACCTATCCACATTCAGCCCTTTCAGCTTCCCAAGCACCTTCTCCATGGTAATAGGTACTCCACTAACTTCCACTCCCTGACTCTCTTGAATTTCAGGAATGTTGCTAGTGTTTTCCACTGTGAAGACTGATGCAAAAAAGTTATTCAACTCCTCTGCCATTTCTTTACTCCCCATTATCACTTCTCCTGCATCATTCTCTTGCGGTCCAACGTCCACTCTTGCTTTTTTCTTGCTCTTTATATAACTGAAGAAACTCTTGCAATCCTCTTTTATATTATTGGCTAGTTTACCTTCGTATTTCATCTTTTCCCATATTTTCTTTTTAGTTACCCTCTGTTCTTTAAATCTTTCCAATCCTCTCGCTTGGCACTAATCTTTGCTATGTGGGACATCTTCTCTGTTACCTTTCTGTCCTTAACTTCCTTTGTCAGCCACGGTTGCCTCTATCTCCCCCTAGAATCTTTCTTCCTCTTTGGAATGAAAAGATCCTGCATCTTCCAGATTATTCCCAGAAATTCCTGCTATTGCTGTTCCACCATCCTCCCTGCTCGGGTCCCTTTGCAGTCAACTTTGGCCAGCTTTCCCTCATGCCTCTGTCGTTCCTTTTGCCCAGCTGCAATCAATTTGCAGATTAAAACTTATCATGTTGTGGTTGCAATCTCCTAATGGTTCCTATACCTTGAGTTCCCTTCTCAAATCCGGTTCATTACATAACATTAAATCCAAAATTGCCTTTTCCCTGGTAGGCTCCACTACAAGCTGCTCAAAGAATCAATCTCAGAGGCACTACAAATTCCCTTTTTTGGGGTCCAGTTCCAACCTGATTTCCCAGTCCACCTACATATTGAAATCTCCCATGACCACCGTAGCATTGCTTTTTTTACATGCCAATTTTATTTCCTGATGTAACTTGTGCCCTATATCCTGGCTGTTTGGGGGCCTGTAAATAACTCCCATTAGGGTCTTTTTACCCTTATAATTTCTCAGCTCTATCCACAATGACGACATTTTCTGATCCTATGTCACCCTTCACTAAGGACTGAATTTCATTCATAACTAACAGAGCTACCCCATCCTTTCTGCCCACCTTCCTGTCATTCCGATATGACATATAACCCCGAATATTTAGCTCCAAGCTCCGATCCTCTTGCAGCCACATCTCTGTAATTCCCACAACATCATACCGACCAATCTCTAACTATGCTACAAACTCATCCACTTTGTTTCTTGTCCTAAGCGGATTCAAATACAACATCTTTAATTCGGTATTCACCTCCCTTCTCACACCAGTCCCGATTTTACCCGACCTTACTCTCATCCCTTCTTGAACTTTCCGTCCCATTCATTTGGAAGACTTCTGTAACATCTCCAGTACTCTCTTTCCCTTGAACTCCACCCTTACACTTCCAATTTGCTGACCCCCCCCTCGCTATTTAGCTTAGTTTTACTGTTTCCCTAGTTATCCCCTTGCCGTTAATATACTTCTAAAATGTTTTGATATTTTCCTTAACTGTGCCCACCAGTGACATTTCATGTCCCCTCTTTGTCTTCCTAACTTATTTTATAAGTACCCGTCTATATCTTCTACACTCCCGACGAGCCCATTTGCTTCCTTTTGCAACTTTATCCAGTTGTCAATCTTCTTAACATCCATGGTTCCTGGGACCTGTTCTCCACACGCTTTTACTCTTATGGAAATATGATAGCCCTGAAATCCTATTATTTCTCTTGTGAATAACTCCCGCTTTGTGGAGTAGATCTATCTCCAAGTAGCTGTTCAGTGCCTATGTTTTCTAGGTCTTGTCTTGCAATACTGAAACCAGTCTTCCTGTTTGAACCATGTATCGACAAATTAAGTAAAATCATTAACTATCTAAGTAGGTTGCACAATGTTTAAAAAAAACCATATTTAAGTCACATTCTATAGCTTGGGATTTAATTTTTTGGTTTTTCTTTTGTCCTTAAACTTGCTGGCTTCATGAAACTTAAATTTAAACTTAAATCTAAGTTTAAATTTATTATTGTCACACGTACACTGCAAAGCTTTGTTTTGCATACTATCCAAACAGATCAGATATACCATATATAGGTACAATCAATTCAAACTCAAGTACAGAAGATAGAGCAAAGGGGAAGATACAGCGTGCACAATATAACTCTCAGCATTGTAGCACATAATTTCCTTAGACATAGTCCAATGTCCTCGATGGGGTCGAGGTGAATCGAACAGAAACTACAGGCAGAAGAGTGATGTCCAATAATTAAAAGAAAGGAAAAGAAAGGCTCTGACTTGGTGACATGGGGAACAAAGGTGAGGGGGTGGGGTGTTGGGGATTATGGCAGAACATGGAAATAGAGGAAATATCTGGCATATCTCTTTTCTCTCCCAGTTTCTTTTCACGAGCACCACACCACATGCTCCCAGCCCCAACAAAGTAGTAGTTTTAAAAAATATATTCTTGATTTATTTTTTAGGCCTGATGCATTTATGAAATGTTTTTTGAGAATTTCATTTTTTGGTATTTTTTTAAAACAGTGGTCAAATTCAATTGATGGACATAGAACGGTGGAAGACCTTCCAAAAGCAGCAGCAGATGGCAGCAAACTCAAAGGTATGACTAAGACACATCCTTCCATACGGATTTAACGTTATTCTGACATGCGTTGGACATATATTTTACTATGCAGGTATTCCTCAATTTAAGGGACAACACATAAACAGCAGTAGTATCTCCCATCAGTGTTGATGTAAAAATTCCAGCTGCATTCCAAATCTCAAATTGTGGTCAGAATCCCTAAACACTAAACAAATTAATACTAATATGTGAAATGCGGACATTTTCTCTTCCTCTCCTCCTTCAGTTGCAGACTGAAATAACTTGCCATGGTTCTCCATGAATACTTTTCCACTTTAGTTCATGGGAATAAGAGTTGTTCCTGCTGTTTCTGTTTATTTACTGTAAAAATGCTATTAGTTGAGTTATTATATTTTGTTAATTTTGAAAGCAGAGGCTGGAATAGACTAGGGCTTGTCAGACTTATTGAGTTACGTTATTTTTAATTTTGTCTTAACTCCATTCACCCCAATCTAAGCGTAATCATTAATGTTAGCTGCCCAAAAGTTACAGATACTAGTCTTGAAATTTTCTATGGACATGGCTGCAGCACCATTTTGTTTTTTGTGCTCCAAATTCCCTGTGACAAATGTCGTTTAATTTTAATTTTATCTTCTGTGTTTTGAACTCCATTAAAATCGAATAAATCTTTCCAAATCGTTCAGCCATTCTAAACAATTTAATTAGACTTTTAATCTCTGCACTGAAGGAAATATTATGCCAGGTCTATTCACCCTGCTTGTTTTAATCAATATTTTGCCCTATTGTAATCTGATAATTTAAAAATCTGTCTCTTATTAGGTCAGTAAATTCTTTCAGGAGGTAGTAGCTCTGTACTCAGTATGTTACTGTAGAGTTTTATAAAACTGTGGTATAACTTATATCCTTTGGCATTGCAAACTCCTTGAGAGAAAGGCTAATATTCTATCAGCTTTTGGATTTATTTTGCAAATATGCATAGTTTACATTAATGAACCTCTGAGTTTCTCTGAATGGTTAGTTTCCATCCATTTGGAAATTCTCTGCTCTACCTCCCTTGAATTGAAAGAAATGAAGATTTCAGCCTCAACAATCCTTTTAGGTTGTACCCTTTTAGTGAGTACCTCCGAGTGAAAAATATTTTTCTCAGTTCACACTAATTCTTTTGCTAGTTACTTCAAAAATGTTATGATTAGTTTTATAGTTTTCAATGTAAAATGGGCGATTTATATTTATTCTTTCTTGGGGTTTTTCCCCTGCAACATGAGAAGAAGTTCAAGGCCATTCAGTATTGTGCCTGCTGTTCATCCCTGATCTTTTACATGATTCCATTTTCCTTAGTTCCAAGAATATCCAACGATTTGTCAATCTATGTTTTATATAAAATGCATGATGGAGTCCATAGCTCACAAGGGTAGAGAATTCCATACATTCACTTCTCTCTGGGTAAATAAATTTGTTCTCATCCTTGTATGGAATGACTGATTTCTTTTTTTGACTCCTTTAGTTCTAGTTACCACAATTCTTTTATGTTTTCGCTGGTTCATTCTTTATTATTTTCGACTCCATAGTCTCTGTCCGCTTAAACTCTCCTTATATGGTCAGCCACGAATCAATTCAGTGAATTCTTGCTGTGTTCACTCTATTATAATTACACATTCTTCCTTGAGAAGGGAGACCAAGCTTTTACACATTATTCCCAATGCAATCTCACTAGGATCCTGCATAATTAAGTTTGAGAACTTCAGCTGGGATATTATGTGCTCTCAAAGCCTTGTTTTTAGTTGGTCAATGGGCTTTTTGGATTTTTGGTTAGGAAGAGCTGGATGGATTGCTAAGGAAAGTAGTCAAAGGTGCTCACATCAAAAACAGAGCCATTGTTGAAGTGTACCTTTCAGCAGGTGTCGACTGCCTCTCTATCTGATAGATTTATACGTTCTTAGCTCTCATTGGAAGCTCAAATGTTTGAGCTTCAAATGGCCTTAACTGCGCTGACAATACACAATAGGTGCAGGAGTAGGCCATTCGGTCCTTCGAGCCAGCACCGCCATTCAATGTGATCATGGCTGATCATTCTCAATCAATACCCCGTTCCTGCCTTCTCCCCATACCCCCTGACTCCGCTATCCTTAAGAGCTCTTTCTAGCTCTTCTTGAATGCATTTAGAGAATTGGCCTCCTGCCTTCTGAGGCAGAGAATTCCACAGATTCACAATTCTCTGACTGAAAAAGTTTTTCCTCATCTCCGTTCAAAAGTTTTTCCTCATCTCCCTTATTCTTAAACTGTGGCCCCTTGTTCTGGACTTCCCCAACATTGGAAATATGTTTCCTGCCTCTAATGTGTCCAACCTCTTAATAATCTTATACGTTTCGATAAGATCCCCTCTCATCCTTCTAAATTCCAGTGTATACAAGCCTAGTCGCTCCAGTCTTTCAACATATGACTGTCCCGCCATTCCGGGAATTAACCTAGTAAACCTACGCTGCACGCCCTCAATAGCAAGAATATCCTTCCTCAAATTTGGAGACCAAAACTGCACACAGTACTCCAGGTGCGGTCTCACTAGGGCCCTGTACAACTGCAGAAGGACCTCTTTGCTCCTATACTCCTCTTGTTATGAAGGCCAACATTCCATTGGCTTTCTTCACTGCCTGCTGTACCTGCATGCTTCCTTTCAGTATAAGAAAATAACTGCAGATGCTGGTACAAATCGAAGGTATTTATTCACAAAATGCTGGAGTAACTCAGCAGGTCAGGCAGCATCTCGGGAGAGAAGGAATGGGTGATGTTTCGGGTCGAGACCATTCCTATCAGTGACTGATGCACTAGGACACCCAGATCTCGTTGTACGTTCCCTTTTCCTAACGCTGAAGAACACATACATATTACAGCAGGTTGTTGTGACTCCGACCAATCATATTATGAGGATACTGGTTTTCTGCTGGACCTTGGTAATCAGGTACATGTAGAGCTGGTACTTTTCCTTTGAGACATTTGCATTTGAAGTTAAATAACTCCTGTGTCTCCACGTGGCTCTCATCAAACCAGTCCATGTTTTTGATATAGAATCACAGTGGGCAGCACAGTGGCGCAGCGGTAGAGTTACTGTCTTACAGCACCAGAGACCTGGGTTCGATTCTGATTCTGGAGTTTACATTTTTCCTGTGACCGCTTGGGTTTTCTCCGGGTGCTCCGGTTTCCAAAGACGTGCAGGTTTGTAGGTTGATTAGCTTTTGTAAATTGTCCCTGCAGTGTAGGATAGAACTAGTGTATGGGGTGATAGTTGATCGATGACCTGTTTCCACGCTGTACCTCTAAAACTAATAAGCAAGGTCTCTTTGCAGGTGTGAAATAAGCTGAACTACAGAACAGTCCATAAATTGTGGACATTCTGCAACGTCGTCTGGGCGTTAATAGTATTTTTGTGAGTTGGTATTTAAGAAGAGGGTTCTTGAGAGCTTTGGTATACTTTGGTATATCTTCTTGTGGCAACGTTTCTGTTGATATTGATAATTTGGGGCCATGTTGATGGACATAATAGGGTGGATTAGGTTGCGATTAATCCAGTCGCCTCCAGTACGTGCCAATGAATGTTTGGGACAGAAATGTGTAGAAATCTCTTCACTCATGGTGGCAAACTGTTGGAATTCTCTATCCAAGAGACATCAGTATATTAATTTCCATTCCCTTGCTACCCATCTAGTTGTCGTTTCCCAGCCTGAAAATAGCCTGTTTATTCCTATTATCTTCTGTTTGTTAACCAGTCCTCTCTCCATGCAAGCAAATTATTCATTTTTCATTTTTAATTATTCAGTTTTCTAATTTGGTTGTTGCAGGATAGGCATTTGTTGCCCAATACTAATTGTGATGGTGACAGTAAGCGATTGGATATAGTATTTTAGGATTTGGATGCAGTGATTATGAAGGATTGGTGATTTATTTTAACGTTAGAAAGGTATGTGAATTCGAGAACATCCTCCAAGTGGTGATATTTCCATGCACCTGCTGCCCTTGTTCTTTTTTGGTGAATGGGGTCATAGGCTAGACAGGTGCTAACAGGGTACCCCAGGTGAGTAAATGCACTGCATTTTGAAAGTTAAATACACTGCATCATACACTGGTGGCAAATAAAATAAATGTTTAGGTAGGCAGTTAGGAGCCAATCAAGTAAGCTTTCTCCCAATTGAACTCCAAAGACGTACAGGTATGTAGGTTAATTGGCTGGGTAAATGTAAAAATTGTCCCTAGTGGGTGTAGGATAGTGTTAATGTACGGGGATCGCTGGGCGGCACGGACTTGGAGGGCCGAAAAGGCCTGTTTCCGGCTGTATATATATGATATGATGATAAGTCCAGCTTCTTGATTGTTGTTGGAACTACATTTATTCAGACAAGTGAAGAGAATTCCATCACTTTATTGACTTGCACCTTGTAGATGGTGTAGGAAAATAACTGCAGATGCTGGTACAAATTGCAGGTATCACAAAATGCTGGAGTAACTCAGCGGGTCAGGCAGCATCTCAGGAGAGATGGAATGGGTGACGTTTTGGGTCGAGACCATTCTTCAGACAATTTGAAGAAGGGTCTCGACCCGAAACGTCACCCATTCCTTCTCTCCTGAGATGTTACCTGACCCGCTGAGTTACTCCAGCATTTTGTGATACCTGCACCTTGTCGATAGTGAAAAGGCTTTGAGCTATCAGGAGGCCAGTCAGTAGTTGCAGCATACCTAGCCTCTGACAGTGGGGTCCAGGAAAGTGGGTTTTAGGTGTATGTTCAACAATTATCCCCAGGATACTGATGGTGCAAGACTTGACAATAGTAAAATAAAATAACTGCAGATGCTGGTACAAATCGAAGGAATTTATTCACAAAATGCTGGAGTAACTCAGCAGGTCAGGCAGCATCTCAGGAGAGAAGGAATGGGTGACGTTTCGGGTCGAGACCCTTCAATAGTAAAGTCATTGAATAGGTTGTCACTTGTTGGAATTGGTCATTCCGTATGTTTTATTTTTTGTTGCTGTTCTATATTGGTTACTTGGCAGTTATCAGTCTATGCCTAACACTGCTGCGTGTTGTTGCCTGTGGCATGAACTAGTTAATTTGCTGAAGAGTTATGATTAAAATTGAATGTTGCACAATCATCAGTTGCCATCCCCATTCTTGTATTTGTGATGGAAAGAGGGTCATTGATGAAGCAGCTGAAAATGGTTAGGCCTGGGATGCTACCTTGGGGAATCAAATCTGAATTACCTGTTTCTAATTTTACCTGTTCAAATTGTTATGAGGCAAATGTTGTGCTATTCAGTGAGGAAAGGAAATGAGATGAGAGAACAGCTTGCTGTTGTAAATATCCTGAGGCATGATTGCAGTATTTTAATTATATATTGCAATCCTCTTGAATGGTAGAGTGTAGATGACAAATGTTGCAAAATAACAATACCTTTATTTGTAATTTGCTGTGGTAGCTGCATAAAGTTGTAATTTCAATTTGCATACCTTTCAGGAAATGATATTTTGATTTCCCACCATACTGGAGGGCAAAAAGAAGCAATGAAAGCCATTGTTCAACGGTAAGTTGCAAGGTGATAATTTTAATAGCCAATCAAATTGTTTCTGGGGTTATAATAGCAACAGTTAGAATGCAGTTACTTCTTCAGTTAAATCTCTATTCTACTTCCTGTGAACAATTTATTTATTCTTAAAATGAAATCACCTACAACATTTGTTATTGATGTGCTGCCTCTGTGTATTTTTGGCATACATTAAATTGGTATCCTTATTGATTTATACATGGTTACTCTTTTTTGAAGTCCATCTCCAGTGAAGCAGTCTTGTATTCTGTAAGGTTTTTGAAGCCCCCAATGTTCTGAACCACTTTCGAGCTATTTCTAAATATAGCCACAAAGCATGATAGCAGACAATTTGTCTATAACAAACTTCATGAACATGTTTATTTCGTGATACTTGTGTTTGCTTCTATCAATGATGATTTAAGGAATAAATATTGACCAGAACATCAAGCCATTGTCTGGAATAGTGCTGTAGATTCTGATAGAGCAGCTGCGACTAAGTTTAACATTTCAAATGAAAAATTATACCTGACGGTGGAAATGTTTTACGAAGCAGTCAGCCGATGTCTGCTTGGTCTTCCCAAATTGGGAGAGACATCATGAGTAGTGAATATAGTGTTTTTAATTAAAATAAGTACACGTAAATTGCCTCTTTGCTTACATTGAGTGTTTAGAATCTTGGACAGTGAGAAGGGAAGTGGTAAAATTGCCAAAAGTGCATTTTTTGTGGTTTGCAAGCAAGGGTGTAGGTATTGACGGAGATGGAATTGGAGAAAATGGTATCTAGAATTCTGAAATAATAGTAGTAGGAGGCTTATGCTTGGCAGTAGCATCCTTTTAGATGTGTTGGATTTAATTTGGCAAGTGTGAATTCTTATCCCCACAGAATAAAATTAATATTTGTATATCAGTTGATTGTCATATACACCAGGGTGCAATGAAATTCCTTGATCACAGAATAAACAGTATTCATAAAGTAATGATAAATACAATGACAAGTGCAAAACAACAACTACAACAATGGAATAACTGAATGAGATAGAGTAAGAGTACATGGCAGCACCTCCAGGAAAGAAAGGGGTGTGAAAGAGGAGTTTCGTTCAGGAATCTGATAGCCATGCGGAAGCAGTTGTTAAATCTGGACAACTGGGCTTTCAAGTTCCTGCATCTTCCTCCAGAAAATAGAAGAGAGAAAAGGAAATGGCCAGGGCCTCCTTGACGATACTTCCAACCTTCTTGATGCAACCCACCCTGCATATGGACTGGATGTAAGGATGGACTGAGCTGTGTTCACCACTTTTTGCAGATTCAGGTGGCCAAAGCAGAGCAGTTGCCATACCAGGCAGAACTGCATCCTGACTGAATACTTTCTACAGCATACTGTAGAGATTCGAGAGAAACTTTGTGGACATGCTGAATCTTCTCAGACGCCTAAGAAAGTAAATATACTGATGCATTTTCTTGATCTCTGCCTCAGTGTGAAGGGACCAGGTTAGGTTGCTGGTGATATGGATATCTCAGAACTTGAAGCTGTCAAGGTTCTCTACAGCAGCTCTGTTGATGAGGAGAGGGTTTATTTTTGGTCATCCCGTCGCTTCCTTAGATTGATAACCAACTATTTTGTCTTCTTGGCATGAAGGGTTAAGTTGTTGTCCTGACAATATGATGTCTGCCTCACCCCCCAACTCTCTGCCCCCTCACTGCCTCCTCTCCCCTAATTAAAATCAATGAATCCTGGAAAGCTGGATGGTTCAATGCTGCACACACCACAACAATACAGTACCATTGCTTTTCCAATTCTTTGTTATAAAATGCAATTATATTTATTTTTGTAATTGACACATGTTGCTGTTTTAAAATAGTCTCAGTAAGTTTTTGATTACTCTACAGTACAATCTATTTATATGGGTATATAATAAGTGAAAATATTGCAGAAACGGTGCTTCCATTAATTATAGAAACATCTCTCTCTAACTTTATAAAAGGAACTTCATACATAGACGGTAACGGTATTCAATTTAATAAGTGTTCATATATATGTTAAAGTTGTGTTGAACTTTAGTACAATTTTTATCCTCAGAAAGGTGCTGAGTGGTTCCAAAGGAAAATATGTAGAAGCACAACCTTTGGTGAAGCCTTCTTTTGAAGATAAGGAATCTTTTACACAGGGTGCTAGAGAGACCAATTATTGTTCCAATACTGTTATGACAGCAGCTGCCACTGCATCAGTCATTGCTGCAACTGCACCTCTATTAAAGGTTGGTGAAATCTGTTGATGCATTTATAATAGTAACTAGACCAAGTGGACCCATTGGGTCCAAACCTCTCCTGCATTCATGCAGCCCCCTCCCCTCCCCCTCCCCTACACCCTCCCCCCATCCCCTTCCCTGCTCCCCCCTCCCTCCCCCCCAACACCCCTCTCTCATGAGGTCACACACGTGACCAATCATTGACCTCTGACCATAAACAAACATTGTCAGCATAACATATAAACATTTCACTTGATAAACTTCGACATATATAAGTCATATATACAGTGCAAAACAATATACCTGTAATGCTTTCAGAATTAGAAGAGATGTATTCCACAATTGTTCACATTTTTGGTCACACACGTGACTAAGAATGGCCCATTGGCAGCCGGCATTGGTCATGACTTAGGGGTTGGTTGCATATGCAGTCATAGTTGGGTCTTTATTATGATTATAATTTTAAAAATATAATGTGATGAAAGTTCGTTGGCAGCAATTCTGTGGCAATTCTTGTGTTGTTGGACATTGATTTATTTCTGCTAAATGCTTTATTCTTATTAAATAAGATTTAATTGCATAAATGACACTAACTCACGCTTCACACCGTGACTTCGGATATATCTGATCAGGCACGGGAGATTTATCTACCTTCATATGCCTTAGGATGTCCAGCACCACCTCAAACGTATTATAAACGTTCTCAAGCCATATCCATTAACTGTTCCAAATTCCCATTCTACATGAATTTATCCATGGTAACAACAGGATAATGATCATTGAGGACCTTGCGCAATTCCTGTGGCTCCCCACAGAGATGACTGCTTTTGGTTTCTGAGGTTCCGGTACTCTCTCCAGTTACCCTCTTTCCTTTAATGTACATAAAATCTCATTAAAATTTTCCATAATATTTTCTGCCAGAGCTATCTCCTGCCTCCTTTTTGCACTGCTGATTTCCTTCTTAAGTATGCTCCTCGGTTCCCAAAACACTTCCAGGGATACACTTGATCCCAGGTGCCTATACCTGTCCTAGTGCTTCTTCGTATTCCTAACTAGAGCCACAATTCCTCTCCCTTACTCCCACCTGCCTTGCCCTTCACTCTAACTGGAATATGCATGCCCTTTCAATCTCCCCTTTAAAAGCATCCAACTTTCTGGATGTTCTTTTGCCCACAAACAACCTACTCCAATCAACTTCACCAAGTTCCTGTCTAATACCATTAAGTTTGTCCATGACCCAATTAAAATTTTCAACTGCTAGACTTTGAAGGACTGAGTCTGGTGGGGACACGCCACAAACAAGAAAGAGTTTTCACCCAAGAGGACCATATGCATGGCAAGGGTATTTTGTTTACTAAAATCCCAATAGTGCCAGATTATCAGAATTTTAATGTATACTGGCACCCTTCGTGGGTCACTGTACCAATGAACTGATTGACCAGTTTATTTTACGAAGAGCAGTTTGTATACCAGTTGTCCACCTGTCAGCATCTCAACTGACAAATGACCAGTTTATCCTTTGGGACACAGTATCTCTGTTGTAGCTCTGTCCTGACTGAATCTCCTGTTCTGAATATAGTAATTCTGATGCTTGAGGGTCTCATTTTTATGGTTTAACTAGACCAAGTGGACCCGTTGGGCCCATTCCTCGTAGGGTTTCCATTGTGACTTGGGAAAATCGTGTTTTTTCTTTAAAATAAATTGTTAATTTTTTTAATTTAAAAAAAAATCTCAGCCAGAGCAAGCCGTGGACCCAAAGCCTCTCCTGCATCGGCGTAGCTCCTTCCCCTCCCCCAATTTCACCGTTAAAATTGTATAATAAGAAGACATTTTCAAGTGAAGAAATAAGTTTTGAAACTCCTGGCACTTTCGCTCCAATGTTGAAAGCAGTCGGACACAAGTTATGCTCAAGTCATGTATAAGCAAACTGCTGTCTCTCAATATTTCTGGAAGGACTTCAGTTTACAATTCATCCACAATACCTTCCTATTGTCACACATCTGTTGTATTTCTCAGAGCCCAAATCTCTTTTCAGAGGCTTCTTTACGTTTGGTGATTTATCAGCATTATGAGAAGCTGTAATATTTGGGGTTTTACTGCACAGTGCCGGCACAGACTTCAGCCTTGCTAAAGTAGTCAGAATCTGCCATTCTTCTTGCCTCACATTACAATAGGGTAAATAATTCCAGGTTTGCTTTAATGTTACATATTAGACATTTCATGATTTTGGTTCACCAGGATTGCGTTAGTGATATGAGAAAAATGCAGACCTTCACCACGATGCCCACATCACCATGAAAATAAATTTTAAACTTGAATCACAAACCTCAAAAACGACCAAATGCCGTACAAATTATTTAGATGGATGTCATGAGTTCTTCATTTGAGAATTTAATATAACTATGTTTGATTTGCACAATCACATTTAAGTTTTTCAGATATTTGTTAGATCTTTCCAATTAACTGAAATTTATTTTCTGTAGGCTCAGTGTGACCTTGGGGCTAAGATTGCTACTGTGACTGAGTTGGTAACTAAACTTCAGGAAATGGATCAACAAGTAAAGCAGATTGCAGAACAGCAAGCAAAAGTGTTGACACAGGATCCAAAGTCCAAGAATCACAAAGAGAGAGTCAGAGAACTGGAAGCACAGTTAAGCATGCTCTTGAATCAACGACTGAGCCATTTGGAAAAAATTCAAGAACGTCAGCTAGAGCTCCAGGTATTTTTATTCATTTTCCATGATCTGGGCATTGCTGGCAAGGACATCATTTTTCTTGCCCATCCCTAATTGCTCTTGAGAAGGTGGTGGTGAGCTGCTGTCTTTAAATAATTTTGGTGAAGGTACTCCTGCAGTGTTGTTGGGCAGGAAATTCCAAGATTTAGTTCTAATAACATGAATGGATGAGCAAAAGACAAAGTGCTGGAGTAACCCAGTGGGTCAGACCAATATTTCCAATAAATATTTCCTCACTGAGCACACTGACCATCGATCACCCGTTCACACTATTTCTATGTCATCTCACTTTTTGCATCTAGTTCCTACACACTAGGGGAAATTTACAGAGGCCAATTAACCTACAATCCCTCATGTCTTTGGGATGTGGGTGGTAAACAAATTGCCCCACATGAGGTGAGTGGTAGAATCTGGGAGGTCTTGTTGCATGTTGCACAGTGTGGCTCTTATTGCTTCCAATTTTTGTCTTTCCTTCAGTCACGAATGTTCACTTCTGCATTCACAACAAATCGTATTCACCCAGATGGTGTGTTGCCAGAACATTCTGATACATTGTTGCAAAGTTCAGCAACATGTACCACAGCACGGACACTGAATCAAGGACTCCAGCACTTGCCTGGCAGCAACATCAATTATGTTTCACTAAGGAATGTGCCATCTGACACCTCTACAGCAACACAAGGTGAGAAGAGCAAACAATTCTGTGTCAGAGAGAAAAAGCCTCATTTTCTAATACAATATAGTTGAAAAATACTCAGAGTTGCAGTGTCTTTGAAATTGAGCTGAATGCTTGTTACAGTGTAATTAATAGGAGAAATATGAAAAGAATGAATGTTGCTTATTGGTGTAAAACCATAGTCATTATTGCTCCATAATGCTGAAAACTATATTCTACACTCTATTTGTTCCTTTCCCTTTGTGCCTTCTTCATTAGACTTTAGACCTAGAGATACAACATGGAAACAGGCCCCAAGGTCCACCGAGTCCACACCAAACAGCGATCACCCCAGGCACTAGCACTTTCCTACACACTTGGGACAATTTACTACAATTTACAGAAGCCAATTAACCTACAAACTTGTACGTCTTTTGAGAGTGGGAAGAAACCGGAGCATCCGGAGAAAACTCACGCGGTCACAGTGAGAATGTAAAACTCCGTCCAGACAGCACCCGTAGTCAGAATTGAACCTGGGTCTCTGGTGCTGTAAGGCAGCAGCTCTACTGCTGCACCACTGTGCTGCCCTGAGTTTTATTATTAGTTTTATGATATTCCAGTTAAAACGTGGTTCCCATTGCATCAATATTGTAGCTTCTTAAATGAAAAATTTGTGCATTTGTAAAATTGCTCAGAATGTTTTTAATCCTATTGCTTACAGGACTGTTCAGGGAGACACTATTATAAACTGGTAGTAATTTGTAATTGTAAAATATAAAGCCTCTCCCCCCAACCCCTCTACCCCGACCTCTCTCCCCCCGACCCCTCTCCCCCCGACCCCTCTCCCCCCGACCCCTCTCCCCCCGACCCCTCTCCCCCCGACCCCTCTCCCCCCGACCCCTCTCCCCCCGACCCCTCTCCCCCCGACCCCTCTCCCCCCGACCCCTCTCCCCCCGACCCCTCTCCCCCCGACCCCTCTCCCCCCTGACCCCTCTCCCCCCGACCCCTCGCCCCCGACCCCTCTCCCCGACCCCTCTCCCCCCGACCCCTCTCCCCCGACCCCTCTCCCCAAGGCCCCTCCCCCCCACCCTTACTTACCCCCCACCCCGACTTACCTTTCCCCCTCACTCCCCCCACGTCCCACTCCCTCCCCTCACCCCCAACTGCCCGCTCAGCTACCTTACCGATTCGTGGACCCGTTGGCGGCGAAAGCCACTTACCTTAGACCCGTGCGTTCAGCGCTGTTTGTCGGCGACTGGGGGAATGACGGAGAGCAGAGAGCCGGTCCTTGGGTGGGAGCCGGTGGCGTGCAGGCCGTGGGCGAATCAAGCCTACCGATCTGGACCTGTTGGCGGAGAGCAGTGATCGGAGAGCGGGTCTGTGGGCGGGAGCCGGTGGCAAGCGGGCTGTGGGCGCAGCGCGGGACGAGCGGTTGCGGCGCCCCCACCCCCCAAGTGGGGCGCGGACCAATCGGCCGTCGCACTTGATCAAATCCCTTTTTTTTTAAATGGGCGGCGCTCCCCCCACGTGGGACCCGGGACTCGGGTGTTGAGTTGGATGGAAGGAAAATTTAAACGATTTTTTTAAAAAGAGCGACGGTCCCCCCACGTGGGACGTCACTCTGGTGGGTCCCACCCCCGGCTGTTATCGTGAGCACCCCCCCTCATTGGCCGTCACTCGGGTGGGTCCCATTGTGACGTCACACGCTGAACATGGCAAGAAATCTTTTTTATAAGGGAATTTTAAACTTTAAAATCTCGGTATTTAAAAAAATATAAGACCAATTTGAATGAAACTTGAGTGAAAGGGTCCCCAGGACAAAGGTGAGTAAAGTGGTCCTAAAATTGTAGCGCTATTGTGTGACGGGGGCACAAAAACACAGCTGATAACAAACATCCTAACCTATATATACATGGACCCCCATAACAAATAACAAACAGTTTTAGTAATATAATATAGATAGATAGATAGATAGATGGAAGGAGCAAATAATGTCTCTAGTGTTAACACCATCGTTGTACATTACATCGTGTCTGAAGAAGAGTCTCAACCCGAAATGTCACCCATTCCTTCTCCAGAGATGCTGCCTGTCCTGCTGAGTTACTCCAACTTTTTGTGTCTACCATTACATCTTATCTAATTGAAAACCCTGCCTTCTGAATAGACTATTGATTGGAATCTTTCAGGATAATTATATTTAGTTTAAGTCCAAGGACCGAGAGATGGATAGAGTAGATATCTATGGATGTAAGTGGCAAATGACTGGAAACTCAGAGCCATGATTGCAGTCAGGTGTTGAGTAGTAATCAAATCTATTCAATATTTGTCATTCCAAAATGCTTTGTTATGGCAAAGTATTGAAGCCTCCACTTTCTTGGGGTAACATGTTTATAGTTTCGGAAAATAATAACTTGGCACATGTTGTGGCTTTAATTTCAGCTTATCGGAGTTGTCCTCGTGCATTTGGCACAGGAAGTTCACTGCAGACCCCAGCACCCCGCAAGTCTGCCCCAGTGCCAATGTCTAAGGATGTTCACGTTCAACAGAAGATGAGGTCTGCTGTTCAGAAAGCAAAAGCAAGTGCAAGGATTTCTGCACCTGGACAAGGTAATAGCAAATGAATTATTATCAAAATAATGGGCACTGATACTAAGTTTGAAAACATAATTTAGGCAGTATCAAATTAAACGTTTGGAATGAAAGATAAATTCTAAGCACTGTCACTATTGCACTGTGAATAAATCTTTGACAATTCTGGAACATTCTTTGTTTGGAATATCATAAGAGTAAAATTGAAATGATAATTTAAGTAAAATAATGAAACCTGCCAGAAATTTGTATGGCTGTAATAGGAAGTGCCATTTAATAATAAACTAATGGTGAATTATCCATAGTTTGTGCACAATGTTTTTGGTTTATTTAGTTTGCCCTCTTAATCATTACTTAATGATTTTACCTTCTCCCTAAAATCCATAAACAGAACTGTCCTGGCAGACCCATTTTTTCTGCCTGTTCATGTCCCACCGAACTTATTTCCACCTACCTCGACTCCATCCTATCTCCCCCTGGACAAATCCCTCCCCACCTATGTCCAAGACACCTCACATGCTCTCCGTCTCCTCAATAACTTCCGGTTTCCAGGCCCCCACTCCTTCATCTTTACCATGGATGTCCAGTCACTCTACACTTCCATCCCCCACAAGGATGGTATTGAAGCCCTCCGTTTCTTCCTCGACCGTAGAACCAGCCAATCTCCATCTACTAACACTCTCCTCCGCCTAGCAGAGCTGGTTCTTACCCTTAACAACTTCTCATTTGACTCCTCCCACTTCCTCCAAACCTGAGGCAGTAGCTATGGGCACTCGCATGGGCCCTAGCTATACCTGCCTCTTTGTTGGGTACGTCGAACAATCCCTGTTCCAGACGTACTCCGGCCCCATCCCCGAACTCTACCTCCGCTACATTGACGACTGTATTGGTGCTACCTCTTGTACCCATGCAGAACTCACTGCCTTCACACATTTCACCACCAATTTCCATCCTGCTCTTAAATATACTTGGACCATCTCCGACATCTCCCTGCAGTTTCTGGATCTCACCATCTCCATCAAAGGAGACAGACTAGTGACTGACATCTACTACAAACCCACTGACTCCCACAGTTATCTGGACTACACTTCTTCCCACCCTGTCTCCTGCAAAAAGTCTATCGCCTACTCCCAATTCCTCCGTCTACGCCGCATCTGCGCCCAGGATGAGGTGTTTCACACTAGGGCATCAGAGATGTCCTCATTCTTCAGGAAACGGGGCTTCCCCTCTTCCATTATAGATGAGGCTCTCACTAGGGCCTCCTCTATATCCCGCAGCTCTGCTCTTGCTCCCCCTCCCCCCATTTGTAACAAGGACAGAATCCCCCTTGTCCTCACCTTCCACCCCATCAGCCAGTGTATCCAACAAATCATCCTCCAACATTTCCGTCACCTCCAACAGGATCTCACTACTGGCCACATCTTCCCATCTCATCCCCTTTTTGCGTCCCGCAGAGACCGTTCCCTCCGTAACTCCCTGGTCCACTCGTCCCTTCCTACCCAAACCACCCCCTCCCCAGGCACTTTCCCCAGCAACCGCAGGAGATGCAACATCTGTCCCTTTACCTCCCTCCTCGACTCCATCCAAGGACCCAAACAGTCTTTCCAGGTGAGACAGAGGTTCACCTGCACCTCCTCCAACCTCATCTATTGTATCCGTTGTTCCAGATGTCAACTTCTCTACATCGGCGAGACCAATTGCAGGCTCGACGATCGTTTCGCTCAACACCTTCGCTCAGTCCGCCTTAACCAACCTAATCTCCCGGTGGCTGTGCACTTCCAACTCCCCCTCCCAGTCTGACCTTTCTGTTATGGGACTCCTCCTCTGCCATAGTGAGGCCCACCGGAAATTGGAGGAACAGCACCTCATATTTCACTTGGGCAGCTTACAGCCCAGCGGTATGAACATTGAATTCTCTAACTTTAGATAGTTCCTCTGTCCCTCTCTTCCCTTCCCCCTTCCCAGTTCTCCCACATAATCTAGTTATTGCTGTCAATATAGCTATTGTGGGTTTTGCATAAATTTAACATGAACCTTGTAATGAGCTCGTTTTTTTTTTAAACCTTCAATCAGTTCATTAACAACTTCAGACACAACGAGGGAATGATCTCAAGGTTTTATGTAGGAGTTTCATGTAACTTTAAATTGAAGGATGAGGACAATTAAAAGAGAATACCACAGAAAGGATCAAACACTCTGAAAACATTTTGCAAATCTCAAAAAGTGAATTAATTCAAAAACATTCTTTGTTAAAAAGTTAGTGAACATAGAAGAGTAGGGTCTGAAGAAGGGTCTCGACCCGAAACGCCGCCCATTCCTTCTCGCCTGAGATGCTGCCTGACCTGCTGAGTTACTCCAGCATTTTGTGAATAAATACTTTCGATTTGTACCAGCATCTGCATTATTTTCTTACAATAGAAGAGAAGGCAATCTGCAATGCAGTCACTTCATGCAGTAACACATCAAAGCATTGGCACTGCTAATACCGATTATATATAGTAGTAACTCAGATATCTTCCAGCAGATGGCACTGTTCCGTTTGTTTCTTTGCCGACCACAATCCTAAGAAAGCTGCTTCTTAAATGTTATTAACATTTCCTTATACCAGAGCTTCAGAAATTAATAGTGTGATCTTGATGAGAGGAATAATTACCTACTTTGCTCTTACCATGCTGCCCACTATAGAAATTAGTAAAGTTTAATTATAATGCAATCACTTGTCTTGGCTTCCTTTACAAAGCAATTATGTGCCTCATTGTTATAAATGCATTCACCTCTGTCCAGAGGTTTGAATATGCTGATAAATTTGTGTTTCACAAAGTATGCAGACACACATGCATAGCAAACTTTCTTGACTTGATTGATCAGGGGATTGCCACTATTAAATCCAGTGATACTATTATAGGTAAATGGGAAGAATAATTTTAACCCCTTAGTCCAAAGATTCCTAAGTGATTAAATGTCAAGGAAATAAGCTAAAACCTTGAGTTATTTGGAAATGCTCAATTCTCCTCACCTTTATATTGCTCTGTAATTTCTTTGACCACCATCAGTTGTTTTGCACTGCAAGGAATCTAATGAGAATGATAGAAACTATATTAGAAAGATTCAGATTTCTTGCTGATCGAAGAAATGCGATTCTAAACACTGGTGACGAGTTCTACCTGTATGTATTGTCAAGCTAACCACAATTATTGTTCCACTGGAAGTGCTGCAGGTTAATCGGGAACAGGGTTTACACATACAATTGGATATGAGAGTGAAACTAAATTCTGACATTCTTTACAATTTGGCACAGTGAAGCATCCAGCAGTGCTGCTGCCTTGCAACACCAGAGACCTGGGTTCATCTTGACCTATGCCTGTGTGAGTCTTGCACGTTTCCTGTCTGCGGGGGAGAATCATAGAATCGTACAGCACAGAAACAGGCCCTTAGCCCTCCTCGTCCATGCCAACAATTATTCTAAACCAAATTGCCTGTACCAGCCATGTATCCATCTACATATTTTTTTACGTGAATATCTGTGCAAGTGCCTTATAAAAATTGTTATTTTATCTGCTGCTACCACTTATATAATGGGAGTATAAAATGGGATTAACATGAAATTAATTAAAATGGATGGTTGCTGGTCAGCGTGCACTGGGTGAGCAAAGGACCTATTTCCCTCAATGTACTTCTCAATGCCCCTTAGTAATTTCTGTACTTAACGAATTCCTGTGTCATGGGGGTCACCAGCAAGTTCAGCATTTGGTCACTTTCCCTAATTACCTTGAATAGATATTGGCAAGCTGCCTTCCTAATATGTTGCAGTCATCATGATGAGGATAGTCATGCATCATGAAACAGGCCCTTCAGCCCCAACTTGCCCATGCTGACCAAGGTGCCCCATCTCCACTAGCCCCACCTGCCCACGTGATGCCCACATCCCTCTAAACCTTTCCTATCCGTACCTCCCCAGGTGCCTTTTACATGTTGTTATAGTACCTGCCTCAACTACCTCCTCTGGCAGCTCGTTCTATTTACCCACCACCATTGGTGGGAAATAATTTCCATCAGTTTGTATAATTGTGAAGAGTGAACAATGAAAAGAAATGGAAGGTGGGGAATGGACTCATGCATTTTGTTAAATTAACACTATTAAAATTAAAGTGAAAATCATCTTGGGTACAACTTTTTTAGAAGCATAGTTGTAACATTACTAGTTGTGACCCAAGTTGTTTTTAAATAGAGCAGCATAAAGAGGTTTAAGAGAGGCAAGAATGTTTTATCGTCATATGTCCCAAAATCAAACAATGAAATTCTTACTGGAAGCAGCGCAACAGATATGTAAACATACACTGATGAGCCAAAACATTATGACCACCTGCCTAATATGGTGTTGGTCCTCTGTGCGCCAACCCCCCGAGGCATGGACTCTACAAGACCCCTGAAGGTGTCCTGTGGTATCTGGCACTGCTGACTGGGAGCACCCCACAAGCCTTGCCATTTCAGAGATGTTTTGACCCAGTCGTCTGGCCATAACAATTTGTCCCTTGTCAAAGTCGTTCAGGTCTTTACTCCTGCCCATTTCTCCTGTATCCAACACATCAACGTCAAGAACTGACTGTTCACTTGCTGCCTAATATATCCCATCCCTTGACAGGTGCCATTGTAACAAGATAATCAATGTTATTCACTTCACCTGTCAGTGGTCATAATGTTTTGGCTCATCGGTTTAGTACTCAGTAGACACCATAATAAACAACAAAAATAAGTTCAGTATATAGGGCACAGCGGAAGAGTTGCTGCCTTACAGGCCAGAGACCCGGGATGATCCTGACTACGGGTGCTGAGTGTACAGAGTTTGTACATTCTCCCTGTGATCTGTGGGTTTTCTCAGAGTTCTTCAGTTTCTTCCCACACTCTAAAGACATACAGGTCATTAGCCTGATGTTTGTTGGGAATAAACTGCTCTTGAAACTGGATATTAAAATGTTCAGGCCCCTATACCACCTTCCTGATGGCAGGAATGAAATGAGACCATGGCCAGGATGATGCTGGCTGCCTTTTTGAGAATGTGCCTCTTGTAGATTCCTTCAATGGTGGGGAGGTCAGTACCTGTGATGGACTGGGCACCACTTTTCATAATCTCCATTCCTGGACATTCGATGGTGCCAAACCAGGCCATGATGCAACCAGTCAGTATGCTCTCTACCATACACCTGTAGAGTTCAATAGAGTATTTGTCAACATACTGAACCTCTTCAATCTTCTAAGGAAGTAGATGTGTTGATAGATTTTCTTTATGATTGCACCATTGTGCTGGGTCCAGGACAGATCTTCAGAGATATGCATGCCCAGGAACTTGAGGTTAATAACTTTCCACCACCAATTCAACGATGAAGACAGGTTGATGGATACTCGACCTTTCTCTTCTAAAGTCAGTTCCTTGATCTTACTGATGTTGAGAGCAAGGTTGTTCTGGCACCATTCAGCCGACCGATCTTCCTCCTATACTCTGACTGATCATTATCTGTAATTTGTCCAACCAAGGTGGTGTCGACAGTGAATTTAAACATGGAGTTGGAACTATGTCCGGCTGCACAATCATGGCTATAGAGTAAGTAGTGCAGGGGGCTGAGCACACAGCCTTGAGGTGCTTCTGTACGAATGGTTGTCAAGGAGGATGTGTTGCTGCCAATTCGTATTGATTGTGTTCAGTTGATGCGGAAGTCGAGGATCCAGTTGCATAGGGATGTACAGAGACCCAGTTCCCTGAGCTTGGTAACATAGGGATGATGGTGTTGGTGTAGTCTACAAACAACAGCCTGACATATGTGTTTTTATTGTTTATGCTGTATAAATCCCATTGTGCTAATAAAAATTAGAATATGTAAGGTGCTGCTTAAAATAATAGAAATTAATTTTCACATAAATTTTGGTTTTAAATTACATTCATACTGACTGAAAAAATTGAATTTTAATGCAATTATCAGTGGGATGTTAACAATAATAGCTCCCACAGGAAGCTGAGACCAGGGGAGCTCTTTAAATCAAATGGTGTTGGAGCAATTAATTGAATTAGACGATAAAAGTGGGAGTATGAAGGATGAGGCTGAGGAGATATTAGGGTAAAAAAGCATTATTATAGAAGGAAGAAGCTCAGTTTGGTTAAATATGTACCATATCTGCTCTGTGGGAATATTCGTAGGGAAAGTATCAATAATCCCAAATATTATTTTGAAGAATAGGGTTGTAAAGCTGTTCATTGGGTAGGAATGAACAGTTTGGTAGATGATAGTTTATAAGCCATGAATTGCCATTGGTATTTGGCTTGGGTAGGCACTGAGGATGGGTGGGGGATTGCTGTTTGGTTTGTTCCTTGCTTGCTTTGTTTGAATGTGTTCCTTTTGCCGATCTGAATTTAATTCTGGGTTTCACTTTGTTTGGTGCTGTTTCTCATCAATCTACTGTATGCTCATTGGTTCATTTCTTTTCTGCTCTACCCTTGCTTTTTCTACATTAGTATTTTGTTTCATGTTACTCAGTGGAGTAAAACGGCAATATTTTACTATTCTTGCACTGCCACCTACAGGTGAAGCACAATTAGACATGTTTATCCTTTTAAAAATTCTGGTATATTGTTGCTTGAACAAAGTATTTTGGAAAACTTCGTGTTCTCTTCAAAGGAAGTACCTGATTTTGCAAACATTATGCTTCACTTGACTGGAATGGTGATGCTTAGATATTGTGAACAGGTTATACTTTCAGCTTGTGCTTCATACTGTGCTTGGTTTTATTTTGTTCAAGCAAAGCAACACATGATGTGCGTTCAGATTTCAGTACTCCTGCCACACATCGAAAAAGAAATTTGAATTAATGTACTACTTGTGGGTTTTTTTAGACCCATCTTTTGGGTGACTTTGCATAAATATCTCTTGAGATTGCTGTAGTTTTAGAGCTTTTATATGCCTGCTTTCAAATTAATGTGCTTAGTGCTGGTTTAAACAAACTTTCAGGGTTTTGGTTTCCATTTGGAGTATCTCCAGCACTGTGACCTAGATTTACAGAGCAGCCAATTATTTGTTTACTTCGGCAAATTGTGCAGGTAACATTAACTTTGTTTTTCTCTACTGTTTCAGGATATAGGAATTTTATGGAAGACATTCTAAATAATCGGGAAAATCCAACAAGTGAGACCCATGCTGTAGAGAAGACCAATGTTGCCATGACAACTGCTAGCAGATATCCAGAAAGGTCCAGGTAAAAAAAAAAGACTTAGCTGCATATTCTCAGCAATATTTTTTCCTTAATGCGAATTAACTGACTGCGAAGTCTTTGACTTTGAAGCTTTCTAATGCTAAATATATGTTGTGCAAATACATAATGAAAATGAACTCAAATTATTTTTTTTTGCTTCTCAAACTGCGAAGATAGGAGACTAGATCACAAGGCCACTCTGATATCCTGTTTCTATGGTTACCATAACGGCATTTATCAGTTCCTTATGAGAGAAAGCAAAGCAAATCTGTATGCACGTGGCAAGGTTCCAGGATTTCAATTGAAAAAGCACTTTGAACTGCTGCCAAGTTTGTAAGAAGCATAGCTGTCAAGCCTGCTTAATGGTGGCAGTTTGTACTTGGCAAGCTCTCATTTCCCATAATTCTTTATTTGGCTATTCTCCAAATACTTAGCGGAAGCTAAAAGTTAACCCATGAAGTTGATTGCACAAACTGAGATTGTTAATTTCCTTCACTATTCAGTGCAGTGTAAATGATGGCAACAAACATATGAAATAAAGTAAATAATCTATTTTGTTTTTTGTTAAAGTAATTTTGATTTTTAATATTTTATTATTTATCACTTCAAATTTTCCAAAAACAGATGTTTCAGCATGTGTCCATATTGTTATATTTGCTTTTCATTTTACATACAGTTAAAAATTGAATACAACCGAGAGATGAGCATTGTTTCTTTTTTTTGCCTCATTATGTGAAGACTAGATGTTTTTGTGCACTGTTCACGATTACTGGAAGCATAATGGATTCATTATTAGGGGCCAAAAGGGGTTATTGAAATAAATATACATGGATTTTCAACTAACACATTCCCCATTTCTGTTACTAACCTATTTCTGGTACAAATGGATTCAAAATTGTCACTTGGGCAGCTGGAAGTTCAGGAAAATTATGTTTAGCATAAAATGTAAAGAAAGACTTCCATAAAACCAACTCTATTATCTGTGGCAGAATGTTTTCCAGTTTGTGCTGCACCATCAAATAGTTGTACATAGCTTTCTTCTATTCCAACAAAACAAATTATATTAAGTAATCCAGAGTATTTTTATGACTTAATTGTTCAACGAACAGTGTTCATCATGTTTTTATCCACTGTTTTTTAAATAATGAAATTTTGATTCATCCACTGCCAAACATATAAGATGTTTAGAATTCTAGAATTTACACTTAAAACTAAATGAAATTTGAAAAGAATGTAAGTAAAAAGACAGGTTCATCTCTTGTAAAGAAATCACTCACCATGACATTGCTACAAAATTTCGGCTTTTCTTAACCCTTGTAACTGGAAAATATAATTTCTACATTTCCAAGTGCAGAAAGGATATTAAGTGGAACCAAGGAATGATTCAGCACAAGCAATGCCATTCAGTCCAGTGAATGTGAGCCGCATTTCAAAAAGCCATTCAGTTAGTCCCACATCCTGAATTCGTCCTTGTGGCTGTAATATATTTTCATTGGATATTTACTCACTTTCTTTTTCAAAGTTCCAATTGAATAAATGATCTTCACATTTTGAGGCATGCACTCCTTGTTGCATAATAAGTATTTTTGTAATGTTGCCTCTTTTTTTTACCGATCACCATACATTTGTCTCTCTGCCTTTTCTGCCACTGGAGCAGTTTCTCCTCATTTACTCTGGCAAAATTACTCTTTTTAAAAAAAACATACCTTAAATCTCTTCGTATCTTAGAAATGAGAACAACCCCCTAGATTTATTTCCAAATGTTCTTCATACCTTCTATTATCATAATAAATGTTCCTTCATCTTTTCCAAGGCCTTGATACAGTATTTTTCAAGATGTGGAGCCCACAATGAATGCAATAGTTTGGCTGAAGGCTAACATGACGTTTTACTATTATTGATTTCACTATATGCTTGTACTAGTCGAGCCAAAAGTTTAATATGTTTTATTGGTCTTCTCAACTTATACTGTCACCCACAAAGATTTTTGTGCACAAGGTATTTGTTCTTGCATCCTCTGTTAAGATTGTAACATACGGGTTACAGTTCTTCTCCTTACTCTTCGACCAGAAAAGTATTGCTTCACATTGCTATGTAAATTTTAATCTGCCAGGTGTCTGCATCTTTCAGTTAGTTACCTATTTGTGTCATCCTGAAGTCTGTTACTGTGCTCCTCACTTTTCACTGCATTTCTGACTTTCAGATCATCTGCAAATTTCAAATGGTACCCAGTACACCCAAGTACAAATAATTAAGATACATCAAAAAGAGGAATGATTCTTATGCCCATCCCTGGGTTACACGGGTGTATTGCCTTCACGCTGAAACACCTATTCAGCCATCATGCATTGGTTTCTGATCTTTAATCCCATTAGTTTTATTTTATTAAATCCTTTTGGATGTCCAGATAAACAAAATCAACCACATGTCCTCATTGACTCTCCTCAATTTTTCAAATTAATCAGATACATTTTCATGACATAATTTTGCTGATTTTCATTGATAGACTCAACATTTTTCCAGTGCCAATTTGTTTTTTATTGTCTCATGGCAGGTGTTTTATGTACATTGCACTGAATATTTACTGTATCTCTAACTTTATCACATACATTTGCTATGATGTACCTTTCATAATTATCTATAATATGCATTTAAAAAACTAGACCAGTTTTTCCTCCTTTTCAGTTATCAAGCTTGTTTCACATAGGTTTCCATGTCCCAAGGTTTGCTGTTTATTCATCCCCATCCTTAACTCTTGTTGTGAAATCATAACAGAAACTTTGATTCGTTTTTAATATCATCATTCTTTGAGAAGCTGGAAACAGGAGATTGTTTAAGCCTTCTCCTTGCTGAACATTTATTGTGCTGGGAGAACAGATTGTTTTGAACTCAAGTTTTTCTGGCAATTATAGTTGCAGAGATGATTTTTTGGCATCTAATAAATAAATATTTTCTAATAAATACAGAGATGTATTTATTAGAAATAAGGAAAATAATTTTATTATCTGCCATTTGGAGCATTGCTTTGATTTTGAACTTTTGTGGATACGAAGAGCAAAAGCTATGCAAAGCTAAGCATTTCATTATGTGTAGTCTAGAATAGATCAAGCACAATCATCCTATGGACAATGTGTTTTCGACATTGCTGTTTTTATTTTTTTGTATGTAAATCTTATTATTTTCATTCTCTTGTGAACAGTTTTATACCTGTTTTTAGGCATATTGTCTTACAGAAAATGAATGTAACAAGGTATCCTTTCACCTGAGGAACCTATATTCAAACTCAACCATACTGATGAGGAAATAAAAGCAGAGCATTGGAAACATTCACATATCAAGCAACATCTAAGCAGAGCAAATTGGTTAATCTTTAGCCAGAACCAGAATAATGAAAAATTTAAAAAGCCACAAAGTGCTTGAGTAACCCAGCGAGTTAGGCAGCATCCTGTTCTAATGAAAAAATAACGCAGTTTTAGTTGCAGTGAGGGATGAATAAAACAAAGGTCATATCTCTAATAGGGCAAGGCCTGGATTGCTGTGGGGATGACATGTTGGTGCATCCAACTGATTGATAGATTAGTAATGACAGTCAAAGAGAGAGAACACAAACAAAGGGATGTGCAAAAAACTCCAAACTGCAAGGTTGTAGAAAATGCCCAGGTCAGGCTGTGTGTGAAGGGAAAAATCGGAGGCAAAAGTACGGATCAAATTTCCTACAGCAGAACTGGTCAGTCCTGAATTGTTGAAATCAATATTGAGGCAGGAATGCTGCAACATGTCCGGATAGAACCAGAGGTGCTGTTCCTCAAGCTTACATTAGGTTTATTTCTAATGGTGAAGGAGGCTGCAGACAAATTGGTCTGAATTGAAAAATTGAAGTGACAAATGATAAGAAAAAAATATTTTCCTCCTTGTACATTCTACATGACCAAAAATGCCAGCAGTTGGAAATAGAAAATTCACACTAATACTGAGTAATCATATGCAGGAGTTAAAGCATATTATTGTAACTGGGAGATGTGTTTTTTGAAGTAAACTAATTATTTTCTTTCACAGCACTGAAAGCAGCATAAATGTTGAATTCCTCTCTTCAATCATGAATGCTCATTACTGCACATTAAATCATGCCTGACTTAGGAAGTTTATGAGTAGCAATATGAGCCCAATATTCTAATCATGGTTATCACAAAAGTTTTAAAGACGTATGGGTATTGGCTGATTTTGGATAAATTAGGGGTTCACAAGTTGACCCTGAGTTGGTAAAAGCATGGTACCAAACGTATTTTGAATAATGGCTGATTATTTAGACTGTTGAATTTTAACGAGCCAAATAGCTAATTATGACCTTCAAGACTTACTCTGAGCTGCTGTCTTTCTCAGTTTTTCTGCCTTTGCTGCTGTTCACATTAATGGTGCAATTTTGTCCCACTGATTCCCATAAATCCACACCCTTTATTTGAAAGTTTCATGATCGCACCTCAGATAGTTTCTCACCCAACATTTCTCCAGTCCTAGGATGTGCAATAAAATTTCATCCTTTGTCTTTTTGCATCTCTCTCAAGCATTGAGTCAGATAATATCTGTGAGTTGCTTTCCCTCTCTCAAAAGCAGGATTGTTATTCCGTAATCTTACTGTTGAAAGTGTTTAGGTGCTGTAAATGCAAGGGAATGTGACTATTGAGTTCCGAGGCCATCTGTTGGGGTCGAATTGAATAATACAGAGTCATAGTGTTTCTGATCAATATGGAGCTTTCAGCTGCTCACTCATATGATCCATTTTCACTGTCAGCAAAATTTTGCAAAACACTTTATCATCCTGTAGGAAAAGGTTTAATACATTGTTAACACCTGGAAATGTTTATGATCTATAGACATATATAATAAGTCGCTGGTTATATTGAATAAAGTAGAAAATCTTTGTTGAAATACCAAAGTTTAAAACCGAGTCATGTGCATCATCAGGTTGAATTTGGTAAATGGGGTAGCCGACCACCAGGAAAGTGAAATGCGTCATTGGCATGTGATCCTTATTAATTCTGTGAGGCTTTGTAATGATATTTGGTAATTGAAACTCGGAGAATCAATTTCAAATATACATCCTTTAATGATTTCAGCCTTATTAAAATCTTGCTTTATTCAGCAGCTCAGAGGGTTGTTGCGTGCAAAGAACCAGACAGAGAAAATGTTCTTTTATATAGTTAATATTGACTGTATAAAATGCAATATGTGAGTATGAAATAGATTGTACTACCATCAACATTCTGATTCATTGGATTGTTAATCTATTTTTATTCAACTAGCCAACATATAAATGGTATTGTGGCAGGCGACCGTTAAGCACAGAATCGAGATTTGGCATGTTCTTGTGTAAGCTTCTCTCTTACAGCACCTTGCTGAGAAATTCCATATACAAACTTTTGAATGGGGTGAAGTTGCACTAATTGTGCACTAAACATGCAAAAATATGTTACAATATAGCCATTCAAAATAGTAAAGTTTTATAAGGGTTATATCATGATTAATGCCAAGTAACCAATAATACTGAAATTCTGAATACCATTCATACTGATTGTCATATTTTTGTTTAAATGTTCTTTTTCAATTTCCTTTCTTTGATTTTACTTAAATGTTTTCATTTACCTAATATTCCTATTATTCCTTACATATATTGGGCCAAAGCTACCACCATTCCAACTCCTGCCACTTTTGAATGTATGATTCATAAGTTTTCATTTTTTCATAGTCTAACCAACTTTCACTCTGACCTCCAGCCCCAAATCCTGTGTCTTTGAAGCTGAATATAAGTAGAGGTTATAAGGTCTTAAATGATTGGAACAGAATTAGACCATTTGGCCCATCAAGTCTACTCCGCTATTCAATGATGGCTAATCTATCTCTCCCTCCTAACCCCGTTCCTCTGCCTTCCACCCATACGCCTGCCACCCTGCCAATCAAGAACCTATCTATCTCTGCCTTAAAAGTATCCATTGACTTGGCCTCCACAGCCTTCTGTGGCAAAGAATTCCACAGATTTGCCACCCTCTGATGAAAGAAATTCCTCATCTTCCAAAAGGAATGTCCTTTAATTCTGAGGCTATGACTTCTAGTCCTAGACTCTCCCACTAGTGGAAACATCCTTTCCACATCCATTCCATCCAAGTCCTTCACTATTCGGTAAGTTTCAATGAGGTCCCCCCTCATCCTTCTAAACTCAGTCAATTACAGGAGTGTCAATTACAGGAAGAGATTTTTAATATTCAATCTTTAACAACTGCACAGCAAATCAACTTACGACTGTAATGTTGCAGTATTACTGAGGCCAGATGAGTGAGTATATGATGCTCATTCTATTCAGCGGGACAGTTGAAGTTAAACCAATAGAGCTCCTCTTTCCATCTTGTCTGAAAACAATCTGGAAAGTTTAATGCTGACAGTTCCAAAAGTAAAATATTATGCATAATGCAAGTATATTTGTCCAAATAACTTACAGGTATTTTAATTTATTTGTGGATTGCTCAGAAGAGAAATTACATCTATGAACCATATTTATTCACAAAATGCTGGAGTAACTCAGCAGGTCAAACAGCATCTCAGGAGAGAAGGAATGTGTGGCGTTTTGGGTCGAGACCCTTCTTCAGACTTATGTCAGGGGGCGGGACAAAGGAAGTATATGGGTGGAGACAGAAAGCTAGAGGGAGAACTGGGAATGGGGAGGGGAAGAGAAGGACAGAGGAACTATCTAAAGTTGGAGAAGTCAATGCTCATACCACTGGGCTGCAAGCTGCCCAGGCGAAATATGAGGTGCTGTTCCTCCAATTTCCAGTGGGCCCCACTCTGGCACTGGAGGAGGCCCATGACAGAAAGGTCAGACTGGGAGTAGAAGGGGGAGTTGAACCATAAATCTTCTGGCTTTGTGGATTGATGTTTTTATCTCTACCAAATATTTATATTGCCTCATTCTCTGTAATATCTTTTACAATGTGGATGGCACATGAATGTTTCATAACAAAATATCCTGGGTCCAAATTAACAAAAATCTTAAATTAGGAACTGTATAATGAGTTTACTTCCACAGGAGCAAAACTGGAAAAATCTGAAGCCAGACTCCAAAGATAAATTGACAGTCCTCCTAGCTACTGCTTACCCTGTACACTGATTAACTGTACAACGTGTCCTATTAACAGTCAAGAATGCATTGCATTAACAGAAATAAGATCTCTCTTGCATCATTATATCAAAATTTCTAATTTGAGGTGAACTACCACGCTATAATTTCACCTGTGAATTTAATGATTTACAGTGGCTGAGTGGTTTTTGAATATTTTGCCAGAAATCATGTTTGAGACACAAAATAAATCTAACATTTTGGAACAGAGAGCAATGGGCCAAATGCAGGCAAATGGTACTAGCCCAATATGTCAACTTGGTTGGCAAGGACAAGATAGCCGAAGGGTCTGTCCCTTGTTGCACATCCATGACTCTAAATTACAAATGCAAATTTATTCCACTTTTCATTAATCTACACCAATGTAGCAGTTTCTGCATTGGATGACATGGGTGAAGAGCGAATTTGTTTAATGTAATGCATCAATTTTAATTCAAATAATTATAAAAGCAAATAATTAAACATGGTTTCTAGCTTTTGATAAATTCTGAGGAAAATAATTTATTCAAACAAGAAATGTGTCTGATATAAGAAAATAACTGCAGATGCTGGTACAAATCGATTTATTCACAAAATGCTGGAGTAACTCAGCAGGTCAGGCAGCATCTCGGGAGAGAAGGAATGGGTGACGTTTCGGGTCGAGACCCTTCTTCAGACTGATGGAAATGTGTCTGATATGATTGTTTCAGAAATTCTGTTATTGTCAGAAAATGTCAGACATGTTAATAATGACCAGTCTCCAAACTTGCTGCTCCAACAAAAGTAGTGAATGCGCAGCTGTATTTTCATACACATTTATTTTGATGATGTTATTGGCTTAAATATGATCTGTGAGAGCAATATTTTTAGAAATGATTGTACATATGATTGTCATAGACTCAGTGAGCCGAAGGGCCTGTATCTCTAAACTAAATTAAGACGGTAGAGAATCTAACTGGAGTCCAACACTGGGCTCACTTTGCTATATGGAAACCAGTGTTGCCCCTGGTTACATTCTCTGCATGATCAATCATTAGGAATTGAATGTGATCAGGTCAAGTTAATATACATCTCTCCATCTTTATCCTTTTTAAGTGTCATCTATTTTTTAATTATTTGAAAGTGAATACAGTCTTCCTTTATGTTATTGATTTATTTCTTCTCCTCTTGGATATTTCTGCATAAAGATTTGTTGAATGTGACAAACCAAAAACTTGGCAACAGGATTAACTGCTGTGACTTAAGTCTGCTAAGTTTAGACTTCTGAACATGAATGGCAAAGATTTAAAAAATAGAAATTATTATAGAGTGGAAGTGGAGTAGACCACATTTATAGTGGTGATAAATGGCAAAATTAAGATGGACAAGTTTGCTTTGTTGTTGTAGTTTCAGGCATGGGAGGCCTCTTTTATGGTTTGCATTCAATCTCATCAATAAGTTGATGTGGAATTGTATGATAGCAATATGGACTGACATATGATGAAAGAATGGATCGACTGGGCTTGTATTCACTGGAATTTAGAAGGCTGAGGGGGGGATCTTATAAAAATATATTAAATTCTTAAGGGATTGGATGGGCCAAATGCAGGAAAAATGTTCCCGATGTTATTGGAGTCTTGAAGCAGGGGTCACAGTTTCAGAATAAGGAGTAGGCCATTTAGGACTGAGATGAGGAAAAACGTTTTCACCCAGAGAGTTGTGAATCTGTGGAGTTTTGGCTCGAAGGGCCGAATGGCCTACTCCTGCACCTATTTTCTATGTTTGTTCTGAAATGTCACCCATTCCTTCTCTCCAGAGATGCTGCCTGTCCTGCTGAGTTACGCCAGCATTTTGTGTCTATCTTCAAAATATACTTCTGTTTGGGCGATGATTACAGATAAGGTTATGATGTCTGTGCCCATACACTTTGGTGTGGAAATATGGAGCACATTGGTGGTGAAATGTCAGCCTACCTAATCTCCTGCAGTTGGAATTGTACTGAGTTCAAAGTGAATCTCACTGTACTGATTTGAGGGACGAGAAACACTTCGCTTCTGAACCCTCAGCTTTATACATTACTTTGCTGGCATTTCTAACACTGCCATATGCATTGAATGGATCACCATTCACGATGGAGAAGGTAAGTGGCTTGTTTCTTTTCCGCATTAATTAAGTTTCTAATTTGCATCACTTAAATTGTGTTAATAGAAATTTAATATGATTTCAAGATTTTTATTTTTATTCAACTAAAGTCACCGTAAACTTTAAAACATGCCTTTTAATTATTAGTTGAAAATTTCAGCAATGAGAGGAGTTGGGCAGGTTCTCAGTTTCTTGCCCGAGGGCTCATGGACTGGTCTGCTGCACAGGTTGGCTTTTAAGGTTGATTAGATCAGAAAGCAACATTAGGATAGAGTTGTCATTGACATCACAGAGTCCCATGTGAGGTTCACATTTAAGCGGCTTTTTCGGTCCAAATTTCTGTCGTATAAAATGCTCAGATATTTGGAATGTTATTATGTGTGACATCAGTGGCATACAGTATGGTACTATTGATAAATACAAAACATGAAAGTCCAGTGAAATAATTTGTAATCTGAAAAATATATTAAACTTTAGCAGCATGTTTTTGAACGCTATTTTGCCCCCCCCCCCCAAATGGAAGTCCCAGAGAAATTAGTCTTACTTTCAGAACTGTTTAAAATTTAACAATAGCTAAATGCAATCTGCAAATTATTTGCCCTGTTAAAAATCATGGATATTTGCTGCAATTCCATGGGTAGACACAAAAAGCGGGGGTAACTCAGCGGACAGGTAGTATCTCTGGATAGAAGGAATGGGTGACGTTTCGGGTCGAGACCCTTCATTCAGTCTGAAGAATGGTCTCGACCCGAAACGTTCTGAGTTCCTCCAGCAGTTTGTGTCTATCTTCGGTTTAAACCAGCATCTGCAGTCTCTTCCTACAACATTTCTGTTGCAATTCCATGATCGGCACTAATCTAGAGATAGACCTATAATCTAACGACGATTTTCCTAACTCTTTGTTTTGTTATTTTATATTTCCTATTCCAGAATCGTTAAAAGTGCGAGTTGTTTTGTTTACTTTATCAAACAGTAACCAAATAATTGTTTATTGTAAAGTGCTGACGTAGCCTCCGAAATTGATGTTCTACCTCCATATTAATGATTGAACCGTAGTGGAAAAACAAGCAGCACCGCCCTCACCTCGGGTCACGCACCATTGAACAATTATTTTAATGAGAAGTAAAAACAAGCATTCATTGGGAGACATATTATTGTTTTCGATTGCCGTTTCCCCGCAGCAAATTGCACAACAGGAAACTGGCAAGGGATTGGTTAGATTTGGGTGGAAATTGCATCATTATAAGACTACGATGTAACAAGCTTTTTCATCTCTGATTTAATCTTAACATTTCTCTTTAAGTCTTCTAGAGATCGCTCTTTAATGAGTCTGAGATTTCCTTTCCTTCTAATTTTGTGAACCCTTTGTTTCTGGCCGGGAAACAAAATGTCCGTTTACTAATGTAGCAATAGATTTTTAAATGTGTTAGGATGAATGAATTTTGACCAATATAATGGGAGCTTACATAGTGGCTCGATGATAAAGAATAAAATATGGGGTCGATTTGTGAGTGACATGGCGCAAAACGCCCGAAGAGTTGCGACATTGTGAAAAGAACTGAAATAGAACAGGCCCTGACGTCATGGGGAGGGACCTAAGCTGCTGCTGAAAGCTGCAGCTGAGAGGCGGGGGAAAACCTAGACAACATTGCAAACACTGACATAACATCCCCACAATTTAAATATGCAATTTATACAATAACTACTTTATTATCAGAAGGGCTGTGCCTTTATGACGGTTAAAGGAAATCCTCATCGCAGTTTTGTTTTCGGTAATTTTAACATTTTGCCCGCAATGTTATTCTTTGAGGTCACTTGTTCGGCAAAGTAAATATTGCTTTGGCCCTTTCAGGCTGGACTTTCATCGTTTAGTTGCATTCTTGGATTTATAATGTAATTGGTTAAATTTTAAACGAATTGAATTCAGGCTTAAATGTACATTACGTTCTCTGAAGCACGAGGTGCGAGTTCCTCACGCTGCAACAGCCATATTTTAATGCATGCCAGCAGATGTGTGATCAAAGGGAAAGGTTGTAGCATTACCATAAAAATCCATGGGCTTGGAATCAAGACACGTCACCTTCCAGCATTACGCTGAAATTGCTTGGTGTAGTTAAGTACAAGCTGATTCACGCGAAACGGGTGGGGGAAGGAGGGAGAAGGTTGCGTTGCTACCAAATGCGTTGGGCCTGAATGCAAGTACTCTGGTAAACAGAGATTTGAGATTTTATGGAGCAGAGCAGACTTGCAGGAGAAGCGAAGGGGGTGGGGAAGGCGAAGAATGTGGCGGTGCGCCTGCGCGTTAGCCTGGTTACAGGCTGCAGAGCGCGGCTGACGTCACGTGGTGCTCGGAGGAGCTCGGTGGCGCGGCCGATAGTAGAGAGGAGAAAGCAGAGAGGGAAGGCGAGCGAAGTGAGCCCGGGCCCGGCCACACCGCGGAACCAACGGGCCTACCTACACTCCACGCTCTGCACCTAAGGAATTCAAACGTTCGCACCATGTCGGCCGCACAGGTGTCTTCGGCTCGGAGACAATCGTGTTACCTCTGCGATCTGCCCCGCATGCCATGGGCCATGATCTGGGATTTTACCGAACCCGTGTGCCGAGGCTGCGTCAACTATGAAGGGGCCGATCGGATCGAGTTTGTGATCGAGACAGCGCGCCAGCTGAAACGGGCTCACGGCTTCCAAGAGGGACGTTCTCCGGGGCCTCCGCCTGTCAAAGTGCAGTCGCTGGCTGCCAGCAAAGACCCGGGCCAGCAGCTCAACCACGTCGACGGTCCGAACAAGGGGCCGCAGCCACCTCTTGATCGTTACTCCCTGAGCGCCGAGAGACCTCGTTTCGAGTACCCAGGGCTCGCCCATGCTGGCAGGCTTCCCAATGGCTTGAATGGACCCAATGGATTTCCTAAATCGGAGGACGTCCCGCCGGAACTTAATCGGCAGAGTCCTAATTCATCGCGCAGAAATCACAGCATCGTGCCCCCGGGCCCGGTGACGGTGCCGCCCAACCTCCTGCCTCAGACTACCCTGAACGGTCCGAGCACAGGAGCCGTCAGCTCGCACGGGCTACTTGGCCGGCCGTCTCCTTCCACCAGCCTGGCCGGCACCTCGCTCACCGTTAGCAGCCAGGTGCTGAGCGATGTCAACAAGCGGCCCGGCTCCGTGTCCAGTAGTGACCAGGAGCGGGAACTGAAGGAGAAACAGCGCAATGCCGAGACGCTGGCCGAGCTGGGCGAGAGCTTGCGGAACCGCTCCGAGGATTGGGTGAGCAAGCCCAAGATCGTGCGGGAGACGCTGCTCACTCTCTCCAATTGCAACCCCTTCGACGTGCGCTTCAAGAAGGACCACACTCTGCTCGGTCGGGTCTTCGCTTTCGACGCCGTTTCCAAACCTGGCATGGACTACGAACTGAAAATCTTCATCGAGTACCCGAGCGGCTCAGCCAATGTCTTCTCCAGCGCCTCAGGAGTGGCCAAGCAAATGTACCAAGACTGTATGAAGGATTTCGGCCGGGGCCTTTCGTCCGGCTTCAAGTACCTCGAGTACGAGAAGAAACACGGTTCGGGGGACTGGCGGCTGCTGGGGGACCTGCTGCCCGAGTCGGTGCGATTCTTCAAGGAGGTAGTGGGAGCCGACATGCTGCCGCAACCCCACATCGACGCTAGTTGCCCCATCTTGCCCACCGCCCTGTGCAACTTGCCCCGTCCCCCGCCAAGCAGCTCCAGGCCCGGGATGCGCAAGCGGAAAGCTTCTCCCGAACCTGACTCAGAAACGGGTGGCATCAAAGAAGAGCGGCAACAACAATGGTTGCCCAACCAAAACGAAGCCTTAAAGCTCACCCTGGCGGCATCCGGTGCCTTTGGAGCGGCCTGCGTGGCGCACGGGGCTCCCAATCTTCCTCCCAACCGGACCACCCCTCCCGAATGCAGCCCCCAGAACGGACAGTCGCCCATGGCCGCTCTGATGTCCGTCGCTGACACCCTGGGTAATGCCCACTCGCCGAAAGACGGCAGCAATTCCGTGCACTCGACCACTACTACCAACACCAGGCGGAACAGCAACAGCCCGGTGTCCCCGGCGTCAGGGGGCAGCCAGCGCCGCATGGTGTCCAGAAACGGAGATGTTGCTCTGTCCGTTGCTCCTTCCAACAGCCACCCCAACCCCAGCATCGATCCAGTTCACCCCCCAAACATTCCAGACTCTCCGATGGCCAACAATGGGCCCCTCTGCTGCACCATTTGTCACGAACGTTTGGAGGACACTCACTTTGTGCAATGCCCATCAGTGCCCAATCACAAATTTTGTTTCCCCTGCTCACGGGAGAGCATCAAGGCTCAGGGGGCTAATGGAGAAGTTTATTGCCCCAGTGGAGAAAAATGCCCATTAGTAGGTTCAAATGTTCCTTGGGCCTTCATGCAAGGAGAGATTGCTACAATCCTAGCCGGGGACGTTAAGGTCAAAAAAGAAAGAGACCCTTAATCTTTGTTTAAACTTCAGTGATTGAAGTCAAATGTGAATAAGAACTAAGCATTTAGTCTTATGTATAGACATTTTCATTTTTCGTCGTATGTTTCTATATTTTGAAACAAGGTATGTACTCTTCTTCAATTGAAGGATGAACCTGGTTTTATGAAAGAATATCCAATATTACTGCTTAATACTGTTTTCACTTATCGATGGCAGTGTGTTGGCTAGGTACAGAATCATAGCACTTAACAATTAACGCTGCTGGTGTGTTTTTGTAAATGTATGCACTTCGCTGAATTGCCAAGGCCAGTGTTGACGTCTGCAGAAATGCAAACAAATTGTTACAACGAAAATGGTTACAGTTATGTTACAAGCCCTAGGGATAGTCTACAAAGTGACTTTTTTTAAAAAAGGTGAGGGGTTCTTTATATTAGTTTCCAAGGGCAAAATCTTTCATTTTATGATTCAGTGATCTGAATTTTTTATGTGTTTTTTTTTTTTGCTTTATGGATGCACGAATGCTTTAAATAGTAGAGCAAAATGCTGTACTGTATATGACAAAATGCTCTGTTTGTTCTTTATACATTTCTGTAGTAACAGAAGACTGTAATGTGCCTTGGAGCTGAATAAATTGTAATAAATTCAATGAATAAGCTCCCTGAGTAGTCAATTTCTTTACAGGCGTCAGTAATGCAAACACATTGGACAGGCATTTATCTGAGAGAAACTGGTTGTCTTTATTGCTGTAGAAAATCTTATTTCTTCAAGCTCTTTTAGAGAAGCCATTCTTATCAGATACTATCATTGCAATAGTTACTTGGCAAAGAGCGTGTTTATTTACAAATTACCTGACTGCTGGTTATAGAAATAACTTGATTCAGGTTTTACCATTCAGGTTTTTTTATTGAATTAATACCTGACGACTTCCAGGTTGTACTTATTTAACTGAAACACAATCTTAAACAATTTTCTGAGATTAAATAAACTTGATTGAATGTTACTGTGAAATCTGTGGTGGTTAACTATGGTGGTCTAGATAATTGTAACAAGTTTGAACACAGATGGTACACCAAAAACAGCTGTTTATCTTGATCAGAGGCAGTTTACTCCAAATCCCAAATTTAATATTTTCAATTGATCTGCACTATTATTGTGCAGTTCAATATTTATTGCAAATGTTCAAAATGTCTTCAGATACAAATATACATGATAATTGTTAGACTTTTGGGAAGTTTTCTATTTTCTGCATTTACAATGTTTACATTCCTGGTAGCTTACCCTTTGATAATTGTTATGGTTCTACAGTATGTCTATTAAACAACTTTCTGCATTAGAGTGCTGCATCTGGACTGCTACACTTAATATTTTCTGAGTTTTGCACACTTGAAATATTTGAAATGCACTTTCTCTGATAATGAAAATAATTTCAATTTTCGCAACAAAAAAAAAAAAGGGTCTGAACATTGCCTAAATTGACCAGCAAGGTGTGATAACATTTGGCATATTTTTAATTCATCCTACTGCAAATTTATGTCAAGTCAAGTGACAGACTGTATCAGTTTAATTGGGATCGGAAAGTGTGAGAGTTGAGGCATTTAATGTCAAACCTGTTATAAATGTTTCATCAATGGTTTATTGGATTCCTTGACAAGTTCATATTTTCATTAATAGTTCAAAACTTTCATATTTCCATTAAGGTGCTTGAATTTTGCAAGTGACTGACAGAAGAAAAGTAAATTTTGATTGTAGCTAATGGTGTGTTCAAGGAATGTCAATCTTATTTTTTTAATTGGGGGATTTGTATTCAGGATTTGTGCCTCTTGTTAGTTTATACAGCTGTTTGTCAGTTGCAGATTTTGATTTTGGAGTTGGGGGGTTACGTTTATATTTTAATTAGTTATTTTTATATTTGTTGATGTCTGATAAGACATCGTATGTCTTATGTTCTTTTGTGCTAAGTTGCATGTCCCACAATATAGTTTAGGTAATAATATCCAGTGAGATTTTAAAAAGCTACATAACTTAAATTTCCCAACTAACGACTGTTTTTAAGTGAATGTTTCCGTTTTCATATTTCCTAGAAATAATTGGAAGTGGGTAGAGCCAGAAGGGATGTTCCCTGTTTATTTTTATCATTACAGCAAAAAAAAACATTCTGTTAGAGAGTAGCTTAGTGAAGCAAATCATTCTAACTTTGAAAGAGTCTGGTTCTGCGCCTGGTATGAATCCTTAATTAGAAGCTCGCAAGAATAACATTTTATTTTTAAGCAGAATTAACAAAGTAAAATGTATCAAGATGCTTTCACAAGGATATTGCTCAAAGCAACATCATCAAGCCGAAGAGAGATCAGGGCAGATGACAGAGACGTAGGTTTTAAGGAGCATGTTAGAGGAGGAAAGAGATGCAGAAAGGTTTAGGGAGGAATTGGGGCCTTGAACATAGGCATAGTTACCATTGGTGGAGTGGCTAACTATTTAGTTTTTTAAACAAAGGAAGGTTTGTACCTGCACACCTGTTGATATATTCAACAGGATTCGCCAGAGCAATTTTAAGTTGATGGATCCACATAGAAGAAATTGGTTGTAGATTTGGAGAGTAATTAACAATATTGATGTAGTTCCTCTAAAAAAAAATAACAAGCACTATCTTTGTGCTGATGTATAAGCACATTTTTATTTGTTGTTTTATCAAACACTTACCACTAAACAGAAATTTAGTATTTTGAACATCAGTCAATGTGGAACAAAATAGTACAAGATGAAATAGCACATTACACACACAAACAAAGCAATGATGCATGAAAACCAATACTGAAAAGAAAAATCAATTAACTAAGATATCCGTTTAAACAAATATCAATTGGGTACTCTTCTACAGTGTTGAATGGGGAGAAAATGACCCTAACACTGGTGCAATGAAATTCAGAAACTTGGTAATGGAACTGGTCAATATGTATTCGAAAGCAAAACAATTTTTTAAGTAATTGATAACACAAGAACTTTTCAAATTAATGATCACAAAGACTGGTGTGGGAACACAGTTGATTGTCAGCTAATGAATAAGATGAAGGAGGACAGTGAATTTTATATTTGAACATCTTTAGAGATTAAAAAAAATAATGTAAGATTTTGTAAATTGTATCGTACAGTTACAATGGAAATAATATTTGGAGTGTTTAGGTCTTTACTGATGGTTTTGAGTGAATCTAAAAATTTGTTGTGAATAGAATTTCCAATTAATATTGATGCAAGTTCAAGTTCTAAATCATTAGCAGGTTTCATCAAACACTTGCGCTTGGACTTCCAAGGTCTACAGGATCTCCCAGTTGCTAACCATTTTAACTCCTCGTCCCGTTCCATTGACCTTTCTGTCCTGGGCTTCCTCCAATGTTTGATTGAGGCCATATGCAAACTGGAGGAACAGCACCTCATTCCGCTTGGGTAGCTTCCAACCCAACATTATGAAGATCAAATTGACTAATTTTAGGTAACCACCAAACCCACCCCTCTCCTCTAACCTTGCACACCCCCTTCCCATATTTCAATTCTCCCCCTGTGCCCCACCTGGACACACACCTATTTCTCCTTCCATGTACATTCTATCTAGATTCACAATTCGCAACTTCAATCCTTTTGTCACACACCTATATTTTCATGTCTGGCTTTTGTCCAACCATCTTCCTATCAACCCCTCCCCTTGATCACCTGTAACCATTATTACCTGCCAGGCTTTGTCTTTCCCCTTCTCACTTTCAGTTTTTCCTCCATTACTGATTGTGGTTACTGATTGTGGATGATCAGCCATGATCACAATGAATGGCGGTGCTGGCTCAAAGGGCCAAATGGCCTTCTGCACCTATTTTCTATCTATGTTAATTCACCCCACCACCATCAATCTGAAGAGTCCCAATCCAAAATGTCACCCATCCATTTTCTCCAGAGGAGCTGCCTGACCTGCTGAGTTACTCCAGCACTTTTGTCTCTTTTTGTAAACCAGCAGATGAATTTTGTTGGTTCACAAGAAGCAATGACCATCATTTATTGCCTATCACTAATCTTGAACTGAATGGGCCATTTTGCTCTGTTGAGTTACATACCGAGCCGATTAGTCTTTTGCTGGTTCCATTGATTTGTTAGTGGAGCAGTAGAGTTTTTATGAGAATGTAGTAGATTCATGCTCGCCTTACACCTTTCAGTCTGAACAAGGGTGCTGCCCCGAAACTTCACCTTAGATGCTGCCTGATCCGATGAATTACTCCATTGCCATATCTTTTCATTGTAAAGTTTTGTTGTATGTTTATTTGTACTTTATTTTAAGAAAACAAGATATGAATAGCAGGATTAATTCATGTCATGTGTTGTGTTGCCTTTCTTAGTCTGGCAACACAATGATTAAGTTACTAGATTACTACCTAAAGCCCATCAAAAATGACACACAGTATTTTGTTGGAGTTTGCATCGGGTCTTAATACATCAGTGAACAATGGAAATGCTGGTGTATGCATCAAGAAAATTAAATTTGAATAATTAATTAAGGCTGGATCAGTAATCATGACTATGAAACTATCTGAATTGTCATGAAACCCACCTGAATCACAAATGTTCTTTCTGCCAGTTCTTTACTTACCTGGCCTTATGTGATTCCAAATCTAGGACAATTCAATTGACATAGATTCAAAGTCACTCAGCCTGGAAACGCCCTGTGCCCAAATTGTCCACGCCGATGAAGGTGCCCCATTTAAGCTAGTTCCATTTGACTGCATTTGGCCCATATTCCATGAAATCTTTCCTTGCACCTGTCCAAATATCTTTTAAATGCTGTTTTCGTACCTGCTTCAGGTACTACCTCTGAAAAGATTGCCCCTCAGGTTCCTACTAAATCTTGCCTCTCATCTTAAAGCTCTCTCCTCTTCTATTACTCTGATTCTTCTAACGGGGGTAAAAGACAACGTGCATTCACCCTATCCCCCTCATGAGTTTATGCACTCCTACAAAATCAAACATATTTCATTTAAATGGCCAGGAAGACATTTAATCCTGTCGTGAGTACATTAAATTATTTGACTTTTTGTGTTATAGAACTACAGAATATTTTTTAACAGACCGTGGCTCACATTTATTTAGTAATCAGAAATAGAGTTGCAGTGTGAGATCAAGCAAGGACCAGTAAACAGTGCTGTGGTCGGTAGAGAGGCCAGTATTTATATTTGTGGATGGTTGTTAATGTACCTGAAATTCTATGTTGTGTCTCATTTATTAATCCTTTCGGATATCCACACGTTCAGCTTACAATACTGATCTTCGGTCTAATGTTTGCTTTATTTGGGGTCTGTGCTCTTTTGGACTTTGTTTCTACTGTTGCTTGAATTGAGAGGATTGTCTGTGTATTGCCTTCTGTGTGCTCGCCCTATAAACCAAAATTAATTCAAATGTATTCTTTTTTGTGAGAAAGTAGCATTTGACATATTGACATCTAATATATCTAATCTTACCAATTAGAGAAAACATATTGGGATTGCTGATATAATTACATTTTCTTATGTCATTTATTCTCTAACTATTTTCTTTTAAGTTGCTCAACCTATTTTACAGTATTTGCTCTGCAGGGTAAGGTGAATCCAAATGTTTGCATGATGTATATCACTTTTAAAGATGACCAATATTATAAATTTGCTTGGTAAAAATAGATCTGAAAAGAGAATTAGGACTCTTCATGTAATGTAACTTTGTACCTCTCAAGTTTGGGTGGTTTATGAACAAATTTCTGAAGAGACAAATCGGATGTAAAGCTCTGCACCTCCATGCAGACCATTATTCTAAAAGAACATAAATGATTGCTGATGTGATAGTAATTGCAGGAGCATTATTTGCAAAACTTGAGAGTGTAATGGTTGCACCTAATGATCAGACCCGATTATATTAATTGAAATGTATTTATAAAGTTTGTCAATTCGAAGTAACTGAGCCATCTTGCATATGGATTTCGTTACAACTTTGAGCTAATTAGTAAATATGTTGAAAGTACTGCCTGAAAGCTACCTATTCCCGCAGTCTTGCTATTTCCATTGAATGTATATGATTAAAAGTATAAGATTCTTGTACCCGTAATGTTGCTTTTTAAATAAATAAATCACTGAAATTATGTTTGGATTTTTTTCCTTCAGAAATGTGCTCCTTAAATGGTGAACAGCTTCACAAACTAAAGTGTTTGTTTAATACACTTCGGGTTTAAATAAAATAATTAGATTATTAGTACAGAAGATATAAACAGAAAAAGCTGCAGTAACAACGGGACAGGCAGCATCGCTGGAGTGAAGGAATGGGTGATATATCGGGTCGAGACCCTTCAGAACAGTTAGTTTTGCCTCAGCCACAAAATGTTAGACATTGTAGATCAATGGAGGTTACTGTATTTACATCCAATAATTTTACTGTTATATTTATATTTCTAACATAAAATTGAATGTTTTATCTGTTGGTACTTAATTTTTTATATTTTCTGTAGGTTGGGATGGATCCAGTTTGGAGGGTGTCTGGAGTAGTCTTTCATTAATGAAAGTTTACTACTGTAAATAACTTTCTTGGGCCATTTTAGTGATCATGTGACTAAATTGGTTCATAATCAAAACGGCCACTTTTTTCCTTATTGGATAATACTTTGCAGTAAAGTTTGGCATGGTCACCTTTATATTTTTCCAGATACTTTGTCTAGCATTGGTGCATTAATCATCAGGCTAGTTTGCCAGATACCTACATAAGACCGTTTTCTCAGCTGGAAATGACAGTGTATGTGAAACATGAAGGAGGAGCAGAAAAAATCTATTAAAAATACAAAATTATTTATATTTAGGTATTTCAACACTTTTGGGCAGAAGTAAAATAAATTCTGAAACTATATATGACAAATTAATTGGTGATTACTTACTCTCCAGACAGTCTGAGCAGAGGAAGTGTTGCAGACTGCCAGAAAACAGTAACTTGGAATGACGTATTAATGGAATGACGTATTAAGTTCCCCTGTTTTATTGCAATTAATAAAATTTTCATTTTCCAACCAAATTCTTTGTCAAATGATCAAAAAAATTAGTGTTAAACTGGTTGTGCATTTTACAATGTTATCTTTTTGATAACAAATTGCTTTCTGGAACTATTCCATATCCTTGGGGGATAAAAAAAGCATCCCCAAGGTCGCTATATAAATGTTACATTTTAAAGATTCTTGCAAAGAAAATAACAATCTCATTAAGCCACATTTGTCTTGATTCTGCTAGGCAGTATTTGAATAGGGACCGTATTTTAAAAAAATCACGATTGATGATTAGCACCTTTACTATTATACATTTTTGTGTGGAAAAACCTACTTGTGACATTGAATAATTTCACCACTGGGGGACATTGTTTCACCATCTTGTATTGCATTCTGGGATTGTTAATTCTGGCCGTTTGTGTGCTGCAGGCATGCTATTTTAAAAAAACCTTCCGGAGACATTTGGCTCAAAAGCAAAACACATTTGCTTCTTTATGAACCAGAATTCTCTGGAAAGTCTGATGGCAAAACCACAGAACATGAATAAACCCAGAATGCACTGCATGAAATAGGAAGGATGATCCCTTCCAGCTGGTGCGAAAAAGGAGTATGTGTTAAACATTGTAACAGCTGGTTCAGAGGACTTGGCAAGATATATTGGTCAGGTTTAAATATGGATGGCAAATGTTTTCTTAACAGAAGTTTTTTTCCAAAAATGAATGAACAGTGCAGCCAAGTTAATATGCATTTTAAACACATTGGATTGTATTGTAAAAAAGTGGATTATACAAATGTTTTAATTGTTGATTCAATAATTACGAAAAGTTATAATTCAAGTGAGGGGAAGGTTAGATTGTGAGCGGCTTTCTCTTATCTTTCAGTTTCTTCATTTTAACTAATCCATTTATTTTTAATAGCGAACTAACAATTCCATTGGATACACAAGGAACTGCAAATGCTGGCTTAAAAAAAAAGAACAGTGCTGGAATAACTCAGCGGTTCAGGCAGCATCTCTGGAGAATACGGATAGGCCCTGATGTGAAATAGTGTAGCTTTGTGAATTAAAGGCTCTTTTTAAATGTTGAATCTGAAAGAAGAAAAGTTTAAGATGAGAACATTTTTTAAACCTTTTCTGACAATTTGTAGTCAAAAGTTACATGTGACTGCTTTACATACATAGCAGGTTGAAATTTGGATATGTGGTTGTTGCTGTTTTCACCGTTGTTGCACAAAAACTGATAGCAGCTTTAGGATTTTTTTTGCGCGAGTTTTGCTTAAATCGGAATTCTGGAAGTTGCTGTGAGTAATTTAACATGCACTGCCAGCTATGTATTCACTACATATCTACACGGTTTGTACTGTTCTCTTGCTTAAATTGCTTGAGCTGATGTGAAGTTCGGGTCTTATCAAATTGGACCAACTACAAAATAACTTGAAAAGTTGTGAATTTTTCAAAGGTAAGAAAGACTAAAATAACTGCTGAGCAAACCTGGTTCTGATTTATTTTGTGTATTGTAATTTACTTGCATACATACTTCAAAATGTAAGGAACTATAAAACTATCTTTGAGCACGTTTGTTTATATTTTGGGTTCTATTTTATGCACACAAATATGCCCCAATCTTTGTGCCTAGTGTAATCTTTAACAAGTTTATATTCTGTGTCTGGGAATTAGTGATTGGCTACTCAACCAGCTTAATGACATCACAGTTGCTGGATGTCTGGGCTTGTGTTGAACTGATTCTTGACAATAATTATGTCAAAAGCAGCACTGATCTTTGGATTTATTTTCTGATTTGTAAAATCAACAATTGCTTCATTGCTGACAGAAATAGTGCATCCTATCATTGCTGCCAATGCAGGTAATAATTTCATTTTGTCCTAATCGGGGAAAATGTGAAAATTTGAGCTGCAAGTACAATATGAATATTTTATGCAATGATAAAAATAAAAAGAGAATAAAATAAAATAAAGGAAATATTTAATTTCTGGAATTAAAATCTTCAACAACTGCAGATATGCTTTAGTAAAATATACAACAAATTCCCTTCATTACCTAGAAGTGTGATAGAAATAGGTATCTTTTGAGAGGGAATTGAATCAAAATAGGCTCATTGCTAATTTATAAATAAAAATATTAGACACTTCTGAAGAAAAGTAATTTTCAATCCTGGAAGAATTGCCCTTTACCCGAGTAAGAATTTCATAGATCCAGTTCATATCTGGTGCAGAAAACAAGTACTCTTGAGTTGACATACCAATTTGTTTTGAATCTCGGTTGTGATGATCTCGGGTTAACATTTTGTGAAGTGAAGAAAGACTTTTTATTTACAACAGCTTGGGACACTTCTAATAAATCTCTTCAAACCAGAGTTTTCAAGAAGCTGAGTTGCAATAATTAAGTTATCCCAAAAACATTGCGCAATGAATTTATGTAAAATGTACATGTCAGACAGGGAAAACTATTTGGAGCTTGTTAATCTTTGACAAGCACACAATTGTTTTCTGCATTTGTTTGGTTTTGAAAGGTTTAGTCCAAAATTTGGAGCAGAATAACACAACTAATTTTGCAGGTTTTCATATTTACAACTCATTGTTGTATCCAAATGAAATCTATCTTGCAACAAAAACATTTCAAGTTATATTTTCTATATGCTTTTTTCATGCTGCTTCTATAGCAGTATAAGGTTATTATTCAATAGTTGTCCTTCACCTTTCGGTTCACACTATTGAAGACAATTTGGAAAACACTCCTGGAAAATGAACTGGTGGAAAGATTTCGTTCTTGAGTACCAAAAGCACATATGCCAGTACTAGTTTTGGCCCAAAGCAGAATTATATAAAATTTATCTTTTATGTGTGCTGACAGCTTGGAAATGGCTGAGTCTGGATAAACAAGAAGCTAGTCTTATTGCCCAGATTACATATATTTTGTCTCCTATCTGAAGTAGTTTTGTTAATACGTTTTAACATGACAGTAACATTGTAATGAACTGGATATGCACTGCAGGTAAGTTGTCAAATGTAGAATACTGTTAGCATGAATTGAATGGCATTTTGGTATAACACCAAACTAGAATGTATCAATTGTTTTTATTTTGGAGTTTAAGTTTCAAGAATCCCCAAATATTTAATGGAATCAACCTAACAATAGACAATAGGTGCAGGAGTAGGCCATTCAGCCCTTCGAGCCAGCACCGCCATTCAATGCGATCATGGCTGATCACTCTCAATCAGTACCCCGTTCCTGCCTTCTCCCCATACCCCCTCACTCCGCTATCCTTAAGAGCTCTATCCAGCTCTCTCTTGAAAGCATCCAACGAACTGGCCTCCACTGCCTTCTGAGGCAGAGAATTCCACACCTTCACCACTCTCTGACTGAAAAAGTTCTTCCTCATCTCCGTTCTAAATGGCCTACCCCTTATTCTTAAACTGTGGCCCCTTGTTCTGGACTCCCCCAACATTGGGAACATGTTTCCTGCCTCTAATGTGTCCAATCCCCTAATTATCTTATATGTTTCAATAAGATCCCCCCTCATCCTTCTAAATTCCAGTGTATACAAGCCCAATCGCTCCAGCCTTTCAACATACGACAGTCCCGCCATTCCGGGAATTAACCTAGTGAACTTACGCTGCACGCCCTCCATAGCAAGAATATCCTTCCTCAAATTTGGAGACCAAAACTGCACACAGTACTCCAGGTGCGGTCTCACCAGGGCCCGGTACAACTGTAGAAGGACCTCTTTGCTCCTATACTCAACTCCTCTTGTTATGAAGGCCAACATTCCATTGGCTTTCTTCACTGCCTGCTGTACCTGCATGCTTCCTTTCATTAACTGATGCACTAGGACACCCAGATCTCGTTGAACTCCCCCTCCTAACTTGACACCATTCAGATAATAATCTGCCTTTCTATTCTTACTTCCAAAGTGAATAACCTCACACTTATCTACATTAAACTGCATCTGCCATGTATCCGCCCACTCACACAACCTGTCCAAGTCACCCTGCAGCCTTATTGCATCTTCCTCACAATTCACACTACCCCCCAGCTTAGTATCATCTGCAAATTTGCTAATAAGAAAAATGTTCCATGAGCTAATTGTTTATGTTAAATGAACACTATAGGATAAGTAGGAAATTGATACCCATATTAATGTCTGTTCAAACTTAAAAGAGCACCCGTTAACTGACAGACCCAATGCTAAAAATGATTGGTGATGAATCTTGCTTTTTGAATATTCACACTTTTGTTGCTTGATGTGTTTGTGCATCACATTTGTTTCTGGTTGAGAAAGAAAATGGGCAACGTTCTGGTAACAATAGTTTGCCTTTACTATCTGCTGTAGGTATAGAAGATGGTATTTATTGTCATATCTATTTCCACTTTTGTTTCATTTTAAGCAATATATGTTTTACAAGTTAATAGTTTGTAAGTGCTCTGCATGATTATGAACTGCTTGTGGCTACTCTGTAACCAATTCTGTTGTAAGCCTTGTGAATTAAATTGAAAGCGCACACCACCAGACTCAGAAACTACTTCCCATCGGTTATCAGGCTTCTGAATGGCCCTTCCATAAATTTGGGTACAGTCCAATTCTCCTCTCCCTCATTACACACATTGGACTTTGTGTCTGTAACTGTTGCACTACACTGCTGATAACTCTATTCTGCACTCTGTATCTTTCTCTTTGCTCCACTTGAGTTTGGCTTGATTGTATTTATGTATACAGATGCTCCGTGACTTACGATAGGGTTATGTTCCGATAAACCCATCGTAAATCGAAAATGTTGTACGTCGAAAATGCATTTAATACACCTAAACCTACCAAACATCATAGCCACCTAACCTACTGAACATCATAGCCTAGCCTAGCCTAACTTAAACATGCTCAGAACACTTGCTTTACCTACTGTTGGGCAAAATCCAAAAGAAACGCTGGATACACAGTGCACTGTTAGAGTATCAGTTGTTTACACTCGTGATCGCATGGCTGACTGGGAGCTGTGGCTCACTGCCGTTGCCCAGCATCACAAGAGAATCGTACTGCATAATGCTAGCCTGGGAAAATATCAAAATTCGAAGTACTGTTTCTACTGAATGTGTATCGCTTTTGCACCATCATAAAGTCGAAATATCGTAATGAATTCTAATTTTAAGTAACATGCCTCTTCCCCCTCTCTCTTTCCTGTACCCCAACATGCACCCATTTCTCCCTCTTTTCCTCCCCCATCCCCCCCCTCCCCTTGCACATCCCTTTCCTCTTGTGTACCTCCCTTCGGTTTTAGATTTCACTCAGTTTTATCTGACACCCTTTTGTCTTTTCATCTTCAGCCTTTGTCACTTTCTCCACCTATCTCTCAATCAAACCCACCTCACCTGTATCCATCTATTGCTTGCCAGCCTTTGTCCCATCCCACCTTTCTTTTCCAGCTTTCTCCCTCCGACCCCATCAGTCTGAAAAAGGATCTCGACCTGAAATGCCTATCCGTTCGCTCCACAAATGCTGCCTGTCCTGCTCCGTTTGTGTTTTGCACAAGATTCCAGCACCTGCAGTTCCTTGTGTCTCCATCCCTACATTCAGATTTATATAAAAACTTTGTCCTATTTCCAGTTTGCTGAAGACATGTATTTTTAATTCCCAATGTTTTAATCAATAATACAATTTTTATATAAATGTGCTTCTTGCTAGATGATAAAATGGCAGAAGATGAGGATACATTTAAAAGATCAATAGAGTAGCAGAGATTTAATTTTTTTTTATAAACTGCAGAATGGTATTTATTTGCTGATTGAAATATTGGTATTTCTACAATGTATGTAAAATATGCACTGATGTGCACTTTTTGTGTAAAAATGACCCACATTGGTAAATCAAAATCCCCCCCTTTTGTTCAACATATATTTTGTCAAAGAACCTTCACTGTTATAGGAATGAAGGAGATTACAAAATGTGGTGATTCCTTCCCGGTTCAGGAATAGCTTTTTCACAACCATCAGACTCTTGAACACTACAAACACCAACTGAACTACGAACAGTCTTGGTTGCACTAAGGACTTTGGGTTTTTTTGCACTGACATTGAGGTTTTTAAATTATTGTACTTAAAAAATAAATTAATTATGTCATACATGAGCATTGTGTTTACAGACTTGTTATGCTGCAGCACGTAAGAATTTCATTATGCCAGTTTCAGTACATATGAAACACCCTTGATTCTTGAGGAAAAGCCCATAAAATTATTTGCACACTACAAGCTTCACAAACAGAAATTTGATAATGATTTGTTTTGTGTGATTTTTTTTTAGTTGAGAGATAAATGTTGGCCATGGCACCAGAGTGTATTCCTGTGCTGTTCTTCAGAACGGTATTAATGGGATCATTTGCATTAGTCTGCAAAGTGGGCCTTGTTTTAGTGCCTCCACAATTGCAACACTGCATTGTAGTATTGTTAATCTAGATTGTGTTTTATGTTATTAGGTTAGCTTCCTATTTTTTCAAACTTTCGTCTCATTTTATTGCAAGTGAGGATGTAAATAATTGCAGTGTAGTCAGGCACATTTCTTTCCTGCTAATGGCAATTCCTTCTATGTAATTTAAAACTGGGACAGCCAAAAGAATGTCAAGACATGTGGACACAGATGGAATTAACTATGCTTGACTGGTACTGGACTAGACAGTCATGTGATGTGGTCTTCATTCCCAGTGGCATTTCTGAAGGAGCAGTTGTTGTTAGTACATGCTAGATGTCTATGCTTCTGTAAGTCAAATAACATCCCTCTACTCTCATTAAGCCCCCTCTGTTGAATGAGATGAATGTCTTCTGCAATAATTCACAAAATGCATGCAGTCACATATTCAGATTTATTTTCTTGCTTTTTTTCTTTTGCAAACAAGATTACCATTTGGTATCAGCCAGTGCTCCGAGAATGAAGGTGAAATAACTACTACAAAACTTGATTTATATTCAGGGGTCTGTAAAATAACAAATTAATGCTTAGGTATTAGTATAATCAATGAAAGCAAATTAAGTACATTTATTGGAAAAATATTTCAGTTAATTCATTTGAAGGTTATTTTTCCTGTATGACTGATGCATCTTTCTACCACATAACAATAAATTAAGAATACCTTTAAACTGGCAAAAGCATGGTTGAGTGACAGTGATTTGTTTGACCATTTATCTCTTTACAGCGAAGAAACAAAGACCGATTTAAAGATGGATTCTATATTCTGTTTGCAAATATATTTCTCAGTGGAATAAAATAATCTCAAACCTGGTGAGAGCATAATTATCACAAATTTCTGAGCTCGGCAAGCTTAGTTATCGGCAGTTTGTATAAGCAAACAGAAAATGTGGTTTACATCGAAGTTAATCTTAAATTTAAGCATTTGAAACATACATTAATAAATAGAGAATCTTATTCATGAATCATTTCAACGTTAATTGATGTTTCTAAGAGCTTCCGTGTCTGCATAGTGAAGAAAAGTGGAAACTGAAGAGCGACTCTTTTGTGACTGCAGTGCTGCTCAGGCTAATTCTATCTGGCTTTATTTTTAGCTGCTCTGTATTCTGGCAGCTGTTCTGCCTCTTATTTAAATGGGCTTTTATTACTCTGGCATGTGAGGAGAATGCTGCTCAGACTGAGAAATTGATTATTCTGCAGAATGATGCAGTGGATTTTATCCGAGTGCAGGATAGCTGAGGGTCGAATTTCCAAGGTGGGTGTGCAAAACTGGCACACAGATTAAATGGTTGACCCCTTCTCTGCAATTTTGTGAACCTTTACAAAATATATATATCCAGCAAAATGTGTAACTGGTTGGCAGAAATAAATACTTTTGCATTTGTTTATGACTTGGGTAGTGTTGGTGTTTACATAACAATTTTGAATGCTGTGCTCCTGAACATAAGGAAGCAAACATGCGCATGCTTATGAAATGTAATTTGCGACAGGGTTTTTAAATAGCAATGATAATTGAAGTGCTACATATAAATATTAACAAGCAGGGTTTCGAGAGTAAAATACGATGCTGCCACCATGGATTACTGTGTTCATGAATATTATCACATAAAATTTAATTAATTCCTGGAAATGTTTGTCATCAGTTGTGTTGCTAAACACTTCTCTTAGGACTATTGCATGGAAACACATGGCCGTGTTTTTTTTTGGCCTGATCTAGATTTGAATCAACCATCATCTTAAAAATACCAACACATTTCTGCTGTATCATGTACCAGCTGGGGAATCTAATCTGGAAAATGTGATTTAATTCCCTGGAGCTGGGACATGGGAACTAGACTTTGAAGCTTTCATTTCACTCACCTTGCTTAAAATACAACCATCGATTTGGGGTTTGCTTGCACAAGTCAGTTCTGTGAATTTGAACTCGTTTCATTTGTAATTTATTGATAAAGGGAGCAAATTGGGGGATAAAAAGTCTTTGTCAGTTTTTTAAATGTTATTATTGAACAAAAGATTTATACTGTGGCCGATATACATCCTATGTTGATGGAATTTGCAGAGGATACATTGTCCGTTGCTATTGTAGGAAATAGAATGATTGGGTTCTATAATGCTCTATAATTGTTGTCTTGTATTAATTTGCAAAAATAAACATAAAATAATCAAACATGAACTGTACAGCACAGCAACTGGCCCTTTGGCCCACTATGTCTGTGCCAAACTAAACAAATGTGCCCCGCACATCTCCTTTTAAACTTTGTCTCTCAGACATCTCCGAGAACTGGCATTTTTTGTCCTTTTCGATTGTTTGTGATTTGAGCTTTAACCATTTCATTTACTAACATTTGAATCAGAATTTAGTAAAGCATTTGGATCAAATCACTTTGGTTGATGAGCTTTGTGTGCTTTTTTACATTAGAAACGTAGCAAGTATTCCACTTCCGCTGGTACTACTCAGCATTTCATATTGAGAGTTTCAACCATTTTGCACATAATCGCTTTAAGTGGTGAAGAATGTGGTAACTTCTGGTGCGTAGGTGTGTTCTTTAAAAGATGAAAATTAGGAATTTCCATTCTACATTGATTATGCTGGGGAGGTTGTAATCGATCTTTGTGGATGCACTGGGCATCAAAGTCAATGTTTGCAGTTGAACCATTAGCTCCAGCAGGTGAGAAATATCTAATGTGTGAGAGTAAAAGTTTATTTTTGAAGGGATGATAGATTATAATTAATGACAAATAATCAGTTTATTTTAGCAAGTCTGATGTCTTGGTCACAATTTTTTTAATGATTGGGAGATGGATAGAAATTCTACTTTTACATTTCTGCCTCTAATCTCAAATCCATTTTCTTGCACTCTTATTTTGTTTTTTGCACAAGCTTAATTATTTCAGCCTGCATTATACTTTCTGATTTAGGCTACGTGGTTTCCGTTGGGCAGGGTTTTGACTTGGAGACGTTCAGTCATAATCCCATGGATGTTTGAGAGCTTCCTAGGCATCCATATCATCAGTAATCAAACCTGGTCCTTTCACACTGATGTGATTATCAGCAAAGTGCATCAATGGGTTTTTTTTCTGAGACATTGAGAAGATTTGGTATCAGGATTTTCCGAACATATACAAATGCACTGTAGAACGTATTCTGTCGGGATGCATCTCAGCCTGGTATGGCAACTGTTCTGCTCTTAATGGAGGGTCTGAAGAAGGGTCTCAACCTGAAACGTAGCCTCTCCATGTTCTCCAGAGAATTTGCGTGACCCACTGAGTTACTCCAGCACTTTGTCTTTTTTGTAAACCAGCATCTGCAGTTCCTTGTGTCTACATTTTGCAGCTGTTGATCGCCTGCAGAGAGTGGTGAACGCAACCCAGTCCATCAGAGATTTGTCACTTCCTTCTATCCAGTGTGTTTCATCAGGAAGGCAAGAAGTACTGTCAAGGATGTCTGTTATTCTGGCCATTCCCTTATCTCTCTCCAACCTTCTGGGAGAAGATACAGAAGCTTGAAAGACTGAAGAACAACTTCTTCCCCACTCTGATCCGTCTCCTTAACCAATCATGTCTATCTCATCCCTTTCCTGGAGAGCGTATGGCAGCATCTTACTTTTAAGTTAGTTACTCCATTATTGCACTTGAATATTTTGCACTACCTCAGAATGCACTACAATCTGTGCACTAATTTACTGCTGTTTTGCATTCATCATTGTTTTTCTTCTTGTATCTATCATTACCACTGTTAACTCTGTGAGCTTTATGCAAACAAGGAATTTAGTTGTGTCAATAATCTAATCTGATCTTTGTGCTATTGGCCCCTCATCCATGCGCATACAATAAATGTTCAAATCTGTAATTCCTCTTGTACTGAACAGGATTACAATTTCAACGTCCCATTATCGATCTGGCTGTAAAAACGGCATCCTATGCTCTGTGCCATAGATCCTCATAAAAGGTGTGGCACTGCACCAGTGACAACATCTGCTCAGAAGATTCATGGGTATGTGTCAGTGTATTAAATGGTGAGTATTGTTCCTTTACTGCCAACCCCTATGTCCAGGTCCAGACAGAACCGAGCATCAATTATCTCAACACATACTTTGTTATTTAAGCTATACCTAAAAAGCAGAAGCAAGGTCACAGATTCATTTTGAAAGAGATGGAACATTTGTATTCATTTTGATGTGGAGTATTAATTTGTAGTGAGCTACTTAAGGAAAAGAGACATAAATAATTAAATAAGCTGCATTTTTACTGACATTATCAATCCTGGCTGTAATGCTAAAGAAGCAAAGAGCAAGTTCCCCGTAATTATTTATCTCCACTAACATACATAATTCCGTACTAATATTGACTTTGCAGAGGAGGCCTGGTGGCTTGAAGCTCTACAATATTGATTAGTTGGTAAGATGGGCAGAGAATTGGCAGATGGAATTTAAACCTGAAGAATCAGGATTAAAATACACTGAATGATAGGAGCCCAGAAAATACCTCGAATCAGAGGAACCTTGATCTATATGTATTGGATCCCTGAAGGTTGCAACACAGGTAGATAAGGTTGTTACGTGATACAGGGTTTCATTAGCAAGGGGGTTTTGGTGTAACTAAATAAAATATTAGTTGGGTCAGTTGGACTACTGTGTGACATACTATAGAATGGAGGTGATTGCCAAAGAAAGTACAGAGTGGATTCTGTTCGATGTTGCCTGGGATGGAGCATTTTGACTTTGAGAGACTAGATAGGCTGGGTTTGTTTTCGTTGGAGTGCAGAAGGCATAATTGAGATGCATGCATTTTTGATGCGCCCAGATGGTGAGAAACTTTTTTTTTCCTTAGCACAGGTGGCCATAATCAGTGGGCATAGCTTTTAAGGAAGATAGTAGGAGATTTGGAAAGGATTTGAGAAAAAAATTATTCACTCACAGGGTGGTTGAAAGGTGGAATGCACTGCCTGAGAAAGGCAGGTCCTCTCATACTTAATTATTTAAACGAACACAAGGAACACCATGGCATAGGCTATGGGCAGCGTGTTGGAAAATGGGTTAAATATACATGGAAATCTGAAGGCTGATTTGTCCCTAGTGGGTATAGGATAGTGTTAATGTGCGGGGATTGCTGGTCGGCCTGGACCCGGTGGGCCGAAAGGGACTGTTTCCGTGCTGCATCTCTAAAAAAAATATTCTGTTCAGCGACCTTGGTTTCAAATTGTGTAGGAAAATAACTAGATGCTGGAAGGTATCACAAAATGCTGGAGTGACTCAGCAGGTCAGGCAGCACCTAGGAGAGAGGGAATGGGTGACGTTTCGGGTCGAGACCCTTCTTCAGACTGATGTCAGGGGGGCGGGACAAAAAGGATAGGGCAGGAGGAATCACAGAGGAGGAGCAGCGAGAGAGCATGTTGCTAAACTCGTCGAAGAGAGAACTTCTTCAAAGTAGAGATAACTTGAGGAGAAATCGCAGTGGAGCAGCAAGTTGTGTAGGAAAATAACTGCAGATGCTGGTTCCTCTGTGACTCCTGCCCTATCCTTTCTTTGTCCCGCCCCCCTGACATCAGTCTGAAGAAGGGTCTCGACCCGAAACGTCACCCATTGCCTCTCTCCTAGATCTGCCTGACCTGCTGAGTTACTCCAGCATTTTGTGATACCTTTGGTTTCAAATTGAGATGATATAGCATGGGAAGAATAATTATTCATTTCTTTTGACGAAAATCAAAGAATTAGAAAAAAATTGCTGTCTTAATTCTCTATTTCAGTTTCGTAAATGTTAACTTGCACCCCACCTACTCCTATAAAATGCAGGTATATGTACCAGGTGTTTGGGTATGAAGCACAAAATCCCTTATATTAAAAATGCATTCAAATAAAAAAAGCAAAGTTAACAAATTTAAGTTGGTAAATATGCAGCAATAAAAGGAGGATTGTATATGTATGTTGCAGAGTTCATGATGAAATTTGCCCTTTGGGGAATATTGAGCAAATAAAATGCAGCTTTGATTCTTATTTTTATTTTAGACTTCCTGATTGTTTTAGAAATTAGTTTCTTTGTCCACTGAAATTTAGCACCGAGTAGCTGTATTAAAACGACTATTGTATTAAAATCAAATGTGGATTTTGGATACTGGTGTAGTAGTTCATTTTATTCCTCATTATTTTATGTAATGTTGGAGTGTCAGGAACATCTTTATTGATTCCAAAATATTAAACAATAAATGTGCAGCTTTTGTCATAAAGGCTCCTTATCTGCTCAACTATAAAATGTTTCACATTTAGTCTACTTTTCAACTTTATGTATATAAACAGGTTGACATAAAATCAGTAGATGAAATAAACTCCATTCTTATCTAGAGATGGAATTGTATTTTGGAACACTCTTAAATATGTTTGTCCTGAATTTTTCTTGGAAATATTCAGGGTTGAATTAGCAGCTATTAAAGCATGCCATTGGGTTATTCTCTTATTATATAAGTTCCATTAAAATGTAGCATTTCTCAAACTTCCTATTTACATTTCAAGATTTTGTCACCTTCAGTATTACCATCGTCATAATTAAGGAGACTATTTTGGGTGAAGCTAACAGTAATTCCATACATAATTAATGCAGGGGCCCAGGTTTCCTTTCCTGCTCCCACCCCCATCACTTTTCAGAAAACCCCCCATTTCTGAGCACTGTTGCTTATTTGTGTGCTTGATTGAGCAAACAGCTGTTCTTTACTAATGGAAAACAGCATTTGGGTAAACAAGGCAAGGAACATGAATGCCTTGCATGAACTATGGTTTCGTTTTTGCATGAAGCTGAAACTGTAAATGTATTAATTTGACATGAAGAGACATAGTTTACAGAGCGATTGGATTTATGCTGCTGTGCTTGGTGTGTTATCAGGTTTATCAAAAATATTTGTTCTAATTAAATCATTGCAAGTTAAACTGAGTGGTAATCTTGTGCTATTGATGGGGAAATATTTCCAAAATTTCTATTGATGCAAAAATCATTAAGTTAAATACGGTGACTTTGTTAATTTGATTGTTGATTCAAAAATAATTGCATGGGAAAATAAATCTCAGCAACATCTAGTTGTCCGGCATGGAGATGAGAGAAAGTCCAAGGGCCATTTGGTAGAGATTCAAAATTGTAATTGTTTTTGAAATTAATGTGAATTGTTGATGGTATGTCAGTAACCAGAGAGTATTGAATTATAGTAATTAGCAAAAGAACTAGGGGATGTTTTATCTAATGCAATGTTATGATTTGGAGTACAACCTATGAAAGGGCGCCAGAGGCAGACTTATTAGTTACTTTCTAAAGACAATATGATAAATAATTTCAAATAGAATTATTTTAAGGAAATTATTTTCAGAAGGCTTGGGGAGTAGAGAATTGTGAAGTTTTCTGAATATGTGGAACTGGAACTGTTGTACTTCCAATCTGTGTTATTCTGCATTGATTGAGACCTGTTATGATTGTTTTTCACATCATTCTTGGAACTTTTTTTAAGGTCAAGAATGAAAATCTCTTGCTAACAACAAGGACTCCATGTGAAATGAATTTGTTCCAAGTTAGTGTGAGTCTGCATCATAAAATGACCCTACATTGGCAGACTCTCATAAAAGTACCATAAGGAAAGATGATACAGGCAATGGGTGATGACGCTTTGTTAATGAGGAGGTCTGTTCTAAGTCGTTATTTAGAGCGATCCATAATATATTTCTCAAAGTGTTTGACTTGGCCAGAAATCAGATTTCTGGTGCTTAAATAGAAAAATGAACAACTTTGCAAGATCTCCAGACTCTATTTTGATATGCTTGTAAAAAAAATGGTCGCTTAAATCATTTGGCAATGTGCACAAAGATTGTGAACAATTCAGCCAAAATTTAAAATGTATATCATGGAATGTGTATTGAGTTAAAGTGTCACACAGCTTAAAAGGATCTCTTGATACTAACATATACTTTAAGTATCACAAAATGCTGGAGTAACTCAGCAGGTCAGGCAGCATCTCTGGAAAGAAGGAATGGGTGACGTTTCGGGTCAAGACCCTTCTTCAGACTGATGTCAGGGGGGGGGCGGGACAAAGAAAGGATATAGATGGAGACAGGAAGACAGTAGGAGAATTAGTAAGGGGGAGGGGACGAGAGGGACAGAATTGCTATCTAAAGGTAGAGAAGTCAATGTTCATACCGCTGGGCTGTAAGCTGCCCAAGCGAAATATGAGGTGCTGTTCCTCCAATTTCCGGTGAGCCTCACTATGACACTGGAGGAGGCCCATGACAGAAAGGTCAGACTGGGAGTGGGAGGGGGAGTTGAAGTGCGCAGCCACCGGGAGATCAGGTTGGTTAAGGCGGACTGAGCGAAGGTGTTGAGCGAATCGATCGTCGAGCCTGCGTTTGGTCTCGCCGATGTAGAGAAGTTGACATCTGGAATACAATAGATGAGGTTGGAGGAGGTGCAGGTGAACCTCTGACTCACCTGGAAAGACAGTTTGGGTCCTTGGATGGAGTCGAGGGGGGAGGTAAAGGGACAGGTGTTGCATCTCCTGCGGTTGCAGGGGAAAGTGCCTGGGGAGGAGGTGGTTTGGGTAGGAATGGATGAGTGGACCAGGGAGTTATGAAGGGAATGGTCTCTGCGGAACGCAGAACGGGGTGGAGATGGGAAGATGTGGCCAGTGGTGGGATCCCATTGGAGGTGACGGAAATGTTGGAGGATAATTTGTTGGATACGCTGGCTGATTGGGTGGAAGGTGAGGACAAGGGGGATTCTGTCCTTGTTACGAATGGGGGGAGGGGGAGCAAGAGCGGAGCTGCGGGATATAGAGGAGGCCCTAGTGAGAGCCTCATCTATAATGGAAAAGGGGAAGCCCCATTTCCTAAAGAATGAGGACATCTCTGATGTCCTAGTGTGAAACACCTCATCCTGGGCGCAGATGTGGCATAGACGGAGGAATTGGGAGATGGGGATAGACTTTTTGCAGGAAACAGGGTGGGAAGAAGTGTAGTCCAGATAGCTGTGGGAGTCAGTGGGTTTGTAGTAGATCTCAGTTACTAGTCTGTCTCCTGTGATGGAGATGGTGAGATCCAGAAATGGTAGGGAGATGTCGGAGATGGTCCAAGTATATTTAATAGCAGGATGGAAATTAGTGGTGAAATGTATGAAGTTAGTGAGTTCTAGGTAGCACCAATGCAGTCGTCAATGTAGCGGAGGTAGAATTTGGGGATTTTAGAGTCACCCTTTTTATGTCATGGTTAAAGCTTTTGAAAGACTCTTTCACGTGTTTAATTTATCTGCGGGATACTACAGGAATTTGTACATGGTAGATATCTAGGAGAATGTGACAAATAGATCATGGAAAAGTACACCACAGAAACAAGCCCTTCGACCAACAAGAACCTGATGTTAAGTTGAACTAACTTGCTCCTTGATCCACAACCCTGCATATTCATGCACCTATCTAAAGGCCTCTTAAGCACCACGATTGTATCTGCCTCCACCCCTGGCAGCACGTATCAGACACCCACCACTCTTTGTATAAAAGAAAACTTGCCCTGCACATCAAAGTTTGCCCCTCTTACCTTAAAGTTAAACCCTCTTAATGGCTATAGTCTTTGACAATTGCACCCTGAGGAAAAAAAATGTTCTGTTTGTCCACCTTACCTATGCCTCTCATAATTTAAGTGCCAATTTAAACATCTTTACTTGGTCAGGAGATAGTTAATTGCTGCTTGAAATATTGTACAGAGTCTTGGAGCAGGTTTGAAACTGGTATTAAATTGTGAGATAAATGGTTAGTGTCTGATAAATGATACCGTTGAGATGATCATATTGGATGAGATTGTTGCCACAGCCTCCAGCAGTTAGAAATTAAAAATTGTAATACCTTTGGCTGCCTTCAAGAAGTGTGCAATATTCTACTCTATAAATTTCTGCTTTCTAATAGTTCTCATTTTGTAACTTTTTGTTTTGTTTTTAACTTCACAGAAATCAATGTAGCAAATTTCACTTTTGTATCATTGAATGTATTATTGCTTCTGGCAAACAGCCTTTCAAACAGGATTGATTTATTCTGGAATGCAAGAGTACAAGAGTGACAGCAAGGGCACTGAGTAATTAACTTCTCGTGTGCCCAAGTTTGTTTTCAACTCGGCTACTAAATGTGTCTTTTATGGCATTATGTTTATTTTTGTGCACATTTGAACTGTTTCTGAGAATTGTGGACAGAAATTACGGTTGGGCATCCTTCTCAGCTGAAACCTAATACACTAATGTTTATTTTTAACATTCCATTTTGTATTAGTTGCAGCTTTATGGCAAACCATTTACAGACAATGATGTCAGCAATCTCTTTCAAAGCCCCGGGCTTCTTGACTGGTAATGTGTGCAATCTGAAGCATTTCATTTTGGCAGAAAAGCTGCTCAGGGCTAAGTCAGTATTTCCTAACCTCTTTAAACATGTGGGCAGTGAAGGCTTTTTAAAATTCCTTTTTGGTTTTAAAAAGAAATTTATAATTGATATGATTTGCCATTTTAAAAAAATCGGTCAAAATCTGATGATTCTTTTCAGATAACCAAGGTAGTATGGAACTATACTATAGTATGGAACTATTCCATACATGATGTATGGAACTATACTTTTATTATGGATTATATAACAATTGTGACAGCCAAATACTTGTAAACCCCCGTGTACAAGGATAATTTCCACAGACAAATGAATTTCTGTCAAAAAAGGTGGGCTTAGAAGGAATGCTCTGGATATGCTGTCTACAAATGGATTTCATTTGTAGACAGCATATCCAGAGCATTCCTTCTAAGCCCACCTTTTTTGACAGAAATTCATATCCTCATTTAAGCCAATCAAATCCCAACTATTAAAATAAATATTTAGTATGTCCATATTTGGCCTAAATTCAAACACTTTGCTCATGATGAATAACACAAAGAATCGGTCATATACAAATTAAGCTTGTTTTCAAAATCCTGTCCTTGACTCCATCGTGGACATGAGTAAATTTTTAGGCATGAATTTGAGTTGTCAAATCTTATTGGGATATTACTTAAGTGTATTTTGTGTGTTTCTATTGGTAGTTCAAAGAATAACAAGGCACAGCCAAATGGTAGCTGTGCTGCCTCTTTTTCAGGGTGGAAACATGTATGCAATTTGGAGCATGGGATGTAACCATGTTAAGTTTCCAATGGGAATTTCACCCATTTCCTGAACTCTTTCCAGGAGTCTGGTTGTTGGGGTTTTTTTCCACTGAGAGCCTTTAAAATATGTTATAGCATAGGCATATGACATTTTTATTTTGTAGTTCAGGTATTTTGCTGGTCATTTGGAAGTGTGAAAGAAAGTTAAAAGCCTTAACGCCCTACACCTGAAGCAAATTATCCAGTATTCAATAATTAAGTATAACTCCAATCACTTATTTGCTGTCATCTTAATCATTCAAATTGCAAAAGGAAAATAACAATGTTAACTCAAATTTCAATACAAAGTGAGTATTGAATTTATTGTGGTGATAGGAAAAATGGGAGCTGATCTAATTGCCTTGTATCATCAATAATGATATTCCATAAGTGCTGCAGGATATTTCAAAGTGACTTTTGGTGAAATATATTGTACATAATTGGTCTTGCTGCAATGAGAAGGAAATGCTTTCACCCAGTTTTAAAAACATTCATGGTACTGCAATTTTGACTATTCGGATCCCTTATGATAAAAATTAAAACCGCATGTCATCACAAAGGTGAACCATTTTAAATGCCTTTAACCTAATCTGCATAGATTTAGTTTACTCAATTTTATGGGGATAAAGTGAGCCTATGCCTGAGTCTAATGTCAATTGAATAATGATCCACAGCTGGAAATTTGCCCATTTTTCCCCCCTCAGTTCAAGCCACTAGATTACCTTCTGAGCTAAGATCAACCAGCCAGTCAAAAATGTTGTTTACTTGTGGAATAGCCCAGAATTCGTTCTCACCATGATCACTTTTGTTTATACTGCATCTCTAACATAGGAAGTCATCCCTCAAGACAATAACAGCAACTTGTATTTATATAATTTCTTCAATAACTGTGACTTCTATTTACATGTTATTTCACCGATACCTCTCAAGAAGTTTCACAGGGTCTTTACCAAACAACAGCTGATTGAGGGCCATGCAATAATTTATTTGGGCAGATGATCAAAAGTTTGTTCAACGGGGTGGAATTTAAAAGACCACCCCAATTTGATCACTTAAAAGGGAGAGGTGGAGAGGTTTTAGGGAGGGAATATCAGAGCTAAGCCAGAAAGAAAATGTGTTTGGGTGAGCAGAGTATGTTCCCAGGGAACACAGTTTTTCATAGCTGCGACCTTTATCTGATAGAACCCAATGGTATAATTAAATTCAAAGGGAGTAAAGACTTGGATGAAGGTTTCAACAGCGAATGAGATGAGACAGAGAGTGGACTTTGGCAATATTTGAGGTGAAAATATATAGTTTAATACTGTGGACTGTATTTTGAATCTCATCTCATCTTTCCCAGAATCACAATGTTTGGTTCACGTTTGGACAATTCCCTCAGGCAAGGCTATAATCAGCAGTTTCGTTTAGAAATACAGTGCGGAAACAGGTCCTTCGGCCCACCGAGTCCGCACCGACCAGCGATCCCCACACATTAACACTCCCCTACACACACCAGGGACAATTTTACATTTACATCAAGCCAATTAGCCTACAACCCTATACGTCTTTGAAGTGTGGGAGGAAACCGAAGATCTCGGAGAAAACCCACACAAGTCACGGGGAGGATGAACAAACTCCATACAGACAAGCACCCATAGTCAGGATTGAACCTGTGTCTCTGTCCCTGTAAGGCAATAGCTCTGTCATTGTGCCACCCAGTAGTTAAGGAATTGTTTTAATCTTCACAGTGGTTTGATTGAATCTAGTGAAAGATGCAGCAAGGAAACAGGCTTTTCAGCCCACCACGTCCACGCCAACCATCAATCACCCGTTCACAGTAGTTCTATGTTATTCCATTTTTGTATTCACTCCATTAGAGGCAATTTACAGAGACCAATTAACCTACAAACCTGCACATCATTTAGGATGTGGAAACGGGAATATCTGAACGAAACCCACATGGTTACAGAGAGAACGTGCAAACTACACAGACAGCACCCGAGGTCAGGATCGAACTCGGGTCTCCAGTGCTGTGAGGCAACAGCTCTACTAGCTGAGCCACTGTCACCCAATTTGGTTAGTTAGAGAAATCCGCTCCAGAATTAGTACAGGATGTTAGCAAACAGAATGGCAGTGAGAAGGAGGAGTGGAATCAAGAGATGGTGAAGGAGAACTGAGAGGCATCGACATATGCTGTGTTTTCAGATGAAATTGCTGAGAGGCAACACGTAGTTAAGAAACTGAAGCTGACAATGATATTCGAGGTACTAAGAACTCTGTAACGGCAAAGATGCCAATGTGGGAGAATATTCTATTGGTAAATATGCTAATGGAGGCAGAGTGGTGCAGCTGGTGGAGCCACTACCTCACAGTCCCAGAGACCAGGGTTTGATCCTGAACTCGGGTGCTATCTGTGGGCGGCACGGTAGCGCAGCGGTAGAGTTGCTGCTTTACAGCGAATGTAGCGCCGGAGACTCAGGTTCGATCCTGACTACGGGTGGTGTACTGTAAGCAGTTTGTACGTTCTCCCCGTGACCTTCGTGGGTTTTCTCCGAGATCTTCGGTTTCCTCCCACACTCCAAAGACGTACAGGTATGTAGGTTAATTGACTGGGTAAATGTAAAAATTGTCCCTAGTGTGTGTAGGGTAGTGTTAGTGTGCGGGGATCACTGGGCGGTGCGGACTTGGTGGGCCGAAAAGGCCTGTTTCCGCGCTGTATCTGAAATATGAAATAAAAAATATGAAATATGAATTTGCACGTTCTCCCTGTGATCACATAGGTTTTCTCCAGGTGCCCCGATTTCGTCCCACATCCCAAGTCCATGCAGGTTTGTAGGTTAATTGGCCTCTGTAAATTGCACCCAAATGTGAAAGTGGGAAGAGTTCATTAGTATGAATGGCTGATCAATGGTCTGTGTGGAGTGAGTGGGCTGAAGGGCCTTTTTCCAGGCTGCATCTCCAAACTAAAATCAATTGTTAGTGATTCTCTGTCTACCACTGTCAATATACATGGAGCCAATTAGCGTGATCTCACCTAAGTGCACAAATAATGAGTAGTAATGCCAATAATCAAATAGAAATAGAAATATATACCTTTATTTGTCCCACACCGGAGAAATTTACAAGGCTGAAGTACTTGGGGTTGGAGCTATCAAAAATATAAGATGAGTATTGTAACAATATAAAGAACTATGACTTTGGAGTATTAAAAGAAACAAACTCTTTTTCCCATTGAAGAGCTTAGAGGAAATCAAAATATAATCATTCAATTGATACATATAAAAGAGAACAGGGATTCTGAGTAATGAAGTTATGATGAAATTAAATGGTATTCAGTTTTTTTGTCTGTCATTTATACTTTTGGTGATAACAGACAGCAAATCTAATGGGTGGCTCTGATGAGATTTTTCAGTTTTTAAAAGTTAAAGCAGGTACTAAACATAAGATGCATTGTCATAATTTAAAAGGGGAACTAAATTTGACAGCATTGGAAAATGTGTATTTACATGATTATTTTTCCATTGATTGTACAAAATTGCATGTTTACGATAAGGCAGTTAACAAAACATTTAAATTTTTTCAGTGTGTCTTTAAAAAGTGAAGTGCCATTATGAATTTTCAGGCATGTCAAGCACTGCGATTCCCAGCATTTCTCAGGTGAAAGAATAGCTATTGCCTCAAACTGTTTCATGAAAACCAAATACAAATTTAATTCCATGGTGGCTCCCTAATGCAGCAAATAAGAGTGGATTTCTATTGCTGTGAGTTTAGAGAAGAATTTACAAAATTTTAAGAGAATGTGTTTGAGAATTTTATAATATAAAAAATGTTAGCTTGTTTCTTTAATTTCATCAGTAATTGGAAGAAAGTAGGCTAGCACAGCTGCTGTCACCCCTCTTCTGTGACATGGGTTCAATTCTGTTCTTTGGTGATATCTGTGTGAAGTTTGATTGTTCTCCCTTTGACTGCGTGGGTTTTGTGCAGGTTCGCTGGTTTCATCCCCCATTCCAAAGAACTGTTAAATGTAAACTGCCTCCAGTGTGTAGGTGAGTGGTAGAAATTAGGAGTTGATGGGAATGATGGGAGAATAATTTTGGAATAGTGTAGGATTAATGTAAAAGGGCGACATTAGATGCTGGAATCTTAAGTAAAACACAAAATACTGGCCCGACTGGAGGGTCCCGACCTGAAACATTCCCTGTTCATTCCCTCCATAGATGCTGACTGACCCACTGAGCACTTCATGTTCTCCCAATGTAAAAGGGTGTTTGTCAGCCAAAGAAAATGTTACTCTGCTATATTCCTATAATTACAATGATCTGTGAAATGAAGTTTAAAATGATACCTTTATAAACCTACATTAAAATATTTTAAACAAAAATGCGCAGACACTGAAAATCTGAAACATAAATGGAAAATGCTGGAAACTCTAAGCAGGTTAAGCAGCATCTGTGGAAAGAAACCAAATTACCAGTTCACATTAGAAGGGTCCTCAACTTGAAATGATAAATCAATTTCTCTTACCGCAGATGCTGCCTGTATTAATTTTGATATTTGATATGGAACAAAGATTGACCATTGATGTTTTCGAATACGTGGGTGGTATGTTTGTGTAAGGCATACATTTTAAGATGAATTCAAATTTATGAAAGATTATGAAAGATATCTTTAATAGGCAGCTCCTTTCATAAGTAAAGATTATTTCATTTTCAAACACTAATTTTGTCCCCTTGTGTTTGTTAATCAAAGTTCAGTTTTATTATTGTTTCCAGCAACTAGTTGTACACTGAGAATGAATAAGTTCTGCTAATTCATGTACATCTGCTTATCTGCTTTACATGTAAAAAATGAACTCAAAAAATCTGCTCTAAGTTTGGTGATTCAATGCAATATAAACATTAAATGTATCAGATACATTATATGCACTTTGTTTAATGGACATTTGATCAGAAAATCTTTCAAACTGGTGCAGTAGTTAACTACTGTGTACAGCTTTGCCCTTTCCAAATCGATTTCACATACTGCTAGATTGTACAATTATCGTGAATATTTAATACAGAATACTATTGTTAAAATTAGTTTATACTATTCTTCCCAACAGAAGGGTAGCTGTCATTGCACCAAATTTTACTGTATTACTTGCAAATGCCAATTAAAAACATTTGATCCAGTCGACCTCTTTTTGTGTAAAACTAGGTTTCCATCCTTGGCTTCTTGGAATGTGTGTACTGCTTCGTTTTAGCTCAACACTGCCCTTCCCCCATCAGTCTCGGGGCCCCTTAAATTATATACTTTGGCTATGAACTAAAACATGCACCGTTTGGTGTCTTTCCAGTTTTTTTCAGGAGTAGTATAAATTGGCTTTGTGTTATTGTTTTGTTTGAGCACTGGTTCGGTTAGGTCAGATTTTACTCCTTACTCTGTTTACTTTTAAAAACATGGTGATCGATGGTTACTAAATCCGTGTTGCTGTGTAAGCAGCACGAATTCAATTTGCTGACCACAAAGATGCCGAATACACCAATTCTACCCTGTTGAATTTAGTTTGCTAACTTGTACATTGTGGCCACCGGAAATACACAGTGACAAACAGAACAAAGGAAAAATAAACCTGGTAATGTGATCAAGGCAGGGGAATAATTGAAAGAGAACAAGCCTAAATGAATAAAAGTCAGAATAATCTAAAATGAAAATGTTTCTTTGATTCGCTTAAATCGCATTGCTACTGTCCAAACTTGAACCATTGTCATTTAAAACAAAATTAAGGTAAATTAAAAGTTAAAAATGAGCAAGAACTTTAAAAAAAATACATTCTCAAGGAACATATAAAGATAATCAAAAGAAATGGAGATGTCAAAAAAAACATCATAACCTTAAATTTCCAGATAGCTCGCATGCAGGTATCAAATAAATTAGTGTTTCCTTCACTGGGGGTGTTGGGCATCTCGGGTGGAATTACCTTATGCATTATTTCTTAGACGTTGTGCAAACACAATGATTCTGTGGCACCGTGCATGTTAGGGACATTTGTCGAGCTTGTCAACTTCACGTTTTTGAGACACAGTCGGTTTGCTATAAAAATAAATGCAGACTCTTTCATTGCTTCAGGCTTGTTTTCATCAAAGGCTGGTAGCCATCTTGGCTCGAGACACTGCAAACACAATTAGAGCATCAGAGTCATCCTGGTTGCTGCTTGCATCATGCGGGCTTTTACGTTGTATCAGGCTGAAATGGGCCCTAATTCCTCCCTTCCTTCATATATAATTAAAATCAAATCCCTCTCCTCTAACTGCTATTTATCATTCGAGTCATTCATACCGATCCTCTGCTTTTTGTGTTGCATCATGTGACTACCTGTGAGACAGTTCAGTCGATTAATCTTTCATGAGAAGCAGGATGTGAAGCCGCAAGCTATGACAGGGAAAGAATTAGAATTACTGAAGGCAAGGTCAGATCTGGGCTATTCATTGTCCATATTTCTGGCCTGCAGCCATCACTCAGAAAAAAAAATATTTACATAACAGGAACTTCACTAGTTACGGCATCATGGAGGGGGGGGGTGGGGGGAGAGAGGGTTGCTGCTGAATCATTACCTGCCAAATTTATCAGTGAGTGGTTCTCGGGTTTCATTCATTTTTATAAAGATGTGACCATCTTAACTGGTGTGCTTTCCAAGTAAAAGTTTTTTTTAAAGCAAATCAACTGAAAATAAACTTATTTTGTCCTAGTACAAGTATTCTACAGTCATTTTTACTTCCCCCCTCCTCCCTCTTCCCCCCTCCACCCACACCCCCTCCTTCCCTCTTCCCCCCTCCTCCCTCTTACCCCCCTCCTCAACTCCCTCAACCCCCCTCCCTCACCCCCCCCACTCCCCCCTCCCCCTCATCCCCACCCCCCACCAACCCCCCCCACCCCTCCCCCACCCCCCTCTTCCCCCCCCCCCCACACCCCCCTCCCCCTCCCCATCCCCCTCTCCCCCACCCTCCCCCTCAACCCCACAACCCACCCCACCACCCCTCCCTCCTCCCCCAACCCCCCCCTCTTCCCCCTCCCCCCTCTACCCCCCCCCCTTCCCCTCCTCCCCTCCCCCCCCTCTTCCCCCCCCCCTCTTCCCCCTCCCCCCTCTTCCCCCTCCCCCCTCCCCCTCATCCCCTCCCCTCTTCCCCCCCCCTCAACCCCCCCCCATCCCCCACCCCCCTTCCCCTCCCCTCATCCCCCCTCCCCCTCTTCCCCACCCCCTCCACCCCCTCCCCCTCCCCCCCCTCTCCCCCACCCCCTCCCCCTCCCCTCCCCCTCCCCTCTCCCCCACCCCCCCCAACCCCCTCTCCCCCTCCCCCAACCCCCCACCCACTCCCCTCCCCACATCCCCCTCCCCCCTCTTCCCCCCCCTTCCCCCCCCCTCTCCCCCTCCCCCTCTCCCCCTCCCCCTCTTCCCCCCCCCCTCTTCCCCCCCCCCCCACACCCCCTCCCCTCAACCCCCTCCCCCTCTTCCCCTCCCCCTCTTCCCCCTCCCACCCTCTTCCCCCTCCCCTCTTCCCCCTCCCCCTCTACCCCCTCCCCTCTTCCCCACCCCCTCTTCCCCCTCCCCTCTTCCCCTCCCCCTCTTCCCCCCTCCCCCTCATCCCCCTCCCCCTCTTCCCCCCTCCCCCTCTTCCCCCTCCCCCTCTTCCCCCTCCCCCTCTTCCCCTCCCCCTCTTCCCCCTCCCCTCTCCCCCTCCCCCTCTTCCCCTCCCCCTCTTCCCCCCCCCTCTTCCCCCTCCCCTCTTCCCCCTCCCCCTCTTCCCCCTCCCCCTCTTCCCCTCCCCCTCTTCCCCTCCCCCTCTTCCCCCTCCCCCTCTTCCCCCTCCCCCTCTTCCCCCTCCCCTCTTCCCCCTCCCCCTCTTCCCCTCCCCCCTCTTCCCCCTCCCCCCTCTTCCCCTCCCCCTCTTCCCCCTCCCCCTCTTCCCCTCCCCTCTCCTCCCTCTTCCTCCCCCTCTTCCTCCCCCTCTTCCCCTCCCCCTCTTCCCCTCTTCCTCTTCCCCTCCCCCTCTTCCCCCTCTTCCCCCCTCCCCCCTCTTCCCCCTCCTCCCCCTTCTTCCCCCTCTCCCCCTCTTCCCCTCCCCCTCTTCCCCTCCCCTTCTTCCCCCCCCCTCTTCCCCCTCCCCCTCTTCCCCTCCCCCTCTTCCCCCTCCCCCTCTTCCCCTCCCCTCTTCCCCTCCCCTCTTCCCCCTCCCCCTCTTCCCTCCCCCTCTCCCTCTTCCCTCCCCTCCCCCTCTTCCCCCTCCCCCTCTTCCCCCTCCCCTCCCCCTCTTCCCCCTCCCCTCCCCCTCTTCCCCCTCCCCCTCTTCCTCCTACCCCTCTTCCTCCTCCCCCTCTTCCTCCTCCCCTCTTCCCCCTCCCCTCTTCCCCCTCCTCCCCTCCCCCTCTTCCCAATCCCCCTTCTTCCCCCTTCTTCCCCCTTCCCCTTCTTCCCCCTCTTCCCCTCCCCTCTTCCCCTCTTCCTCTTCCCCGCTTCCTCTTCCCCGCTTCCTCTTCCCCTCTTCCCCTTCCCCCTCTTCCCCTTCCCCCTCTTCCCCTTCCCCCTCTTCCCCTTCCCCCTCTTCCCCCTCCCCCCTCTTCCCCCTCCCCCCTTCCCTCCCCCTCTTCCTCTTCCCCTCTTCCTCTTCCCCCTCCTCCCTCTTCCCCCTCCCCCTCTTCCCCCTTCCCCCTCCCCCTCTTCCCCTCCCCCTCCCCCCTCTTCCCCCTCCCCCCCTCTTCCCCTCCCCCCCTCTTCCCCCTCCCCCCTCCTCCTCTTCCCCTCCCCCCTCTTCCCCCTCCCCCCTCTTCCTCCTCCCCCCTCTTCCCCCTCCCCCTCTTCCCCCTCCCCCTCTTCCCCTCCCCCTCTTCCCCCTCCCCTCTTCCCCCTCCCCTCTTCCCCCTCCCCTCTTCCCCCTCCCCTCTTCCCCTCCCCTCTTCCCCCTCCCCTCTTCCCCTCCCCTCTTCCCCCTCCCCTCTTCCCCCTCCCCCTCCCCTCTTCCCCCTCCCCTCT